>NC_140586.1:344187588-344821338 GCF_964204655.1 Triturus cristatus
CACTATCTTAGTGATCTTGATGGAATGAGTGTTAAAAGTGGTAACACAGATAGGTCTCTCATCGGTCTGGGTGACCACTTTGTCTTCCAAGAGGGCCTCTCTGTTATTATTCCTTGCTCTCTTGAGGGCTTTATCAATGACTTTCTCAGGGTAGTTCCGCTTAATCAGTTTCAGGCGTAGTTCAGATGCTTGTTTTTTTAACTCTTTTACTTCCGTGCAGTTTCTTCGAAGACGGAGGAATTGACCATATGGTAAATTTACTCTTAGGTGACGGGGGTGAAAACTATTGAACAGGAGCAAACAGTTCTTCGCTGTCGCCTTGAAATGTGTAGTGGTTTTAAGTCTCCCCTGTTCAGGGTAGATATTGAGGTCCAAGAATACCAGGTTGTGAGCCGATACAGTATGTGTGAACTTCAGAAATGTGTTCTGTTGGTTAAGCCACAGCATAAATGCCTCAGTTGAGTTTGTGTCACCTTCCCATATGACCAGGACATCGTCTATATACCTTTTCCAGACTTTGATGTGTGGGAGGTAGGGGTTCGTTGTGTGCAGGATCCTATTTGTTTCCAGATGGTGTACATAAAGACCTGCTAGACTAGGAGCAAAGGTACTCCCCATACTGGTACCGTGTCGTTGTTCATATATGTCATCAGCATACATGAAGAAGTTTCGAATGAGTGCCAATGATACACACTCCATCACCAGATTTTGTGGTGTGTGATATTCCCATGGAGCAGAGAACAATACCTCCTCTATAATTAGCAATGTTTCGTCATGAGGGAGGCTAGAATATAGCCTCTCCACATCAAGTCCCATGAGCAGATTCTTTGTAGGGTCAAACTCAATATCCTGCAGTTCTTGCAGGACATTCTTGGTGTCTCGCAAATAGGTGCTGGTAGCTTGAACTAAGGGTCCAAGGAACGCGTCCGCGAACCTAGACAGTGGTTCCAAAATTGAATTAACGCCAGAGACGATGGGTCTACCAGGGGAAGAGGCCAGGTTCTTATGAATTTTGGGTATAGTATAGAAATAAGGGATCCTAGGATTGGTATTGACCAGAAATTCGGCCTCCTTCTTAGAGATCCAATCATTTGCAAAAGCTTCCTCCACAATCGTGACGATTCGGATCCTAATTGACTCAGTAGGATCTGCCTGTAGGATGCCATAATTTCTGCGATCGTCCAGAAGTCTCCTACACTCAGTGTCATAGTTTACTGTAGTTTGTAACACAATGGCTCCCCCCTTGTCTGCGGGTTTGATAGTAATGTCCTGGTTCATGGATAGTGTGTGTATAGCCTCCTTTTCCTCCCTTAATGTATTGTGAAAGGTGTTATTATTTACTGTCGGGATATCTTGTATCTCTCCCATCACTGCTTTTTCAAAAGCAAGGATTTCCACCGGTAGTGTGGAATTGGGGGGTACAAAAGTGGATTTGTTCCGGAGACCTGTGTCCTTTCTCATCATCTCAGCGGTAGGTAGATTATCAAAAAACACCTTAAACTTCAATTTGCGAATGGACTCAGTGACCTCAGTGAGGATCTTAAATTTATCAAACCTATTGGTGGGTACAAAGCCAAGTCCTCTCTCAAGGACCTTGCTTTGTGTCGGTGTAAGGGCCTAATCAGTGAGATTGACTACTAAGTTTACTTCCGACTCGTTGATGGTTGGGGGGGCATGTTGTTGGTCATGCTCCTGGTTGAAACCCGAGGGGTCTCGGTCTCTGGTGCAGACCAATGGACGTTGTACCCTCCTCTGTTCCGGGCCCTTCGTGGTCCCTGGCGTGCCCCTAAAAAAGGTTGTGGGGTATAGTTATAATCAAATTCTTGTGTAGGAGGTGTCCACTGTGGAAAAGGTCCGCCCATCATAGGTGGACAATAGGCATACGGGGGATACGCAGGGGGTCCTTGGTAGCCATTCCATCTACCACCCCTTTGGTAAAAAGGGCGCTGGTTGTAATTACCTCTCCCTCTATTGAACCGTTTGCCACTACCCCTGCTGGAATTAGAGTTATCTGAGCCAGTATCAGATGAGTCTCCATCATAGTTCTGATCTTGATTTTTGGGAACATAATCATCTCGTGTATAAGGGTACACTCGTTCATGACTAAACCGTGCAGTGTCTTTCTTAAGTTTATTGTATTTGCTTTGTTTTAATGTCATTTCAAAATCGGTTATTTCCTGGTTGAGTTCCTCCAGACGTTTTTTGAGGACACTTGGGGATATATAGGCCTTCAAACGGACTTCCAGGTTCACAATCTCAACCTTTAGCTCTTGTGTTAATCTGGTGGCTGTTTTTATGATCAGGACTAGCCAGTCCCGGGTACAATGCCACGAAATCAATGACCAGTCGCGTTTGAAAGTCTTATCTTGTTGAAAAATATAAGGTTCGTTACGGACTATCAAGCCCTGGGGGGCTGCATTTGCCCGTAAATATTCTGTCATCGATAACCCATGCAGAGCAGTTCTGATCTGGTTTCTCCTTAGATTTGCTAGTTCGTCCCAATCAGCATTGTTGGGACCTGGGTCGGTATTGCTTAACCCTTCGAAGGGGTTGATAGCAGCCAAAATTCTTTCCACTTCGTCTTCAGCGAAGGTCAATCCCATGTTGTCTGCCATCTCAATACCACGTGAGATGTAGTTGTAGTGTTACTGAATAGAGAGGGTGTGTCAGTCTAGAAATGTTATGTGTCTAATGTTGGGTGATGTAATTGTCTAACGAATCTGTTTATGTCACAGAGGTAGATAGCCTCTGGTCTCAGAGGTAAATAGCCTCAGGTAGGGAAAGACCACAGTGCTATTAATTACAGCACCGGTGCCAGAAATACTGGAACTAAGAAAATCAAAAAACTCCCACAGCTGCACGCTGTCTATCATAGAAAAAGGAACAAAGAGGGGAGTGGAGAGGTACCACTCAGCGAGTGGTGGAGGTGGATACTTCCTCCCAGGCAAGCGTACATAAACATAGGGATCCACCCACGGGTATAGTAAATCAAGAATCTCCCGTTTGTACAATATGTATTCCACAGTCGTGGAGAATACACATTAGTTGTTTAAATACCCCTCACATACCAAAAGGGCCCTTGGTGTCATGCTTCATCATTGGGGTCTTCCCGCCCCTCTACGGGACGGGGCGTGCTACGACCTACGTTTGCGTGGGAGCACTGTTGTTACTGAGACAACTATGTGTGATGCAGGGGTGTGAGAGGAAGGGTCAGGAGTGGATGGACAGGTGAATTAAAAAATACCTGGCTCTCTGGTCTAGGAAAATTTTATTCTGCCGGTTGAGCTGGTATTAGTAAAAGGTGTGGGGGAGGAGGGTGTATGCCTCAATGAGCTATGCCTCCTAGTGGTGTCGACATGTTTCGAAGCTTCCCCATGCTTCTTCATCAGGACCTTAAGGATCCCTTCCTACAACTCACTGTGATGTGTGAAAAAACAACAAAAATATGAGTGAATCAATGTAAAGGAAGTAAATAACCTCCAGAAGGTAGTAATGCCTCAATAGGTCGTACATAATCCGATTAGCCTAAAAGGAATAAACATAAAAGGGAGAAAAAATGACATTAATCACGTGGGGAGAGGTTCAATCCAACGTGTGAGAATAGTAATCTGAAAAGGAAGTGAGAAACAATCGTCTCTTAACGCTATCCATAACGTTACCACGTGATCTGTGATGGAAGCACTGTGCGACGAATGGACATCAAACATAAGACATAACAAACAAAAAACATAAAGCACACACTCTATTCGGAATGGAACAAAGTTCCTGGAATTCTGCAATATTCAAAGGGATTATCCATGCCAGTAAAACATATCCAAAGTATAACATACTTGTTGAAAAGAGATAAATAACCTCATGAGCTCAAAAACCGAGTGGTGGGAGTGCCAATTGGGCTACCTAAATGGAGGAAGGAGCAGGAGAGAAAGATGTAGTCAAATGGTCATGAAAATCACACTGCCAGGAATTACCCTAGACCAGCCGGCTACGCCGTACTTACAACCCCAAGGATCGATGTCCCGCCAAATGAACCACCCCGGTCGGCTCCGTCGATGGAACTGAACTGGAGGGAAGGGGGATTAAATACCTGCATCAATTAGGCAGTGCGCGCCAAAAAACGGACGGGATTAGACCTGTGCGAGGAGATGTGCTGACTCTAGCTGGGGAGACCCGGAACCGGAAGGTAGAACGGTCGGGTCAACTGACGGAGCTCAGAGTGAATTCGGAAGGACCCCAGGAGTATAGGTGTCTAAACAGAATGCCTGCGTGAATGGAATATCGGGAGAAATACGGGAAAGGCAAGATGCTGGAGCATTTTGGCTGCAACAAAATATTTTAATAAAAAATACCATGAAAGAAAAGAATAAGCTTTCAAATTAAAAATTCAAATCAAAACCACTAGTTAGGGAAGTTTGATCAAGTGCATGAGTTAAGTAGTGGTAGCGGTAAAGAGCGTGATGTAGAATCGCCCAGAGAAAAACAAAAACAGCAAATAGCAGCAAGGGCATGTCTACCCAGAGGGTGGAGCCGCTAAAATGAGGGGCTCACAGCCAAATGAGCAAAGAGAGCTTGGTAGGGTATTATATATGTGCGTGAAAGTTACGGGGCAACGAGGGGTAGACTGGCCCCACAGTGCTGGATTGGCTATTAGAAAACCCCCCGGGGGGGGGGGGGGGGAGAGGCGAGTAGAGGGAAAAGGAACCACCTCAACATGTTAGGGGGAAGGTGAGCTGAGCTAACAACAGTGCTCCCACGCAAACGTAGGTCGTAGCACGCCCCGTCCCGTAGAGGGGCGGGAAGACCCCTATGATGAAGCATGACACCAAGGGCCCTTTTGGTGTGTGAGGGGTATTTAAACAATTAATGTGTATTCTCCACGACTGTGGGATACATATTGTACAAACGGGAGATTCTTGATTTACTATACCCGTGGGTGGATCCCTATGTTTATGTGCGCTTGACTGGGAGGAAGTATCCACCTCCACCACTCGCTGAGTGGTACCTCTCCACTCCCCTCTTTGTTCCTTTTTCTATGATAGACAGCGTGCAGCTGTGGGAGTTTTTTGTTTTTCTTAGTTCCAGTATTTCTGGCACCGGTGCTGTAATTAATAGCACTGCGGTCTTTTCCCTACCTGAGGCTATTTACCTCTGAGACCAGAGGCTATCTACCTCTGTGACATAAACAGATTCGTTAGACAATTACATCACCCAACATTAGACACATAACATTTCTAGACTGACACACCCTCTCTATTCAGTAACACTACAACTACATCTCACGTGGTATTGAGATGGCAGACAACATGGGATTGACCTTCTCTGAAGACGAAGTGGAAAGAATTTTGGCTGCTATCAACCCCTTCGAAGGGTTAAGCAATACCGACCCAGGTCCCAACAATGCTGATTGGGACGAACTAGCAAATCTAAGGAGAAACCAGATCAGAACTGCTCTGCATGGGTTATTGATGACAGAATATTTACGGGCAAATGCAGCCCCCCAGGGCTTGATAGTCCGTAACGAACCTTATATTTGTCAACAAGATAAGACTTTCAAACGCGACTGGTCATTGATTTCGTGGCATTGTACCCGGGACTGGCTAGTCCTGATCATAAAAACAGCCACCAGATTAACACAAGAGCTAAAGGTTGAGATTGTGAACCTGGAAATCCGTTTGAAGGCCTATATATCCCCAAGTGTCCTCAAAAAACGTCTGGAGGAACTCAACCAGGAAATAACCGATTTTGAAATGACAATCAAACAAAGCAAATACAATAAACTTAAGAAAGACACTGCACGGTTTAGTCATGAACGAGTGTACCCTTATACACAAGATGATTATGTTCCCAAAAATCAAGATCAGAACTATGATGGAGACTCATCTGATACTGGCTCAGATAACTCTAATTCCAGCAGGGGTAGTGGCAAACGGTTCAATAGAGGGAGAGGTAATTACAACCAGCGCCCTTTTTACCAAAGGGGTGGTAGATGGAATGGCTACCAAGGACCCCCTGCGTATCCCCCGTATGCCTATGGTCCACCTATGATGGGCGGACCTTTTCCACAGTGGATACCTCCTCCACAAGAATTTGATTATAACTATACCTCACAACCTTTTTTAGGGGCACGCCAGGGACCACGAAGGGCCCGGAACAGAGGAGGGTACAACGTCCATTGGTCTGCACCAGAGACCGAGACCCCTCGGGTTTCAACCAGGAGCATGACCAACAACATGCCCCCCCAACCATCAACGAGTCGGAAGTAAACTTCGTGGTCAATCTCACTGATTTGGCCCTTACACCGACACAAAGCAAGGTCCTTGAGAGAGGACTTGGCTTTGTACCCACCAATAGGTTTGATAAATTTAAGATCCTCACTGAGGTCACTGAGTTCATTCGCAAATTGAAGTTGAAGGTGTTTTTTGATAATCTACCTACCGCTGAGATGATGAGAAAGGACACAGGTCTCCGGAACAAATCCACTTTTGTACCCCCCAATTCCACACTACCGGTGGAAATCCTTGCTTTTGAAAAAGCAGTGATGGGAGAGATACAAGATATCCCGACAGTAAATAATAACACCTTTCACAATACATCAAGGGAGGAAAAGGAGGCTATACACACACTATCCATGAACCAGGACATTACTATCAAACCCGCAGACAAGGGGGGAGCCATTGTGTTACAAACTACAGTAAACTATGACACTGAGTGTAGGAGACTTCTGGACGATCGCAGAAATTATGGCATCCTACAGGCAGATCCTACTGAGTCAATTAGGATCCGAATCGTCACGATGGTGGAGGAAGCTTTTGCAAATGATTGGATCTCTAAGAAGGAGGCCGAATTTCTGGTCAATACCAATCCTAGGATCCTTTATTTCTATACTATACCCAAAATTCATAAGAACCTGGCCTCCCCCCCTGGTAGACCCATCGTCTCTGGCGTTAATTCAATTTTGGAACCACTGTCTAGGTTCGCGTACGCGTTCCTTCGACCCTTGGTTCAAGCTACCAGCACCTATTTGCGAGACACCAAGAATGTCCTGCAAGTACTGCAGGATATTGAGTTTGACCCTACAAAGAATCTGCTCATGGGACTTGATGTGGATAGCCTATATACTAGCCTCCCTCATGACGAAACATTGCTAATTATAGAGGAGGTATTGTTCTCTGCTCCATGGGAATATCACACACCACGAAATCTGGTGATGGAGTGTGTATCATTGGCACTCACTCGAAACTTCTTCATGTATGCTGATGACATATATGAACAACGACACGGTACCAGTATGGGGAGTACCTTTGCTCCTAGTCTAGCAGGTCTTTATGTACACCATCTGGAAACAAATAGTATCCTGCACACAACGAACCCCTACCTCCCACACATCAAAGTCTGGAAAAGGTATATAGACGATGTCCTGGTCATATGGGAAGGTGACACAAACTCAACTGAGGCATTTATGCTGTGGCTTAACCAACAGAACACATTTCTGAAGTTCACACATACTGTATCGGCTCACAACCTGGTATTCTTGGACCTCAATATCTACCCTGAACAGGGGAGACTTAAAACCACTACACATTTCAAGGCGACAGCGAAGAACTGTTTGCTCCTGTTCGATAGTTTTCACCCCCGTCACCTAAGAGTAAATTTACCATATGGTCAATTCCTCCGTCTTCGAAGAAACTGCACGGAAGTAAAAGAGTTAAAAAAACAAGCATCTGAACTACGCCTGAAACTGATTAAGCGGAACTACCCTGAGAAAGTCATTGATAAAGCCCTCAAGAGAGCAAGGAATAATAACAGAGAGGCCCTCTTGGAAGACAAAGTGGTCACCCAGACCGATGAGAGACCTATCTGTGTTACCACTTTTAACACTCATTCCAACAAGATCACTAAGATAGTGAATAAACATTGGCGTCTTCTCAATAGTTGTGGCTTGAACATTACTAAACCTATGTTTGCACACAAGAGAGGTCGGAACCTTAGAGACATGCTTGTCCACACCAGACCCAAGAACACTTCTCAGCCCAGAATCGTAAGTTTGCTACCTACAGTACAGGGTCATCACCCCTGTGGCAACTGTAGCACTTGTCATCTAACGAAAAGAAGTAAACACAGATCACGTGGTAACGTTATGGATAGCGTTAAGAGACGATTGTTTCTCACTTCCTTTTCAGATCACTATTCTCACACGTTGGATTGAACCTCTCCCCACGTGATTAATGTCGTTTTTTCTCCCTTTTATGTTTATTCCTTTTAGGTTAATCAGATTATGTAAGACCTATTGAGGCATTACTACCTTCTGGAGGTTATTTACTTCCTTTACATTGATTCACTCATATTTTTGTTGTTTTTTCACACATCACAGTGAGTTGTAGGAAGGGATCCTTAAGGTCCTGACGAAGAAGCATGGGGAAGCTTCGGAACATGTCGACACCACTAGGAGGCATAGCTCATTGAGGCATACACCCTCCTCCCCCTCACCTTTTACTAATACCAGCTCAAACGGCAGAATAAAATGTTCCTAGACCAGAGAGCCAGGTATTTTTTTATTCACCTGTCCATCCACTCCTGACCCTTCCTCTCACACCCCTGCATCACACATAGTTGTCTCAGTAACAACAGTGCTCCCACGCAAACGTAGGTCGTAGCACGCCCCGTCCCGTAGAGGGGCTGGAAGACCCCTATGATGAAGCATGACACCATGGGCCATTTTGGTGTGTGAGGGGTATTTAAACAACTAATGTGTATTCTCCACGACTGTGGGATACATATTGTACAAACGGGAGATTCTTGATTTACTATACCTGTGGGTGGATCCCTATGTTTATGTACGCTTGACTGGGAGGAAGTATCCACCTCCACCACTCGCTGAGTGGTACCTCTCCACTCCCCTCTTTGTTCCTTTTTCTTCGGTAACAGGAGAGCACCATATTTTCAAAGAAATGGCTCTCTCCTCCCCTTTCACTTGCGCCGGTGCTGATTTCAGCTGCCGTGCCCCATGCACACACCTTAGCACCGTAGTCCTAGGGTGTGTGAATGAGTGTAGCATAGGTTTTGTACAGGAAGGATACCTTTGCTGTACAAAATACTATGCTAGACACGGGGAAAAGCTTTTCCCACTTTGTATGCATGCTGCACAGTGCAGCACACATGCAAAGTTAGGAAAGGAAGGAGAAATGAAAGCATTTCTCTTTCCTTTTGCCTAGTTGAAAAGGGCGCTGTTTTCTCACGCTAAACCCAATCTACTATTTTTAGTAAATTGGGTTTAGCGTGAGAAACCTTGGGTGATTGCATGGGAACGCCCATGCACCACCCTTGACATGCCCCCATGGTGCAAAGTAATGCGAAGCGGCGCTATGCGCGGCTTCGCATTACTTTTACCTTATTCCAGCGCTAAACAAGTTAAGTGCTGGAAAGTTATTAGCTCTAATTAAATCCTTTTTAACCTTCTTTCTTAAATTCCCAAAGCTGTGAAATTTAATACATTTTTTAGATATTTATTGTATATTTCAAATTTGATCTTTCTTACGACATGTTTTAAAAATAATGAATTTGTAATTGTTTTTATGCATTTTGTGCTTTTATGACATCACGTGTCGAAATAAAGCTTTGTTGATTGATTGGGAAAGTTAATTAGGAAAAAAAGATTTTGCGCCATTTTGCGTCACTTTTGTGATGCAAACACGGCACAAAATCTTAGTAAATCTCCCCCTATATTTCTACAAAAGATTTTCATTAGAGTGACTGAGGCTCACACCAATCATCACACCTATAGCTGTCAATTTCTTCAGAATATTATCTTCGGTGTGTGAGTCAAGGGGAGAGCAGGCACCACAATCCCCTACTATGAGACAGCATAAGGTTGTCTCACTAATGCAGTCTTTACTCGGCACTCTTCTTAGTTACTCTTATATACAGGTGGGTGACTCCAAATTATGCATATATCACACATTCTTTCTTGGCAGAGGAACAAAAGTGCACGATGGTCGAACTTGATTTTTAGCAATTCTTTTATTGGTCATTCACTTTATGGTAAAAAAAATATTCTTGTTCGACCAGAACTTCTTCAGGGCTACAAATAAACATATGTAAAAAGTGTATCAGTACACCATCTCAATTAAAGCTCTTAATCATACACCATTATCGGCAATATAACCATTTACTACTTATTCATCCATAACTTGCGCAATTTCTACATTGCTCAAGAAACATGCAGAGCACCTTAACGTTACCTAAATGGAGTAGCGTTCTTATTTCACATCATTCACAATGGTATTTATTCCAATTCATCCAGCACAACTTTTACATTAAATCATCATCGCAAAACCATGTCATAAATATCTGTCTAAAATAGCAGTATTACATGGTATCTCAGTTACAGAAATTAACATTCGTCATCTTATTACTTACATAATTACTGGAATTAATGCAATCTGTCATTGCCAAACACAATCTAATTTTTACGCACAGATTGTCAAGATTTAGGGGCTGATTTAATTTTGGATGGACAACTCATTTTTCCACCAGGGCAACGGAATACATCACTCCTTCACCCTGGTGGTGGGACCAGCTGCCAAATCTATAAATGACTGCCAAGCTGGTGGTCATTTATAATGCACTGGTAGGAACCACTGTCACAGCAGTTCCATTATCTGCATTTTTCTGTTTTGTGCAAAGCTCCGTCAGAGGGACCAAAAAGGTTCTTTTTTTTTATTTTCGAAAGGCAACTCCTGAGACAAAATGTTCTTTTTGAGAAAAAAAACCGCAGTTCTCCCCTTATAATGGGAGTACTTTCACATGATGAGGGGAGCATTTAGCAGTTTTTACTGTCCCTTACCGCCCGGGCTTTGCTGGCGGTGATGGACAGTGAAAACTGACCTGCAATTCAAGTTAGGTGGGCAGAATGACAGGTCAGACTCCAACAGCCCTTATTCCACAGGGCTGTCGGAGGGGATTCGGAGAGGATTATTCTCAGTGGGGACAGTGTCGTCTTCACCTTGATTAACCCTAAGGTCAGCCTGCAACTAAATTCAACAAGCAGACTGCATTCTTGGTGGTAAGGATACTCAGTTGCGACAGAGTATCCATACTGCCACAAATTAAATTGAGCCCTTAGTCTTGTATTGGATACATTTCCCGTGACGTTATAATTTGAGCAGGGGTACACATTCATAAAATATAATCCTTTTTCTTACTGAAGATTTTTGTGTCTCGGATACTTTAACACAGTTGATCCATTGTTTCACATTTTCCCAAGAACAAAGATAATAAAACTGTTGCGTGTTCAGCGTTCAACTCAAGTGCCATGTGTATTTTTTCATTTATACCCACAAGGATCGAACCATATGGCGTTATTCATTATGAAACTAAAAGGATTACAGTTGCACATCCTCAGTTGCCATCTTACATGCCATTGTCATATTAAGGCCTAAATATGTACATAGACATACGCATCCCTGTGCGTCCTCACTTAATGGCAATAACTCAAATTTACTAGTAAAATAATTCAGTTAAAAAGAAATATCTCTGAGACAGCGCAAACTGAAGCTACAACAATTAATGCATGTGCTGTATTTAGTTGAAGTACCATTTTGAAATCCCTATTTCTATTTTCATGATTCCATCCTTACACAAAATGTGCCTCAAATAGAAAAAATTGACTGTAGGTACGCCTCTGTGGCTGCCATTTTTCGTGTCATGATCAAGTCAAAGCACTGAGTATGCAGACATATCTCCATAAGCACCATCTTGTAAGGGCAATATCCAGTATTCCCCAAAAGATGAATCTCAAATTAGTGAGAATAGGACTTCTGAAATTGTAGCTTGTCAAACAACACATTTTCTTAAATCACAATATAGAAAGATCCAAGCTGGCAAGGGAAGACAGCAAATCGTAACTATGTACATCCTTAGACCTAAATCTATCTAACGGAGTCAGAAGGTATGATGCGTCTTATGCAGCATTGTTCAGAGAAGGATCATCATGTGGAATTGTGGCACACTTATTGGGAATAGTGCCTCTAAGTTTGCTAATTTATTTACCACGTGGAATGGTGTCACCCTATGGGGGTTAGTTATTCTAAGTTCACAAGTTTGTGTGATCCATATCCCAAGCCAAAAATATGTATGATAGAATCTTAAAATAAGGAAGAGAAGAGGATGATAATGAAAAAGAATACAGTTCATTTGAGAAGTTATGCCCCTGTTCCACACTCCTGAGTTTGCTGATCCAATTGGCTTCCACTTTTCTAAGTTGTATCTCTTGATTGCCTTCCATCTCATTATTCTTACTGTGTTATAAAACATGAAACTATCTCTCATAACTTCTGGGATGGCCCTCGTGGAAATGGGAAGCTACTGGATAATCCATGTTCTTATTCTTTATAGCCCTTAGGAATTCTTGTATGTGATTTTTCAGTCGGCTTATTCTTCTGTCAGACATATATTTTACGGATTTACAGCCCAGCACATAACTGTATTGTTTGTATTTCAATTGATGAAATCATTAATTTTGCATGTTCATTTAGTGTTGTATCAAAAGTGTTAGAAATGATGGTCTCTAGTTGGCCATGGTTTGCAACTTTGTCCAAGTAGGGACCCTTCTTCCTAGTCAGGATAAGAGGAATATACTTCTAAAATAACCCCTGTTAACCCCCTTGGTAGCTTGGCACAAGCAGATAGGCTTATCTCAGAGGCAGTGTGTAAAGCATTTGTGCATGCATACAGTAACACAGTGAAAACACTACAGTTGGACACCACAACAGTTTAGAAAAATAAGTAATTCTTTATCTAAACCAAACAAGACCAAAAACGTCAAAAGTCCACATTACAATCTTAAAAACATGCAGTTTGCAAGAAAACCTTCAAATTGTCGAAAATATCCTCAAAACACAGTTCTACCAAATCGGTAGCTCTTTCCGGGGCTCCTGTGATTCTGAAAATGACAGAGACTAACAATTCCAGCCAACCTTGTCGGCGTGGAGCAGCTAAAGCATCGACAGACTCAAAAAGAGTACCTTTCTCATTGCGGCCAAAACATGGGTGCAAGTTGGTTGGGGCAACCGTCCCGGTTGCATTGCAAAGACGGGAGCGGTGCCCTCATGATGCAATGCAGGCAGTGGCTCGGTGACGATCATCCAGATGGCGTTGGTGAGACCAAAGCTTACGGTGCGGGGTGAGGTGGTGCTCAATGTGGTGCTGACAGACTGCGGTTCAGGCTCCTGTGCGGCACTGAGAGAGACTGACTATAGTGGCGGTGTACCACTCTTGATGAATGTGTGACTACATAGGGTCGCCCTCTACTCCATTGCAAGTTTTAGCGTTCTACCTAATAAACTTGTTTCCAATGGAAGAGTAATGTTACCAACAACTTCAGACTCACAGGTGGAGTAAAGCCCAATATAGTGGGTGTACTAGAGGGGTTTAATAGGAAAAGTAGCATAGGGATCCAGTTGTCCTGATGAATGCCAAGTAAACAACCTATAACCGGCTGAAACATGTTGACCTCTATGCAGAATGGAGGGGTGGTGAGCACTTAAATCTACTCACACCAGCATCATCCGTAGGTATATTTATTATACAATTTTTAGCTCTGACTATGGAATCAAGCAATAAAAATATTATACTGATATCCCGTAGCCAGTTTTAAATCATGAATTTTCTGCATTTTCATAGGATTCTTTCTTTTCCTTTCTTCTTTATCACTGTTGTATTGTCTACCCCTCCCTATTGCTCCGCCTCTAGCGTTGGTCTGCACAGAGGCTTTAGTAGCATCCCTATTATGAAGCATGCTACAACTTGTTGTGGGGGAGAGCAGTTTTTTACAAAGTAGTTGTGCTCCCTTGGTTAACTACATTCGGTAAAACGGAAATAGGACGACTGCTACTTGCTCTACCTCTTTGTGTGTGTTTGCATTACTTCTGAGGAGGATGAGGTAGGGTTGATCCTTCTCCCCCTTCATTTTAGTGTGTGTACTGCGGTACAGGCGACAGAGCCGGACGATGTTCGGGTCGAGCAGCGGCGTTGTCGGTGACGGCAGGTGCCCACAGGACGCGGTGCAAGCAGCGGCCCGGTGACAATCGTCCAGACAGCGTTGGTGAGACCAAGACGAAGTGCGGCGGTGCCTTCTGCAGGGCCTTCAGGACACAGAATCCTGCAATGGACTTGTGACAGAGTTGGTTCCCCTTTTCTTCTGCGGCAACTAAAACCAGCGATTCCAGAGATGGTGCCCAGAAGGATGGTGAGGTCTTTGCTGTTCCTAAGACATCTTGAACAGGGGGCAAGCTCCACTTCCAAGCCCTTGGAGATACTTTCTCAAGCAGGATACACACACATTTCCTCTCCTTGGCAGAAACAGCTACTGCAGGTCAACCCCAGACAGCACACAGCAAAGGGGCAGTACTCCTCCTCCAGTTTCTTCCAGCTCCTCTCATTGGCAGAGGTTCCTCTTGAAGTCCAAAAGTGATCTAAAAGTCTGGGGTATGGGCCCCACCTTTTATAGCACAAATTCCTTTGTTCTCTGGTGGCAGAGAAGCTGTTTACCCAGCCAAAATCAGTTTTGTCCTCTCTGGTGTAGCTGCCCACAGGAGGTGGAGACAGCATTGTCCAAGGCAGACCAGGCCCTTTCAGGTGAGAAAGAAATCTCCTCCCCCTACTCTGAATGCAGCCCAGGTCTATTCAGCCCAGAACTGACTCAGCATGGAAAGGAAGGACACACCTCAACCCCCAAGTGACTGTCTGAACAGAATGCACATCCACAGCCACTGTCAGTCCAAAGCTAGACAGTCAATAGACACTCCTAGCAGTGGCACACTGGGTGGTTAAGCAAGAAAACACCTACTTTCTAAAAGTGGTATTTTAAAACCAAGACTGTAAAAACCATCCTTACTAAAAGATGCATTTTTAGATTCTGAGTTCAGGCACACTAAGCTCTATTTTCCTATCTTGTCCCAGTGGGAAGTTATATTTATAAGATGCTATAAATAAACTCCCATTCTATCCTATGGGACAGATAGGGTTTCAATAGTGAAAAACGAAATTGGCAGTATTTCACTATCAGGACATGCCAAACACGTCAGGGCATGTCCAACCTTTCACATACACTGCATCCTGCCCACAGGGGTACCTTGGCCCTACCTTAGGGGTGACTCATATGTGAGAAAAGGGAAGGTTAGGGCCTAGCAAGTGGGTGCACTTGCCAGGTTGACATGACAGTACCCAACTTTGCACAGACAATACAGTGGCAGGTCTGAGTTACATTTACAGGCTGCTCATGTGGGTGGCACAATCAGTGCTGCGGGCCCACTAGCAGCATTCGATTTACATGCCATGGGCACACACAGTGCACTCTACTAGGTACTTACAAGTACTAATCCATAGCAACAATTTACAGAGGGAGCACTTGCACTTTGGCACTGAACAGCAGTGGCAAAGTGCCCAAAACATCTAGACCATCAAAAACGAAGTCCAACACACAGCAAAATCACAGGAGGCAAAGGCAAAAATACAGGGGGAACCCACACCAATGATGCCAGGTCTAACAAAAAGGCTTTATTCTATTTTCCCAAACTCACACACATTACAGTTTCCACATGTGAAAAAGCCTTTTGGGGATCCAATTGGCCTTCGTACCCACAGTTTTGGTTGATCTTACATAGCTGGGACAGAGTTTATTCTTCATTGTGACCCATCTTCGGTGTGTTATTTATGTCTCCCCATGACGAACTCTTGAGATAAAGTGTGTCCTATGAGAATGTGCCAGTGTTTTCTTAGTATGTTTAATATGTGTTCACTTTGGGCATTGCATTGGGTTATGAAGCATATATCATCCTGTGCTCTCCTGGCCTCATTAGGTTTCCATTTACAGTTGCTGACTTTTAAAATATCTTGTCTCTGTAGTTTCATCACCCTTGATTCAGAATCCACTCGAAAGTGCTTAATATAGCCCCTGTCTATAAAGTTGTTCCTAATTTCCTCTATCTTCTTCTTAAATTTGACATCCCTCTACAGTCATGTCTGGCTCTGACCATCTCCCTTCAAGGGACCGAGTTGATGGTTGATCTTGGTGGGCACTAGATGCATGTAAAATACTGTTACAAGAGGTCTCTTAATGGAATATGTTACTAAGTATGGTAATAGAATCCACATACAAGAGGAAATCCAAAAATTCTATCCTATGGTTATTATACTTCTGGGTTAAATGGGCGTTACGCCTATTATTAATTAGATATCCATGGAAAGATGTTAAATCCATCTCTGTACCGTTCCAAATGATGAAGATATTGTCAATATCCCTCCCCCAAAATATGAAGTTATCCATCCAGTGTGTGGCATGCTTCCATGGGTTGATAATATAATGTAACAGTTATACAGGACAAATTGGTATAAATACCGTTGTGAATAATGTGAAATAGGAACGCTGGTCTATTAGGTTACCTGAAGATGTTTGGAATAATTCTTGGGTAATGTAAAAATTGCCCTAATTATGGATGAATTACTTAATTGAAATGGTGTATTGATATATTTATGCATATGTTCATTTCTAGCCCTGAAGAAGTTCTAGTCAAATGAAATGTGTTGACTACAGGAACAATTTTTATCATAAAGCGAATGACCAATAAAGGAATTGCTAAAAATCACATTGGAGAATTGTGCATGTTTGTTCCTCTCAACTGCCAAGAAAGAATGTGTGACACACACTTAATGTGGAGTCACCCATCTGGGTATAAGAGTAATTAAGAAAAGTGCTGAGGTTTTTTAAAAGTCTATAGTCTATATTTCTATGACTATTACATCACTCTTATAGGCCCTTGTAAAAGCCGTCATTTAGACTAGGAGCAATCTAAAAAAGTGTCTAGATAATAAGGATAGAATGCATAGATGCTCACCTGGCACTGAAGAGATTCAGATACCATATCCACCGAATATCTAGCTCCTTTGCATTTGTGGTGGGTCGAATACTGCAGCATCAACACCAATTCAATCTTCAGATTCTACGTATACAAATCACTTTTACTTGGTAATGTAGTACTTCTGGCTTGAGTCCTGTCCATTCCTCTGCCTTTTTGCATGCCCTTTCCACCCTTGGCATCTATGATTTAATCATACATATGGAGTACTGCAATTCCA
The DNA here is from genome assembly GCF_964204655.1 of Triturus cristatus. Lineage (NCBI taxonomy): Eukaryota > Metazoa > Chordata > Amphibia > Caudata > Salamandridae > Triturus > Triturus cristatus. The sequence goes on from NC_140586.1 coordinate 344,204,719, forward strand.
GATTTGTTGCTTCTAAGGCTAACAGTTTCAATAATCTGTGTCAATAATCTGTGTCCAGTCCTAGGATTTCATTTTACACATTTTTGAGTGTGATAGTCCAATCAAGCAAAAACTTAAACTTAAACTCCAAGAATGCACTAATTTATTAAATGAACAACCAGTTGCAGAAATGCTAGTGCCAAAAAAACCTTGAGGATGGGTGTGTGCTTTATTACTAGCTAATACCATAAAGCAGTGTTTTGCACATTTATATATATTTGGCAATCCCAGTCCCACTGTATTGCGTATGCGTTAATGCTATCTACTTTACTTTTCTACACTAAACAACTTTTGCTGCCTACAATGTATTCTCAAAAACATGCACGTGTTTTCCGGGGTAAAAGTAGACAAAACTTTTCGATGCTTTCCTTATGTTCGATGATCAAAGGTTTTACTGTATCAATGTTGACAGGTAATTGGCGCCACGTAATAAATCTTTGTAATGGATCTTCATTTTAGAATCTATGAGACACTCACTACCTACAGTTAGGTCTCGTGGCCCAGTAATGATCCAGTTACTTACCAGTAATCTTCATTACTCAGAGTCCAAGTCTTCTTTGCCACAGCTCCTATGGATAGAGCTTTTAAAGAAAAAAAATCGTACTCTGATATTTCACATCCCTCCCAAGATGGCCGAAATCCATTTTCCCCTAATCGATCTAAAAAAGGAAACGTCATATATACCTCATCCTGTAACTTTCCTAACCCTCAAATAAATTAAGCTGAACCCAAACTGATTTAATCAATCATAGAGAGTTATGTGCACTTTTCATATGGTACATTCATATATTACATGTTACCACTTACTTTCAGTAATGTGGAAGCAAAATCTTTTGATGTATTGCCACCTATTACCAGTATAAAATGGTTTATGTATGTATGCAGGAATGACCAAGCAGCTATATTGCATATTTCTTCTATTGACACAGGACTAAATATTTTTCATGGAACTCCCCTGAATCTGGTTACACAATTATTCACCCTGAGCTTGTACAATTGTCTGCTTGTTCCACCAGCTCAAAGAGTAATGGGATGGTTTCAGTCCATTACTGTAATAAAACAGGGCTTTTTGTAGATGTAACCCACTTTCCGCCACCATTTAGACTACTAGATGCTGGTTTCTGACTCAGACAGTGCACTGAATCCTCCCAACCATGCAGCAGTGCCAGTGCTCTCTCCTTAAAACTGCCATGTGTAAATTGGAATCCCTAATTGACAGGACTTTACCCCACCTTATAAGTCCCTAGTATATGGTACCAGTGGTACCCAGGGCATGGGTGGTAACGGGGTCCCCAGGGCTGCAGCACTGTTTGTGCCACCATGAGTGACCAAAGTAAACTAATGACAGAAGGTCTGCCATTGCAGACTGCAGGAACAGTGTATGCTTCTCCATTTTGACTTTGCCCTCACTGTGGGGCATATTCTGAAGGACTTATCGCCGATTTATCGGCACTTTAGCGCCTCAAAAGTGGCGATAGATTTTTCACCCTATTCTGAAGCTGGTGCAAACTGCCGATATTGCCAGTTTTCCAGCGATAGCTGCCGCAAAAAAACATCGCCACGGATGAGAGAGACAACTAACACTAATGATATGCAGAGTAGGTGTTCCCGTGCAAAAACACACGAAAACAGCACTTCGCGATATTCTCAATGACCAGCCAGATCGGCAAAGCGATCCAAAAACAGGCGATAAGGTGCGGTAGCAGCAGGGATTTAACACCTGCCCTTTACTGGTGTTAAGCAGGACGACAATCTGCAGTATGAAAGGGAGCCCAGCCCAGAGCCACATCTGAGACCAACACATGTCATGGAGCTACTGATCATGCAGCTCAGAGACCCAAGAGGGCCACAGCACCCACTGACACCACCCCCAGGCCCCCCAGTCCCTGGTCGTTACTCACCCTGTTGCTGTTGTGTCAGGTCATGTTGAGCAGTGTCCGGTCCCCAAACTCCTGCCACCATCTCCACGCTGATGACTGTGGACACCATTTCCTCCATCTCATCCAGCTCCTCCTATAGCGCTGGACTCCCATCTCCCGTCTGCATTGCTGCCTTCTGGTTGTTGCCGAGTTTCTGCTTGGTTTTGTGCTTCACATCATTCCAGCGCCTCTTGACCTCTTCCATTGTCCTCCTCAGCACTCCAACTGCATTCACCTTGTCCACGATGGACTGCCATATTCAGTTTTTTTGTTGCCAATGACACAGTGGAGGTGACGAACAGTAGTTGATGGTGTTCTATCACCTCCGTTATCAGGATCCTGTTTTCCTGCGGACTGAACCACGTCTTCCTCTTCTTCTTCTCCTTGCCCTTCCCTGACCCGAGGCCCCAGGCTGGTCCTCCGTGGGGCTTGTGGGGTTCTGGTTGTCCTCTGTACTTGCTCCGGCTACCTCCATTGTGCTTCGCAGTTGTTTTGGTTTTGTTTGTGGGTTTTTTCTGCTTTTATGGTGATTTTTCCCACCTGACGTGTGTGAATTGCAGGCCTGGCGCAACTTATCGCTGATTTTTTTATCGCGGTTGGGTCCATCGCCACTTTTTTCACATTCGTTTTGAGATTTTTATCGCCGTCCAGGTAATTTTGTCGCGGACATTTGACGCGTTATCTGGAAACCATCGCATGTTACCGCCGTGTTGGGAATACGACGTTAACACCGAGTTATTTTCCCGCCATAGAAGGGGATATGAAAAATTGCGTTAACCTATTTTGACGATGATTATCGCACGTTCTTGATACTATCCCCCTCTGTGTGACAAAGACAATGCACTGCTTTTAATATATGTCAGTCACCCCTAACAACGGCCTCCTGAGCCAAGTAGGCAGGGTGAAGTATAGTAAAGTTGTGGGCATGTAAGTGCAAGCTCATATTTCTATATAGTGACCATCACCATTAAGGTGCACTGTGAGTGAAATGCGATCCATGGGATAACATGGGCTGGCACACGGGCAACCCCCAGGATTGCTAGCTCCATTATGGTACCATCTAAATATGTCACGTTTGGTGTCAAACAACGTGCCTCATCACCCCTGACACAAATCTTGTTTTGAGGGCAAGGTGGCATTGACCCAGGTGGCTACCTTAGAGGTTGCCCACCTGGTTGCCCCAGCTTCTCTGTACTCTGGCTGACAGCCCATGCTGATTGCCACCAGGACAGGATTCTGACCTCCTGCCAGGCTGTGTGCTCACTCACAGAAATAAGGAGCAAAGGCCTTGGCAGAAAGGATATCACACCTCCTTCCTTCCAGAAAGGCAAGTGAAGTGCCATATCAAATTGGTGAGCTTCAAAGGCTGCACCGCCTCTGATATACATCAGGGCTGGATCCCAAAGGAGTAAACAGCACTCCCCCTGCTCCAGGCACATTTGTTCCCAGACAGGTGGAAAAGTAGGCATGCAGAATGGGTATACCCCCAGAAGGCTAGCTACACTTTTAGGGAGAGCTGCCTGCTCTGTAAACCTAAGGAAGACTTCAGCCGTTTTTAAAAGCGGTAGAAATAGTGGATTCTGGGCAGAAAAGGCGCCCCACAGCCCTTGATGTGGTCACCTCAGAGGCGGATTAACTGCAGGGATTAGTAGCCCATTGGCTACTTGCTCACACACCACTAAGTCCCCTAAATCTAGGACTTAAGGGACCCCCCTGACACCAGAACCTCAGTTCTGATCCAACTTGCATCAAAGAAGACAAAGAAGAGACCTGTGTTTGTGACAACAGGACTTGCACACACCAAAAGAGGGATAAACTGTACCTGTGGCAACATTCATGGAACTGCATGAACAAGACTCATCCTAGGCTAAATGTCAGTTCCCCCAGACAGAGGGACCCCTGTGAGAGCCAGAAGCAACTTCAGCATATATTTAACTAGTGGCAATTATTCCCTGCAAACTACAGGTAAATCAATGTTCCGAATCAAAAGAATCGCTGGCCAATGGGCCATCTGAGTGATTGCCCAAAAGCAGATGGTATAGTGCATTGTGAGAACTGTAGTCCTGCCTTCCACACAATTTCAGGCTGCTAGCTTTTTCCCTTGGACCGCTGGACGTCGAAGAATCTTCCTGCTGAGCTTACCGCTGCCAAGGCCTGTTGGTCGCCAGCCAGGCAACTGATCCCTGAACTCGACTGCATCAACAGGGAACTCCACAACACCCTCAAATGATCATGGCAGCTGGCCTTGTTGTTGAGAATTGTATCCATTTGCCTCTCATCACCATCTAAGCGGTAAAAGCAGCACACCCGGGGCTCCCATTCAGTACCAAGAACAACCCTGCACTCAGGCTCTATGGGCAAGGTAAAATTTAACTGGCTGTTGTGGCCCAGTCCTCGTATCCGCATTACCTTTACCCCAAGTGGGTTCCACGCAACTCGACCTGCAAGTGACCCATTGTCACTACTACCTTTTACCGTTGACCGCAATGCAAATGTTCTGCATTATTGAACTGCTGTGATTTGTGTTTTCTTGTAAAATCCATAACTCCTGTTATATGTAGGCTATTTCACATGTTTTGGTGTCTCAATTAAGATATAAAAATACAGTCTATTTTTATGAATTGGTGTTGGACCTCTATTGAGTCGTGTCAATTACTTATCCTCCATTTTGGTGTTCTGAAATGCTTAACACATGTTCCTCTAGTAAAGCATGACTGCTCTTTGCCACTCTACCAGAAATGAGCTAAGGATTTATTAGTGTGAATCCAAGGACCATCTTTGGGGTCTGTGATAGTATTGCATGGTGAAGTCTAACCAACATCACCACATAATACTCCGCCTTCCTACATTTGCCTACTAGATCAAATGTTACAAATATGTTCCCAGCCTTCCTAAATGGCTCAGTCCTATCTAGATAGATTAGAATCACCTTCTTTACTTCTAACATATGTAATAAAGCCTCTTCCCAAGAAGCTGGAAATAAATCTGATAGAATTACCTCACTAGACCGATTAAAGATGGAAGGAATTTTAGGTAAAAACTTTGGGTTCAGTCTTAGCACAAGCTTGTCTAGAAATATCTTTAGAAAAGCCTTTGACTTAAAAAAATGACCCCAATTCCCTTACTCTTTTAGCTGAGGAGATGGACACAAAGAACACAACTTTTAGAGTCATAGACTTGACATACACCTCTTTTAAAGGTTCAAAGGGTAAGAGTTGAATACCCCATAATACTAAAAGTAAATCCCAGGTGGAGAAGAACAGAACAACCTTGGTCAATTGAGGAAAATATTTCTCATAGTCTTGCCACCAATGGATGAGCATGATCTAATTTAGGACTTTTAAAGCCCTTTCTACTGCCCACTGACACAAAGAGTGGACGTGGCAGATGCAAAGTGATACTGAGTGATAGAAACCCCAACACATTTATAGGTTCTACAGGCACCAAATCATAACCCCTATCTTTACACCATTTTACAAAGGAATTCTAATCCCTGGAATAGGCTTTTAGGATAGCTGGGGATCCAGAGTTCTGAATTAATTCTTCTGCCTCTGAAAACCTACCCTTATCTAAAAGGTTTGACGTCTCAAAAGCCAAGACTGAAGGTGTCATTTCTGTAACTTCATGAGAGAGAGGGTTCCTCTCCAGAGGATACGGGTGAACAGGAATCACCCAATTGGGCTCTACTATCATCTCCAACAACAGGGGATATCAAAGACGCCTCTCCCACCCCAGAACTATGAGAAGGCCTAAGGCTCTGTCTTTCTTGATTTTCTGGAGCATCCTGGGAGATCATTGAGATAGGAGGAAATGCGTAGCTTAAATCTGATGTCCAACTTAATGACACTGTACCTATCCTCCATCCTTCTAGACACTGAATAATTGTGCAGAAGCGTGGTAGCACGGTATTCTCTTTGGTGGCAAAGAGGTCCACTGTCAGACACCCAAACCTCTTCTGCAACTGAAGGAATACATTCCACATCAAACATAACACAATTGTTGGATGGAAGATTTGACTCAGGCAATCTGCCGTCCAATTTGCCCTCCAGAAAGCTACACTGCTCTTAGAGAGCTAAAATTTAGCTTAGCCCATGACAAATCTCGTCTTTTAGTAGTCAAATGGATTGGACCCTGCAAACCCCTTCATGGTTTAAGTATCCCACCACTACGATGCTGCCCTTTCTTATTGGGTCATGATGGCTTTGAGATGCAAGATGAACGACTGTGAGTTCCCTGAAGTTCAATGAACAGGAGTCCTGGCCCCTTCTCCGTAGCTGACGATGACTCCCTCCAGGCCAGCTTGCTGACATCCATTATCACTACGTTTGTTAGGATTACATGAAATGGAAGACCTTTGGTCTGAATGTAGTCCATTAGCCAGCAGTCTAAGGATCTCTTGACTTAGTCTGAGGCTGCGATTTGTAGAATGTACTCCTGAGAGGAAGGAACCCAATGGGCTAAAAAGTGGTTGATTAATCAATAATAAAGAAGTCTGGCCCAGAGAAGAACATTGTACGCATCGATCAAGTTCAAGAACGAGTGGGAGTAAAAAGTTACCCCAATATTGAGGCACCCCAAAATTTGCCTCAATTACATTTTCCACATTTCACTGCATCAGAGGCGGTGTTAAACCTCAATTTAATGAGACAATGTGTCCCAGCTCCTTCCAGAACATTAAAATCAAGAAATACAATTCATTAACTGAATGAGATTGATTAGGTGGACCCATTGGGTAACTAAGTTCCAGATAAATGGGTTAAAAATTAATGGGTTAAAATTAAAGGGTTTATTCACAAAATTCAAAATTAAGGGGCACAAAGTCAATGCCACAAAAGCTCTCAAATACAGAATTATATAGAGTATGTAAGTCCCTTGAGCAGAAAAATCAGAAAAGAATCAACCAGCATCCCTCGTATATTAGGAAAGATCTTCTGGCGCCCTCCCAAAATCAAGAGTTTTCTATACATTATTTTCACATATGAAATTACAGAAACCGCAGTAAGGTGGTGGCGTGAGCAAAATAATCATTTCTTAAGCAAATCAGAGCACATGAAAAATAAACGTCAGCTTAACCTTAATACCTTAACACCTAAGCAATAGTCCATCACATGAATATTTATTATAAAATTATATAAACAAATAGGACTCAATGAACAAGCAGAAGATTTTGCATCATAATGCAAGTTATCTTTGAACTGGGGCAGGTTCAATGTGAACAAAACCATAACAGTGTAAATTGGTAAAATTCTTACTTTTATACGAGAAATTAATCTGAACTATCAGCCCAAAAAGCACAGTAGCACTTTATCAGAAAAGAGGAAAATTATGTTTGTGATTTTAACATGCATATTATATTTTTACAACATGACTGGTTTTATCAAAATATAGTTATGGTTTTAATTAACTTTAACAATAAAGATTCATTCATACCAGTGTAAAATAACTCAATACATGTTCGCTTTAATGTGTGCTGAGGATGTGTGCATGGGGGCAGAGAAGGAGGAGGGAAGAACACAGGATGAGAGGCAGAGATTACTTCCATTTTAGCCAAGATGACGTTTTGCACTGAAATGTGGCCTCTTTAACATACATTAGAAAATGTTTTTCAAAGTCACTGATACTATATCAGTCTCTATATTTTCAGTTAGGTGTGAAATTGCATTTCTTTTGTTGTTAATAATGCACAAAAATATGAATCCATACAATCTTTTAAAGATGCAAGAACTTCTCCCTGATGTAAAAATAGTAGCATTTCATGTAGCGTTACTATTCTAAATTTCACATGCAGGAAGCAAGAGTTGACATCCTAGAGATCTAAAAAGGGCATAAAATCTCCTGAGGCTCTCCTGATATACTTCCTGCCCTTCATGGTGAGCGGGAACTGGAGATATTGCATTCTTTGAAAGAAGGCTTTGAATACTATACAGAAGTGCTTTTCTCTTTATTTGATTTGCTGGCAAAGGTGTTTGCAAAACAGTCTGGTGGAGGGGAGCCCAAGACAATCTTGTCTATTATCTTCAGGACCCATTGGTCCAAGATTGATGTTTTCCAAGTATCCAAAAAACGAGAGATTTGTCCTACCATCTGAATGTGTGTCGCTTTATAGTCAGGATTTTGTGGGGGATGGGACCTACCAACAGGTTATTGCGACTGCTTTTTGTCTGAGGAAGGGACCCCCCTGGCAATCTGTCCTTCCTAAAAAGGACTGATTTATTTTTCCCTGAAGCACCAACCCAAAAACTCTATTATTTCCAAAGAATGTATCTCTTGGTAGCCTAGTTGGTGCTAGAAGCTTTCGATCTTCCGCAGACTATTTAATCATCTCCTCGAGTGGAGCACCAAACAAGTTTGTTCCTGAAAAAGGGATGTTCATTAGAAGGTGTTGTTATGCCATTTTCGCCTTCCAAGGCCTCAACCACTATTGTATTTTTGCTTGGATGGAGGATCCTGCAGTTAATACTGCTACAATCAGAGTATTATATGCTATATCTGATAGCATCCTTGTTTGCAGCTCCATTATCAAAATGTAGGAGTAATATCTGTACCTTGTTCCATCAGCTCTAGCAGGGATTGAAAATCTTTTAACAGGGGTTGGATTTCATAGGAAGAGCTGTGATGACAAACTTTGCAGCTGCATAAATACGCTTTACCACTGTGTCTACCCTTTTGTCTATGGATCTGGAGGGGCGGCATCATCCAATATGACTGTTCCTTGAGAAGCCAAACCTGCCATAAACAAATCCACCCCAACTGACATGGTGTATGCATTTGTGTAATTTTTAATTGGATACCTTTTAGTTAGATACCTAGGAAAGGTGCTCTTATCAACTTCTTTCCATTCATTCTCTACCACCTACCTATCTTATAGAGGATTGTAGATGTAGTGTTCCAGGCTCCTAATTCTAATAATGTAGGAAAATGTCATTGCTCTCCTCTGTGACAGAACTTTCAGGGAAAGCTACATAATCTTTTATGAGTTGTAGGACTTCCTTTGAATGCTGTCCTTGAACATATCTTGCTTTAATGTCCTCCTTTTTCCTCTCAGGGTCCTTCCCAGAAGTGGGGTCCAAACGTGGCTTATTAGGTAAAGGAGGGGTGTATTTCTCTTTAAAGGCAGCACCCACTGCTGGCTGAATAATTTGCTGGATAACTGCTAAAGAAGGTGCATTCTTAGTCACTGTTTGAGCCTCCTCAATATTGTGGCTCTTCTCTTTTGCCTTGCCAGAGTTCTCCAGTAAGACTCCCTCTGCATAATCTCAGGTAGAAAAATGCTGAAGCTCTACTTCCAGCTTCTGTATAGCTGCCCAGCAATGAGGCCGACCAGCAAAATGTGTTTGGTCCATTGCCTAGCAACAACAAAGGCAGCCAAATGCTGATGAGCATAGCTCTCTGTAAGAAAAGAACCTGACACAGCCTGTAGCTTTCATCTACTTGGTCTAAAATGGCAGGACCTACTTGATTGTGGACCCGCTATAGGAGGGTTTTGAGACCACCAGCTGAAAATTAAACATACTAAGCGCGGAGAAGTAAATGCTTCAAAATTGCTCCTGCTGAAGCAGGACCTTTAGTGGGAGTATGGGTCTGTTATTGCAAGACCGCTCCAAATTAATAATATATTCACTAACCTGAAACGTGCTGGAAGATTTTTCTGGCACGTAAACTGAAAACAGAATGAGGAAATGGTGGAGCTTCCTTTTGTAGATCGATTAAGGGAAGACAAAGTCAGCCATATTGGAAGGGATGGGAACAAGTAGAGCTCAGTATATTTTTTTTGCTTGAAAAGTTCTGTCCAGAAGAGTAAATCTTCACATTGTTATGACTGTGGCGAGGAAGACAGACGAGGAGTGTAAAGTCCAACTCCATGTAATCCAAGGTATATTTATTCTCGCTGAAACACCAATTACAGATTAGTGATACCATCCAGAGATTGTCCCTCCGCTCCAGCAGCCTTCCACCTACTCAGAAGAAACGCTCCAGAAGACCAGATAAAGAGCAGATGGAATTGAAACAGGTTTACAAAAATAAACTTAGCAGATCACAATGACTGCTTGTACTAAGATACCAATATACAATAGATAATCAAAGCATAACACAACACATCTTTCCTCCTTAAAAAATGTAAAATAAGATAGCAAAATAATATGTTGTAAGTTTTTTCTGTCTCACACACAAAATCAGACATCCACTTAGTTTTGGAACATAACCCACTATGCCCTTCCATTGCCTTCTCATTCTCCTTCACAATGTCATCCAAACATTCATTGATATAAATGGCATTCTCTCTGATGGGTACATTACTAGCCTCCACCTCTGTTTTCACATCAATCTATTCAGTCACTATTTCTACATTACCATTCTCCACCTTTTGGATCTAGATACCCTCCTTCTCAACATCCACATCTTGATCAATTTCCGTAAAGTGTTTAGAGAAGGTCTCATCACCCAAACACCTAAAACCCTCTTTATACACACACAATGTTCCCCTTTTAAACCAGGAATTCTTCTGAGGTTCCAAACTTTCCCATCACAAAGATGGATTGCATTTCGTAAAACCACTGGCACTTGCAGGGGTTCAGTCAACTGGCTCTCACCTTATTTTACTTTCCATGGAATTCTCACTTTCGCCCACATGCCTTCATCTATCTTCACATTCTTTGAACACCTCTTGCAATCAAAAGATTCCTTATACTTCTGAAGCTTGTTCACTAGCCTCACTTCTTCCCATAGACACATTACAATCAGTGCTTTATATTAACCACTCTGGATTACATTTAGTCCTTGCACTCCGAACCCTCATCATTTCGAAAGGGGCCACACCCAAAGCATCATGAATGGTGGCCCTATAAGCCCAAACCAATTTAAGGACTTGATTCTCCCAATCTATACCTTTTTTTTAGCCATTTGTATAGCACCTTTCAAAACTCCGTTGAACCTCTCAATCATTCAGTTACCACTGGGATTGTAAAGAGAGGTAGTTCTATGTTTCACTCTCAGTTTGCCAAAATATCTCCTTGCGACAATAGACTTGAATCGTACAACCCTTCATCAACAAATACTTTGTACTTTGTACATACTTTTGTACATGTGGGAGATAGTGCAAATGAAGCATAAACAATAATAAATTATTTGCCTCTGCTATCAGTCTGGGATATGCGATTCCTCCCAGGACCTTATTGCTTCAGTAATGGCTTTTTTTGTGTCAGAAAATTCTTTCTTGCATTTGTCAGGTCATACGAACTTAGTTTAATTTTTCAATAACTGCCTGATGGTATACACCCTGTTGGAAAACCCCTTCACAAATTTATTTTACAATTCAATTAGGCCCAAAAATTACCTAAGGTCGTCCTTATTAGAATGAGAAGGAGCGTTCTGAATTGCTTCCACTATCTTGGGTTTGTCGCTACCCCATCGCCACACAGTACATGACCTTAATAGGTCACAGAATGCATAGCAAATTTGCATTTCGATTGCTCCACTGTCAACCCATTCTTCCCTAAAACCTCCAAAAGTTCCTCCACTGCCTAATCATGTTCAAGCTTAATCTTCCCAAAAATCAAAATATCATCCGAAAACTCCTTACGGTAGGATGTTTTCCGAAAAGCTGATACATGACTCTTTGGAAGATGGCTGCTGCAGAAGCTAAGGTAATCTTTTGTGCTAGAAACAGCCCATGGGAGTTGTGAATGCTGTGTATGGTTTACTCTCCTCTTTCAATCGAATTTGGAGGTTCGCAGCTGACAAATTTATAGTAGAAAACCACCTGGCATCCTTTACTAATGCAAGCATTTCTGAGATCGTGGGCAATGGGAATTTATCAACCACAATTTTTTTGTCCTCATTTATGCAAAAGTTGAGATATGAGTAGGCAAGATCCCGCCGTTTTGGCCTGTTTCTGAGCGGGAATTTTTCTCATATTTTTGAAGAAGGGACTGCCTTCACACTTGACAGTGAGATTGCGTCTTGAAATCTTCAAATTCTCTAGGATGGTCTCTCATGGAGCCCCCAAGATGACCATCCCTGAATTTGCTTTATTGCATTGTAAGTAATCATCGGACATCCCTCCCTACCCTACCATATGTATGTTATTGTCCCATGTTTCCCCAAATTTAGTCCTAATGCTTTTCCCTCTGGATTTATCCAGCTTTCTTATTTTTCCCACGGAAGATGGCCATTCAATTAAAGTTGGAGGGTTGGCAAGTATCCACTTTATACATATCTCTCTCCTAGCCAGTAAGATCAACATAAACAGTAGTTGTTTTTGATTAAAATTTAAGACAGGAGGAGAGTCATTACCTTCCACTGTACCAGAAATAACAGTAGCTATGCTTACCTCGATATTCTGTCCTAATGCTTTGTTAATACTTTTACCCACTTCTTCCCAGAATATACCACGGTGAGGGCATTGATGGAACATGTGGATGTCGTCTGCCTTGGCTTAACCACACTTTGGGCCATTTTTCACCACTTGCCTGTTCATTTTGGTTAGTTTTTCTGGCGTCCAGTATGCCCTGTGTAAAGTGAAAAGATGATTCTTCCTGAGAGGTGCAGATACTACTATGTGCCATAATAAAGAACAGGATACTTGCCATAGATGCTGCAGATCTTGTGTAGGGAAATTCTTCTTCCAAAGGTCCGTCGGTAGAGTGAATTCCTCTTCTCCTGCTTGTATCATGCGCCAGTACCATTTCTATGCTTCTTTCCTTGCTGGCTCACTTTGTAATTCTTTTTCCAACTCTGTGTCGTCTTCTTGAAGCTCTTTCAGACCCTTTGCCCAACTTGCCAGCAGGTAATATTTGAACCTGGACAGTTTTCCATCAGTACTTGCTGATAAAAAGTCCTAGTTTTTCAAAGATCCTGCTTGAAACAATTGCCCCCACTTTGTGATACCGGCCTTCTTTAAAGGTCCTGCCAGGGTGTCTTTCAGGCATTCAGGAGTTCCTGGTGAGTTCCAGATGGGTGCTAAACTACTGTAGTATGGAATTTTTAAGATTCTCCCTATCTCATACCACAGTTTGCAAGCTGCGCCTAAGACCTTCAATTTGATTTTCTTGAAGTATTTTGGATGGCCAAATTTATATACACAACAGTTGACGTCTGTGGAGGCTTGCAGGTAAGGTGTATCGAAGGAGTGAGCTTTAAGAAGAATCCTGATGTTCTTAAACTGGAAGGCTCTGTAGTAAAAAAGAAGGTCGGGCTGGCAATACCGCCTTGATCTTTCCTCCTGCGTAGTTTTTTCCATGCAACCCTCACTCCCTTCAAGACTCATATGAATCCATTGATTTCACCTTGAATCTTCTTGACCCACTGAGTCTAAAACTCCAGAGGGATCGCATTAAAGATGAAGGAGAACTTAGGCAAAATAGAAATTTTTATGATATTAGGTCTCCAAATGAACGAAAGGGGTAGGCCGCTCCAAGAACTTAGCAATTTTCTTGTTTCCGTCGCTCTTATGTCAAAATTTACTCGGGCAATCTCATTAATATTGTTTAATGCTTCGATCTCTAAGTACTTTATTCTGTTTTTTTGCTTTTACTTTTGGTGATTGGGAATTCTACACCATTATTTCTGTTTTCTGATGGTTAACCAGATATCCGGAAATCTCACAGAAATCATTTAACAGATTTGTAATAGTAGGAAGGGAAGTTCTCAGATCACTTGTGAACCTCATCAGTTCGTCGGTGTATAAGGCCACTTTTTTTTAACCCAACCATTAAAGTTAAATGGGATAACACCTTGCGATCTTCTTATCTGGATAGCTAGAGGCTCTATATATAAGTTGAATAAGTGAGGAGAAAGGGAGCAGCCTTGCCGCGTGCCTCTCTTAATTCTGATTTCTTTAGTGAGGTTGCCGTTTATGAGAATTTTTGCCACCGGGGCTTTGTATATATTCATAACTGCATTTAAAAAACTGTCGCCTAAACCATAGTGAAGTATTACTCTGCGCAGGAACACCCAATTTACTCGGTCAAATGCCTTTGCGGCATCGAATTTGAGAACAGCAAGTGGGATGTTTCCTTGGGTGGCAATATCGATAGCTCTGATTAATTGATGGGTAAGGTCATGCATTTGTCTCCCCTTGATAAAGCCTTTCTGGTTTCCTTGGATTAAATTGCTGGTAATACGCCCTAGTCTTGTTGCTAAAATCTGCATATAAATATTGTAATCATTATTTAGGAGAGAAATGGGTCTATATGACTCGCATTTCGAGGGGTCTTTTCCTGGTTTTAGAATTAGACTGATGGTAGCGTCATTCCAGGTTTTTGGGAGGGCTGATCCTTTAAAGAAAATCATATTCAATAAATCCACTAATCTGGGAGCCAGTATTTCTTTTAGGACCTTATATAGCTCATTTGGTAATGCATTGGGTCCTGCTGCCTTCCCTCTCTTCACTCTCTTTATTGCATCCATCACTTCCTCCATAGAAATTTATGCATTAAGCATCTCACACAGTTCTACTTCTAATCTTGGAACTGCAGCTTCTCTCAGGTAAGAATCGGCTAGGTTACTAGGAACCACTAGGTCTTCGTCGTATAAAGCTTGAAAGAAGTTTGTGAAGGCATTCTCGATCCCCTGATCCTCCAATACCTGTTCTCCCATGGTATCTCCTTGTATTGCAGTGATTTTATTCCTATTGTAGTCTGTTTTAATTTTCCATGCAAGACTTTTCCCACTCCCTTCCCCATATTTGTAGTTTGCCAGATAACTCGCTTCCCACTTTTTCCTTACCCTATCCTCCAATAAGTTTGACAGGTCACACTTCTTTCTACAAATTACTTCCTTTGCCTTTTCTTGTTCTAGACTGGAGTTTGCAGCCTCTCGGATCCTCTGTTGATCCAGGATCTCTGTCTCTAACTGGTGTATTTTATGTCTAGTCTCCTTATTTCTTGTGGCCGCCAGGCTAATAAGGGCCCCCCTCATTACTGCCTTGTACGCATCCCAAATTACCTGGATGGAAGTTTCATTATTAAGGTTGTTTTCAGAATATTCCACTGTGGTGATTCTTAAGCTATCTATTACCTGTTCATTTAAAAGAAGTGTACGATCTAGGGTCCATCTTTACGCCCCCTGGGAAGGATTTTGATTTATCTCTATGTAAACTAGAGTGGTCAGATAAATGAGCAGGTATATGTTCTACCTTATTAACGTTGTTACTTATTGTTTTTTCTATCAAGAAAAAATCAATTCTTGATGCGTGGCCATACTTTTGGTTTTTATAGGGGAATTTATTAGTTTGATTACCTTTAGTTTTCCACACATCCACCAATCCCAGGTCCTCCCTAAATCTACTCAGCCATTCTCTCATTTTTGCTTTTTAATGCTTTTCCTGGATGTCTATCATTCTTGGGGTCTAGTAACAAATTAGTCTACTTCCCGAATAATTGGAGCAGAAACTTCTATTAGTTGGAGCGGGTCCGGATCGTCCGTATTTAGGCCATAATACCCAACTATAGTATATGGGTTTCCCTCAAGTTTTATTTTAGCAACTGCCCATCGTCCCTTCGAGTCAGTATTTTCTTCTAAAATTATCGCTTTTGATGATTTTTTAAAAATAATAGCTACACCCTAGACACAGCAAGCTTGATTTGTACAAATGTAGCTATCAGCCCAATTTTGGTGTTTCATAATATCCCTCCACTCTGTTTTTAAAAGATGAGTTTCTTGCAAGATTATTACATCTCACTTTATTATTTTAAAGTATTCAAATGTTTCTGGCATCTCTTCTTAACCCTGAGGCTGTTCACATTCCAAGATATAACTTTTATTTTGTTATTACCCAAAATTTTGCCCATTAACTTTTTATTGATTCTTTCACGTCATCTTCATCCTTTAAGAGCTTCTTTTGATTTATCAGGATCTTATCTAAACTCATGTTCTGCACGTTGGACAGTATGTTTTGTATTTTTTCCCTAATGCTCCCCACCTAAACAAAAAGAAGGTGCACATACTTAACAAAAATCTTCCCCCCCACCGTCCCATGGAAAACCCTCCCTGCTGTCATTGAACAAAACTGGTTTGTCCTATTCTAGCGCCGTCATCACGAGGCTCTAGTTTTACACTGGGACTGACCCCTATTTTGGGGATTTTATCTGTTCTATAAGATTGACAACTTCTCTGATGTTATAAGTCTGGTTCTTCCACTTGATCCTTAGTGAGGCTGGGAATTTCATTTGAACTGTTTCCCCCAGTGATCTGAGCTCTTACATATGGTTTCCCAGCTCCCACTGCCTATCTTGTGTGGCTCTTGATAGGTCGGAACGGATTTTAAAGTTCTAGTCTCCTTTAGTGAAAATGCCTGCATTTAGAGCGTCACTCACGATCTTTTCTTTCAAGGTGTAGGTTTTAAAATTCACTAGAATTGTCCTAGCATTTTTCCTCAATTTACCTAGTCTGAAATGATCTCTGTGCACTCTCTGGATGTCTTCATCCAGTATTTTCTCATCCATCCCAGGTACATAGTCTTTCAGTAAGTTTACCACAAACTTTTTTTATGTACTGTCCTTCCAATCCCTCCATAACATTTAGTATTCGCAGATTGTTTCTTCTTGCATTGTTTTCCAATATTTCAATCTTCTCTCTGAGCTCCTTCTCGTTTTATTTTAACGTGCCAATTTTCCCCTGACTGGCTCTTACTTCCTTCTCAGTTTCTTCCACTATATTTTCTATATCAAGCACTCGATCCATTAAGGAGTTTACTTTAGATTCAAGCGCTTCACAGGTTGCCTGAATCTTTTCTTGATTTTTTTCCGACTTGGCAAAATTTGCCCTCATCTCTCCAATTAACGTCCCCAACAGATTATCCATCCCAGCTTGTGGAGGTTGCTCTGGACTTTTCCCTTGCCCGCTTTGAGGTGTACTCTGGCACAGAATGCTACCTGCCTCTGGGCCTTCCTGGGAGGCTATTTGTAAATTCGCCCCTGCCTCTTCGAGGTCTCTCAGCGCCATGGCCTGAAACCGATTTTGTGTCTCTACTCCTCCATCCCTGGGGAGTGGCACTGCAGTTTGCATTTCTTTAATCTTACCAGGCTGGTTCTTTTCAAGGGCGGAGATTTTAGATGGTAGTTTTTCTTGTATCCTAAAAAGAGGATCGGAGGGAGGGCGTCACCCTAATTTTCGACCCTTGTCTGGTTTGGTCGACTTTAGCTGCTTTAGAGACTTTAGTTGATAGTACGGTGATGTTTCCCCCCTAGATTTTTTTGCCTTCTGCTTGTCCCCCAACTTTCTACTGTTTTTTATTACAATGTTAGTGGGAGGTTTTACTCGATCTTCCCCTGATGAGCTATGACCTGCCCCCTCTGTAACCTCAGAAATTAGATGTCTGCTCCTTAAAGAATAGCATAAACCGTAATTTGAATTTTTAGAGGGGTTTTTTGTGGGTGGGGCTTATTTGATCTTTAGTATTAGTTAGAGCTGCTGTTTCGGGCTGCATAGGGTGTTCTTCCAGGGGTCTGACTGGGGTGTTTAAGGCCACTGAGTCCCCTTTTTTACCACTCCCCCTTACCCTTACCAGTTTTGTACACGCCAGCTCTCCCAATACTCTTCTCTCTTCTTCGCCTTCTCTGCTGCGAGTGCTGGTCCCTGGGTTTGTCGTGGGGCAGGTAAGCCAGTCGTTTGTGGGGCCTCGATAGATCACTCTGGCCGTGGCTCTTTGACTGCAAAGCAGTCCCACTGCAGCTTTCTCCCACACACCTCCCCTGTGCGTGCGCAGTCCCAGGGAGACTCAGACGCAGCTCCCCGCCGGTTCCTGTTTTGAGACCGTACTGGCGAGAGAACCGCTGCTGCAACCCCGGCATGGTCTTTCATGGGCTACCCCGATGTG
This sequence comes from Triturus cristatus, assembly GCF_964204655.1. Taxonomy (NCBI): domain Eukaryota; kingdom Metazoa; phylum Chordata; class Amphibia; order Caudata; family Salamandridae; genus Triturus; species Triturus cristatus. The sequence goes on from NC_140586.1 coordinate 344,222,494, forward strand.
GAATTATGCATTTTGAACGAGTAAGTTCCTTCCTTCTTTAAGACATGAAGATTCCTTGCTCTGTTGAGTTTCGGAGGTCGTTTTTCGATTAACTTGTGTGCCTCGATGGAACAGAGGTCGCGACCAGACCTCTTAGCCGGCCGCCATGTTGTCCGCAAAAACAAAATCCAACCACAATATTATTGTTTACATGGCGCAAGTCAATACAAATTCTGTTCTTCCCATTGCTGCATTTCACCACTACGACTGAAGAAATCCACTTTGAAGACTAAATGGGCACTATTATGTCAGCTTCAACCAACTTTTCCAACTCTTTCTCCACTTTTTCCCTGAGAAGTACCGGTATATTCCTAGTTTTATGCACAAGCACCATTTTTTAAGACTATGTAGTGCTCAAAATCCTTCAGCATTCTGATTTTTCCACTGAAAACTTGGGGAATCTTTTTAAGCATTTCAGACTCAGACCCAATACTCTCACTTTCATCAATCACCAAAGCTGCCTCTGGACAATTTGGGTTTAGGAATATATGCAGATCATGTTGGTCCCTCCAACCTAGGACTGAAGGACCTTTTTTTGCAATGTACAGTTTCCCTATCGATTGCTATTCTAAAATCGGAAAACAAATGTTCTGAAACCAATTAAATCAATCTTTTTTCCAAAAAATCCTTTCGGATTTATATCTGGTTCCTGCACATTATTTCCTAATTTATCAATACATGTTGTGTTCCACACATCCTCGTTGACAATCGTAAATGGAGAGCCAGAATCTACATCCATTTTTACCTCCACTCCCTCTATGGTCATCAAACATAGGTTTCTTCTTGTCCCCAGCAACATTATCATTCAAAACAAATAAATCCTGTTGCACCTTACTGTTTGTGTCACAATGTATGATTTTTCTAACATTATCTTCCTCCTCACTTGTATTTGCCACATCCACCCATTTAACCTTGAACCTTTTCTTCTTTTTGCAAACTTTTGCAAAATGTCACATGCTGAACACCTTTTCTTGAGCCCTGGACAAAATTTACTTGAAGCCAGATGTGAGGCATTTTCATACCTATAGCCTCTAAAGCATTCTTTTTTGTGAAATGATGCACCTTAACATGGTCTTTCTTAGTGAGTTCTTGTACTCTAGAACCATCCTTCCTAGATTTGCTAAAACCTCTGTTCTTTACTTTTCCTATCACTACTTCACTAAGTGCCAGATGTATCAAAGGGTTTTACTCATTCTGGGCCTCATGTAGGTAGCCAAATACCGGTCGGTAACGGCCGATTTTCGGTAAATATGCCGTTACCGACCGGTATTTAGACAAGTGAGATGTAGGAGGCCAAAAACAACTTTTCGGTAAATATGAAGCGGTAAATACTGATTCATAATTACCGAATCCTAAAATACCGATTCATATTTACCGAATACATATTTACCGATTCGGTAAATATGAAGTGGTAAATATGAAGTGGTAAAACTGAAAATGACATGTAGGAACAATCGGTAATTAAGAAATCCATGAAATTCGGTAATTAAGAGTCGGCAATTAACACTGAGTGAAAGCAGGTGATAACCATCAACAGACCATATAAGCAATCCCAAAATGCAACAGCGTGGACAACATGGCCGCTCTGTATGTCATTGCAAGGCGCCTACGTCTACAGGCAGCAGGTCTGAGGATATGGAGACGGGAGGAACAAATCTACAGACAGCGCATCACACTCTTCCAACTGACTGATGCAGAGATACATGAAAGGTACAGGCTACACCCCCAAACCATCATGGACCTGATAAGGGACCTGCACCCACTCCTGGACCAGCCAACAAGAAGGGCGCATGCCATACCACCACATGTGCAGGTGCTCTGCAGCCTACATCTACTGGCATCCGGCAGTTATCAGGTGGTGATAGCTGCGGTGGGTGGTGTATCCCAGAGTTGCCTGTCCCGTTTCTTCAGGAAGTTCCTGGATACCATGATGCAGAGAATGCACCACTACATCAGCTTCCCAAACACACAGGCTGAACTGCAGAAAACTAAAACTGACTTTTATCACATGGCACAGTTCCCCCATGTCATTGGCTGTATTGATGGCACACACATCCCAATCTGCCCACCAGCTGACACAGAGCACATCTACAGGAACAGAAAGTCCACCCACTCCATCAATGTGCAGGTGATCTGTGATGCAGGGAACATCATCACTGATATTGTTGCGAAGTTTCCTGGGAGCACCCACGACTCTTACATCTTCCAGAACAGTGGGATCTACACACGACTGATTGCCGGAGAATTTGGAGAGGGATACCTGCTAGGTAAGTAACAGTGACGCCCCATGAAACCTGCAAATCATAGTGTATAGAGGCATGAGACTGATGGTTCCCTTTTACTCACCTAGGCGACAGTGCATATGCCTGCCGGTCATTCATCCTCACTCCCTACCTACACCCATCAACCCAGAGTGAGAGACGATACAACGTGGCACATAAATCAACACGCAATGTGGTGGGGCGCACGTTTGGACTACTGAAAAGCAGGTTCCGCTGCCTCCACAAGAGCGGAGGCGCACGCCAGTACACACCCATCAACTGCTGCAAGATCATTGCCACTTGTGCAATGCTGCACAACCTTGCCACGAAGAAAGGTACAGATGTGGAACTAACAGATTTTGAGGACAACGAGGATGAGTCAGGCCAGCCAGAGGGCAACGCAGCTAGAGTGCCAACTGCAATAGATGGGAGAGAGAGACGGGCAGAGATCACATGCAACTATTTCTGAGTAAGTAAGGGGACACAGCCAGTTGTGGTATGTCATGACGTAGTTTTAATGCGGCACTACGCCATGAACAGAAGATCAAGCCAATCTGGCAACATTGCATATATACAAGGAGTAAGTCCAGGGTTACGTCACCCATTGGGAAGTGGCTACGCAGGGCTGCATCAATGTTTGCGCATACGCGCTGCAGTGTGGGATGGCCCGGCTTGAGCATCCTCACTACAGCCAACCCCAAGCCGCCTGCTGCTCCTGCGTGTATCTGGGACGGGGGGTGTGATGCTGCTCCTGCTGCTGGTGTCGATGCTCTCCGCAGCATCCCCTGCAGCAGTTGTCGCCGCCTGACTAGTTAATAGCACCTCTAGTGCACTTGTCACCTGCACCATCCCCCGAGACACGTCGCTGCAGCAGTGTGTCAGGCCCTCCTGCATCGACACAGAGCGCCGGCAGAGTAGAGAAGTGGCAGTTGCCAGACGGTTGAGTGCCCTGGTGGTAGTGTCCCTCCTCTGCCGTTCCCGGCGCCGTGCATCTATGTCAGCATCTAATTTGCTGTACAACTGCTGGATTGACTGGGACATGTCCCGAATGCCCGCTGCCATAGCGCTGATGTTATTGTCCATGTTGACAAATGTAGATTTCATGAACCGCATATGCCTCTGGACTGACATGACTGCCTTTGTTTGCAGGCGCTGTTGTTTTAACATTTGGCCCTCGAGCCCCGAGAAGACACCATGGCTGTCAATGCTTGCTGGTGGACTCTGGACACGCGACCTGCGGCGCCCTCTTGCTCCCGTCTGTGCCGCCTGTGAGGTGTAGGGCACAGTGGCATGGCTCCCATCCTGGGGCATAGTGATTTGGTCAGGGCCCCTGCTGTCGTCAGACGAGGTGTCTAAGGCTCGCAGCCTGGCGGCAGGACGCCTCCTCATTCTCACACCTGCAGGTGGTGATGTGGCCGGTGACTCAAACATGAGTGGCGATGCTGGCTCTGGGTGAGGTGATGCTGGCTCTGGGTGAGGTGATGCTGGCTCTGGGTGAGGTGATGCTGGCTCTGGGTGCGGTGATGCTGGCTGTGGGTGAGGCGAGGCTGCCTGTGTTGGTGGTGCAGCTGCCTGTGGCCCTGCTCCCTGGGCTGAACTTGTGCTGGCCAGAGGTGATCTTTGTGGCCGGTGTGCCCTCTCTCCTGCAGCATGCCCTGTCCTGCGTGATGTCACATCTGTGGACAGAAATGCAACATCGGCTCAGTGTCCCCGAAGGGCTGCATTGCAAGCATCACAATAAATCATTTCACACTCCAAAATGTCCTCTGCCTCCTTGTGCCTCATGTGTGTGACATGCCTTGTTGCCCTGTGCTATTTACTTCATGGTTGGGGTTTCCCTGACTACATCTCCCAGAATGCATTGCCTGTCTGCACTAACACATGGACTGGAGTGGGATTCTCATTTCACAATGGGGGATGTGGGATAGGGGTAGGGGGGGGCTACATTGCTGTGCATTCGTCTTACCTTGTTGGGTGGCGGCTCTGGCAGAGCTGTCAGCATCCCCAAGACCCACGACGCTCTCTTGCTCAATTGTGGCCCCCACCAGCTCCTCCAGTTCGGTGAGGGCAGGTGCCCTGTTGGTTCCACCTCCAGTCTGGCTGGCCTCCTTCTGGATTTCCCCCATCTTCCTCTTGGTTACAATCCTCAGGTCATACCAGCGCTTTTTGAGGACCTCTATGTCCCTGTGGGTCACTCCCACAGCATTGACCTGCGCCTGGATGGCCAGCCAAATATTGCGCTTTTCAGCCTCAGGCACTTGCAGGGACTGCCTCCCAAACAGCTTCTGGTGCTGCTTCACCACCTCCTCCACCAGCACCTGGAGTTCCTTGGGGCTGAATTTCAGCTTCCTCCTCCTTTCCCCTCCATCTCTCTGTGTCCTCTGGCTGGACATGATGTTATTTTTGCTGCACGAACAGGCACTGGCTCCCTGCCTCTCCTCTGCACTCCAAGCCTCTCCAGGGTCTGTTAATTGTGTGCACCTGCCTGGGTGTGGCCACTTCCTGGTTGGGTGGGGTGTGGTTGCACAGGATTGGCTATTTCATCAAGTCATGTGATTTTTTTTACCGAATCGGTAAATACCGATTCGGTATTTTCCGAATCGGTAAATACCACCGCGGTATTTACCGATTCGGTGAATTCCGATTCTTGATTACCGAATGTTACCGATTCGGTAATTGTTACCGAATTTTTCCCTACATATAACTTACCGATTCTTAAATACCGATTCGGTACGGCTCGGTATTTAAGAAGCGGTAATATTTATTTACCTACATGAGGCCCTCTGTGTCTATGGGAAAATGTGTTCGTACATATGGCCCTAACATCCTTGCACATTCTGTGTGCCAAATTCCTTCGGGTCAAGGCCCACCCTGGCAATAGTCAACTCCATGACTCTTCTGAACTGGTATTTGGTTAAAGGGGGGCCGTCAGCGTGTAGTAGGAGCGACTCACCCAACAGTCCACCTTGCTGCCTGATGAAAGTCTCTACATGGTGTACCGGGCAGCAAGGATTATCCCTCGCCCTGTGCAGTACCACAGTCTCCCCCGCGACGCCTGATCAGTTTGATCTCAAAATTGTCACCCACAATGTGTCTTCCTGTATTGTTGTGTTCAGGACTTGGATACCCCCCTGCCTATCTGCCTTGGAGGCTGCCACCAACTCGCTCAGCCTCAACGCTCCATCAAAGGCTAATGTGAAGGCTGCCTTAACAATTGTATCTCCCAGCCTGAGCTACAGACGTCATGCAAATGCAGGCAGTACTGCCGTCAGCCTCCCCAAGCCTATTGGTTTCCTAGTGTCAGCCGTGCTGCCCTGTCGCGGCGCCAATCCCTCAGACCCTTCCGCACCGCAAAGCTGTTAGTTGGATCCCTGCCTGATGAAAGTCTCTACATGGTGTACCGGGCAGCAAGGATTATCCCTCGCCCTGTGCAGTACCACAGTCTCCCCCGCGACCCCTGATCAGTTTTTGATCTCAAAATTGTCACCCACAATGTGTCTCCCTGTATTATTGTGTTCAGGAATTGGATACCCCCCTGCCTATCTGCCTTGGAGGCTGCCACCAACTCGCTCAGCCTCAACGCTCCATAAAAGGTTAATATGAAAGCTGCTTTAAACAATTGTATCTCCCAGTCTGAACTACAAACGTCATGCAATGCAGGCAATAATGCCGTCAGCCTCCCCAAGCCTATTGGTTTCCTAGTGTCAGCCGTGCTGCCCTGTTAGCGGCGCCAACCCCTCAAACCCTTCCGCACCACAAAGCTGTTAGACATCACCCCGGTTTGAAATGCCTTGATGTAATGCCCCTAGTAAGCAGTCATGCTTCCACCATTCCGTTTCTAGGGCGAGCTAACCAAGCTGTCTTCATGCTTTAACAAGATATGTTCGCATTCACAAGGCTTTGCTTGTGGAACTACAACAATAACGGGTAATATAACGTATATATACACCTTGCTGGCTGACCTGAAGCAGGGCTTTTAAAACTTTACATTGGCGTCCGACTGTCACTTCTGACCGCTTAGCATAGCCTCAGTTCTATTACATAAGGAACATTGCATGTGACTTTCCATGAGAGCGCCTAGCATCGCGCCATTTCATTGAGGGAAGGAACTTTGAAAAACATATCACCAATTAAGCGCGCCGAGCATAGCTCCAGTTGCTTTACCTGAAGAACATTGAAATCTGAGTTTCAATTCCGATCGCTTAGCATAGCCTACCTAGGGACTATTGTATGTGATTTTAATGAGAGCGCCCAGCATAGCGCTATCTGAATCAAATGAGGAACCTTGAAAATCACATTACCAATTAAAAGCGCCTAGTCTAGCCCCAGTTGCATTTACCTGAGGAACATTTGAAATCAGATTTTCACTTATGACCGCTTATGACATAGGGAACATTGCATGTGACTTCCAATGAGAGTGTCCGGCACCCACTGTGCACTTTTCTAAGGGTTTTGCCAGTAGATCCCATATGCCACCCATGGTAGAAACCAATCCCTGTCCCCAGATAGGGAGCATATGCCCTATCGGCACTGCTCAGTGGAATCTAAAGGCCTCTTGCCTCTGCCCATGATGTTGCTTTACCTTGAGAACGCAGATAGTGAGGCGCTGTGGTATAGAGAAGTGCCTTCTACGCACAGTATTATCTGTTAACGTCAATTGCCTCCCGTACCGATTTGCAGAGCTCACGTTTACCAGAGGGCAACTTGGCGCTGAATCACAGATGTGTATTGTTACCCAACTCAATGGTATTCAGTTTATCAACTCGGAAGGATAAAGACTGAGTGAACCCATCGAGATATGAACCCGGAACATGAGTTCAAACACGGGCCCCTACAGTGGACACATTAGTCCCTTAAGCCCCCAGGACCCACTCAATGTGGAAGACAGCTGCAGATCATTAATAGTGCTGCCAAAATTACCCACTGAGACCCCTCCCGTTTCTTTTTATATGACGTCCTGATTTTGACATAAAAGAAACTTTTATAAATTTAGCAAGCACAATCCCATTTCTCTGCAGCAAGGCACCCCCAGGACATAAAAAGGAACACAGCCTTTAACCCTCAGCGTCGCAGACCCAACATTAACCTGCATTAACACATATCCGGCAGACTTACCTGGTGTGTGCTTTGCACAGATTCAATAATATCACTGTATGTCCCCTGCCAAACCACTGTTAGACTATCCATAAGCTGACCTTATTGCTTGTTCATAAATTCCCTATTTCAAAAACACTCCAACCGAGTGTTACACAAGCAATTTTCTTACCCATCCGTCAAGTACTCATGTTATGCCCACCTCATTGGCATCCCTAGGCCTAGCACTGCTGCGATGCACTAACCCAGAGCACATATGAACTGTACTGTATGTTGACAAACCCCAGCTGGCCTTCACATGCTAGCCCCTATCACTACTATCCCATACACTGTCATTGAGGGTACCTGGAGCCTACCTTATGGGGCCTTATATGTAAGGCACTACCCCAAAAGGAAGGCGTGTGCATATGCACTATTAGCAATTTCACTGGTGGTAAAGTGACCCAAACCTATAGCCAACCGAAACATGGTTAGGAAATGTAGGGCAAAGCAGTACATCACATATGCCACTCATGGCAAACCAATCATTGTCCCAGTTCATACCGAGGGCAGATGCACTATTAATACTGATCAGTAGTGGTAAAGTGGCCAAAACCTATAACCAACAGAAACGGGGACTGAAAATAAGGAAGTAGACGATTCACAAGCACCTTCTCCTAGGTTCTTGTTTGGCTAGTCAGAATCACCCCAGTGGCATTGCACCTACCAGAAAGACTTCTCGCAATACTTGTCGACTAGCGCTGTATCCTCATACCGGAGTTAGAGCAGTAACATCACCTACACACGGCGCTTGTTTCAACTGTAGCACCAACGTCGCACGAGCAATTCCTTGAAGCCATGCCCGCAACTGTTTCTCACCCCATTCATATGCAACTGACTTTGTGGGTGTAGTGCATGGCATCACCACAAACCTGCCGCCAGACTCAGGCCAAATGGTATTTCATTTGAAAATTGCCCGAAACAAGATGGCTGGGTGTATCAAACGCATGAACGTGTGCATGTTGTTACCCACCTATCCCTTGAGTGTCTAGACTCCAGCATCCTCAAGTTGTGAAATGGATATATATTATATTTTACTACGCTTTGAAGTGGAGTCATCATAACACGGAACGCACTAGGAATCCGCGACTCTGACGTCAAATCAATGTAAATGATTAAACAAATAAATACGAGGTACGCATGAGTTTTTATTTCAGCGTGAACTCGCTCAGAATACTACGACTTATGTTTCTAATAACAATCACACAAACACGCACAGATGCTAGCATAGCAGGACGTATAACGCATTTGCGCGCACACCGGCCAGTAATTGCACACGCATTTATGCCTCTCCCAGTCACTAACCATGAATTCGCAACCCTCGCTTTAAGTTGCGAAAAGGTTTTTACACAAGGGGAATCAACCACCTCTAGACAGAACTGCCTCCAACTGTCCTTCCTGAATGCTAGCCTTTGTATCAAATAAGCAGCGTGACGGATAGCTGCAGTGTACAAACGCACATTATTCAAAATCTATAAACTTGAGAGATGGCTCTGCTATACAATGGACCTGTGAATCAACGCTACGTGAAGGAGGTCCTTTATATTGAATGTATCTGTATGCGTTCTCTTTCCTGAGCTATCTCAACTCTTTGCCAGGGCCTCGAAGGTCTTGTGGTCTGGATTCCTCGACATTCACTTGCCACAACAGCGCAATCTGAAGGGTAGTTTAATTTAAATATTATCTTGGCGTCCTCTAGCCATGTTCCCGATCTGGGCTAACCAAATCAAACCTGGGGCTTGCAGCCTCACGTGACACCACTTTTATGGTCAGTTACCAGGAATTGCTTGCGCAGGGGGTTTGTATGGTAATGCAGACGTGACATCCCTCCTACAGTGTGCAATCTGTGGCCAGGAGGGCCATGCCAAGGTGACGACGGGCCCAGAAACCCAATACACAAAATACCCTTGTCTGTGCCAGGCCTTCATTAGGAGCGATGCTGTACCGATAGAAAACAACCTGTGCTGCTTCCAGCAAAGGAGGGGGTGTAGTCTCGTAGACATTTTCATTTAGACGATATGATGCCAGGAACGCTTAATGGCATGCTGTGCATGGATCAGTAATAGCAAAAAAGGTGAAATGTCAACCACCAGCAGGGGCGAACAGCATGCAGAGTCCCCCAAGCCCTGTTTGCTAAAACGCTTAGCACTTTAAGAACCCAGAGCGCAAGCACCCCACCGCCAGCGCGCGTGTACCACCACTGGTCCCATCGTCGTGTCCTCCGCCCCGAGCACCATCGGGACCTGAAGCTGTCCATGCTCCTCCGTCGATAGCGAAGCCCCTCCGCCGACAGCACACACCACTCCCGCTGTCGATCCTTCCTCAGCTCGAAGCCGCTTCGTGCTCTCTGACTCCAGCACCATCGAGACCTGCAACCTGTAACAGGGGAAAAACAGAAAATTAAAAAAGCCCCGAGTGTGGGGGCACACGAGGTATGCGGGGAGCGAGCCAGGGGCAAGAGGGCGCCCAGCTCGCTCCCCGGGCCTCTTCTGGCACAGTGCCCCAGGGGGGTCGCCGGCCCAGCCGGCCCGCCCCCCGTCTGGCCCGCCCCCTGCCCCGGAAGCAGTAGAGCTGCCTCCGGGTCATGGGTCCGGCATCAGCCTATCGGTGGTGAGGGCGCGCCGCGCACGTCATCTACCCGCGACGCAGCCCCACCACCGAGAAGCCGGGGGAGGGGGGGGCGCCGCACTGCCATATGGGCAGGAGGGCCGAACGGCCCCCCCTTTACATTTTGTGTCTATGGGAAAATGTGTTCGTACATATGGCCCTAACATCCTTGCACATGCCTTTTTAGCTTTAGCACTGCGGCTAGAAAGCTCAGCTTTCCTCACAATTGCCAAAATATCGTCCAAACCAGCATCGCCATTAATCCATAATCTCTCTGGGATTGCTGTATTACAAGCATGCATGACCACCCATTCCCGTATAAGCTGTTCTTGCAAATGGTCGAATTTGCAATCAGAAGCCAGTTTCTTTAGTGCAACCACATACTTATCAACAGTTTCTACAGACTCCTGCTTCATTTAAAAAATCTGTAAACCGGACAACACATTTGAATCTCCACCACCAGTAGTTTTTTCATTTGCACATATACTTTTATCCCCTCCGATCCCACAGAATACAAGAAAATGTTATTTTTCCTTTCAGGTTTCATCTTCCCTGCTTCATCAATTGTGTCCAAAAAATGTTTTAAAATATGATTTCAACTTTCATACACAGATTGCCGCCTGCAGGCCAAAATGCTTGTGGGGGTTGCAGAGCAAAAATATGAGTTACCATTATATAAGTGGTGAGAGCAGGATCAGTGTCCATTCTTCACCCAAAGGACTAGTTCACTGAATGCAGCTAATGCCCATAGAAACTAAAAGAAGCTCTGCTGGTTTAAAAATGAATATGTGGAGACTGAAGGGTGCAGTTCCCTTGCTCCACCCAGTAAAGGACTAGTCCACTGCCCACTTGAAGTGACAGATACCACATAGGCTGCTATTTAAAAAAAAATTAATAATCCAAAACAAAGCAGCAGGAATACCCTTTATATTTCCAAGATTACTCCAAACACTTACTACCAAAAGGGCAAAAATCCGCCGAAGTTTTGAAATGCTGTAGCAAAATTGCAGGCTTTCAGGAGAAATACCGGGGCAGATTTATGTTCCCTGGCGCATCCCTGCAAATCAGCATGGATGCGCCAGGGAAGATGCGTCACGCAAGTTTGCCCTTGCGCCAGCGCAAATGCGCCGCATTTACAATGCGGTGCATCGTGGCGCAAGGACAAGCAGATACGTGACGCATCTGCTGGCGTAAGGTTGGCGCAGTGCTGAAGTTGCGTCACAAGCGCGACACAACTCCAGCACTGTTCCAACCTAACCTACCCCTAACATGGTGCGTCAAGCCTTACGTCTGCTTCAAGCAGGCGCAGGGTTTTGACGCATCAGCGTTGGGAAAGTGACTCAGTGAACTCTTATAGATTTCACTGAGTCACTTTTCAGGGGCGTTCCTGTGACGGAACGCCCCCCCTGAGTAGAAACGCCCAGATGAAACCTGACGCAGGTTTCATGTGGCGCAGGTCTTTACACCATGACGCATCTCCATAGATGCGTCACGATGTAAATGGAGCGCAACATGGCGCAGGGTTTACGCTGCCGCTGCGTCACAAAAGTGACGCAACGGCGGCGTAAAAGTGGCTCAAGTCTGATATAAATCTGCCCCACCATATTTACCTGAATTCAGGTTGCTGACAGGGACAGAGCCTTTCAAAATGGTGGCACATACAGGCACGTTAGGCGTCGACGTAGGCTTGGCAATGTCAGAACTCCCTGCAAAAGCAAAGACTCCGTGGATTGTGCCCTTGTCAATTACGGTGATAAGTTCCCACAAGGCTGATTGGCATACCAAAGAGAACGGTAGGACTTCAGTTCCACACTCACACCAAAGTAAAAGACTTGCGTTTTTTTAAATCTTAGACATGATAAGAAGCGGCCCAAATCTACACAGTGACGCAGTCCAAGTTTCCGATGATACCTATCTTTAATCTTAAAAGAACGAGATATGAGAGCGTCCTTCCACTCCACCAGCCTTCTGTGTACTCAGAGACAGCGCTCTGGAACACCGGATACAGAGCAGATGGAATGGGAGCAGGTTTACAAAACAAAACATAGCAGAACACAATGACTGGATGTACTAAGATATCAATATAAAATATATAGTTAAAGCATAACACAACAAAGAGGTAATGATTAGAAGCGTCATTCAATAATTCGGGGCTGATTGTGAGTTTGGAGGATGGGATACTGCGTCACAAACATGTCTTGTCCACCGCAGTGCAAGTGCCTTAGGATATAATGCACCAATAATATGATGGACGGGATATTAGTCATGTTTGTGTCGGAGTATTCCATCCACTGGCGTAATGAAACCTGAGGGGGCCCCACCCTGCAAGGTACGCGGGGGCTGCGGGGGTCTGTGTTACGCCACTGATTCCATCCCCCAAACTACAAATCAGACCATCTGTGACCAGCAAAGCAGTGGCTAGGCTAAAACAATGATGGTACGAAAGAAGGTTATGCCTCCATTTTAACACACCAGTGGCATGTGTTTATCTGAAACGTGTATTGAACACAGTGTGAGGTAACATCTGTTATATAATGAGACATACAATGCATGTTAACTGAAAAACAGTATAATGTGCCACCTCTTGCACCATCAGCACTTCGGAGTCTTTGTCGGCTCGGCAGTGCACGGCACTGACTGCAAGAATGACATACTGGTACTGACTGAGGGGAGCAGCTACAGGAGGAGGGGGGAAAGCTGATGGGGGGAATGGAGATCCATTAACATGGGGCGGAAGGTGGCAGGAACATGCTTACAAAGTGCTATATGATTGTGTTTGCCTTGTGCTTAGTTATCACATGCATGGCACTGCAGTGCTACAGCCTTGGCAGCAATTCCGTTTGTAACAGGTCTCTTTGTTACCCAGTTTAATGGCACTCAGTTTACTGACCTGGAAACGCCGGAATCCTGAGACTAGAAAGGATTCAATGATGCGACCTCAAATCACAGCTGATGGCACCTGCATGCACTTAAGCACTCATTTGCAGCTTCTTTGCACAGGGATCTGTTAAAGTGATATTTAGCACACCTTCACAGCTTTCCCTAATAGCTTCAGGGGAAGAAGTTAGTAAAAGAATGCTAAACATGCAGAATTTGGTATGCTAAATAAAGTCTGCATGTGATGCCTCATTTGCAAGTTAATAAGTAAGAATAGGAGCTACTGACCACGTGGTAAATACATCGCCCTGTGGTAATGGTATGTCCCACGTGGTAAATCCCTCACCTCATTCCATCTACCTTGTAGTGAGGGCCCAAGTCATCTTGAAGACAGTGAAGCATGTAGGCTCTGTGTGTGGTTAACTGTTCATAGGCAGGCCCTCGTACCTTCCATTTTTATTCAATGCAATTTCCAGAATTAATAACAACATGTCAATGAAAATGTTAACATAATTTAAAGGTTAAGATATAATAAAAATGCATTAATTACACATAGGATATCTGTCCTGTGCTCAAAAGTAAACAGATCCTGATTGCAAAATGTCTCCTACGTGTGTTTGTGTTAATTCTACAAACTAAACTAAACGCAGACAGTTGTGAGGTATACCAGGAATACCTAATAAAAGGCAACCAATGAACATTTGTTATTGAAAATGAGCACTTCAAAATTATACATACATCTTAACGATATTAAATGAATAATTGTCTTTTAATATATAGTGCACGCCATGAACTGAATCTCTTCTACATGTCTTGAAACTTTGCTTGGTAAGAGAACTCAGGTGCAGGAAAATTAAATAGTATGTCTAAGATCACACATTGCTAGTCAAGTTGAGAAGTGGGCCCTAGCTTGTGTTCTCTGCTTAGAACGCCACAGAGAGAAGCCAGTGCGAACATAACCCAAACATGGAATAGGTCCTGCACAGATATGCCACTTTCTAAAAGTAGCAGATAACAAAATCATACCTCCCAATGACAATTCAGAAGGCGGATGGCCACGAACCCCGCAAGAGGACACTAGAGGGAACAGCCCCTTAACATTCCCCCACTGCCCGGAAGTGGCTAATATTTCTTCTATGCCTACCTGGCCGGAAGGGGGCAATCACAAGGGGCAGCAGATCTTGCCTCCCCCAGGGACGACGCACTTCCGGGAGCACGAGGGTATTTAGGTGGCCAGCTCACCTGGGCAAGCCCTCTTTTCCGGCATATGCAGCAGAAGAATTTTGTTACCCACCCAGCAAGGGAGCTGAACAAAACAGCACGCAAGAACTGCCAAACAGCGTCGCAAGAGGAGTTACAGGGCGATCTTTATGCCCAAAAAAGGCGAGCTATACCCCATCAGAGGGGCGATGGGGCCGCCAATATAAAATGAGATCCTCAGGCCATAAGGGGCCATGAGAAGTACGCAACGGTGACCCCTTCATCTCGTAAGGGACAGTTGGTATCCTGACAGCTGGGGGTTGGCCTTACCTCGCTCCGTGGTGGCACGGGTGCAGCCAACATTTAAAAATCATTCGGGCCGCAGCCTCAATACGCGAGATACAGCACCGGTTAAAGAATAAGATGGCAACGCGATGCCCGGTGGCTGGATATTGTTTCAGGATGGGCGCCAGCGGTTAGTCCTTAACAGCGCTGCATTCGGATGATCACCCAAGATAACCCTACCTGTGTTTATATAAACATGCATAACAAAATGCAAGCAAACTTGCGACAGGTTTCCCACAAGACAAAGGTGTTGGTGTGTGTTGTTCATAACACAACTGTTCAACTGTTTTTTCTCCAAGTCTGGATCCCTTTAATGTACGTGAGATAACAGGGGGCTGGGGGTGGGAATGCTTAGGAGTTGAAACATGTTAACGAACGAATCGAAAAACAACAGGATGATGTGGGTGCAGGGATAGATCTTTAGATGAAGAGGGGACTCTTACACAGGTGAATAAAGTTTGTGTTTTATTAGTCCAGTGGGACCTATAAATATACAACTACAGCCATATTGTCAACAAGGAGAAGTGACCAGAATGAAGGTTCTTTAAATAGCCTGAGATAAATATCTTCTTTGGAAAATGTCTCTCCTGTCAGACAGGAAAGCTCCAAACTTTAGTTCAGCGGAGGGAATGATTCTCCAGCAGAGATCAACATCCTGCGTTTGTCCGCAGCAGAAGGGAAGCAGCCTGGCATACACGGGCTTCCTGAAAAAAGAAAATCGGACAAGGGTGCCAGGAATGTCTACAGTGCTACACATTCCAGGAGCAAAGTGAACAAAAACCAACCATACCAGGAGACAATATGACCAAAAACCAGTAGGTTAGGCTTTTCTATAGTGCATGAACACAAACACAGAACATCCGTACACATATTGACATAAATCCCACGTACATTCACATATGCATGCATTCATACACACGAAAACAACCCACCAACAGAAATCCATGTGCACACAAACCAGTACACAGACACCAAAGTACAGAGACTATTAGACACACAAGTGCACAGTACAGAGATAGATATACAGAATCCACGACCATTAGAGTACTGGCACACAATCACGCAGCCCCCCACACATCTAGCTGCCCGTGCACACAGACCACCAGACATGCAGTCACCTATGCGATGCAGCAACGCTAAACCTTACAGTCATTTTTTAACACAGGCCAATGGAGATGCAGTGACCCAGACACACAGACAGCAAGTCAACCAATGCTCACTATTCACAACACATATATACAATTACACACATACATATATAGGGATGAACGTACATACCCACACAAGTTGGCAGGAGAACACAAGCAGGTTTACATAAATTGACCAGATCTTGATGGGCAGAACCAGGAAGAGGCAAACATATAGGCCGATGCATGATTCATTTACAGCTAATCTTTAGCCTCTCTGCTGAGGAAACACAATTTGAAGTGGAGAAAAGAATGACGTGCCAATGCCCATTCAATTGTTGGCCCCTCTATTTGTTTAATGGATATTCGAATAATTCAGTCAAAAAGTCCATCCAGCCATCAAAGTAGTGTACGCTCCAACATTTTTTTAATGAAGGGATGCGCCGTATTTGCAAATATATGGTGCAGTCCTGCATTTACCCTAGCACTGGCACCATGTTGTAAGGGTGCCTGCACTGCAGGGGCAATTTTTTATGTCCAGGAAGGGAAGCCTTCCGGCGCATAATCAATCTTTGAAGGCGATTTGCTGCTTCTATGTGTGCTTCAGAAGGCAAAAAACTATGAGAAATGAATAATTTCTCCTCGTATCGCCATCCTAAGACAAGGTATTACCTGGCCTTAGTATTTGGCACTGCCCCATATTTGGCGGCCTCAAAAAGCTGAGGAAATATGAATTTTTATGATCGATTGTGTCCCCTATCTTAGACCCCAACGGCTCCATGTACATGCTACAAGTACATGTATGTTCCCTCCACTTCAAGCTATGAAGACGCAAATACAATTGTGTCCAACGTCCACATGTCCTCTTTCAGATCCGCCATGAATGGGTCGAATATTCCGTTCCTAAGTATGCCTTGCCACCGTATTTATATGGTATACTTTTCACGTTCTTCAGCTCTGGCAAGGTAGGCCCTGAATTCTGCCATCGAGCTTTTCCTGCCTTCTGCCTCTGAATGCTCCAGCCTGGACCTGTACCTGTATCCATGACCTTTGTCTTACTTCCTGCGCGGCTAACGGTGCCTGGCCCGGCCTGTTGCCTGCCAAAACTGTATTCAGCCTTCAAGTTATCTGCTCCGCTCCTCGAGAAATGCATTCCTGTCTAGTAGTTTAGGTAAACATTCTTCCCGCTACAGAGCAAAGGGCCCGGCCTTACTATCTCCGTGCAAGTAATTCATGGCTACTGTTGCCATGGTAGGCCCATGCCCCCTCGCATCTCATGTAGACACGTAGACGCTTATACACGCACTAGTAGTTAGTATAGGATAGCCTCTGCCTGAGAGACCTTTCCTTCCAGATAATACAGTTCCTTAAACACAAGATATTAGATGCGATTTGGGATTAGGTTGTTCTGACATCCCAGACTTCTGTCTCCTCATGTAGGGCTAAATGTCAAGTCCCCTTCACCCTCCAGTTACACGTCAATCACACGTCATGCTACTGTGCGCGCATCTCTGCCAAGTATTTCTGCTGACTTTGCAGGATTCACTTATGGATCCACCCACCTGTGTCATCATCATAATGACGTTTCTAGTGCACGCCTTCATGCACGCCTATTGTAACGCCTTTATTCATTACGTATGTGTATTCTTATCTCTCTTCTCAGCTGTCACGCCTTCTGCATATGTCTTTACTGTAATGCATTTACTATATATATGATAACCTGTCAATAAAGTATTGCTCTATCCCTTCCCGAACCTTCGTGGTGACGGAATACGATTGCCTGGTTCGAACCAATTCCTTTGTAAGGAATAAACCCATTTTAAAACCTCAAATACCACGGATTCTGCCTCTTATTTTTACTGAGTTATTCTTATTGAATTTTACCGCATAAATTAAGTCCAGGTAATTAAAATTTACCACATAATTGGTGCCCGAATAGGGCCACCTTCCCCACCTCACGCGCCGGAGGTGCGTTGCAGACCCGGTCTCCTGCCACAGCCGGACGGACAACTACGCGTACCCGCAGGATTTCCTGTATCTCCCTCAGGCCAACGGGGGTGACTGAGGCTGCGATCAACACCCAGACGAGGCGGTGAGGGGTGCGGAGGATCCCGACCAGAGCCTAGCTGAGAGAGCAAGATCCGAGGTATACAGAGGCCCACCAGATTCCGAAGTCCGAAGTATCGAGTCCAGTCCAGTTTGGTCTAGTCCAGTCCAGACTTCCGAGGCCTTCTGTTCCGTTCCGTGCTTCCCGGTGAGTACCGTTGCTGGGGACGCATCTAGACGTGCGCATTGGTTTGTGCCGGTCAAGATGGGTTTGGGTACACAGACCTGGTCTGCACTGTTTCAGCAGTGTATCTGTGCTGTTTAGCAGTACATCTAGTATTATGCAGTTAACTAGCTTTATTCTGATTATCATTGTTCGTTCTAAAATGTTTTAATATGTTTTAAATGTCGTGGTATGAGTGATTGTTCGATCTTCATTACTGTGTTTATTGTATTAATTGTGTTCAAGTCCGAGTAAGAATCAAGTAGCAGAGAGGAGGAGCCTAGCCTGCAGCCGAGATGGCCGCCTAGCTCTTCGGCTCCGCCGACCCCTGCGCCCTTCGTCGATATCCTGGCAAGAATCCTGCGCCTCCGAGCCCTACGCTTACCTGCGCCACGTTCCTGACCACGTTACTGTGACTCCGGTCGAGAACGGAGCTGCCCCGGCGGAGTTGAGTCCCGGTTTCCATTCCGGCCTTCCAAGCGGTCGCAGCCGGGCCATTGTTTAGTGGGGACGGCCGGCGGCGACAACGATAGCAGCGGCCGCTGTGGAGAGGGAGGAGCCGGTGCACCGGACCTGGAGCGCGGCGCTGGGATTCTCACAGCAGCCTTTTCCATGCTCGGCTGCCCAGCGCGCCCCGCTCGCAACATTGTATCCGGCTCTCGTATACTGTATCCCGGCCCAGCTGGGAGAGGGCCGGGATCGCTTCTTTGTTGCAGCCTACAGCAGCGGACGCCATCTTCCGCATCGGAAACCCTGGTCTTGCCGGTGGGTTTCCCTGCACCACAGATTCCCCTGTCCTTGAAGCCTCTCCACGACCGGCTGCCTCCACGTTTCCGGCACCACCAGGGCCCCGCAGAGAGCTCATCACTTTCCAGATACCGATGGCTGGTGAAGGGGGCTTGCTTCCCGGGGCGCTCGATGGTTGCTTGCCTAAGATGGCGGACGCAACAGCACCCTCCATCCTTGATCCACCGCTGGGGCTTCGCGACATTCTGGCAGCACTGGAGGACCTGCGGTTGGCCTTCCACGACTCTGCCACTGGTTTGGAGGACCGGTTTGATTGGACTTTTTCAGCTGGCCATGATGATTCTCCAGTGCGGCATGTTAAGCCACATCTTCAGTCGACTGTCGGTGGATCACCCGAGTTGAGGTATGTGGCAGTGACGGGGGGACGTGTCCCAGTGCCCGCTGCGGTACTCTTCGGCTCTGCCCTGGAGGAGTCTGACAATACTGCTCCCTTGGTATGGCCGGAGCTTGTGTCTCAGACGCCGTTTTGCCCATCTCTTTTGTCCTTTGGTGCCACGTCTCTGAGCGTCCTCCTGGACTTGCTTCCTGTACATCGGCCGGCCGCTACTCTGGAACTTATGCATCGTCCTGCTCCCTGTTGTACTAGCCACGGCATAGCAGTGGCGCATTCTGTGGTCCTTTACTATCGAGCTTCACTCCAGTTTGACTTGTCTTTTACACCTCGACTTCTGCAACGGACTCCATGGTGGCCCATCCCGTCCAGGTTGGCTGTACTGCAATTGGATTCTGTTGGACTGCAGATTCGAAGGGGCCAAGGCTGAGGAAGGGGGTTTTTCTTGTTGCACATTGATACGTATATGGCTGGGACTGGGACTTGTGACTGTTGGAGGTACATGTAGCATGGGTGTTAGGTCGGGGCCTGGGGTTGGGTGACCGCGGATAACGATTTTGCTTGCATTGAATAGATCCTTGGCCCTCCTCCGATCAACCGTGACATTCTTTTTCTTTTTCTTCTCTTTCTCTTCTCCTACATTTCGGGTACTCTTTTGGGGCGACAGACACACTGCTAGGGGGGGTAGGCCGTAGCCTCTGCATGCGTGTAGGGTGGGGGGTATATTTCCTTGTCGGGTTTTTTTCTATGGGCCTCTTTTTTCTTTCTTTCTTTTCTCTTTTTCTCTTCTCCCTTTCTACTCTTTACCTTTCTCGCTTGCTCCTTCCTTTCTTCTTTCTTGGGTCGATGGGAGGATTGGGAACTCGTGGGTAGTGCTTGGGGATCGTCATGTGATATGCTTCTTTTCTATCCTGATTTCATTGAGTGCGATTGATTACCTTACGGATAAGGCTTGCTGACTCTTCTGATGATCGTTGCCCACTATAGTCCTAACTGCATTGCTTTGATTCGGATCCTTCCAGACCTGTTGCTATGGACTTATTTCAAAACTTTATAAAAATTAAACCTCATCATCCTGGCGCTCGGCGGCACAATTGTGTGTAACGTGACCGGGTCTATTCGTGCTTGTACTGATATGCTGCTGAGTTGTATAATTGCTTGCTGATGTGCCCTTTATTGCCGAGGCCGGCCTGAGGGTTGTAGGCCCGTATTTGTCTGCACATACTGTTAAATAAAGGTTTTCCAAAAAAAAAAAAAAAAAAAAAAAAAAAAGAATCAAGTAGCAAGGTTTAAGATGCCGTTATTTTCAAAATTAAGACAGATAAAAACTAGAAAAGGGATACTCGAAGAAGCCGTTCCCATTCCACCTAGGGACACTCCAGGGTACTTTATGTACCATAAACATGGCCTAGATGCCGTATTATATCTCGAATTGTGGGTAGACTACACCAAGGATTTAGCAGAGAATCAGAGATGGCCCGTTGCTGGGACATGGGATGCAGATTGCATCATGAGAGTAGAAGAAGCATTATGGAAAAAGAAAGCCAGACAGTCACAGAAAGATGCCATTGAATTATGGCGTAAAGAATCGCATAGACGCACAGAGAAAGCGCTCAGAAAAGAAGAGAAAAGTAGGGAGGATTCAGAAAAAGCCCGAGAAAATGTATTAATTGAGGAAGGTATCCGAGTAAAAGCAGAACAAGTAGACAGACAACAAAACACTCTTATGAATGGTATGTATCCTCTTCTGGCCGAGGGCTTACCTAAGGCCACCCTGGAAGTACCAAAAGATCTGCCACCTCCATTGCTTCCGACTAAATTACACCCCAAGACCGCAAAGGACATTTTCCTTTCTTCCTATTTAGACGATGTAGCCCCCGAATATGTTAATGCTCCGCCGCCACGCACACCACCTGCTAATGGTGCTCGACCCCGAGATAATCCGCCCCCGCTTCTGCAGCAACATACTCCTGCATCTGTTCCAAATCTTCCACCCGTTCCTCCACTTCTTCCTGCACCTATTCTTCCTACCTTACACCCAACGAATCCTTTTGGACCTAGCACCTCAGGAGGTGCGACAGGAAGTTTTCATACGCCGCCATCAGTGCGTCGATTGACTTATAGGGATCTAGCACACCAACGTACACCTCAAACAGCGAATTATGACATATTTAAGGAGCCTCTTACAGATTGTAGATATGATCCAGTACCAGGTAAAGACGACAGAATGATGCTATCATCAGTACGTCTACGACGAGTTGCGAACTATTTAATGATACTACCAGGAATGATTGACCATCTAGACAAAATATACCACTTTGTCCAAACAGGGCAAGGTCCTGAAAGTATTGGCGAGGCCATGGCCTACCAGAAAGTGGACACGCAAAAACTGTTGTTACGCTTCTTTATAAACTGCCTGATAAGACACAGAGATAGGCCAGGTGTAGACGCGGAAGAAATGAGGTCACTCAACAAATGGGGCCAGAATATAGCAGACGGAAAACATGATAAACAGAATAGTATAGAAAGTATGTACCGAAGGATCAGAAAAAAAGTAGAACAAATATGTGAAAAAGAACAGCCTGAAAGAGAAACAGATGCAGATAAAACCGAGTCCTCAGGGGATGAGGAACAACTAGAAATGACAACAGGACAATTACAATTACCAGCTAGAGAAACGATAGCTTATGTAGGAAAAGGAAGATCCTTCAATAATCCAATACGTCCGATACGTCCAGAAAGTAAGAGAATTTTTCAAGCAGCTATGTCAAACCCAAGGACCCCTGAACATTCGTTTCAGGCTACTGATAAAATACTTCAAGAACGAATGGGGTGCCATGTACTCGATTCTATGGATGAACAAGAATTAGCCAGGTCAGCAGTACAATGGGCTGACAGTTCTGATAAATATAGTGCTGACGCGCTAGTACATACGTTTTTGAATCTTTCACCAGACGAACAGCGTTTAGCTGGTATATACATGATACAACATCTCCTTATAGTATATAAAGGCCAACACTCCGATCCTGGTCCCCTACCTGATATACTGATAGAACTACTCATGAATAAATGGAGAGGTCTAGGTACCGATCTAATTAAAGTAATTCTAGAATATCGACACAGATATAGTGCCTTTTTGTGTCCAGAACATGATCCAGCTCCCTCCATGGAAAGAAAGACGTATTACTTAGACAGACAGAATCCCTTACGCGAAGTGCACCCAGTTAGAAATGATGATAATACTTTTAGACGCGTGTTCGTGTACACGCCTATAACTAAAATAGAACTATTGGAAATGAAAAAATTAGTGCCCAGCCATGACAGAGATCCAGCAGGTTTTCACCATGAAATAAAAGACATGTTACTCATGGGTGATTATACCTATCCTGACATTATGAAAATATTGAAAGTATTATTGCCTGCCGGTATTTACGAGAAACTCAAAGAAAAAGAGTGGGAGGTGGGAGAACAAAAGATTGATTGGACAGCATTAGGAAACGAAGAAAATGCCCGAACTGCAGGCGTAGGGCTTGGAGACAAAACTAAAGCATTACCAGGATTATTAGTACAAGTATTGCCCCGTTTATTAACTACGAAAAAGGAAGACTGGGGAGCAATCTCAGCTTGCAAACAGAAACCCGATGAAGACACTAGTGATTTTTATTCCCGATTTGAAAAATGTTTTGGTATTAATAGCGGCCTGAAAGCAAGTAGCGATTCATATCCACATCTTTTTGTAACGAAACTAGTCGAGAATTCCTTGCCTCAGGTTAAGAACAGAGTATTGAAAGTAGAGAGCTCTTGGCAAGCTAATACCCCGTCACAAATGTTACAAATGTTACAGTACCACCAGAATAGAATTAGAGAAGAACAAGAACACGAACAGAGACGTATGAAAGACACGAAAATGAAAATGCTCGTCGCCCAGTCAGTTCCGGCTGACAGTCATAAAAAGGGTGCGACACAGTCCAGTAATTCAGCGGTTCCTGTTAAAGGGACATGCAACTATTGTAAACAGCCAGGTCATTATATAAACGATTGTGCAGTTCTGAAACATAATATCTCTACGGGTAAAACCAAGGAGAGACCACGTCCACCTAGACAGGATCAGATCCAACAACAAGTTCCCCAGAATGTACAGCCTATGCAAGCTGCACAACAGACCGTAGCGGTACCACAGTCACAGCCTATTGCCGCAACACAGAACACGACACAACAGATGTACCAGTATGCACAAAATGACTATCCCGATTATCAGCGATACACATGAAACAGCCTAGAGAGGGAAGTTGGCTTACCCCTTATTGAGGTTCCCGTAGATCAAGAGGGTCCTTATGTACATAGTCAAGTATTAGGGAAAGACAGAAAGTTTTTAATTGATACAGGGGCAAGCAGAACAACTATAAGTCACGACGAGGTTCCAGGGGCACCCCTCTCAGGCTCACAGAATATTTCCCTTGGATTTTCAGGAAAACCTATTGTTAACGAAGTATCGCAACCTCTTCCTCTTGCAGTCGGTCCATTGACACGGACTACAGATCTATTGCTTACAAAATCATGCCCAGAAAACTTGTTAGGTATAAAGACACTGAAAGCTCTAGGAGCTGTAATATGTTGTTCCCCGGAGGGGGTACGACTATTTTTGCGTGACTTCAAAGGTCACTATGTATTTAGAGACATGGATCACAGGTTACAGAATGTCCCTGCACATTTATGGGCACAAGGCCCCACTGATGTAGGTTGTATGCATATTACACCATATCGAGTCACACTCAAAGCAGGAGTGGTATTACCACGAATTCGACAATACAAGTTACCTCCAGATGCTGTAGTGGCTTTGCTGCAAATCATTGACGAGCTCATTGCACAAGGAGTGGTTGTGGAAACCGACTCCAATGTGTGTAATTCTCCTATAATTCCGGTTCTTAAACGAACTGATCCAAATGCACCTCCAGTTTATCGATTAATTATTGATCTGCGCGAATTGAATAAATGCATTGTACCACAATATCCCGTGGTTCCAGATATCTCTTCATTATTGACAGCTATTGATTCAGAAGCGACGTTCTTTACTGTAATTGACCTCAAGAACGCCTTCTTTAGCGTCCCAATCGATCCGGAAAGCCAATATTTGTTCGGATTTAGTTTAAATGGACGAAGCTTCAGATTTGCACGCGCACCTCAAGGATTCACAGAAAGCCCCAGCATCTATAGCCAAGCACTGAAAAGACAACTTGACAGTATCCACATGCCTGTTAACACTGCACTGCTTCAGTATGTCGATGATCTGCTGATCACCGCCCGAAGCGAACCCGAATGTGAAAAAGCATCACTGACGGTTTTACATTTTCTGGCCGACAAGGGGCACAAGGTGTCCCCTTCGAAGCTGTAATTCTGTGTTCAGCAAGTTGTGTACCTTGGGCACTTGCTGTCCAAGGGGGGAAGACAGCTCACACCTGATCGCATCCAGTTAATTGTAAACATGCCACCACCCAAGACACAAAAGGAGGTGCGGGCCTTCATAGGTCTCACTTCGTACTGTAGACAATGGATTCCCCAATATGCATTTCTAGTAAAACCACTCATTCAGTTGACAACCCAGGAGGCAGCGACTTCGACTGTCCTCCCTTGGACTCAGGCACATACACAAGCTTTTGAAGACTTAAAGAAAACCTTATGTCAAGCACCTGTTTTAGCGACACCATGTTACAATAAGCCTTTTACACTCTTTGTTACAGAACGCGAAGGAACTGCCTTGTCAGTACTCACTCAGGAACAAGCAGGTTCACACAAGCCGTGTGCTTACTTTTCTAGCACATTAGATCCAGTAGCTCAGGCTCTGCCTACGTGCCTGAAATCAGTCGCAGCGACAGCTTTAGCGATCAGACAAAGCGATTCCATAGTATTAGGACATCAATTGACAGTGCAAGTTCCACATTCCGTGGAAGTTCTTTTAAACCGAACTCAGACTCAGCACTTGACTATAGCACGACTGACAGGTTACGAATTAACATTGTTTCAGCCACACATAGAAATCAGACGCTGCAGTACATTAAATCCTGCCACACTTTTGCCATTAAGTGGAACAGACCCACTGGCACATGATTGTATTGAAGTCATTACTATTACGACAAAACCCAGACAAGACTTGACAGATATTCCATTACCAGATCCAGACCTGACACTTTATGTGGATGGTTCATGCATGAGAACAAGTACAGGAGAGTTAGTGGCCGCTTACGCAGTCACGACAGACACTGAAGTTATTGAAACAAATTGTGTTGACACATTGTCAGCTCAAGCAGCAGAGCTCATCGCTCTGACACAAGCCTGTATTCAAGCCAAAAATAAAAGAGTCAACATATACACAGATTCACGTTATGCATTCGGAGTTGTACACGACTTCGGAGTCCTTTGGCGAGAGAGAGGTTATTTGACTTCTCACGGTGCCAACATTCAACACGGTCCCCTCATTCAAGCTCTGTTAGATGCAATACATCTGCCTACTTCGATATCTATCATGAAGTGCAAGGCTCATACAAAAGTCACCGATATCATTTCCCAGGGTAACGACCTAGCAGACCGAACAGCTAAGCAAACAGCACAGAATCGGATTCATGTAACTGACTTGATAAAGACAATAGTTCCGACACCGACACACTGCATGACAGTTAGGGATCCCGCCCTTGATGTAATTGACATACAGACACATGCTACCCCAGAGGAAATCAAGAAATGGACTGAACTAGGAGGGATCCAAACAGATCAGGGATGGATGACGAAGGGAAAATCTACATGGTTTCTCCCTGACTCAATGGTTCAAGTTATCATTAACACAATACATAGTCCAGCACATCTAGGAGAAAAAGCTATGTTAGACAGTATTCAAAACATTTGGTTTAATAAACACTTACGAGCTGCAGCCAAACAGAAAGTCCGTACTTGCATGATTTGTTGTCAGTTCAACCCAGGTAAAGGCGTACCTGTAGAGCAAGGTGGATTTCAACCTCCTGATCACCCTTTTGAAGTCCTCCAGATGGATTATATCCAGATGGAACGATGTCGAGGATTCAAATATGTTCTCGTAGTTGTATGCGCTCTTTCCCGTTGGACAGAAGCATATCCAGTCTCAGATTACACTGCCCCGACCACTGCCAAGCAGCTGGTTCGTGAATTCTTCCCACGGTATGGTTTGCCCCGTATCGTGTACTCAGATAATGGCCAACCGTTCTCATTCGAGCTGATGAAACACATTTCACTCCTGTTAGGCTATCAATGGAAATTCCACTGTGTCCGGCATCCCGAGGCAGCAGGTCTCGTGGAACGTCACAACCAGACTCTGAAAATTCGACTTTCTAAAATCTGTAGAGAGAAAGGCGTCGACTGGATAGTAGCCTTACCAGTTGCACTATTTTACATGAGAATGATAGCACATTCTCGAACAGGGCTATCCCCGTACGAGGTGGTCTTCGGTAGGCCACCAAATATGTGGGGGACGCCTATACCTCGTAAAATCACTGATGTTGATTGTAATATGCTGACAGATTACCTTGCTTCCTTGATGTCTGCACTACAATCTTGCCGTTCACAGGTAGCTGCAGCCTTTCCCGTCAACACCGAGGTGAAGCCCCATGAAGTGGTTCCCGGAGATTTTGTTTTCATAAGAAATTTCGACAGGAGGAGCCCGCTGGAGCCTCGCTGGCAAACGCCGAAATTAGTACTCCTGACCACGAGGACAGCAGTAAAGGTCGAGGGTCGCAAGGGTTGGCTACACTCGAGCCACATCAAGAAATTTCATGGACTGCCTTCTGATTTGAACTCTCAGCCCTGCCCCCCTCCACAGACTGATTCAAAACTCCCCCTGGTTGAGAAAACTGCTTCCCAAAACTATAAACTGAAACTAAGGTCTAGCAAGTCAGACAATTTGATTGTTTAAGTCCTCTCCTAGGTGAATCGGTTAAATTAGTCTCTGACATGTATCCTCTAGACCAAAATCGAGAGAGAGATAGACAGAAACAGCTCAAGAAACGTGCATATTGTAAATCACTTCATAGTCACTGTATAGTGACATTATTGATTATGTTTTTTCTAAATCTTCTGATTATTGCTGCAAGTATACTGTTGCACATATACTATCCTATTTTCAAGCGTGCTCATTCTGCTTACAATGTTACTGCGGAACATTCTTTTAGCGAATTACCTTCACATGAGTTGCCCTATAGACTTGCGCTGCGCAACAACACATTCATTAGTATGTTACATCACTCCCATCAGGCCAGCAACGCTACTAATTGTTGGATATGTGGCCGACTCCCTCCCTATCAGAAATACAAGGGAGTTCTGCCCCTCTTTTCGTATCCATTCACGCACAATGGTTCCTGTGGCGCATGGTTTAGTTTGATTAACTCTTTAGATTCAAATACCGTAGTTTACCAGAGCAACTGGGTATGGGGAAACCTGAACTTAGTTTTGCTTAAAGCCTGCTACCCTAACAAGGAGGGACTTCCCAAAAGGACAGGAACTGACCTAGAAAATGAAGTATATGGATTAGGTAACTTTACACTTAACCTCATGATTCTAAATGTCGAATCTGAAACTGCACCAGTCTTGCCTGCTATGTCCGTATTACCAGTCAAAGGTGAATTATGTGTAAGAAAGAATGGTTCAGTACACCTGGGTCATAGTAAATGTACTACTGTGATCGAATTCAGTGATAAAGGCAAGTCTACATTTAGAGCTTCCCGTCATTCCTACTTCATTTGTGGTCATACCGCATATATACGTTTGCCTCTAGATTGGGATGGTACCTGTTACATTGCATTCCTTCTGCCACCTGTTTTCCTAGCCCCTCCTGATTATCATAGAAACACCCATCTAGTACACAATAGACCCCAGAGAGATCTCCCGATTGTCGACTACACTGAAACAGCATGGGAACAATATACAGACTTCAATAAAGGTCTCTTTCCCTACATAGGTGTTGTCTCTAATAGTAAACTGATACGTAGATTAACCAGAACCCTTGAAGCAGTAGTGAATGAAACTACCTCTGCCCTAGGCAACTTAACAGAGGAGCAGTCTGCGATGCGGATTGTTGTTCTCCAAAATCGTCTTGTCCTTGACGTCATCCTGGCCGATAGGGGCGGAGCCTGTAGAGTCATCGGATCAAGTTGTTGTGTTTTCATTCCAGAAAACGCGCCATCCGTATACAAAGCCATAACCCGTCTTCACAAGATTGCAAGCCAGATACATCAGAATCCAGGCACCTGGACATGGTCCGGTTGGTTCTGGAGCGTGTTGTCAGCCTGGGGATGGAAAGTCCTATCCTTCCTAGGTATTGGCCTTCTCATAGTATTCAGTTGCTGCCTGTGTCTACAATGTGGACCAGCGATTTGCGGCCTGTGTGCCACATCATGTATTCCACGTTCAAGTTCTCATTCAAAATCCCGGAAGAAGAAAGAAGAGCAAATGATGTTACATGAACAGATTGATGGATTCCTGAGGATCGATATCTCATGAAGGGTCCGTAGGGGACAAGGAGGGAATGAGGAAATAAGAATTTTTATGATCGATTGTGTCCCCTATCTTAGACCCCAACGGCTCCATGTACATGCTACAAGTACATGTATGTTCCCTCCACTTCAAGCTATGAAGACGCAAATACAATTGTGTCCAACGTCCACATGTCCTCTTTCAGATCCGCCATGAATGGGTCGAATATTCCGTTCCTAAGTATGCCTTGCCACCGTCTTTATATGGTATACTTTTCACGTTCTTCAGCTCTGGCAAGGTAGGCCCTGAATTCTGCCATCGAGCTTTTCCTGCCTTCTGCCTCTGAATGCTCCAGCCTGGACCTGTATCTGTATCCATGACCTTTGTCTTACTTCCTGCGCGGCTAACGGTGCCTGGCCCGGCCTGTTGCCTGCCAAAACTGTATTCAGCCTTCAAGTTATCTGCTCCGCTCCTCGAGAAATGCATTCCTGTCTAGTAGTTTAGGTAAACATTCTTCCCGCTACAGAGCAAAGGGCCCGGCCTTACTATCTCCGTGCAAGTAATTCATGGCTACTGTTGCCATGGTAGGCCCATGCCCCCTCGCATCTCATGTAGACACGTAGACGCTTATACACGCACTAGTAGTTAGTATAGTATAGCCTCTGCCTGAGAGACCTTTCCTTCCAGATAATACAGTTCCTTAAACACAAGATATTAGATGCGATTTGGGATTAGGTTGTTCTGACATCCCAGACTTCTGTCTCCTCATGTAGGGCTAAATGTCAAGTCCCCTTCACCCTCCAGTTACACGTCAATCACACGTCATGCTACTGTGCGCGCATCTCTGCCAAGTATTTCTGCTGACTTTGCAGGATTCACTTATGGATCCACCCACCTGTGTCATCATCATAATGACGTTTCTAGTGCACGCCTTCATGCACGCCTATTGTAACGCCTTTATTCATTACGTATGTGTATTCTTATCTCTCTTCTCAGCTGTCACGCCTTCTGCATATGTCTTTACTGTAATGCATTTACTATATATATGATAACCTGTCAATAAAGTATTGCTCTATCCCTTCCCGAACCTTCGTGGTGACGGAATACGATTGCCTGGTTCGAACCAATTCCTTTGTAAGGAATAAACCCATTTTAAAACCTCAAATACCACGGATTCTGCCTCTTATTTTTACTGAGTTATTCTTATTGAATTTTACCGCATAAATTAAGTCCAGGTAATTAAAATTTACCACAAAGCAATGGGTTTTGCGGCAGAACGCCCACTGCAACACCCATTGCATGCCCCTTTCTCGCTAATTGAAGGGTGAAAAGGGGCCTTATTTACAAGGTGGCGTTAAGCCACGTTAACTGGCTTACGCTGCTTTGTAAATAAGGAGAAGGGGACATTGCCACCAGAACATCACTGAAAGTTTTGTAAATATGTTCCCCTAAATACAGCCATATGTTAACATATATTTGTAGTGCGGCAGAGAAACCACTTTTTTTTAAAAATGGTTGTTCAGTACCAGGCCCATAGGCATGCTAAATTTTCACAGTTTTCTTGCTAAACTTTACCACAGAGGCATGGGTCCTCTGATGAACCTTTCTTCATTGTAGTAAGGGGTGGAATCTAGGAAAACCCACTCCTGGTCTACCCATTGAGGACCATTAATTGGTAGCCAACTCCCAAACACAGTTTCAAAGAAAGTACATTAATTCACAAATAAATGACCCACAACAGATCTTTAAAATAAATTAATTGTATCCTAACCACACCTCCCGCGGCAGAATCTGTGCCAGGGTCACTTCCTTTCTGACCCCTCCGTCACTTCCAGTATGATGGCTCTGTCACTTCGAGTCTGCTCCCATGTCAGACCCAGCTTGTCCCTACACCATCAGCTACGGTACCCCTGCAGCATTGGCTGTGATACCCCTGCACGCTGCACCCTCTCCAGGGGTACCCCTGCAGTATCAGCTGTAAAACCTCTGCACGCTGCAGCCTCTCCAGTGGAACCCCTGCAGCATCGGCTGTGAAACCCCTGCACGCTGCACCCTCTCCAGTGGTACCCCTGCAGTATCGGCTGTGATACCTCTACACCATCGGCTGTGGTACCCCTGCACCAGCGGCTGCGATACCCCTGCACCCTCTCCAGTGGTACCCCTGCACCATCGGCTGTGATTTGATACCCCTGCACCCTCGCCAGTGGTACCCATGCAGCATCGGCTGTGAAACCCTTGCACGCTGCACCCTCTCCAGTGGTACCCGTGCAGCATCGGCTGTGATACCCCTGCACCCTCTCCAGAGGTACCCCTGCACCATCGACTGTGATTTGATACCCCTGCATGCTGCACTTTCGCCAGTGGTGCGCTGTGAGCCTCTTACACATGATCCCAACTCCCTGCATCATGTTGCACAAACACTGCTTTGATTGATAACGGTAAACCCGAAAGGCCTGAGATGGGCAAAGACCAGTGATCACAGTGTGAGAGCAAAGGCAGAGCTAGAGACGCACTAGAGTCCACTTCACAGCAGGGACATGGCCAGACTGGAACATTCTGTGGACATGGTGTCCTGTACACTGTCATGGTGTCCTGTGCTCTATCACGGTCTCTCAACTCTCTCCTGTGGTGCCCTCCTGATGTCAAAGTATCCTCTCCTGTGGTGCTCTAGTGATGTCAGTGTCCTCTCCAGAGTAGCCCTCGTGATGTCACAGGGCTCCCTTCTATGGTGTCCTCGTGCTTTCACAATAACCTCTCCTGTGGTGCCCTTGTGATCTCACAGTGCCCTCTCAAGTGGAGCCCTCATGACATCACAGTGCCCTCCCAATTGGAGCCCTTGTGATGTCACAGTGCCCTCTCTTGTGGTGCCCTTGTGCTATCACAATGACCTCTCCTATGGCACCCTCATGATGTCACAGTGCCATCTAAAGTGGAGCCCTCGCGACATCCACAGTGCCCTCCCAAGTAGAGCCCTTGTGATGTCACAGTGTCCTCTCTTTTGGTGCCCTCGTGATGTCACAATGACCTCTCCTGTGGCACCCTCATGATGTCCTAGTACCATCTCCAGTGGAGCCCTCGTGATGTCACAGTGCCCTCTCCTATGATGCCCTTGTGATGTCACAGTGCCCTCTACCATGGTGCCCTGTGATTTCGTGCCCTAGTGATGTTACAGTGCCCTGTCCTATGGTACCCCAGTGATGTCACAGTGCACTGTCCTGTGGTACCCCAGTGATGTCACAGTGCATGGTCCTGTGGTACATTAGTGATCTCACAGTGCCCTCTCTGGTTCCCTTGTGATGTCACAGTGCTCTCTCCTTTGATGCCCTTCGGATGTCACAGTGCTGTCTCCCATGGTTCCTTTGTGATGTCACAGTGGTCTCTCCTTTGATGCCCTTGTGATGTCACAGTGCCCTCTCCTGTTGTACCCCAGTGATGTCACAGTGCCCTGTGGTACCACAGTGATGTCACAGTGTACTGTCCCGTGGTACCTTAGTGATATCACAGTGCCCTCTCCTGTGGTGCCCTGTGATTTGGTACCCTAGTGATGCTACAGTGCCCTGTCCTGTTGTACCGCAGTGATGTCACAGTGTGCTGTCCTGTGGTACATTAGTGATCTCACAGTGCCCTCTCCTGTGATACCCAAGTGATGTTACAGTGCACTGTCCTGTGGTACCCCAGTGATGTCACAATGCACTGTCATGTGGTGCATTAGTGAGCTCACAGTGCCCTCTCCTGTGGTGCCCTTCGGATGTCACAGTGCTCTCTCCCATGGTTCTCATGAAATGTCACAGTGCTCTCTTCTTTGAAGCCCTCGTGATGTCACAGTGCCATCTCCTGTGGTTCCCTTGTGATGTATCTGGGCCCTTTTTTCAAGCTGTCCTTGTTGTGTCACAATTGTGCGACTGAGCAGTCAGCTGAAGTGTCCTTCTGTGCCCTCTCCTAAGCTATCCCTGTGACCTCACATGGTGTGTGGTGCCCATCAGCTTTGGCTATGACCTCTCTTATGGTGCTAGCATAGAGGCCCTCATGTTGCCCGTATAGTGTGACTGCACCCTCCCTCATGGTGCTCTCTCCTGTGGTGTCCTGTGGTTCCACTGTGGTTCTTCTCAGGTGTGACCTGCTGAAGGGCAGTCCATTGTGTTTTCTAGGGCCACAACATATGTCTCCGCAGTGCCGATGGGTCAGCATTCCCTCCACAGGGCCCAAGACCATCAGCAGGGCAGAACAACAAGGGCGCTCCACTGAAGTGTTTTATTGTATGCTTCATGTTGGCAGTTATGTCATGGGTGGCAGGGGCCCCCCAGGGCCATCCTGTGGAACCAAAAGCAGCCGCGACAAGAATGTTCTCTCTCTCCATCCTTCCCTTTTCTTGCCCTCCTCCTCCCCTCCCTCTCTGATAGCTTTCTCTCTGCCTTTCCCCTACCACTCTTTTTCTCTCTCATGCCATGATCTGCTTCCATCTGTATTAAAAATAATAATAATAATAAAGTTCTCCTGCCCTACAGACAGTGATACCAAACGTACACGAGTGCAGGTGACCATAGCACATGACAGTAGATACTGAAACAAGCACTGGCAAGCCAATAGAGCTTGCTTTGTTAACCTTGACTTTGCCAATGTCTTTTACCGATGCTATGCAGCATGAGAACATTTCTGATATTGTGCAGGGTTGGAGGGGGGAGAGAGGGAATATGGTGGGTGGGGGGGAGGCACGTCGACAAGGCAGCGTGATTCTGCTGTTGTGCGAATGCATGCCGAGATCTGTGGGCTATCAAAGAGGTGAACTGAAAACGCGGTCAAAGTAACCATTAAACCGATTTCCGAAACAAACATTACATTTTGAAAAGCCATGGACCGCACCTCGGACAGACTTACCTGAGGCGAGGCCTGGCCTGTGCAGCTTCAGAGCAGGCAGGCGTGAGCGGGCAGCAGAAGAAGGAAAGGCTAGCCAGGCAGGGGGACTGGGGCTAATAATAATTTAATTATGCCCAGCGCCGGCGGCCGCACGGTGAAAGACGGTCCTTTTCAAGACAGTCTCTAGTGTGGCTGGGTCCTGGGATGTCTATGGTCACACGCACTTTTAATTACAATGTGCATAACAATGGCATTTCCAGCCCCACCCTCTATGCCCCAACCTGAAGATGGCGCAGCCGCAGATGCAGAGACAACTTTGCGCCGCGCACACGGCCCACCCCCCAACCCAACATTTAAATTAAATGAAGAGCCCAATTAAATGACGAGTCCAGAGGCCCTGGCCTACCAGCCGAGGCGGCGAGGCCCAGGCCAGCCCTGCGCTCCAATGATTAATTAAGAGGCCGGGGCCCGGGCGTGCGCACCTTAATTAATGTAGAAGGTGTGTGCGCGCACCACTATTTAATTAATGAGGACTCTGCTGAAACTAGTGAGGGGGCCTCTGGAGCGCGGGCCCTCCCGCAACTCGGGAGCTGCGGGGGCCTGTGTTATGCCCCTGGCCCATCTTTCTCCTCCCCTTCACCACCAAAGTCCCCGAGAAAATCGTCAACACCCAGCGAATGCACTTCATAGAATCCAACAACATCCTCGACTCATCTCAATTCACATTCCGTGGCAACCACAGCACCGAGACTGTCCTCCTAGCCGCCACAGATTACATCTGTTCACTCCCCGATCAAGCCTGTAGGAAAGTAGGATCTGCTTCTAAGGTTACGCCCACTTTTTGCTTGATGTTTCTGACTAGTCTGACTGGGATCCTGCTAATCAGGACCCCATTCTCTCTGCTTTCTCTCCTAAATTGTAATCGTAAGTACTTAGGTACATCTCAGATTGGATACTGGGGCACCCTTATCAGTCCCTAGTATATGATACTAAAGTACCCAGGGCATAGGTACTCCAGAGGTTCACCATAGGCTGAAACATGTATTATGCCACCTGTGGGAGACCATTCAAACTATCTCTACAGGCCTGCCATTGCAGCCCCTGTAAACCGGTGCTAGCACCACTTACGAAAGATATAGGTTTCCCTATATTGAAGGTCATTGCACTTAAAACCTATAAGTCACCCCTAGAGCAGGCCTTTTCAATCCTGAAGGCAGGGTGCATGGTTCTAAGTGTGAGGGTGCCCCCGCATGAGCAGGACACCCCTACACCCTTCAAAGTCAATTCTCAATGGGTTGTAAGTGAGACAGTCATATAACATATAGAGGGGCACCGCGTCATTACGTGATGACTATCTCTAAGCTGGCTGTGACGAACCCTGTTGTGTTTGGTATCACCGTAAATGGTGTGGGAGGTATGATTCTAAGCACTGTAAAGGCCCTTCTTTGGGTCCTCAGTGCTCCTGCTACCGGTCTTCTAGACTCAGACAGCACAACATGACTGCTGCCGGCCAGAGACACGATTCTGCCCTCCTGCTGCTGAGCCAGGCTCGAGCAGGGGAAGGCAGAACAATAGGCATCCTGTCACAGTGAGGTGTGACCACCTGACAGGATTTAGTGTATTGGGGCAGGGTGGGAGCGCCACCTAGTCTGCGTGCAGGGCACTTTTGGTGCCCTCCATGCATAGTCCAGCTGATACCAGTTCAGGGAGCTGTTGGCACCCGCTCTGGTGCGTAACTGGACAAAGGACAGGGGAGCATCCACCCCCATGTCCAGCCCCTCCTTAGGGAGGGACCCCTGCATCGTCCCAATCGTTTCCTTAGGGTATTGAAGGGCTTACCTGTGGGTGGGTCCCTAGATTCATCATGGGACATGATACAATTCAGACACCACTTCAACTTCGACCATCTGGGCACTCTCGAATTCGCTGGACTTCGTTTTTGGGCATCAAGGCTGAAACCGGGAAGACTCCTGCTGCTGCTGGTCTCCTTGCAGGGGGTCTTGTTGGAGGATTCTATTGAAATTGTGGAGAAGATTTTGATTTCTGCTAGCCTAAAACCACAGCACTTTAAAACTATATTCGATCTTTACTATACTCCAGCCAAAGTGTTCAAATGGGGTGGAACGAATGATGGGAAATGTTTTCGCTGTGGTGGGGAACAGGCAGATATTTTACACATTTTTTGCACATGCCCTCATCTAACTCAATTAATGAGGCTAATCCCTCGATTGCTTGGAGTGGATTATAACATTACGCCGGCAGTAATGTTATTAGGTATAGGGGATGGGCTAACATGCGGACATGCTGCTCATAAATACATTATTTGATATTCATTGCCACGGCAGTGGCACGCTCATGTATAGCTTCTGCGTGACCTCAGAAAGAATCCCCCACATTCGAAATGTGGAGAGCAAGATTTTATGCTATTTTTAATCTTGAATATAGCCTCTATTCTTTTAAGGAGCCACATGGTCGAAAATTGGGTTTACAGATTTGGGGTCCAATGTTTGAGTGTATGCTAGATTAGAACTTATTTTTTTGCAACAAACCCCCATTTTATCTGCAGCATTTTCTACTTTTTAGACAATCTTAGACCTAAATAATAATACATACATAACTTAGCATTTAAAAAACCGTACAAATTCACTGAAAAAACCATGGGTTTCATACACGTTAAAATTAGGAATTAGCATTTAAAAAACCTTGCAAATTCACTTAAAAAACCATAGGTTTCACACATGTTATAGTTAGGTGGATATTTCACTCGTAAAAAACCAATAAAATTCCCCCGTTATAGTTAGTTCAGATAACTATAACTCGCGTGACCGCCACTCTATCACAAGGATGATGTCATCAGTGATGTCATGAGTGATGTCACTGACCATGTCATGAGTGATGTAATATGTGACGTCATCAGCAGTGCATTGCGGGCGCGTGAGTTATAGTTATCTGAACTAACTATAACGGGGGAATTTCATTGGTTTTTTACGAGTGAAATATCCACCTAACTATAACATGTGTGAAACCTATGGTTTTTTAAGTGAATTTGCAAGGTTTTTTAAATGCTAATTCCTAACTGTAACGTGTATGAAGCCTATGGTTTTTTCAGTGAATATATATATATATATATATTCACTGAAAAAAACACAGGTTTCAAGGATGTTATAGTTAGTTGGACATTTCACTTGTACAAAACCAGAGAAATTCATCCGTTATAGTTCGTAGAGCTAACTATAACTCGCACTCCCGCAATGCACTGCTGATGACGTCACATATTACATCACTCATGACATGTTCAGTGACATCACTGATGACATCTCAAATGACATCACTGCTGACTTCACTGATGACGTCATCCAGTGAATGTGAGTTTCTTTAAAGTTTAAATATATATATATGTGAAGGTGTATTAAAAAATTAGTGGCTGTATGAGTGTCTGAATGGATGATTTAGCAGGTGCATGACTGACCGTATAAGTGAGTGATTTAGTATGTCTTACTGAATGCATGGGTTAGTGAGTAAACTATATAAATGTCTGTATCAGTCTGTCTGGGTTGGTGAGTAGCTATTTGAGTGTGTATATGTGTTATTGATTGATTGTCTGAGTATCTGTATGGGTGTCTGAGTGTCTGTGTGAGTGGGCAGGGAGTGGGACTCTGTGCACAGATTTATGAGTGGGTGATTCACTGGGTGTATAGGTTCAAGAGTGCATCTGTGAAGGGCTGTATGGGTGGGTGAGTGTGTGTATGGGTGCATTGGTGAGTGAATGGATGTCTCAGTGGTATATATGTGAGTAACTACATATGTGAAAGACAGTATATGTGAGTGTTGGAGTATATAAATGACTATATGTGAGAGAGAGTGATTGTGAGAGTGGCTGTATGGTTGAGTGTGTGGTTGTATCAGTGATTGTATAAGAGAGTAAGTATGTGTTAGTATTTGTATAAATAAGTTAGGTGGTCTGTGTATAAATGCATAGGTGAGTAAATGGGTGTGATTGATTTTTTGCATGACTGAGTAGGTGTGTGAGTAAGTCTATGGATGAGTGGCAGTGTGCGCGTGTATATATAGGTGTATGTGTGCATATGATAATGCTGTATTGATCAGTGACTGCATGTATGAGTTACTGTATAGGTAAATGAGTGGATGTGTGTGTTGACCTAGGAATGAGTGAGTGAGTATATAGTAAGTGGTATTGTTCTGTCTATGATTTTGAACATGGTAGTCTCTATTTTAGAGTCGGTGTATCAAAGGGTATATTTGGGTGTGAGGAGGTGCTTCAGATTATCACGTGGATGACGTCATCAGTGATGTCAGCAGTGATGTCATTTGAGATGTTATCAGTGATGTCCTCAGTGATGTCACTGACCATGTCATGAGTGAAGTAATATGTGACATCATCAGCAGTGCATTGCGGGGGTGCGAGTTATAGTTAGCTCTACTAACTATAATGGACGAATTTCTCTGGTTTTGTACAAGTGAAATGTCCATCTAACTATAACGTCCTTGAAACCTGTGTTTTTAAATGCAAATTTCTAACTATAACATGCCTGACACCTATGGTTTTTTCAGTGAATTTCCAAAGGTTTTTTAAATGCTAATTTCTAACTATAATGTGTCTGAAACCTATGGTTTTTTTAGTGAATTTCAAAGGTTTTTTAATTGCCAATTTCTAACTATAACGTCCCTGAAACCTATGGTTTTTTCAGTGAATTTCAAAGGTTTTTTAAATGCTATTTTATAACTATAACGTCCCTGAAACTTTTGTTTTTTTCTGTGATTTAAAAAAAAAATGTAAATGATATTTTGTGTTATTTGTAAAAACTATTTTTAAATAGGTTTTTATTTGTTGTAAAAATAACATCATGTATTTGTTTTTGAAACCATATACTTTTTTTTTTAAAAGTGGAGTTGCGTACCGATCGTGTACCTATCTCGGTGGGTGCACGGATTCAAGCCGCCATATTGCTAAAGTCGTGGTGGCTGCGCGTTTGGTATGAGATGGGTGCGAGGTGTCAGGCCCCACGTAACATCACTTATGTTTGCGGTCGCGCCAGATGCGCGACTCCCGTAAAATGTTTATATTTTAAAAGTATATGTATAAAGCTTTAATATGTATATTAAAGGAAGAGATTATCTAAACTAAATATTAAAATCACATATTTGTAATTGCAATAAAGGTATATTATTGATAAACATATTTTCAGAGACTCGCGACCGATGCACGTTTGGTTTGTGGTGGGACCACGGTTTCCGGCCCCGCGTTACATCATGAACGTATGCAGTCGTGCCGGGTTCGCGACTCCTGTAAAATGTTTATCTTTTAAAAGTATATATATATATATATATATATATATATATATATATAACTTTAATATGTGTATTAAAAGAAGAGATTATCTAAACTAAATAGAAAAATCATATATTTCTAATTGGAATAAAGTTATATTATTGTTAAATATATTTTCCTGAAGTGCGCCGGGTGCGCGCTGGTTGCGCGCCAGGTGCGCCAACCCCACGTGATTTGAAAAGAAAGCATCTTATAGGTTTACAAGGTTTTGTTTCTAGAATGTGAAGGACGCCCTCCCTTTTTTTTCATTCCTACATCTCCATCCAAGGAGACACACTTGTTGTGTTTGCTAGCTACCTTGTACCTTTTTTTGGTGTTTTTTCTTCTAAAAAATGGCTTCTTCAACTCATGTCAACTTGGTAACAGAAGAAGAAGAAGAGATTCAGGAAGAAGTAAAAAAGAAGAAAGAATCTATTGTTTGGACCTTCTTCAGAATTCCTGATGGGGAGAAGAAGGTCAATGCTAGAAATGTAAGCTGCACTCTATGCCCGAGGGAGCTCTCACGCGGAAGCGAAAAAAAATATTCCAGGGCATGTCCAGCATGCTCAAACATCTCCAGACACTACATCTTCGGCATGAGGTCCGCAAACAACATCGTCGCGCCCAGGAAGCTGCGCAGCATGATGACCAGGCTGCTGGACCAAGCACCTCTGGAGTAAACCGTGGACCTGACATCCGTCCAGAGTTCGCTAATCTTAAACAACCTCGCATCAAATGCACGCTATAGTGTGTTTCGGCGAGCAGTCTGTTCATGCTGTGGTTTCTGCCGCAAGAAACCACAAATATTAATTATTTTTTTGTTGCATTTTTTCCTGCAATGACTGTTTAATTGCAAAGTTGGACACTTTGTTCTGTTGTTTTTCCATTTTTTTTTAAAAAACACCCCAAAAATTTACAAAATAGTTAAAAAACACAAAAAATATTTTTAAAAAAGAGAAAAAAAAAGAGAAAAAAAAAAGAAAAAAAACGGTTCGGTTCAGAACCACCTATTCTATTTAAAAGAGAGCAATAAGTGTATGGTACTGCCTGAATGATATCATGGGTACATATGTAGAGCTTGAGTGATTGAAAGAGTGCGTGGGTAGTGCATAAGTGATTGCATGAGTGCATCACTAGTGATTGTGTGATTGGATGAGTGCATTGGTAGTGCCTGGGTGAATCTATGAGTACATGGGTAGTCCTTGTGTGATTGGACAAGTGCATGGGTAATGCGTGACTGATTGCATGAGTGCATGGTTGGTGTCTGGTGAATAAACAAGTGTATGGGTAATACCTGGCTGATTGAATGAGTTCATGGGTAGTGCCTGCCTGATTGCATGAGTGCATAGAAAATGTGTGGTGATTGCAAAAGTGCATGCATAGTGCCTGTGTGACTGGACGAGTGCATGAGTAATACTTGGGTGGATGCATGGGTAGTGCATAGAGGATTGTAGCAGTGCATGTGTTAGTGACTGGGTCATTGCATGAGTACTGAGTGGATGATTAGAGTACTGTAAGGAGAATGCGTAGTGAATTTATAAGTGCTTGAATATTGGTGGAGTGTTTGGATTAGTACATGGTAG
The DNA here is from genome assembly GCF_964204655.1 of Triturus cristatus. NCBI lineage: Eukaryota > Metazoa > Chordata > Amphibia > Caudata > Salamandridae > Triturus > Triturus cristatus. The sequence continues at coordinate 344,262,748 of NC_140586.1, forward strand.
TGGCTGAGTGACTGGAGAGTGCACGGGGAGACACAGGGTGATTGCTGGACTGCATGGGTACTACCAGGGGAATTGAAGGAGCGAATGAGAAGTGTGTAGGTGGTTAGAGGACTACATGGGTAGTACACAGGGATTGTAGCAGTGCATGTGTTAGTGTCTGGATCCTTGCATGAGTACATGGGTACTGACTGGATGATTAGAGTACTGCGAGGAGAGTGCCTGTGAAGAACCAGGCTGAATTAGGCCTGGCGGCGCAGGGTACGCCTTAATCTCCTGAGTTCACCTGCTTTGTTGAACAGAGACACAGGACACTCGGTTGAGCGTAGAGGATCAGGTTTATTAGCTGCAGCTAAGTACAGTTGTCCCAGAAGTACACCTGGTATGTTCTTAGGAGACTGCCACTTTACTCCATGACGCACAATCTTTTATAGCACATAGATTCACCAAGAACACACCCAATGCATACATGTTTAGCCAATGGGAAGAGTTTGAAAACAAGATATAACCAATGAGAAAAGTTTAAAAACAAGATATCAAGAAACCCAAATAAACCTCTCTTACAACTGTTTTTGTCACCCCTCCCCACAAAGTTAATTAGTGGTTGGGTCTCCAACTCAACTTGCAGGTGGCAGGACACATTTGTATAGCTTTGGAGGACAGTTGTGAAACGAGAGAATACAAGTAGAGAATAGCGAAGGCCAGAAGATAAGATAAAGTCAGGAAAGAATGGTGCAAACCAACAGATAGTTGAAACAGGGATCAGTCGGACCAGACGGGGATTAGTGGACTCAGCCAGTCCCTGACATCAGTCTTGTAAACAGAGGCAGGAGGTTATTTTGACACGTCGCAGTGAGATCAGCAGAAAAAACGTTGTTCATTGTGCTGCCTGAGTGAGGGCAACATAAAATGGCGGTGGAACACAAAATAGTGGCTGAATATAAGCGAGATCGAAAATCGAATTTCCTCAGACCCTCCTTTTGCCATAACTCAGGCAAAACATCACAGATTCACGTTAAACTGAATCAATGTCAATAGCCATGAGGTCGTCAAGCAGTTGCTGCAACATCATTTTAATGTTCTCTGTTTTCTGTGACTCAGGTCTTGGGACACACAGAGTGGCACAAAGACCGCAGATGGCGGGGCCACACTGCATACAGAGACAACAGGAAAAAATGATGGCCAAAACCACTCCAAGGAAGGTTAGTGCCTTCCATCCCCATTTAGACAGTAATCCCCAAAACCATTCCAATAAAGACCAATCTCCTTCGTCTTGATGGATCGATTCGGAGATCATATGTAATTTGGAGATGGCTTGGTATACCGTAGGGGCGTCGTCAGGTATATAAATACAACAGCTAGATCCGATCAATTTACAGACTCCACCATGATCTGCAAGAATAACATCTAGTGCAATCCGGTTCTGCAAAGTCATGAGACGGTCTGCCTGAAGTTCAGCTGTGAGATTACTCAAGGCTTCTACAGTGACATCTACGGTAGTCTCAACAACACGAACCAGCTGTCTCATGTTTTTGCTGTTGGCCATTGGGCCCTAAAAAGGAAGAAATCCTTTGAGGAAATCACTTCCCTCTTGTCCTGCCGTGTCTTTAGAATCAATAATCCCTCTGCCATATCTGTTTCTATGATGGCCTGAAGGAGCAGTGTATGTAGGAGGGAGAAGAAAAGCTATATAGCATGTTCCTGAAAAATCCGTTGGTAGCCACGTGTAAGCTCTATCGTGGCAGACAAAATATGTGCCCTGGGATGGCACTAACGGCGGTGAATTCTGAGACGTGTAGATGTATGTATGGGAACAAAAGCTTTTTCTTTGTCCAGTGTCAGTAGTTTGGCCATTCATTTGTAAACAGAAATTACCTTGATGAGGGACAGTCCAAATTGGTAGAGATTTTCCCTGTTTAGTTTTATCTGTAAGGCTAGTAATGTAACGAGTCACGTTCCAATTAGTATATGATTGTCTCTCATCAACAGGAACCTTATTATTCTCCACAATTTTAGTCATAGCTACCATTCCCTTTATCAGAGAATTATGACTAAAATCTGGCTTACTACCATAGGAACCAACTGGACGTCTAAATCGGCTCTGATATGCATTTGAAAATATTACAAAATAAGCCCAAGTGGAACCTTCATAAGAAAATGGAAGGACTAAATATGGCATCCCTTTATCTGTGGTATGAGGCATAAGTCCACACACCCAACAGTCGGTTGTGTTGACTACCAATTGGTGTTGGTGCAACAATTGGATAAATGAATTATTAAAATATTCTATTCTCCTGATTAGTTCATGTTGGGGAAGTGTATATAATTGATGTGGGGAGATAGTAGAATGAAGAGGCAAAGAGATAGAATTAGGGACAACTTTTTGCTGCGTAGCATGAATGACCCAACCTACACAAGCCAATAAGATATACAAAAACATAAAAACACACAATGTTACGCCACATCGACTGTACAATATTTTACAATATTTCTTTCTCATCTCTTCCTTATTATCCTTCTTTCCTAATTTAACATCCATCCTCTAAAATTGTTGCTCACGGCAATCTTCCTTACTCACTTGGCTGTGATTATTAGCCGTCCTATGACACTGCAAGTCCTGGGGGCCTAGCCACTATACAGGTCACAAACCAAGACTCCTACCGTGACCCTGCAACCTGGACAGATGATAAAATGTAGCAGAAGAGATGAAAATCTCAGGTGTCCTTGACCAATCTAGGTCTTAAATTGTATCTAGTCCTTGTTGGTACAGTTTGGTCTTGAAATAGGGTCTGTGGCTCTGTAGTGTTTAATCGGAGATGGGAAGGTATGGCTTCCTGTAGAATGTCATCATCTTCTTTCTCCGATCGAGTTCCTTCCAGGTGTGCACTACTGAAAGGTATGAATCGGGGGACTTTTTCTCCTTCAGAATCACCCATACCTTTACGAACCCACTGATCAAAAGGCAAGGGCAAGGGCACTTTCTTGCAGTGCACGCCGTGGATCCAGTTCTTTTTCCCTTCAACTTTTACTGCTGTGCGAGTTGTCAGGAGGACTTGTCGAGGTGGCCTCCAGCGAGGTTCCAAATTCTTTGTCCTCTGAAATGTTTCACGCAGACCCAGTCTCCAGGTTGGATAGAATGACCTGGGTCTGTCGAGGCTTCTGGTAAAGCGTTTTGAACCTGTTGGTGAAGAACACGTAATTTAGTGGTGAGGTCATGTAAATAGTCAATCAGCATTGGATACTGTATGTCAGAGTACTTTTTAGGGCGAGGGACTCCCCATACATTAGCTGGGCGCCCGAAAACAACCGCGTATGGGCTGAGTCCTAAATGAGAATGTACAGCTGTTCTAGTGGACAAGAGAGCCAAAGGTAAAGCATCGGGCCAACTAAGACCTGTGCTGGCTTGTACTTTTGCAAGCTTAAGTTTGAGAGTGCCGTTATAGCACTCTACCAAACCCGCTGATTGGGGAGGGTTCGCCGCATGGAACTTTTGGACGATCCCAAGGCCGCCACACACCTTTCTCATAATTTGGCCCACAAATTCACTTCCATTGTCACTCCAGACAATGCGCAGCAAACCAAACCTAGGGAAGAACTCTTTTAGAAGAACCTTGGCAGTGGACAAAGCAGTGTTGTCTTTCAGAGGGTTAGCCTCTATCCATCTGGAAAAGGCACATACCACCACCAGAACATATTTAAGATTGTTACATCGATCCATGTGAATATAGTCGATTTGCAACACCTAAAAGGATATGTTGGGGGAGCAAAATGACCTGCCGGAGTTGGGGTTCCCTTTCCTGGATTGTACATCAAGCAAATGATACAATGCTTCACCACATTATCTGCACATTTTGGAATCCCTTCGTTCAGCCACACTGGAGCCAGAAGTTTACATATTCCTTTCGCACTGATGTGGGCTGGACCATGCGCCATAGTAACTACAGGCAGTACATAGGCATCTGGTAACAACCAACGCTGGTGTTCTGACAATTCTATCCAACATCCTGTTGCGTCTAACATTCTTGTACTCTCTTTCCACTTTCTCAACTCTTTCTCTGTAGCATCTCCCTGAATCGATCTCACACTTTCTATTGTGTCCTCACACATCCCTCTTTCCCTGACCCAATTCGCAGGGCCTGCAACATACATGCGACTTGTAGCATCTCTGGCTGTCCTTTTTGCTACCTCATCCGCAAAAGCATTTCCTCGACCAACATCATCAGTAATCTTCTTATGCGCACTACATTTCACAATTGCTATCTGGGTAGGCAAAGCAAGTGACTCAAGAAGATCAGTTACCAATTGACCATGCTGTATTTTAGTACCGTGGGAGGTAAGGAATCCTCTTTCCTTCCACAAACGACCGAAGCTATGCGCCACACCGAACGCATACTGGCTGTCGGTATATACATTCACTCTCTTTCCTTTAGATAACACACATGCTCTGGTCAAAGCTATCAGTTCAGCCGCCTGAGCTGAATTATATCTGATGCGTGCTGTCTCCACAATTGTATACAAGGTGGTAACAGCATAAGCTGAAGTTGTCTCGCCATTTGGGAGTTTGAAACAAGACCCATCCACCCACAGGATCCCATCTGGATCCACTAGCGGCGTATTTTTCAAATCAATTCTTCCTTTTGTTTCCTCCTCAGTACGGAGAAAACAATAATTTTGTTCCTGAATATCTTTCTCTTCTGTAAGAGGTAACAGTGTGGCTGGGTTTAAAATGTTACATCGTTTGATGTACACATGACTAGCCAAGAGCGTCAGCTCATATCCAGACAATCGAGCACTTGTAAGATGTTGTGTTTTTGTACTATTTAGCAAGGTATCCACTGCATGTGGTACCATAACAATGAGAGTATTATCTAGCACCACTCCAGCAGACTGAAAAATAGAAATCGCTGCTGCTGCTGTAGCTTTAAGACAACTAGGCAATGCCTTGGCTACTGGGTCTAATGTAGCTGAAAAATAGGCACATGGCCGCTGTTTGTCACCAAATTGTTGTGTTAAGACTGACAACGCACAACCCTCTCTTTCATGGACATAGAGCGTGAAGGGCTTACTGTAATCTGGAGTACCCAACACAGGAGAAGAACACAGAGCAGCACGTAAATCAGTAAAACTCTTCTGACATTCGTCAGTCCAAGGAAGGGGTTGGGGTGTGTCTTTCAAAGTGAGTGCTAACAGAGGCTTGGCCAACAAAGAAAAATTTGGAATCCATTGCCTACAATAAGAGGTAATGCCCAGAAAGGCACGCACCTCTCTTTGTGTGGATGGCGCAGACATTTGCGCAATGGCTTGAATTCGTTCTGGGGTTAATCGCCTTCCCTCCTTTGATAAGAGATGACCCAAATAGGTAACCTCTCGACGGACATATTGTAGTTTAGAAGGCGAAACCTTATGATTAAGATCAGACAAGTGACGTAACAGTGCAACAGTCACATTTTTGCAGACATCCTCTGAATCAGCAGCAATCAACAAATCATCCATATATTGAATAAGAGTAGCACCTGGGGGCAAAGGAAAAGCATCAAGCTGACATTTCAGAGCTTGACTATAAAAGGAGGGGCTTTCACAATAGCCTTGGGGTGCGTGCTTGAACCGGAAACTTCGGCCTCCTAGAGAGAAACCAAAAATATCCCTACTCTCTTCGGCAATGGGAATGCTGAAGAAAGCATTTTTCAGATCAATAACAGAAAACCAAGCCGCTGAGGCAGGTATCATAGTTAACAAGGCAGTAATATCTGGGACAACCGGAAACTGTGGTACAACAATTTTATTGACTTCCCGAAGATCAATCACAAAACGATAAACAGGAGGCTGAGAAGGATCAGTGCGTTTAAGAACAGGAAGAATAGGACTATTGCAGACATTTCCTCTCGTTTCCTCAATTACACCCTTCTGAATCAAATCATAAATGATATCCAAAAGTGCTCTTTCACCTTCATTGGAAATTCTGTATTGAGGAATGCGTGGCAATTTAGCATTGGGCTTGAGGGTAACAACATAAGGCTGGATCTCAAGACAACCAACATCATTTGGACCCGTAGCCCAGAGCGTTGCAGGAAGAGAGAGCAATTCAGGTGGGAATTGATCTTTAGACAAATACATTCAAGAAGTCAATTTCTGCCCCAAAGTAAGATGCACACCAGAAGGAGAACAATATATTGTTGCATGCAATCTTTTCAATAAATCCAAACCCAACAGATTCTCGCCGCAACCAGTTGTTAAAAGAAGAGGAGCTTCCAAATCATAAGGGCCAATTGAAATAGGCAGAGGGCTAGAGACCGGGTTACGAACTGGGGCGCCAGAAAATCCTACTGATACATTCGTTGAGCCAGACAAAGGTGCCCCAGGGAGTTTAGAGTGAATGATAGAACTTCTCATCGCACCAGTATCTAAAAGAAATGGGTCTGAAGCACCCATTGTAGTGACATTAACATAAGGTCCACTCTGATCTACTGGAATCGATACAACTCCCTCACTTTGTCTATGGCTGTCCTAGTTAGCGTGAAGGCTTTCATTTTCACCTTCAACATGATAATCATCATTGTAATACTGGGTAGACTGAGTATTTTGTTGATCAAAGTAGTTCGTGGAATTTGGAGGGGGAAGGGAACGCTGTTCTTGGGTCAACGCACCTCGACCTCTACCCCTGGGCGCTAATTGATAAATACCACAACCTCGTGGAGCAGATAGTCCTCCATTACGCTGTAATAAAACTGGGCAACTATTCTTGAAATGACCCTCCTCTCTACAATAGGCACATTGGTTAGGACCTAATAAAGGTCGCGGAATAAAAGGCTCAGGCTTTTGATACACCCTCTGAAACTGTGGAGGCTGTTGAAACTGGCGCTGAGCACGACGGGGAGGATAAGCCAGTTGCAGAAGAACCTTTGTTTTTAATTATTTAGTCTTTTTCTCTTGCTTGTCTTTTTCCTCTTTATCCCTGTTCTCATAATATTGAGCAGTAGCCAATATCTGAGCAGAAGAGGAAACAGCCCATGAACTTTCAGAGTCTTTCAACTTATGTGACAGCTCGGGAAGCAAATTAAATACGAATTTATCTACAAATAATCGCTGTCCACCCTCCGTAGTCATATCCTGACCACTGTGATCAATAAACGTCTCCTCAAAACGAGTGAAGAAATCAGAGACACTCTCATCTTTCTTCTGCTTACACGCAGTTAGTTTATCCCAATTAACTCGCAAGGCGGGCATCATCGTTTTCATTAAAGTAATAATCCTACCAGGGAGTTCTGAAATCAATACATCAGGCTTAGCACCACCCACTTGAGCTCTATCCGCGGCAATTATAGAAGCCCAATCACCACCTAATGCTTGGGCGTGATCCTCTCTACGAATCCAAGCCCAAAATTCTTGTGGGACTACATTTCCCATCAACATATCAATATCGGCTAAATTCATAATACAGGCATCAACAGTCTGAGACAACTCTTTATAATAACCAGCAGGGTTTTTACGGGGATCTGGTAGAGACTGTTTAAGAGCTAAAACTTCAGATCTTTTCCAGGGGACATGTACCCACATATGCTGGAAGTGCGCGGGAACAGCTGGATTAGCACCTGCTGCTGCAACCGCTTCTCTCCACACTGGAGGAACCTCTCTCATGGGATAATGTTTGGATGTCAGCCTAACAGCAGGGTCGGAATCAAAAAAAGTCTGCGAGGAAAATAGGGACCTACAAATGACAAGTGTCTTTACGGCGTCCTTAATCTTAGAACCCACAATGAGTCTGTTGGACTTGGCCCTTCTGGCAGGTTCACCCCTGAACTTTTTTGCTTTTTATTGGTGACTTGGTGTGGTGATTTTTCGTTTCTGCGCACTTTCCCTGTGTCCCAGGGTAAAGTGCATGCGCACTCTGAGTGCATGTGGTGAGATAGGCCTGCCCTCCCATAGGAATGTATTTGTCCCTAGTAGTTCCTGATGCGTGGGGTGTGCAGGCCCGAGTTTGGTATGTGCGGACTCGTGTGATTGAATGCTGCGCGATGATGTGTGCGGCGTGCATGTACCTAGTGTGGAAGTGCCACTTCTAGAAGTGGGCACTTCGGTGTGCAGTGTAAAATGTGTGGCTTGTCTGGCGATTGGCTGGTGGAGATCATGTGACGGACTAGGGAAATCCCCAGGGTCAGGAGGAGTCACCCAGTGGTGAATGGGGAGCTTAGCATACTGATGGCTGGGGAGGAGTACACCTGGGTCCTGAATAAGACAGGGCTTTCCCCACACAATGCTGGCTCCGGCCCCTGTGGTGCGTCTGATGACCCTGGCCTGCCCAGTGAATAGGGAGAGGGGCTGAGCAAAACAAAGTGCTCAGCAACTTGTTGTAACTGGTTCGCCCCTTCCCTGCACCTTCAGACAAAGACTTTTACTGTATAAAAAGGGGCTGTGTCCCCTTACAATTTGTTCTGCTTTTTGGATCCTGACAGGAGGGGGCTGCTGCTGCTGGAGGCTAGGAGGAACCGCCACTTGGGACTGCCTCCCTGCCCTGGAGGGCCCAGTGAGCTGGCCCCTGGCCCAGCCTTGCCCCCTTCCTAAAACTTTGCTGGACCTTCTCTTTTTCTTTTATTCCCCCCAAAGCGCCTGGAAGCGCTTTCATTTTGACTTTCAGCGCTAGGAGCGCTTGATTTGGGACTTTTGCTGAAGCCTCCATCGCCTGGGAGCGCTGGACTCTCCTTTAGCGCAGAAAGCGCTTCCACCTTTGCCCTCAGCGCCAGGAGCGCTTTATTTCTGATAGCAGGTGCCTACCCCGCATACTGGTGCTGTCGCAGGTGCCCACCCTGCTTATTTGCCGTGGTTTAAAGGCGGGAGCCCACCCCGCGTACTGGTACCATCGCGGGTGCCTACCCCGCGTTATTAAGGAATTACTATCCCTAGCGGGTGCCCACCCCGCCAGGGACTTTGCCGCTTTTGTTGTCATATCCCTCGCAGGTGCCCACCCTGCCGGGGACTTTGTGCCGTTTTCAAATCCCTAGCGGGTGCCCACCCCACCAGGGACTTTATGCAGTGGTAACGGAAGCCTGGGTCCTGAAAGAATCACCGCTGCCGGCCCGGGGGCTTCCGTGAGAGTGACGCGCTGCCATTGGTTGAAGCTCCCCCTGAGCCTGGAGGCTCGTCACCAGGGCCGCGCTGCCATTGGCTAGGCACCCCCTGAGCCTGGAGGCTCGTCACAAGGGCCGCGCTGCCATTGGCTGGCCACCGACCCTGCACCTCGAGCCCGGGGAGCTTCCCAGAGGTGAGGCTGCATCAGGCTGCGTCGCCCGGAATCGAAGACAAGTTGGAGGCCTCCCCTGCCCCACGCAACAGAAGGCACTGGTGCTGGGAGGTGGGGGGGGGAGCGGGGTGTCCGGATGGGCTGTGGCTGGCCGCGCCTCCCTTCCGAAGAGTGATCTCTAGCGCCAGCGCGTCCCGCGCAAGGGCAGAGATCCTTGAGGCCTAATGTCCCCCTCCTTGCTTTAGTTTCACAGCGGCGCCGCTGTTGCGGGCCGCTGCAACATTGTGGCAGTTCCTTCCTGTCGTACAGAGTCCCAGAGGGGACTCCAACACCGGCCAGTATCGTATTTAGAGTCCAGAGGGACTCCAGCAACGGCCAGTATCGTATTTAGAGTCCAGAGGGACTCCAACGCCGGCCAGGATTGATATTCAGAGCCCTGTGAGGCTCCAAAGTTTGGCCCCATTACTTTCACAAAGCCCGGAGAGGCTCCTACATATGCCAGGTTTGTCTTAAAGGCACCGTAGTGCCCACGCTCATTTTCTCCATCTGCCCAGCACTTAGTGGGCAGCTGCATCATTTAGGTTGTGCCCCTGTGCATTGTGCGCCTGGCTTGCGCAGCCTGCGCAGTCGCGCCCTGACAGTATTGGATATTGGTCAGTTCTACACCCCTGAGAGGCCAGTTGGCCTGGGGACAGTTCTGCTTTGTTGTGCCCTCCCCTAGGGTACCTGGTGATTTTCATATATGTACTTTTGCGCCTGCGCAATGTCTTCATGATATTTGTCTTCCTAAACTGTGTTTATGCATTGGAGATTGTTTTACTAGTAGTAGTTATGCTAGTGTGTTCATGTTTCCCTGCGTGATGTTCTCCTAGGGTGGTTAGGGTTGCGTAGGTGGTACTTACCTGATACCAGTAGTTACTGGTTGTGTGCTACATTTGCTATTTTGTACTACAGTATTTTATATCCTATGTGCTAATTTCTACAAAGTGCTAATTCCTGACAGTGGTCCACGTGGCCCTGTCTCCTGTACATATAATCCCTTGTAAATTCTGCCCGTGCCTGTTGGCACATTGTAAAGTGTGTGTTTTTATCCAATGTGTTTTGGTAATACAAAGGCTATTTTTATATAATACCTTGTGTGGAGTTTCTTTTGTGGTGGGCCTTGGGTGTTGTTGCTGGGTGCGCGTGCAAACGCTTTACGCATCGCCTCAGAGATAAGCCTGACTGCTCGTGCCAAGCTATCAAGGGGGTGAGCAGGGGTTATCTTTGGCGTGTAACTCCCCAGCCCTGACTAGAGTGGTGGTTTCTGCCTGGCTTTGGCGCAAGCCCTAGCCAACCAGAAATCCCATTTCTAACAGAGTCCCTTATCGAAATTACCCTGAACATCTAACAAACCCTGAGGAACTGAACCCAAATCCATATCCTCCCATCCTTTAACAAGAGTGTCACACATAACATTAAAAACATATCTCTGCGTGGGCGCTTCCCACTGGTGAAAGGTGGCCATGATATCATTCACACTATACTGGGGACCCTTCTCGATCAATTTGTGAGCGAGAGAGTCCAATATTACCCGTTCGTCGGAAGCTGGAAGCTGACTATGAGACTGTCTTCGGGGAAAAACCGGAGACATATTAAGAGTCTCAAAGAAAGGAGACAGAAAATCAGAGACAGTATCTGTGATTCGTTTGCGCACAGTGGGAGAATTAGACATAAGGACAGGGGACAAGGTATTAGGTGAACTAACAGCAGAATTAACAGTTATAAAGGGAGCCAAAGGCAAAGGAGATTGATGTTCAGGAGACGAAGGCAATGAAGTCGGTGGCGGAAGAGGTGGGGGTGGCACTACCGGAAGGGGCAAATGCGGAAGAGCCGGAGCAGGCGGAGGCGCAACTAATGGCTGAACTGGTTGTAACAATGGGGGTGCATTAGCACCTTGTACATAGGGAGGAGGCAATCTCAATAAGTGAGACATCAAAGGATCTTCCTCCGGATCCTTACTTTTATCAGAAGGGGAAATAGGCAACACCGGATAGCATTTATCTATCGCCATACAATGCTGTCTCCCTGAAATTTCCATTTCTTGATTAATCTCATTATCTTTAAACTGCTGGGCAGCCTGTATAATCGTCATACTTTGTGTTTTCTTATCTCTTTTTGCCTGTTTAATTTCTCTCTGTTTGGCTTCCTTGCGCCAGAGGCGGAAAGAGTCAAACATTGCCGACCGGGCTTTTCTTTTAAACAAAATTGCTTCCAAATTATCTAATATGTCAGGCTCAAAGCTACCATTCTGTGGCCACTGCAGAACACCATCGTTCTTCGTGTATCGGATCCATGCCTCATTAAAGGCAATGGGGCCAACACCATGTTTAGAATAAAGCTCATAAGTGGGAGTTCCAACCGGAGGAATTGGACAAGAGTCCTCCAGCCGGGAATCCCTTTCACAACCAAAACAACAAAACTTTCTAAACTTACTCAGACCAGGCATCGTTATTTCACTGGACTGTTCACAAACATCAAGGGGTTAAATCAAATAATATAGCACAAACTGTACTCACCCCTCGGCTTCGGCTTTTGCAATAGCCGAATCAAAGACCCAAATCAAACAAAATAGTGGGAGCTACCCACCAATACTAAACTAAGAGTCTTCTTACGCCAACAGAGGCCCGTCTAACGCCTGGCGATACCATACATCACCAAAAAGGGGGCCAAAGCAAGGCGGCAGTCAGGGCAGCAGTCGTCAGCAGCCGTCAGGAAGGAGAAACCGCGCTGAAAAAGACCTTCGGACCACTTTGACATGCAGGGGTCGCTTGACGTGGTTCGCGATTCCTCCAGAGTTTTCATGCGGGGTTCCTCATGACCTTCAGGCAAAACCGCTACCTCTGAAGCCGCCTCACAGAGGGCACCATTTGAAGAACCAGGCTGAATTAGGCCTGGCGGCGCAGGGTACGCCTTAATCTCCTGAGTTCACCTGCTTTGTTGAACAGAGACACAGGACACTCTGTTGAGCGTAGAGGATCAGGTTTATTAGCTGCAGCTAAGTACAGCTGTCCCAGAAGTCCACCTGGTATGTTCTTAGGAGACTGCCACTTTACTCCATGGCGCACAATCTTTTATAGCACATAGATTCACCAAGAACACACCCAATGCATACATGTTTAGCCAATGGGAAGAGTTTGAAAACAAGATATAACCAATGAGAAAAGTTTGAAAACAAGATATCAAGTAACCCAAATAAACCTCTCCTACAACTGTTTTTGTCACCCCTCCCCACAAAGTTAATTAGTGGTTGGGTCTACAACTCAACTTGCAGGTGGCAGGACACATTTGTATGCCTTGGAGGACAGTTGTGAAACGAGAGAATACAAGTAGAGAATAGCGAAGGCCAGAAGATAAGATAAAGTCAGGAAAGAATGGTGCAAACCAACAGATAGTTGAAACAGGGATCAGTCGGACCAGACGGGGATTAGTGGACTCAGCCAGTCCCTGACATCAGTCTTGTAAACAGAGGCAGGAGGTTATTTTGACACGTCGCAGTGAGATCAGCAGAAAAAACGTTGTTCATTGTGCTGCCTGAGTGAGGGCAACATAAAATGGCGGTGGAACACAAAATGGTGGCTGAATATAAGCGAGATCGAAAATCGAATTTCCTCACCTGAGTGAATTTATAAGTGCTTAGGTTTTGGCAGAGTAATTGGATAAGGACATGGGACTGGCTGGGTAATTGTAGGAGTGCATAAGTAGTAACAGGAAGATTACTAAACTGTATAGGTAGCACTCAAAGGATTGTAGAAGTGCATGAGTTCGTTCCTGGGTAATTGCATGAGTACATGGGTACTGACTGGATGATTAGAGTTTTGCAAGGAGAGTGCATGGTGAATTTATAAGTGCTTGGGTATTGGCAGACTGGTTGGATTAGTACATGGCACTGGCTGGGTGATTGGAGGAGTGCACGGGGAGTGACAGTGTGATTGCTGGACTGCATGGGTACTACCTGGGTAATTGGAGGAGTGAATCAGTAGTGTGTAGGTAGTTAGATGAGTGCATGGATAGTGCACATGTGATTATAGCACTGCATGTGTTAGTGCCTGGGTCATTGCATGAGTACATGGATAGTGACTGGATACTTAGAGTGCTGCAAGGAGAGTGCATGGTGAGTTTATAAGTGCTTGGGGTTTGGCAGAGTGATTGGATAAGGACATGGGACTTGCTGGGTAATTGGAGGAGTGCATAGGTAGTAACAGGGAGATTACTAAACTGTATAGGTAACACTCAAAGGATTGTAGAAGTGCATGAGTTAGTGCCTGGGTAATTGCATGAGTACATGGGTACTGACTGGACGATTAGAGTACTGCAAGGTGAGTGCATGGTGAATGTATACGTGCTTGGGTATTGGCGGAGTGATTGGATTATTACATGGTACTGGCTGGGGGATTGGAGGAGTGCACGGAGAGTGACAGTGTGATTGCTGGACTGCATGGGTACTACCTGGGTAATTGGAAGAGTGAAGCAGTAGTGTGTAGGTAGTTAGAGTACTGCATGGATACTGCACATGTGATTGTAGCACTGCATTTGTTAGTGCCTTGGTCGTTGCATGAGTACATGAGTACTGACTGGATGATTAGAGTACTGTAAGGAGAGTGCATGGTGAATTTATAAGTGCTTGGGTTTTGGCAGAGTGATTGGATAAGAACATGGGACTGGCTGGGTAATTGCAGGTGTTGCATAGGTAGTAACAGGGAGATTACTAAACTGTATAGATAGCACTCAAAGGATTGTAGAAGTGTATGAGTTAGTGCCTGGGTAATTGCATGAGTACATGGGTACTGACTGGATGATTAGAGTACTGCAAGGTGAGTGCATGGTGAATTTATAAGTGCTTGGGTATTGGCGGAGTGATTGGATTAGTACAGGGAGTTTTGAAATCATATGTGAAGATGTGGCAAAAAATCTGCTTAAATCAGTAAACAAAATGAATCGCCTTGAATATAAATGGTTTGATTCGGAGTGCTCAGCGGCAAATAGAGCTTTAAAAACAGCATTAAGCACAGTACCACGGAATAGGGCCTTGATTAAGGAAGCTAGATGGTCTTACAAAAACACAATAGAGCGTAGAAAAGAAGAATTGAGATGCCAGACCTGGGAAGATTTAGAAAAGGCAGGAATGCTAAGAGATTCTAGATCCTTCTGGGAGGTGATTAATCGTCCACTCTTCACGGATATTAGCAGGAACGTGGAAACAAATATTACGGGTTTAGCTTGGGAGTCCCACTTTTCGAAGATGTTTAACCCAAATGACATTAGTCCACAGGTTAATCAGTCAGATATACCTTTTAATCCTGAATCAGCCCTGCAATTAAGTGCATCCCTAACTTTAGGCGAAGTGGAGGAGGCCCTTAGAAAGGGCATTGCCTCTAAAGCCCCAGGCCCAGACGGGGTACCTTTGGACTTTTTTAAAAGAAATCCGGCACTCTGGGGCCCTGTACTATTAAATGTTTTTAGAGCTGCCATAACGGGCCAGACCCCACAATCTTGGAAGAAAGCTGTGGTAGTGCCAATATTTAAAAAGGGAAATAGAAACGATCCGACCTGTTATAGGCCGATTTCCCTTATAGATGCCACATGCAAGGTGATGGGGAGGGTAATTTTGGCACGCCTGGAGTCATGGGCTAACAATGCTGGGCTAATATCACATACCCAATATGGGTTTAGGAAGGGAATGGGAACTGTCCAACAGTGCCTCAACTTGTCGATGATCATGGGCAAGTACATGAAGGCTAGGGGGCGTCGATCCACCTGGCCTTCATGGACTTGTCCAGTGCCTTTGACACAGTGTGCAGGAGCAAGTTGTGGGCGCTGATGGAAGATCTGGGCTTTGAGGAACCACTTGTCACTCTCCTCCGCAGACTACATGCTTCCACCTCTGTAGTTATCCGTTATGGCCCAGGGGGAGAGAAGACCAAGCCCATCGCTTCGACAGAGGGGGTCCGGCAAGGCTGCATTCTAGCCCCGTTTTCATTTTTGGTCTATACAAATGGGCCGGAGCAGTTTCTGTTAAACAAACACTTGGACTGCCCCAAAATTGCAGGTGCCCAAGTACCTTTATTGTCGTATGCTGACGATACGGTTTTGATGGCCTTGACTGCCAATAGCCTTCAGGGATGTTTGGATGCTTTCGCCGAATACATGACGTCACTAGACTTGAAGGTGAATAATAAGAAATCCTTTGTCATGGTATGTGGGCCAAAATTAATGAAAACATGAAAATATACAGTGAATGGGACAGTTATTGAGAAGGTAAATTTGTTTTGTTATTTGGGAAATGTTTTTAACTCTAACTTAAACTGGGATCAACTTTTAGTATCCCGGGTGCAACAAACTTCAAGAGTTATTGAGGGGTTGTTTCGATTTGCGGCCAAACTTGGCCATAAGCCTGTTGCAGAGCTGATAACACTGTATAAATCAAAATGTTTGTCAGGAGCAACATACGGTGCAGGAGTGTGGGGATATCAAAAGAGTACCCAGATTCAAATAATCGAGAACAACTTTTTGAAGAGACTCTTATTTATCCCGTCTAGCTCCCCTACATCAGTTTGCCACTCGGAGGTGGGTATGGATTATATCACAGAGAGAATACACATGGCACCCCTGCTTTTATGGGGGAAAATTTGGTTCACGGAGGAACTTAATTTCTCCCGACTTGTCTTAAAAGATTGCATGAATTTAGACAACGCAATGGCGGTCCCTTGGTTACGTTACGTTAAACAAACCTTTTATAAGATAGGATTAGAAGATTTTTATGATAAGCCTGAGTGTATACCACCAAATATGAAAATGTCCATAAAAGAAGCTTTGGGATCTGAGCTAAGTATATCATCTAGGCTTACAGATAGACCGGACCCCCCTTTCTTAAAACAGCAACAATTTTATTTGTCTTTTAGCTTGCAGGGCAATGCACGTTTTTTAATGACAAGATTTCGTTAAGGCACACTGCACTTTCTTGTGGCTTTTCCAAAACAGGTGGGGTGGTGTGAGAGGCTACCCCCCTGTCCTTGTAATAATACAGCCCAACAAAATACTATGCACCTTATGCTATTTTGCACATTATATAAAGACCCCAGGGCGCGCTTTCTTAAACCAATTTTAAATGAAAACTGTTTTCGCTCCCATAAAGAGGGTTTTAATTATTTACATTCTTTAGCAAATGCCTCCATTTGGAGCTCTGTGCATAGTTTTATAAAACTTGTTTTTATAATAAGAAAACGATATGCAATGTAAAAGTATGTAATTAGGTGTTTAATTGCCTTCGAAGATATTTTTTATGCTCTCTTGTAAATAATGTCTTATTTTATGATTGTATGTTTTTCCTGTGAACTTTTATGATTCATCTGGAATCGAATAAAGGTTTTCTGACTGACTGACTGACTGACTAGTACATGGTACTGGCTGGGTGATTGGAGGTGTGCTCGGGGAGTGACAATGTGATTGCTGCACTGCATTGGTAGTACCTGGGTAATTGGAGGAGTGAATCAGTAGTGTGTAGGTGGTTACAGGACTGCATGGATAGTGCACATGTGATTGTAGCACTGTATGTGTTAGTGGCTGGGTCATTGCATGAGTACATGGGTAGTGACTGGATGATTACAGTACTGCAAGGTGAGTGCATGATGAATGTATAAGTGCTTGGGTTTTGGCGCAGTGATTAGATAGGGACATGAGACTGACTGGGTGATTGGAGGAGTGCATAAGTAGTAACAGGGAGATTACTGAACTGTATATGTAGTGCTCAAGGGTTTGTAGAAGTGCATGAGTTAGTGCCTGGGTCATTGCATGAGTACATGGGTAGTGACTGGATGATTAGAGTACCTCAATGAGAGTGCATGATGAATTTATAAGTGCTTGGGTTTTGGCGGAGTGATTGGATTAGTACATGGTACTGGCTGGGTGATTGGAGGAGTGCATGGGAAGTGACAGGGGGATTGCTGGACTGCATGGGCTTTACCTGGGTAATTGGAGGAGTGAATCAGTAGTGTGTAGGTGGTTAGTGGACTCCATGGATAGTGCACATGTGAGTGTAGCACTGCATGTGTTAGTGCCTGGGTCATTGCATGAATACATGGATAGTGACTGGATAGAGATTTTCTTATGCACACAATCAATATAATGCACTGCTCTTAGCAAAGGAAAACCAGTAATGGCAATGTGTCCCTCTCTTTCTCCACACATATACACATATACATCTAAATAACAAGTCAAATTGCTTCCCAGAATATTTCAAATTCTAAAGCACATTTCTATTGGTTACACACACATGAACCCTTGTGAACTGACTTCTAAATGAACTCAAACTGCTTCTGGAATTTTTTGAAGTCGCGACTCCACCGTGCACCTTAAGCGATGGCACCGCAAATCCATACGGGAGTTTAAAAATATAATACAAATAATTTTACCACTTTTTTTTAATAACACACCACTTCTAAAGATAGCACTCACTTGAGAAATCTCACTGTAATAAGATATTACTTTAATAATTATAACAAATTCACATTTTAATGCCACAGTTAACTTTCAACCCTACCCCCATTCTGCTTATTTGGATACCACTGTTATGGAATCTTTGTTGGTAGGTGGACTCTTGTGAAGTAGTTGTTGTCTGTTGACATTGTTACAGCGTTGTTTGGCCTGCTCAAGTATTTGGGGAGGGTACCTTCGTGCAGTAAATCTAGATGTCATCTCTTTCAAATGGTCATCAACCTTTGTGGGGTTGGATACTATACGTTTCACTCTTATGAACTGGCTATATGGTAAATGGTCCTTAAGAGGCTGAGGATGGAAACTAGAGTAGTACAAAGTATTGTTCCTATCTGTTGTCTTTCTGAAGAGTTCAGTCTCAAATCCTGTAGCTGTTTTGATTACTCTCACATCCAAAAAGGATATGGATGAGTCTTGTATGTCATGAGTGAATTGTATCCGTGTGTCGATGATGTTGAGTTTTTGAAGCTCATCTTGGAGTATTCTTTTTGGTCCTCCCCCCACTGTCCCTAACGCAAAGGGCCGGCCCTGGGGGATGGGGTCCACCTACCAACAAAGATTCCATAACAGTGGTATCCAAATATTCGACTTCTAGCTTCAAATTCAGGCAGATCATTAAAAGACATTGGGAAATACTGCGAATTGAACAGGATTTTAATAATATTTTCAATTCCGACCCCATATTCGCTTACACCAGGAGCAAAAATCTTGGAGAACTCATCAAATACAAAGAAACTACAATCACTGTTCACAAAGGGACAGTACCCTGTTGGAATTGTAGCCACTGTAGCAATGTAATCAAGGGGACAACCATCAGTCACCCTATGAAAGGAAACAATATCAAGGTCAGAGCTACAGCAACATGCGACAGTGCAAACCTTATTTACATGATCAAATGCCCGTGCGGGAAGGTTTACATTGGACAAACTGAACGCAAGATTAAGATACGACTTAACGAGCACAAGTCCAACATTCGCACCAAACAGTTGAAATCGACAGTGGCACAGCATTTCCTGGAAGCAGGCCACAGCATCAGTCAATTACGCTATTGCGTATTAGAGACAGTTCCCAGACTAGAGGGTCGAGATAATCATAATGAACTTCTCATAAGAGAGAATTACTGGATATCCCTTTTGTGTAGCATGAAGCCAAATGGTCTCAACGACCGTATGGAATTTAATTGTTACCTTTAAAGTTAC
This sequence comes from Triturus cristatus, assembly GCF_964204655.1. Taxonomy (NCBI): domain Eukaryota; kingdom Metazoa; phylum Chordata; class Amphibia; order Caudata; family Salamandridae; genus Triturus; species Triturus cristatus. The sequence goes on from NC_140586.1 coordinate 344,281,711, forward strand.
AACAGCGCTAATATTTGATCATTAGCTTCCTTGGTCCTGCCTATAGCCTTTACCATGTGGTTTAATGTAATTTTTCACCATGATATTTAATGTTTCATTCATCGTATAATGTGTCATTTATCTTTCCTTCAATCAGATATTTTCCTTGTTATCATTTACTGTTATCATCTCCTTGCTGGAACAGATGTCACCCACTACATATGTTCTGTCTACACCATTATAGTTAATTTAACTCTCCGTTTTCATTTTGATCACCAGTGCGCTTTTACTTGTATTTTTATCACCATTCGACGCTTATAACCTTCCATCACCTTCCTCACCGTTCATGGAATAGCTAAATTTATTAGCACTAACAACCGACACTTTTATCACAACGTTGCCCCGGTTCCTTAGCAACCCTAGTTCATTTAATACACTTCCGGGTTACATGCTCGGGTTTTACTTCCGGAGCACACTACGCGAGAATCGTCACGCTTAACTCGGTAAGAACATCACTGTTCGATTCTAAAAGCATGTTTTTTAGCCGCGACGCATATTGGATTGCATGGAGTACTATAGCACACACTCAAAATTCATTTGTCTTACTCTAACTAATATCGAAAACACACGCGTTTACTAGCACGTTTTATTATAATACACCCCGAGCCAGCTTCATTGATTCCCGTTCTGTATTCACTCAACAGTGCACTTAGCTAACCTTCACGGAAATTCCTGATATTACGGACAACTGCATAATAGAAAATCGGCTCACTGCGAAACACGTCAGATTAATGCTGTCACCACGCACAGTACTTTATGATAATGCTCACAAATACCGATCGTTTTTAAACATTTTTTATTCCGTAACATCACAGTTATTGCATATAACCACGTACCTGTCCAGAATCATTTATTGAGTGCTACGCTTTTTGTTTACATTATAGAAACGTTTCCCCTGATGAAGGCATGTTATGTTAATGCCGAAATGCATTGGGACTCCGCATTGGAATAATGCTAAAAGAAAACTTTAAAGAAACATCAACCTTTGTAGAACTTTTGATTACTTTATTGAAACCCAATTGAGGGGCATTGGAGCCCGGGGTACTCCACTCAGTTGAGTGGCGCCACCGACCTAAGGAGGGGGCCTCACAGTCCCCCTCCGAAAAAAAAAAAAAAAAGCAATGGCCAGAAGTGTTTCCAGAGGGGGCCCCCTTCCCAAAGAAGAAGTAATAAATAAATAAATAAATAAACACCGGCCCTGGGGGATGGGGTCCCCGGGGGTGGCCTTTACGCAGCTCTGTGGTGCTTACTGGAGGTACCTGGTGGGCTAATTGGACCCCAGGGACCCTCAGGATTCAAGGAGACTTTATCCCCCAACTTAAGTTAAAACACGCCACTGGGCGCGTTTGCACAGTGGTGAAGGGAGGGGGTGGGGCCTGAGGTGACATGTGTGGAAACACGCCCTGTGGCGCGTTTTAAGTTGGGGAATTAATTCCCTTTCAATCCTGAGGTCCAGGCCACGCCCCTTTTTACACCTCTCTGCAACACTTACTGGAGGTACCTAGTGGGCTAGTTGGTCCCCAGGGACCCTCAGGATTCAAGGGGACTTAATCTCCCAACTTAAAACGCACTAAGGGGGTGCGTTTGCACAGTGGTGAAGGGAGGGGGCAGGGCCTGAGATGACATGTGTGCAAACACGCCCTGTGGCACGATTAAAGTTGGGGAATTAATTTCCTTTCAATCCTGAGGGCCCATGGGGGTGAACTAGCCCACCAGGTGCTTCCAGTAAGCGCCACTGCGCTGCGTTGCAGAGAGGTGGTCCAGATCATGCCCCTTTTTACACCTCTCTGCAACGCAGCTCTGTGGCGCTTACTGGAGGTACCTGGTTTGCTAGTTGGACCCCAGGGACCCTCAGGATTCAAGGGGACTTAATCCCCCAACTTAAAATGCGCCACGGAGCGCATTTGCACAGTGGTGAAGGGAGGGGGCGGGGCCTGAGGTGACATGTGTTCAAACACGCCCTGTGGCACGTCGTTTTAAGTTGAGGAATTAATTCCTCTTCAATCCTGAGGGTCCCTGGGGGCCAACAACCCCACCAGGTACCTCCAGTAAGCGCCACTGCGCTGCAGATAGGTGGGCCAGGACACGCCCCTTTTTACACCTCCCTGCAACGCAGCTCTGCGGAGATTACTGGAGGTACCTGGTGGGCTAGTCGGACCCCAGGGACCCTCAGGATTCAAGGGGACTTAATCCCCCAACTTACAACGCACCAGGGGGCGCGTTTGCAGAGTGGTGGAGAAAGGGGGCATGGCCTTTGTCTACCTCTCACCAATCCCACTGCGTGGGGCTTACTGGAGGTAAAAGGTAGGCTAGTTGGCCCCTAAAGGACACCCAGCAGTGAAGGGGACTTCAATCCCCATCCAAGAGCGTGCCAGGGAGCGCAATTGTAGAGTGGTGGGCAAAGTGGGCGTGGCCTGGTACGAGTACTTACCAGTGCTGCTGTGTGGGACTGACTGGAGGTAATAGTTTGGGAAGTTGGCCCCCAAGGATGTCCTTGGGGGCCAACTACCCCTCTTGTTACCTCCAGTAAGTCCCACACAGTGGGATTGCTAAGACGTCTTCAGAGGCCATGGCCCCCTTTCTCTACCACTCTGCAAACGTGCCTCGTGGCAGACTACAGGATGGGGGATGAAGTCCAATTTAGTCCTGAGGGAGTTTTGGGGCATAGAATCCCTCCTGGTACCTCCTGTAAGTCCTACGCAGCGGCATCCCTTAGCATTTGTTGGACGCCCAGCACCCTTTCTCCACCACTCTGCAAATGCGACTACTAGTTAAAGTAGCATATTTCTGCACCTCTGACTTAGAGGTAGTGTTAATCCCCCTGCCCTATTATGTACTATGGCCTTACAGAGGAGGTCATGCTAATCACAGGGGTACCCCAACGCATAGTGTTCCCTAGTGTATGTTTCACTGTATTCTAAGTGTCTTTTAGCATAGCACTGGCTCTAGGCCTGGTTAGCCACAGTCAGTTACAACCAGTACCCATCTGAAAAAGTTGTGGGCACAGGATGATTTTGCAACAAGGCCTCTTTCTGCTCCTCTGTTGGTTCTTTCTGCACATGTCTTGCTTCTTCCTTCACTTTTCTTCGTCTTTGTGGATTTCTGTTGCTTCTTTCTGCATTTCTTTTGCTTCTTTCTGTGCGTTTTTTCTTCTTTCTTCACATGTCCTACCTCTGTAGGCATAGTTAGAAACTAGTATTTAAAAAACCTTTGAAATTCACTTAAAAAAAACATAGGTTTCAGGCACGTTATAGTTAGAAATTAGCATTTAAAAAACCTTGGAAATTCACTGAAAAAAACATAGGTTTCAGGCACGTTATAATTAGAAATTAGCATTTAAAAAACCTTCGAAATTCACTGAAAAAAAATAGGTTTTAGGGAAAGTTTTTTTTATTTTTATTTTTTAACAATTTATTTATTAACTTTTTGTAGGGCAGATAGTACAGTACAGCAAGAATAAGGGGCACAACTGACACACAGTAGGATTACATATAGCCCACAGCATGACACAAAGCCTAAAGGCCTACAAACAGAACGCATTGACACTTACAAGAACATGACCACATTTGCGGAAAGTCCTTTGGGAGACAATGTAAATGTGGGTCGTTAATGCAGCAGCACCCTCACAATGTGTTTTCACAGATTGCAACAGTTGCTCTGGACGTCAGAAGGTCCTGCCCACCACAAGAACATATCGATGGCAGAAAAACCAATATACAATATCACATGAGAATAACCCTACACCACACAGCCCGTCACAGTGCCGCAAGGCCTTCCAACCGGGATCTAGCGCAGTTAGGAGCAGCCAGGGGCCTATGTGAAGCAGGGAGAGGTAGTCCATCAACATATACCCAGTACGTGCGCACAGCTTATAGCAATGTTCCCCAATTGGAGTGGAGAGGGGGAGGAGGGGGATAGGCAAATACTGGACACAAAAGCGCCAACGGCAGCCGTACCACGATGCGTACTCCTACCGGCAGTGACAGAATGTCCAGCGAGGTACCATAAACTGGGAAGCCAGCAGTTAACCTACAGTGTAGGAGTGTCACTAATGGGGTGTTGTAGTAAGTATGCCTGCAGCGGGCCCCAGATGTCACGTGGGCGGGAAGAGCGGGAAGTAGTTCAGCATAGGTGTGAAGTTGATCCTGCCAAAATATCATGTCAGACAGCCAGTCCTTAAACTTGGGCGCTCTACCCCTACCCCACCTGCAGGCTATTCGCCGCTTAGCAATAGCTAGGCTAAAGGAGACAAATTTACGACTGGGAGCGGGAATTTGCGCAGTATACCCCAGCAAGGCCACCAGAGGGGATCTGGGGATTGGTATAAGGACCATAGCATCCAAAGCCGCAAGAATTTGACCCCAATAAGCATGGATCTCTGAGCATTCCCAAGCCAGATGCAGGAATTCCGCATTGTCCATCCCACACCTTTCGCACCTATTTGTGTCCCGCAAACCAAATTTGTGAAGCTTAACTGGAGTATGATAGCTACGGTGCAGGAACCTATAATGTATCAATCGAAGCCTGCTGTTAGAGGAGATATGCTCTGTCTGTTTGCAGCAAAACAGCAATTGACCGTCAGTAATATCTTCTTCCAATTCCAGCGCCCATTTAGCTCGCACTGCGCTCGAAGGATACTCAACATCTCTGTATAGTGCATGGTAAAGAGTGGACACAAGGTGTGACACAGAAGGTGCTCGCAGAACGTGATGTAAAGGGACCAGTGTCGCTGGCTCAGAAGGATAGGATGGAGTGCAAGCCTGAACACCATGGCGGAGACAAGAATACAAAAACTGTTTCCATGGCGGACGGCGGTGGATCAGAGCACAGTTGTGGGAGTGTGCAAAATTTACCGTTAATATACAGGTCCCCCCAACAATGGAGCTTCTTTGTGCGTGCTACCTTCCTAAAGATGCCCTCCTGTAGCAGGGATATATTTGGATGATACGTGACCAGGCCATAATCTTGCAGTCCACTGAGGAAGGGCTGCGCGCCCGAGGAGAGACATCGGCAAGTAGAACACCATTCAGCGAGGTGGGATCAGCCAGCCAATGTTCTGTGGCGACATGGGGGGTATATCGAGGTAGGTGGAACCAATAGTGAGCGTAATGGGCCTGAGCACTGATATAGTACAGTTCGAAGTTGAGTATGTCAAAACCTCCTTGGGAATAGGGCCTCATAAGGGTAGCCCATTGTACGCATGGCTGCTTGCCACCCCAGACCAGACGTATCAGTTCCGACCGCAGCGAGGCAAAAAAATGGCGACCAGGATCATAAGGAATATTGATGAAAAGGTATAGAAATTTAGGAAGAATCACCCTTTTTATAAGGGACACCCGTCCGGCCATGGATAGCGGAAGGGCGATCCAGCGAGTGATGCAGTTCGTGATGTGTTCCATTGCACACCCATAATTTGTTCTCATTAACTCATAACGATCTGCCAATATCCGGATACCTAAATATTTAACATCGGTATCACACCATTTAAGCGGATAATCCGTATCAAAGAAAGAAACGGCGCAGTCAAAGGGAACCACAATGACTTGGTCCAATTGATATGAATACCAGAGTAACCACTGAATTTGATAAATTCCCACAAGAGGGAGTTAAGATTATGTTGCGGGTCTTTAACATATAACGTGACATCATCTGCATACAGCGAAATGAGGATCGGTCGCAACAAGCACCGAAGGCCCATATGATTGTAGTGTTGTCGAATTTTCGCTGCTAGGGGTTCCATGATCAAGGCGAATATAAGGGGAGACAGCGGACACCCCTGCCGCGTACCATGGGATAAAGAAAAGGAGGAGGAGGTATGGCCATTAACTAAGACCCTAGCAGTGGGGGCGGTGTATAGTAAACGAATCCATGCAACGAAACCTACAGGCAGGCCCATATTCTGTAAAATGGTGAAGAGGTAATCCCATTCCACAGAGTCAAAGACCTTGGAGGCATCTAGGAACACCGCTGCCAGGGGCAGTCTAGGGTCGACCACCTGTAAAATGGAGAACAGCGTTCTGAGATTATGGGACGTGGCTCTTCCTGGGGTAAAACTAGACTGGTCTGGTAACACCAGCTTATCCATAAGAAGTCGGAGACGGTTGGCCAGTAATTTAGCCAACATTTTGGTGTCTGTATTGATAAGAGATAGCAGCCTATATGATTCGCATTTGTCTTCCGGCTTGCCAGGTTTGAGCAACGACGTGATCAACGCTTCTCTCATCGTTGCGGGCAGAGTCTGTGCCTTCCGGGCCTCGAGGAAAACCTCCTTCAGTACAGGAAGTAATTGATCTATATACGCTTTTTAAAAATTGATGGGGAGGCCGCCTGAGCCCGGAGCCTTCCCCGACGCTGACTGCATTATGGCCTCACGTATTTCGTCGTCCTCAAAGGGTGCCGCTAGGAATTCACGCTGAGAATCCCCCAGCCAGCCAAGAGCTATATCTTGCAAGTAGGGAGAAAAATCTGCGGGTGAGGAGCGCTGAGAGGTGTACAAGTCTTTATAATATTTAACAAAGACATTAAGTATACTGAGACTGTCCCTGTGTCTGTTTCCATCACCATCCACCACATCAAGCACATAGTTAGAGAACCTAGGCCGCCTGATGGTATTTGCCAAAGCCTGCCCGGGCCTCTCACCCTCCCCATACCTACGGGCAGTAAAGTATTTACCTCGAAACTTCACCTCCCGAGACGCAGTATCAATATAGTCAGTGAGTTTTTCGCGAAGGGTAGCCCGCTGAGTGGTAGAGTTAGCTTCCCACATATTAATCTCCAGTCGCCTGATCTCCAGTTCCAGACCACGTAATCTATTTCTAATGTCGCGAAGTACTCCAAAACTTTTGGATATACAAACGCCCATGACCGTGACCTTGAAGGCCTCCCAGAATATACCCATATCACCAACAGTGCCCTTGTTTCTATCCAGGAAATCAGCGATCTCCTCCCCAGCTCAGCATGAAATACCGCATCGAGAAGTGCCTCGGGATGAGTCTCCAGCAGCGGGGAGTGGCAATAGAGTTAGGGGGTAGCTGTTTGAGGTACACCGGTGCATGGTCAGAGTGTGTGCGGGCCAAATGAGCGACACTGCGAATCCATGGCGTAACACCGCGGGAGCAGTGGTCCTGCCGGGACCATGTAGAATTACCCGCCGTATAGAAGGTGCCCTCCCTAGCTGCGGGATGTACATATCGCCACGCATCAACGAGCCCATGATCGTTGAATAACCCTGATAGAGTCTCTCGAGTATTGGTATAGTGATGGGGAAGAGAATTAGAGCGATCCATGGAAGGGCATAGTGCAGTGTTGAAATCCCCGCCCCATAAGACATGCTTGGAGCCTATATTTAGTATTTGACCCCAGAGGGCAGTGAAATAGCCTGGATCGTCCGTGTTAGGACCATAACTGCAAACAAGCGTGACAGACTGCGTAGCCAGCGTGCCCCAGAGAATACAACTTCGGCCGGCGGAGTCACTATATGTTCCCCCCACAATTAATGGTGTGTTTTTTTTAATGAGAATTAACGTGCCACAGGAGTATGTGGAGTAGGACGAATAGACGCAGGTAGAGGCCCATTTGGTACCAAAAAAGGGAGGGTTTCGAGGGTCCATGTGCGTTTCCTGGAGCAGGGCTATGTGAATGCGATGCCTATCTAGGTATGCTAATATCTGTCGGCGCTTACGAGGGTCACGGAGTCCCCTGACGTTCCACGTAAGCAGTTTGAGGCATGGAGAGTCATGTGACGTCATCTATGCGGGCGTGTCAATGAAGTGCGATGAAGCCGTAAGGTCCGAAGAAACACGTGACCAATTACGCATACCAGAGCCTGTGCAGCCGTACGTGTCCCCCAATCATGAAAACAAGTAAGGTAATTTCCAACTCATTCCTTCCTGCCAAAACACAACATTGAAATAAACCGCCCCTACAGGGAAACATTGTCACCCTACCCACCCCCACCCACCCCAAAGGTGCCGGCATAGCATAGCCCACCCAAGATAATAAACATTGGCCGGCAATCTCTTGCAACCAACTGCAGCCAACAGATAGATGGCTTTGTGTGACAAAAAACAACTCAAAGAAATAGCCAACAACATAGGGGAATTCCCATAGTAGGAGCCCAGGAGGCAGTACTCCCTTCCCGTGCCTAACTCTAGCTACATCACAGCCTCTGGGTGTCACCCCATGGCGGGAAAGAGCGGCGCTTAACGGGAAGGGTGCTTGGCAAAGCGGCCATTTGTTCATCTACACAGCATGCGGCCATCGATGCAAACAGATCGGCTGGGCTTTAATCAAGAGAGTAGTGTCCTAGGGCGCTGAACCAGTCATATGTCTGTTCAGGGGCAGCGGGCCGCTGAGTGTCAATCAGATAAACAGATGAATGTTACCAGAACGGTATCATAGTTATTAACAGTGGCCCATCGTACAGTGAACACGAATTGGAGAACGCTGAGCAGCACAAGTGAGGGGCAACCCACCACAAGTTTAACCAAGAGGAGGAGACGAAGATCTGGATGAACTGCCTCTCCAGGGAGAGTGTCTCGAGATAGTTTTCAGGAAGTCCTCGGCCTGTTGTGGGTTGGTGCAAAAGACCTGCTTCCCATTATGTGTGATCCTAAGCCGTGCAGGGTATAAGAGAGCATATTCAATCTGAGCATAACAAAGCTTTTGCTTAACAGCGAGGAACTTCCGGCGCGCCTCCTGCACTGCCAAGGTGAAGTCTGGATAGATTGTGAAAGCATTACCTTCAAACTGCAGCGGCTTCGGTTCACGTGCCTTCTGCAATGCCACATCGCGGTCTCGGTAGTTAAGAAGGCGTGCGATGATGGGGCGAGGAGCATCCCCAGGAGGGGGACGCGGGCCCAGGGAGCGATGCGCACGTTCAACCACCAAGTGCTGCGAGAAGGAGGCTTCGCCAAAGGAGCTCTTCAGAAGACGTTCGATGTACACCTCCATGCGCCCAGTATTGGTGCTCTCGGGAATGCCAAGAATGCGGACGTTGTTGCGGCGACTCCTAGCTTCGATGTCCTCATTCTTAGCTGCAATAACCTTGAGAAGTTTATCCATCTTAGCGACCTGAGATTGCATCCGAGTAGTGACATCTTCATTCTCCGATAAGAGTCTTTCCGCCTCTTTTAACTGCGCATCATTCTTAACGACCTTGTGCACCAAGAAGTCAAGCCTAGTGTTCATGGTATCCATCTTACCCGATAAATCCGACAGGCTATGTTGAACAGCTAGGAGCAGTGTTTTAACATCATCCTCCGAGGATGGCGGAGCAGGTTGCGCGTGATCCATAGCGTCAGATTCAGCCCCAGCGGAAGTGGATCTCTTCGCCACTTTTTTTGCCTCGAAGTTCAAGCGAGGCTGGCGTCCATCGGATTTCCCCATCCCAGCCGGCAGCTACGTCCGCCACCCCACAGCGCACAGGGAGCCAACAGGATGCACCAGGTGATGAGGCGACCAATCCACAAAGTGGGCCAGCCGCAGTAAGAAGGTGTCCGCAAGCACCACAGCACACAGTCTTGCGTCAATGCAGGCCCCCCTCTCCAGCAGGAGCTGTCAGGGATCAGCAAAGGACGATCAAAATGGACCCTGGGCTCTGCAATAGATGAAGGGGCCGCGCGTCAGTGGCTGATGCTGCCGAGGAGTATTGTAGGAGAGAAGGCACAGGCAGGGCTCAGGAAGGTGCCAGCAGCGTGTCCCGCAGGGCCAGCTGGAGCACCGTGGCAGAGGACCACAGAGACCCCAGCGCAATGTGCAGCGACAATCGAGGAGCACCACGGGGGGGCGGTGGCCGCAAAATCCACGCCCGCAAATCACAGGGAACCGGCCCAGTGCGGGGAGGTTCGCAAACAAGCAGGCCGCAGGAGACACAGTAGGGACACTATAGCTGGCATCAAAGGTCCGCAGCACAGAAGGCAACGGACGTCGCAGCAGAGGGCCAGCAGTGGCGAAATGGCAGAGCCGCCAGCCGAGTTGAGCACAGCAGGGGAGCGGGATACACCGCCGCTTACCGTTCCGCCAGACACTCTGATGTATGAAGCGGCCACACGCCACCATTGGCAAGCGGCAAATCGGCAGTCCCAGGTGCAGCGATGTACATCGGAGGTCCGAAGCAGGGCCGCGGGGGCACAGCACAAGTCCAACAGCACGGAGGAGGCCCCCCCGACACAAGTCCGCAGGCAGGTATGGCGGGAAAGGAGGCGCACCGCAGGGCAACGGTGCTCCGGCGTTTAGGACAGTGGCCGGTCCCCGCCGCAGAGGCCCGAGACAGGGCCACAGGGTCTCAGCACAGGTCCACCAGCAAGGTAGAAGCCCCCCTCGGCGCCGGTCCACCGGCAGATATGGCGGGAGGCAGGCTTTAACAAAATGCGTCTCAGGTCACTGGCGCCCCAGCTTCCGGGGTAACGGCAGATTTCCAGAGGCGGGAGAGAGCAGTGGCGGCATTAAAGGCAGCGGCAAGGGCAGGGATCCACAGGGCTGCGATGCAGGCCCAACGATGTTAATGAGGCCTACCTCCTCGTGGTAAGCTGTGGCTCTCGCGCAGTCACCACAGCCAGAGCCAGCTCCGGGAGGCAGACCCAGTGGGACCCCCGCTGTCAAGACCTCCACATAACCGGAGCCAGCCAGTCCCGGGATCCGCAATTTCCGGTGATAGCGGAGCAATCAGGTAGCAGTTAGACAGCGCTGTACACCATGCTGCAGCAGTGTAGATGAGGATAAATTGTGGATATATTCACCAAGCGTCCCGAGCCTCACAGGTGTGCGGCCATCTTGGATGTGCGCCACCTAGCACCCCCAGGTTTTAGGGAAAGTTATAGTTAGTTGGACGTACCAAACCTGAGAAATTCCCCCGTTATAGTTAGTTCAGCTAACTATAACTCACGCCCCCGCAATGCAGTGCTGATGATGTCACATATTACATCACTCATGACATGGTCAGTGACATCACTGATGACATCACTGATGACATCTCAAATACACGTGGGCGTAGTGCTCCGCTCTTCCCGCGGAGTGTGCGTGGTGCTGCCTACTTCGCGGTCCGCGAAGTAGGTGTAGCAGGCAGGCTACGCACACGCCACGGCGGAGCAGAGTTGCCCGCCACCCGCCTCCCACCCGCCCTCATTTTAAAATTACTTACAACATTAAAAGTAAGGAAAATGACTTACCTGAACTGCGGCGTCCTGGGGCTCCCTCTTCCTGCTTCCTCGCCGACTTCTTCCTCACAAATGCGCATGCGCGGGCGCCCGCGCATGCGCATTTGTGAGGTAGAAGTTAGCGAGGAAGCAGGAAGAAGGAGCCCCGGGACGCCGCCGCTCAGTTAAATCATTTTCTTTACTTTTAACGTTGTAAGTGATTTTAAAAGAGGGCGGGAGGGAGGCGGGCGGCGCGTAGTGGGGCTATGCGGAGTGTGCAAGTGTGCGTAGATTTGGCCCCACTCCGTGATGCTCCGCGTAGCCCCACTACGCCCACTACGCCCAGGGTTAATCTCAAATGACATCACTGATGACATCACTGATGACATCATCCATGTGATAATTTGATGCATCTTCTCACACCCTAATATAACCTTTGATACACCCACTCTAAATTACAGACTGCCATTCTCAAAACCATAGACACTCCAACACCAATACCTATATACCCACTCACTGATTCTTAGGTTTACACACACATCCACTCACTCACCCGTACAGTCACTCATACTTATGGTCATTCAGTACAGAACTATCATATGCACTCATACACCTATATAGACACTCACACACCGCCACTCATCCATAGAGGTACTCACACACCTAGTCACTCAAATAATCAATCACACTGCCATTTACTCACCTATACAGTTATACACACACCAGCTAAATTACTCATACAATTACTAGCACATTCTTGCACTCTTATATAATCACTGATACAAGCACACATTCATCCATACAGCCACTCTCACTTATAGCCATTTATATACTCCAACACACATATATACTGCCTTTCACATATGTAGTTCCTCACACATGTACCACTGAGATATACATTCACTCACTAACACACCCATACACACACTCACCCCCATACAGTCCATCATAGATGCACTCTTGAAACCATGCACCTAGTGAATCACCCACTCACACATCTATGCATAGAGTCACACACCCCACCCATACAAACACTCAGGCACCCATACAGATACTCAGACAACCAATCAATAACCCATATAGACACTCATGTAGCTATTCGCAAACCCATGCAGCCGCTTACACACCAACAGACAGACGCATACAGACATTCACACAGTTTAGTCACGAACCCATGCATTCAGTAAGATACGTTTAATCACTCACTTATAGAGTCAGTCACACACCTACTAAATCATCAATTCAGACACTTATACACCCACTCATTCCTCAATACGCTTTCCCTATATATAGTAAACATATTTACACTTTACAGAAACACACAGTCACTGGATGATGTCATCAGTGATGTCATCAGTGATGTCATTTGAGATGTCATCAGTGATGTCATGAGTGATGTCACTGACCATGTCATGAGTGATGTAATATGTGACGTCATCAGCAGTGTGTTGGACCCGGCCTCGTGGCGTGGTCCTTAACCCCCTGGATTGTGCCCGTTCCCCGCCCCGGCCGTCACGGGCCACCCATCTGAACTGCACCAAGGCCCTTCACCCGGAGCTGCACGTGGACGCATACTCCTCGTGGCTCCGCCATCTTGTTGGCATCCACGTCACACCGTGCACCAGCCGGCGCGACCCCGCTCAACCCGGCCTCGACCCCAGCGAAGCCCCGACATCGAGGCACCACGAACTAGCCAGGGGGTGCCGCAGGAACCATTCATCGCCCCCGGCGGAGGACAGTATCGATGGGACCCCCAACTGTCCTCCCCTCTCGAGGTGTGATCGCCCTGCAACTCCCATGGGCCTGGCGCCTCTCCTGCTGGGCGTCTGGCCACCTCCACCCGGCCACTCCGCCCCCTCGGGCGCATAGGTCCGGACATCAAAGGGCTCCAGACCTATATCTGGGGCGACCCCAACACAGCTCGGCAGTTGTATCCCGGAGTCGAGAGCCCTGCTGATTGAATCGCGGCTGACCCTACGGAGAAGAACTCTTGTCGGAACCATCACGAGCCCTGCTGACTGTGTCGCGGCTCCTTCCTGTGAACCCTTTCTGAACCACCTGGAACATCGGAGCCCTGCTGACGCCGTCGCGGCCCAACCTCGCTGAAACCTCCCTCGGAGCCCTGCTGACGACGTCGCGGCTCGAGCTGAGCAGAAACCATCTTGAGAGCCCTGCTGATTGGATCGCGGCTCTCCACGAACTGTACGCCAGAGCCCTGCTGACGCCGTCGCGGCTCAACCCCTCCGAGATCCGGAGGTCCTCCAGCTCGAGGATAAGAACTGGGCCCCAGGTACCCTCGTACCGCATTCCTGCCAAAGACTGTCCCGCTACCCCGACCCTTCCAAAGAGACACTGAGACTTTTGGTGGATCCCTCGATCCCTTCGTGTAAATATTGACCTCGTAACCTTTCTATTGCTGATAAAGAATTGCTTGTCACAAGACAACCTCCTTGAGTCCTGTGTGGTGGTGTTACTGTGCTAGGACGTGATAGGAGAAGGATCTCTCAGGAGACTTCTCGGCAGCGCTCGGCTACTTCGTGCAGTGTGAGGGCCCCCCCCTTGGTGGTCGCACCGACTCCTCGGGGTCCGCCTTCCAACACAGTGTATTGCGGGGGCGCGAGTTATAGTTAGCTAAACTAACTATAACGGGGGAATTTCTATGGTTTTGTACGAGTGAAATCTACCCCTCAATTTGAGACCAGTGGTTAAAAACATACTATGGGCTTTAGAACAATGCCCAACATAAGTACGGGTATGTCACCATTTGTACATTTAGGGGAAGTTGTGCCTAGATTTCTATTTAGCTGAGAGTGGATGGGATGTTCCACTGTGGATCCTTCACACTTATCATATGTGATAGACAGGAGGTAGAAACTGCAGACTGGAGAGGAGGGAGTCTGCAAGGAAGTTTGCGATGATTATTTGAGTTTGGGATGTTGGGTCGGAATGAAGGACCAGTGTCATGGCCACAAAGGAGAAACTAAGTTAACGTTGTTCAAGTCTTACCTAGGGTAGTACATACTAACGATGGCAGAGTATGGAACAAGGACAGGGTTTGTGTGAGACCACATGAACAAATTGATTTTGTACGTTCTTGTTTAGGAGAAAATTACAGTTGAAAGAATGACATCAAATCAAATCACTTTCCACAAAGTCGCGAGTGGTAGAAATAATTTGTGATAAGACAAAGTATTGGAGGTAATTCTGCATATAGGTATTTAACTTTAATTTTGTGTATGTATGTTCCTCTGTTACCCTTCTCAATCCCATCGTCCCATTAATTCTTCCCATTCAGTTGAAATGTTTTAAATTTATCTTTCAAGCTTTACGGTGCTTTCCAGCAGAGTCTTTGTAGAAAATGTATTCCTTTTGGTTCTTCTTTACATTTTCTATAGCATTTCTTCCTTGTCTTGCGATTGTTTAGGGGAAAGATGTGTAGATTCTGTCCACATGTTTTCTTTCTTTGAAGTCAGCATCATAGAATGTGAGAGGTGCAGATTCTATAGTTATCAGTTATTGGTGGGTGAAGTGTTGGTGGTCGCATCACATGCACTTAGTATCAGCAAATAAACATATGCTACCCACTTACTCGTAGTGCCTTGTTTTGGACATAGCATCACCATATCGTCCATGCACCCCCAAACTACATGCACCAAGTCATGGAAGTGATGAAACGAGTGAAGGTAATAATAGTAACTGGACTGAGATACACTCACGTTTGCGGTAGGGTAATGTACCGGGACAGGGAATGCACCCACATTGAGACAGGGAATACATTCACACAGAGATAGAGAGACAGGATGATAGAGGGAATCATACTCAAGAAGACAATAAGGTGAGACTAGAAGCATAATGGAAAGTGATAGGGTCATGCTGCAATGACTGTGAGGGTCTTCCAAAGTTTCACTCTGGATAGTTGCCTCACAGATATACAAGTGCCCAGCACAGAGGGGCTTATTTTCAAAAGGATCTATTGCCAAGTTAACGGCACTTTATCGCAGCCAAAGTAGCGCAAAACTTATCGCCCCAATCACAAGCTGGTGTTACCATCCCACAACATCAGTTTACCCGTGATAGCAGCCGCAAATAACATCGCCACAGATGACCCCCGCAACTATCACTAATGAGATGCAGAGTAGGTGTTCCCGTGCCAAAATTTGCGACAACATCACTGCACAACATTTTCAACGTCCAGCCAGATCTGCGATAAGAACACAGAGCAGGCGATAAGGCGCATTAGCAGCAGGAACATAACACCTGCTCTGACCTGGTGCAAAGTCGGACGGCAGCCTGCACCACAAAAGGGAGCCCAGCCCACAGCCACACCTGAAGAACAACAGATGCACCCGGGCAACTGAACATGCAGCCCGGAGGGCCAAAAGGGCAACAACTCCTGCCGCCACCACCCCCAGGACCCCCCCCTCCCCGGCACCCCCCAAGCAAAGACATGCCACATCAGCCACACCTAAACATGTACAAAATAATCCACATGATGTCGCACAATCACAACTGGTGACATGCATGTGTCGTCACAAAAATTAGCATCACACATTCACTTTCCAAGCAACAAATGAAACTTTATTAACATGGACACTGAACTGAAATAAAGACACATGCCGGCTCCCCTCGGGACATTCTGTAGGTCACAGCCTGCAAGACAAAAATCATGATGAGAAGGTGTGTCCTGCGCACATCAAAGGACAGAGAGAGAGCAAAGGGGAGAGAGAAGAAGAGAGGGGGAGAGAGAGAGAAGAAGAGAGGGGGAGAGAGAGAGAGAGAAGAAGAGAGGGGGAGAGAGACAGAAGAAGAGAGAGAGAGAGAGAGAGAGAGAGAGAGAAGAAGAGATGGGGAGAGAGAGAGACGAAGAGAGGGGGAGAGAGAGATAAGAAGAGATTGGGAGAGAGAGAGAAGAAGAGAGGGGAGAGAGAGAAGAAGAGAGGGAGAGAGAGAGAGAAGAAGAGAGGGGGGAGAGTGATATAAGAAGAGAGATGGAGAGAGAGAGAGAGAAGAAGAGAGGGGGAGAGAGAGAGAGAGTGCCGCCCCTGCGCACCCAGGCCACACTGCTCACCTGCTACCACCGGTGTGTCACCAACCACTTGCCGGTATGTATTGCAGTTCACCAGGTCACACATCTGAGACAGACCCGTCATCTGAAACAGAGTCCAGATACATGATTGGCACAGTACACACAATTGCACAAGACAACATTGCCTGCCCGCCCATGCACACCCAGGCAGAGGCACCCCAGCCCCTCCCACCGCCCATCGGAGCATGCCCGCCCATGCACATCCAGGTCTCACTGCTCACCTTCCACCACCGTGCAGACAGGAGGTCCCACCACATGCCTCTGCAAGCCGCAAGCCCGGGGCCCGCGGACATCGCACCCACCACACCATGCAGACCCACTCCGCAGGCCACCAGGTCTCACGTTTGGTGCTGGGTCTTGATTACTCCATAGCAGAGGACATTTCAGTGCACCCGGCCTCCCTCATCGCAGGCTGCACACCCGCTCAGCCCAATAGGGGCCACTAACTCTGGGATCCCGGAAGCGACGCCACGTGGCGGTAGGCCGACGCTGCCCGCTGGCTCTGGCCTACACTGCGGTCCAGCAGGGAACACAAAACCTGAGCTGTCCGGACCGTCAGGACAGGGCATCATTGCAAGCTGCACACCCGCTCAGCACTTAAGGTGCCCCTACCTCAGTGCACCCAAAGTCACCGTCCCGTGGCGGGGTGCCTGTGCCAGCCGCAAAGCATCGGGTGCCACTAACCCTGTGCAAACCCAGTCAGCGTCACGTGGTGGTAGGCCCATGACGGCCACAAGGCCTCGGGTGCCACTAACCCTGTGCGCAACAACTCATGGGCCCTTTATGATTGAGAACCGTGGAGTGTCCGTCATCCAGTCACCACCGGCAGTGGGTAATGTGACGTTGTCTGCCCCTTATGTTGGCGGAGTCACGTGGCCTGTGATGTCTGTGCCGGATGGGTGTGGTGTGTGTGCAATCCTGCCCTCAGGGAGTGACTGTGACATGCTGACAACTAGACCAGTGTTCTGCACACCACCAGCAAGTACACCTGCGACAGGTAGCAATGAGGGCCCCCCCCGGAGCGTAAGCAGAGTGGTCTGGCCTGCTGTACGCTGGACCAGTGCAGGGCTTGCAACAATGACTCGTGGGTTCTGGGTGTGGTTCAGTCCATGTCCGGACATGGAAGTGACTGGTGAGTGTGTCCCTGTTGTAGTGTCCACGGCATCCGTAACACAATATGCAATGTAGCACCCTCTGAGTGGGATCCCACAGGATGAGCATCATTGACACAAGGGAAATCACTGTCCCTACATACATCCATACATTCATACATGAATGATGGAAGATATAACACAGCATGCCATGATGAGGATCTGCAGGGCATGGTAGATCCCAGCTATATTTCGCTGGTGTGCAGCGGTGGCTGCCATCCTTTCCGCCTCCATCCGCACAATGTCCTCCATGAGCCTCCGCATGTGTGCCAGCTCACGGCTGGTATCGCTGGAGCCCCTCTGAGCAGACAGGTGTTCTTCTCTCCGCGTCATGACTCCAGCAATGTCAGTCAGGGCTCGTTGGAGACTATGGAGCGGGCCTAGACACCCATGGATGGCGTCCAGTTTGGTAGCCATGAGGTCGAACACCACCCGCACCTGCTCAGCCGTCTCCCTCTGGCCCTCCAGCACACGGCGTTGGAAGGCTGTGTGTTGTTCCTGGGGGTCTTGGGAGACTGCCAGGGCATTGGGTGCGTCCTGCTGGGTGGTTTGGGTGGGGGATGGGGTCTCCTCGATGCAGCTGGACAGCCCTGATCCTGGAGGTGAGTCGCAAATGATGTCAATCATGTCTAGGAGGGCTTGTGCGTCAATGCTAGGGTTGTCCTCGTCATCAGTGAAGAGTGGCTTGGACTGCTCTGCAGGGGGTGTTGACGGTGGCACTGCAATGTGAAGGGGAGATGGTGTATTGCAATATGTCAACATGTATGTAGCTACATGGTACATGTTGACATTCAGACAGCATGGAATTGTGCATTGTGACAGTCTATAGATATGGGCGATGACCCAGAGTCATTGAGGGTGTGCACTGTGCTCTGCTTGATTGTGCATGTGTGCCATCGCAGCCATCTCCACCCGTCCCTCAAGTACCTGGTGGTCACTCACCCTGTTGTGGTTGTGTTGTGTCCTGTCGAGCAGTGTACGGTCCCCCGACTCCGGCCACAGTATCCACACTGATGACTGTCGACACCAGGTCCTCCATGTCATCCAGCACAAGCTGTGGTGCTGGGCCCCCACCTCCAGTCTGCATTGCTTCCTTCTGGTTGGCTGCGAGTTTCTCCTTGGTCTTTCACTTGATGTTATTCCATCGCCTCTTGACCTCGTCCATTGTCCTCTTGTGCTCTCCGACGGCATTCACCTTGTCCACAATGTCACACCATATTCCAGTTTTGGTGCCCAATGACACGTTGGAGGTGATGAACAGTCCGTGACTATGATCCTGTTCACGTGCGGACTGAACTTCGTCTTCCTCTTCTTGTCCTTACCCTTCCCTGTCCCTGAGGTCCCGGGCTGGTCGTCTGGGGTGCTTGTGGGGTTGCACTCGTCCTCTGCGCCTCCTCCGGCTGCTTCCATTGTGCTTGGTTGTTGGTCAGTTTGTGTTTGGGTGTTTTTTCTACTTTTATGGTGATTTTTCCCAACTGCCATGTGTGTGTTGCAGGCCTGGCGCTGCTTATCGCTGATTTCCTCATTGCGCTTTGGCCCATCACAGGATTTTTTTGTGATGTGGTTTGTGTTTTTATCTCCATCGAGGTGGTTATATCACGTACATAGTCTGCGGTTTCGGCAGACTATCGCATGGTGCCGCCTTGTTGTGAATTCTACGTTGACACAGGGTTATTTTCCCACGATTAGCTGCGATGTGTGAAGTTGCGTAAACTTCTTTTGGTGATGTTTAGCACACGTTCTTGTGAATATACCCCAGAGAGTCTACTGAAAATTGGGGCCCAGCTTCTCCGCTGGAGCTGTTAGTACTACATTACACTTCTAACTGACACTGAAAGAAAAAGACACCCACTCTGGAACATGCGGACACTGACACTGACAACAGAACTCCAATGGAACACCAGCAGCACATTACTGCTTTGTAACAATCAACTACCCCAGTGTCACTGGGACAGAGAGGCACATTGGGGTAGGAATGGAAACTGATGCAGGCACAGGGAAAGAACAAACGCAGGGATACTCAGTCAAACCAGTCCCATCTACACTAGCCCACAGTCCTTTCATGGCTATTTCTCAAAGAGAAAGTGTATTTTCCTGCAGATGTGCCTTGACACATATATGTTTATTTTGAAAAAGATAACGCTGGTGTATGCTTCAACGTGTGTAGTCACATTTTTATTATTCAACTACGATTTTTGGGGGGGCCAGTTAATAGACCACGACATTCTTGGAACCAATGCACACTTGCAAATGTTTATGTTTGAAACATGCTATAGGTTTGTTATTTCATGTTGTACAATTTACAGTTCTATTGAACAAGGCTACCAAAGTGTAGCTTCATTGTGAAGTCAGCACAGTAAAGTGAGGATTTTAGAAAATAGTAGAATCACCTTCTGTCAGTGTTCACTGTATCTCTGGTTCAAAGACTTTTCACATTCTTTACCAGAAGAAGATCTTGGCACCTGCTCAGTAGTGACTATGCATTGAGAACAATTGTATCAGTGTAACCCAAAAATATATGATTTTAACATTACATGCTCCAACTGATCAAAGGGCGAAGCTCTGGTCCATTGAAACAGCATTTGCTTTGTCTAATGAATGCTTGCTGGCTATTTTGCATTGAACACATTAGACTCCTATCATTTTTCTGAGAGTTGTGTTTTCCTTTAGATCAGCCAGCTGTTCCCCAAACAACTTCCTCCGATAATTGCAAGCAAATTCTGAACCATACCCGTCCAGACAATCTGCTATCAGCCCATTTTCAGATCAGACCTTTCCCCAGTCAGCTCCTCCCTCCTTCTCATTCTCCAGTTGGGCTACTGTCCACCTCATTTATGAGGCTCCTGCATGAGGTACATGGGTCCCTTGAGCAGTAGATGCTCAAATTAAGCCATTAAAAGGCATACGCCTCATGTTCTATGGCTGCACATACTAAACCTGTGTGCCGACACATCTCATATATGCCATCTCATTTTCTTAGCATCCACCAAAGAACGAAAGGCCAACCCACTGGCAGGATGTAAAACTCAACAATTCATTCACACCAGCATCTCCCACTGACAGAATATTTTATTGTTTTCTTCTCAACATAACACAAAACCATCAAAGTGACAAAAGCCACCCAGGGCCAAATGGCAATGTAGGATTGTCAATCCTCAAGTTATAAAACCCAGCACTCGAGGCATGTTCTGCCTCCACAACTGCAACCCCTTCTGCATGGCATGTGCTCCCACAGTGTCTGTGATTGCATATGCTTGAGTCAGGTGATCTACGCCACATCCTTGGACTGGTCTGGAGTTTCTCCAAGCCATGCTACGGCACACACTTGGACAACATTGTGCGTAAAGAGCGAAGGGGCCACACCAGAGGCAGAGACATGCTATAGAAATATTGCTACAGTGTGTGATAATATAACAGTACATAATAAAACACCAGCACTTGAGGTCTATCGTGTATAGGTGTGATATACTCCCTATATGAATCTGTAATATGGAGTTCTGCCAACATGGCAAACTGACAGTATCGGAGAATCATTGTTTCTGAACAATACATAGAAACACCCTGTGAGAAAGTGGCTCTGTATATACTGTTTCCAAATAGGTACAGGGTGTACAGAGTCCATAGTCCCCAGAGGTTTGGCAGAGGCTAAAGTTAGATATAACCTCAATCTCTAAAGTGGTAGCTTGGTCGAGCAGTAAGGCAGTATCAGAGGACAGTGTAAAGCATTTGTTGCACACACTCAGCCAGCAAATGGTCTCACACACTCAATAACTGGACTCTAGGCCAATGTTATGTTATGTTATGTTATTTTCATTTATACAGCGCACAGCTACTCGGAAGTGTCCCGGCGCTATAGACCGCTGGGGAACCCGTCCTGGCTATCCCTGTGAGATGGTCCCTTTCTGGGTATCTCCAAGGTGAAACCAGGCATCCCCGGCGTCTGTGGGGGGCCGTTGTAGAGATGAGGCAAGCTTAATGCCCAGAGTTGCCGAGTGTGTTCCTGGTTAGAGTAGGTACCGAGGCGAGAATTATCGAGTCCGTTTTGACCCTGGTCCACGACCCTGCCGCGTCGGGAATTGAACCCTGGTCCCTGGCCGATTCTCTGCTTACGGATCTGCCACCTCTAACCGGTGAGCCACACCTCTCCACTTCTTCGGATTTCAGAATCTGGAATCTGGGAAAGGAAGGTTCAGGGTGCCCCAAATACTAAATTTAGGGGCGTTACAGGTAGGTGAAGGGCAGGGACCAATGGGTCCCTGTCCTGGGGTGGGTACACCCCCTATCCTGCCTCTCTCCTGTGGGAGGGGGGCAGTAGCCTAATCCTGATTGGGCAGGGCTCCCCATCTTCAAGATGGCGAGAGCCCGGGATGTGCTTCACCTCGCCTCCCCCACCTGAGTGGTGGGGTGGGCTGGCTGGCACATCCCCTGTCCTTATTTGGGGTTTCCGGCCAAGCTTCCCGCCAGAGTGGGGGGTTGCAGTGGCCTGGGGAAGCTCACAGAGGCGGCATGCCTTTGAAGCTTCCCCCTGCCCATCCTGGGGGAGGAGATTTAGCACCTCGCCCAGGATGTGAATTGTTGCAGACCCAGGAGAGCAGGGGCTCTCCTACCCAGGGGTCCAGCAACATGTCTACTGTGTGGCAGCCTAGGCAGCCTCAGAACAGACGTGGATTGTAGGTTAGGTTTCAGGGGGCCTCTCCAAGACGCCCTCTGTGGTGCTTGGTACATTAAATCTCACACTGGCATCAGTGTGGATTTAATGTGCTGAGCAGTTTGATACCAAACTTCTCAGTCTTCAGTGCTGCCATTATGGTGCTGTGGAGTTCATGTTTGACAAGCTCTCAGCACCATGTACTCTTAAATGGCAGCACTGCACTTACAGTGCCCAGGAATGGACCTGGGTACTGTAGGGGCACAGGTCTCCTGCCTCTGTGCCCACACCACTGGCATAGGCCACCCAGCTAGAGGGGTGGCTGATGTATGCCAGGGCAGTGTAGGTTGTGGGCATGGCACACAGGGATGTGTGCCATGTCGTCTCTCTGTTTTGTCTTGTACCCAGACACTCAGCCTGCCAGGGCAGTGTGTTTGTGTTAGGGTACAGGGCCTCTAAGGGTGGCACAATGAGTGCTGCAGCCCTTAGAGGCCTTCCCTGGTCACAAGGCCCTGGGTACCTAGGGTACCATTTACCAGGGGCTGACATGTGGCCAGGGTTTGCCAATTTGGTTTTGAGGTTCCTGTTTAGGGAAGGAACATAGGCCCTGGGCACCTGATTGGCATGAGTCCAGGGCACACTCAGTCAAAGTACATTCAGCAATTCAGCAAAAAGTGGGGGCATACCATGCAAGAAAGATGGCACTTTCTCACACACCCCCTGTGTCCCCTTGCAAGTAGACTTCGCAATTAAGACCTCAGAGCCCTTTGCACTATATAATGGTCACAAAAACGAGTGGAATTTGTGACCAGTAAAGAGTTTTACCAACCAAACTATGTACTAATTGGTTAGTTTGCAAAATTACAATTCGGAATGGGTTGTAACCCAATCTAACTCATGAATATTGATGAGGTACTTACTCCAATTTATGGCCATTTCAAGGTTGATGACCTGCTGGGGTCAGCAGGCCACCATGTCTGGGATACCTTTAAATTACTTTTTTTTAAATTCAGTCCATTTTCCTTAAAGGAAATGGTGCTCAAGGACGCCATTTGTTCCTTGCAACCCCTGCAACTGCCCAGGCGATCCCCTGACCTCATAGGTTTTAAAGGTGGAGCCATGAACAAAAAGCAAAAAGGTTTCTTATGAACCCTGTTTACTTTTTTATCATCCAATTTCAAAGGCTTTCATTCTAAACAAGCATTTGCAGTTGTTGTAGGTCTGGCTTATTAATGAAAGTGCCTTTTTCTGTTACTGATGGTTGTAAACACTCAATAGGTCAACACACACACTCCGTCACTCATGTTTGCACTCCCACATCCACTCATTAATCCACGGACTTATATTTCCTTTCACACTCTGACACAACAACAACAGAACACACACAAAATTAACAACATATGTAAGATATAATTGAAAGAGAAGAAATAGAATAAAAAAACATGCTGTCTTCAAAAAACGGCAGGTATATGTTTGAGATAACAAAACTAAACATAGCAGTGGGTGTCCGTCTTGCAAACGTATTGTAAATAGTCTATTGTTATTTTAAAGATCGAGTATGGCTGCCACACATAGAACTAATGTGTTGGCCATCTTGGAATGGCAAATTAATTGTACAATGGATAACAGCATGCCATAATGATCTCCTGGTTTAGAGAAAGAGGCCACATGACATCATGGAATTAAGGAATCCTCTTGTTCAGGGTCTAATAATCAGTCGTCAGGACTATTGGAATGCACTGATGGCTTCTATCATTTAAGAGCTATATGCCAGACTCCAGGTGTTGCAGAACAACGCCGCCAGACTGGTGTTGAATCTTCCATCGCGGTCTCTGTCAGCCCCCAGTTTAAAAGTTCTACACTGGCTCCCTATTAGGAAACGTGTACATACGCCCATGCATGGAAATGGGCCGACTTACCTGGCCAAGAAATGTAACTGATATACACCAAAAAGGAATCTTAGGTCAGGAAAACAAAACATCTACTTACCCTTTTTAGGGTCCGTACCGCCAGAAATGGAGGGGGATCCTTTTCCCATTTAGCTCCCCTCTTCTGGACTGAGCTTACAATTCAACTCCGAATGATCACCGATCACAAATCATTTAATAAGAAGCTTAAAACCTGGCTGTTCTGAACATTTTCTCCCCTTCTTATGCTGTGAACCTTTTCCTTCATTTAAACCCTCTACAGCGCTTTGAATCCCCCACCTCCCCACCCGCCCCCCCCCCCCCCCGGGTGATCTGTGCACTAAATTAAACATTATAACATAACAGAACATAACATGTGGTGCACTACTGATTAAATGAGTGGTATCCAAATAACCTGTTAGCATTGTCTGGAGAGCTCTTAAGAAATATTAAAATCCTCTTAAGAAATAATAAAATAAAGAGGAAAATCAAAGTAGTGAAAGAGGCACTATAAAAGAAGATAATTAAAATCTAAAGAACTGGCCAATCAGTCCTCATAATGAAGTGCGCTCATTTTGAGGTGGATGTACACACGTGATCAGAAAATGCCATCACTCATAGGGCGAAAGAGCCAATGCCTGATGAAGACTACATTAACCCATGCAGTTCGCTATCATGGACGGCAGGGGCTAAATGACACCCAGGCAGAACAATGGCAGAACAGAGTGGATCCAAAGGCCCCTATGTATCAAAATACATATTTATTTTTACATATGGATGTCTGTATTGTTTAATATTTTTTTATTACAAGATCCTGTGTGAGAAGCAAATGTTAGTGGGCAACTTGCACCAGTCCAGACAACCCTTAAGATTATTTAAGAGGTCTCAGACAACCTTAGAAAGCTATCCAAGTGGTAGCTGTGTAGAGCAGCCTTCAGGCTTAGTCTTGAAGGAGTGTAAAGCAGCTTGTTTTACCAGAGTATAATCTTATAGTAAAGATTAAATGAGAAGAGAACCACACAAAGTATTTATAAAAATATGTATTTATTATATAACACTATCTAGTATGGTACAGTTACTCCTACACGGTGAGAGAAACGAAGCACGCAATACTTTAGCAAATAAATCACAGTAAATAGCACTAATACACAGTGGGCACCAGGGGGGGACCAACCCATATACTAAGAAAGTGGTATATGATCCATGAATCGAGTCAGGACAATGTCGATAGGATGTAGAATTGCTGGAGACCCACGGAACCACCTAAGGTAAGTACATATAGACCCCACGGAGAGCGTGTGCAGTGTGTGAACATAAGTGCGTGCTCCGTGCAAGTCGTGGTTGGATTTGTAAAGATTAGAGACCCTTCCCAGTGGACCCTGAAGAAACCCCATGGAAGACAAAAGGTTGGAGAGCCAACCCACCTGTGGATACCGTGGTACCCAAGTTACCTATCCCAGGGAAGCCGGGTGCATAGGTGTGAAGTGGCCTTGGAAACTGCTGTCGAACCCAATGGAGGACTTCAGGAAAGTGCTGCTAATGGAAGAGGAAAAAGTGTCCAGAGGATTCCAAATGTGGATTCTTGAAAAGGAGTACCTGAAAGCAGAGGGGACAGTGTCTGTGTCACTCAGGGGTGACCAGGAGACTTGGAAGATGGATTCCCTCCGATGTCGGGTGCTTCAGGAAAGATGATGGTGACCTTGACTCTGCAGATGCGAGGAACAGGCGATGCTGAGGATGATTAGGACCCAGATACGAGCTGTCCCCCAAAGGATGTTGAGTGCTGTAGGGTCGGTGTCTGGCGGAAGCACCAACAAGCCTTGGCAAATGCAACCCAAGTAGGAAGTCAAGAAGGTGCACAGTTGGGACCTGCACGGTCCAAGCAACTCACCACGAGCAAGGGAGTCAGGGCAGGCCCTGAGCAGTCAGGGGAGACCAAGGAAAACAAAGGTGGCCCTCAAACAGACCCACATGCCAAAGGCACAGGAGTTGCGAAAGGACATTAAGCAGCTCACGAAAAGGATGCAGGCCATGATGCACGCGACTGAATATTCTGGTCACTGGACATGCTCGAGGTTGGGGCTCCTTGGAGCCCAAAGATCTTCTTGCAAAGATGTAAATGTTAGAAATGGCGATTTCTGGTTGGCTAGGGCTTGCGCCAAAGCCAGGCAGAAACCACCACTCTAGTCAGGGCCAGGAAGTTACACGCCAAAGATAACCCCTGCTCACCCCCTTGGTAGCTTGGCACGAGCAGTCAGGCTTATCCCGGAGGCAATGTGTAAAGCGTTTGCGCACGCACCCAGCAACAACACCCAAGGCCCACCACAAAAGAAACTCCACACAAGGTATTATATACAAATAGCCTTTGTATTATAGCAAAACAAATTAGATAATAAATACACACTTTACAATGTGCCAACAGGCACGGGCAGAATTTACATGGATTATATGTACAGGGGACAGGGCCACATGGACCACTGTCAGGAATTAGCACTTTTAGAACATAGCTCTTAGAACATAGGAATAATACTGTAGTGCAAAATAGCAAATGTAGCACACAACCAGTAACTACTGGTAACAGGTAAGTACCACCTACGCAACCCTAACCACCTTAGGAGAATATCGCGCAGGGAACCAGGACCTCACTAGCACCACCTGTACTAGGAGAAAACAACCACCTAAGTATCACAATACCTATAGGGGTAAACGCACATTACACATGATGCATCACATTCAGAGGTGTAAACACAAGGCACATGACACATAAAAACACATTCAGAGGTGCAGGTTAGGAACAATAGCGCAAAACTCACATTAGCCACCACTACTGGCAGTCCCTAGGCCAACTGGCCTTGTCGGGGCTAGGACGCCCTGTGTCCAAAGTCAGGGATGGGCTGCGCACGCAGTCAAGGCAGACGCAAAGGCCACCACCTAAACGTTGCAGCTGCCCACTAAGTGCTGGGCAGCTGGGAAAATGAGCGTGGGCACCACTGTGCCCTTCAACGCAAATCTGCAGCACTCACGTGGAGCCTCTCCTGGGCTCTAGCTGCACAAAATGCCCCCTAGAGCCTTCGTGGCTCAAGAACAAATATGCCCCAAACGCCGTAGAGCCGAGGGCGGCTCTGAGACAACTAATGCGCCGTTGTTGGAGCCTCGTGGGCTCTGGAACACGAATGTGGCCCCCGATAACGTTGGAGCGGCCCGCTGCCTTCCGGGGCCGCTCTAACCACCAAAGCAATGCCCCCGACGTTGGAGTCCTCCTCGGAGACTCGAGAAATCACTTGTGCCCCAGACGTTGGAGCGCACTCGCTCTTACACCATTGGGCACCCACAGCGCACGCACGGAGCCCCCCCAGCCCTTCTCACTTACCGGGCTGCTCTGGGGACTCCCGCGTCGGCTCCGCTCTCCGCTTCCGCTTCAGGGACCGGCAGCACTCCGACGGGGCAGCAGCGGCGCTGCTGCTCGCAGACTCCTCTCGCTCTTCTTCTCTCGGGGAAGCACCGGCTTCCTTCTATCTCGCGGCCCGGATCCCAGGAACGCGGGGTAGGCTCCCGTCCGCTTCCTGGTTAGGCCACGCCCCTGTCCCAGTCAGTGCTGCCTGACTTCCTGGGCTTCCCCGGCCGCGGCGGTGATTTTTCCGGCCGTAAGAGGGGTAGGCTCCCTCGCAATCACCACAAAGAAGCGGGGTGGGCACCCGCCAACTAAATAATCAAATAAGCGGGGTGGGCACCCGCCAACGAGCACACAATGCGGGGTGGGCAATTCTCGGCACCACGAGGGGGGATCCCTACGCCGGGGATTCCCTCGATTAGGCAACAGTTCGGTGCGGCAGAGGCGTCACCGAAGCGCTCTCTCAGCGCTGGGGTCCAAAGTAAAGCGCTCCTAGCGCTGTAAGTCAAATAAAAGCGCTTCCAGGCGCTTTGGGGAGAATAAAATAAGAAGAGAAAGTCAAGCAAAGTTTAGGAAGGTAGGCAGGGGGCAAGGCTGGGCCCAGAGCCAGCTCACTGGGCCTCCAGGCAGGGAGGTAGTCCAAGTGGCGGTCCTCTGGCCCAGCAACAGCAGCAGCCCCCTCAGGCAGGATCCTGGAAGAGAGCAAATTGTAAGGGGACACAGCCCCTTTTTATACAGTGAAACCCTTTGTCTCAAGGTGCAGGGAAGGGGCGAACCAGTTACAACTGGTTCCTGAGCACTTTGTTTTGCTCAGCCCCTCTCCCTATTCAGAGAACAGGCCAGGGTCATCAGTCGCACCACAGGGGGTGGAGCCAGCATTGTGTGGGGAAAGCCCAGCCCTATTCAGGACCCAGGTATACTCCTCCCACCCATCTAGCTGCTGATCTCCCTATTCACCACTGGGTGACTCATCCTGACTCTGGGGATTCCCTAGCCCATCACATGACCTCAACCAGCCAATCGCCAGACAAGGCACACATTTCACACTGCACACCGAAGTGCCCACTTCTAGAAGTGGCACTTCCACACTAGGTACATGCACGCCGCACCCATCATCGCGCAGCATTTCATCACACGAGTCCGTACATACCAAACTCGCACCTGCACTCCCCACGCATCAGGAACTACCAGGGACACATACATTCCCCCATGCATTCCTATGGGAGGGCAGGCCAACCTCATTACACGCATGCACTTTTCCTGGAACACAGTGGTACAAGTGCGCAGAAGCCAAAAAATCACTACACCAAGTCACAAGAAAATCAAAAAGTTTAGCGGTAGCCTCTGGCTACCTAAAGCTGGAGGCTGGGTCCCTTTTGTGGGCTTACTGGAGGGACAGGTCAGGTTTGGGGCCCTAAGGTGCCATGTTTGCCTGTGCCCAACAGAATCCCTCTGGGGGAGGTCCCTAACTACCTGTAAAGGAGATCCCTCAGGAATGTTTTTAACCATCACCTGGCTAGGGCTACTAGCCAGGCAATCCTCATTCTTTTGATGGGGGGGTTCTTGTGAACAGGGGCCCTCTTGGGGTCCACTGGCCTCCCTGACCTCTGCAGCCCTGGGCTGACTGAGGCAGGTTAGAGAGAGGCAGGCTACCTGCACCAGACTGGGTCCCACCTTGGAAGGGGCCACTGACATCAGAGGCTCTGCCAGGCCAGGCCTGGCTACCTCTGGGGCAGTTCCTTCACAAGGGGTGAGGTCAGATCCCTGAGGAGGCTGACCTTTTCCTAATGTCTGGGGAGAGGGAGACTTTTCTTCCTCCCCACTACTCTCTGTTTGTGTGGAGTGATCCATAGTTTCAGGCTTCACTACACCTATGTCAGTCTGAGTATGGGCTGAGACCATTACAGCCTTGCCAACCTTTTCAGGGAGGCACTCAGTTTGGGTTTGAGCTGTGACTGTCACAGCTCTGCCAATCTCTACAGGGAAGTCTGTCTTTGCCTGGGCTGTGGCTACCACTGCCCTTCCAACCTTTTCAGGGAGGAAATCTACTTGGACAGGGGTTGTGGCTGGCACAACCCCACTACCCTTTTTTGAAAGGCCTACCATTTTAGAATGGGTGTCTTGTTCAACTCCAGCCCAAGCTGAGAGTTCTAAGTCATTCCCCAGTAAGCAGTCCACAGGCAAGGTTGGAGACACTGCCACCCTTTTAGGGCCAGTGACACCTCCCCAGCTGAGACATACCTCTGCCATGGGATGACTGTTCTGTTTGCCATCAATGTTAGTTACCTGGTATGAGAAACCAGGCAAAAGCTGCTCAGAGGGAACTAGTCTATGGGCCACCATAGTGATGCTAGCTCCAGTGTCTCTGTAGGCCTCAGCTTTTCTACCATTGATGTAGGGCTCCTGTCTGTACCTACCCAAAGTGTTGGGACAGGCAGTGATGTTGGCAAACCCCATGCCACCATCACAGACTCGAGTAGCTGCTGTAGGGGAATTGGCTAAGCCAGGGTCCCCCTGTGTTCCCCATGAAAACCCAACCAAATTTTTGGGGGCACTCCCACCACCTGGGGGATTACTGCTGACAGTAATAGGTGGTGTGACAGGAGTAGTTGGAGGAACAGTTTTGTTTTTAGCCTTTGGGCAACTGCTGTCAGTTTTCCAATGCCCAGGAGTTTTACACTCATGGCAGTAAGGCTTTTTAACTGTGGTAGAGGAGGGAGCTTGGGACCCACCACCCTATGTGGAGTTTTGGGGCCCTGAGGAAGATTTCTCTTTTGCTTTATCCCCACCCTTCTCTTGAGGCTTGGTGGTATCTTTCTTTTGGTCACCACCCTGATTTTTAGGCCTAATCCTGGTCCTGACCCATTTATCTGCCCTCTTTCCCAATTCTTGGGGAGAGGTCAAATCTGAGTCTACCAGGTGTTGATGGAGAAGCTGGTTCTGACAATTACTAAGGATCTGCTCCCTCATAATCAAGTTGTACAATCCTGTATAGTCCTGCACCTTGCTGCCAGTTAACCAACCTTCCAAAGCCTTAGTGGCACAATCCAAAAAAATCAGACCAATCCTGTGTCTGTGTCTTCTGGGTGTCTCTGAACAACAACCTATATTGCTCAGTGGTTAAGCCAAACCCATCTATCAGAGCACTCTTCAGGACTTTGTAATTGTTAGCATCCTCATCACTGACTGTGAGGAGCTTGTCTCTACCCTTGTCAGAAAAGGAGAGCCACAAGATAGCTGCCCACTGACTCTGGGGTACCTGCTGTACTTTGCAGGCCCTCTCCAAAGCAGTCATCCACTTGTGGATGTCATCCCCATTCTGATATGGGGGGACTATCTTGCTTAGGTTTCTATGGTCATAAGACCTATCCCTATCTCTAGTAATGTTGCTGCCACCAGTGGGTTCTGACCCACACAATTTTTGCTCTCTAGCCAGAGCAAGCTTCTCCTTGGCAAGGGCAAGTTCTTCCCTCTGAATCCTCAGATTAGCTTCCCTCATTCTGGCTTCATGCTCCTTTCTCTCAGGGGAAGTCACTCCCCTGTGAGAGGAAGCATTAGAGATGCTAGAGACATGGGAGTGGATGGATTCCCTTGAAGGGGATCTGTCTCTCCTGCTTCTCTGGGTAAGCCCACTTGGGGGTCTGTATGGGGGGACCCCATGCAAACTCCCATGTAAGCTTAGGTTAGCCTGGCTAAGTCTTCCTACTTGGCCCTGGCTGTCTACCTCTTCATCTGAAGTCCCATCTGACTCATCTGTGGTGGGTAGACCCTTATCTGCAGCTATGGCACCATACTTGGCAGCTCTTTCAGCATCATAGGTCTCCAGAAGCTCCACTAGCTGTCTAAGGGTAGGGTTGGTACCCTGTTTTAATCTCCTGGAGGTACACAGTTGTCTCATCTCCTGGAAAGTGAATGCATCATATCTAGAGGGAATCTGTCTAGGATTCTCCTCTCCTGAGGGAGTATCAGTGTGATCTCCATTCAGGGACATGCTTCTAGTGAGGGTGTGGTGTGTGCACCTACCTACACTAGTTGTTTCTACTAAACCTCTCTGGTAGTTGTAGTCAGGGTGTGTTACTCCCTTCAACCTACAACCACTAAGTCCAGTAGGACTTAAGTATTATAATCTATGTTATATGTACCTAAACAATATCTGTGTGATCTTTCAATTTAGTATCTCAAGATTACAATGGTATTACAACAGCAAGCTCAGATCCCAACCGCTGCTCACCAATGTGAGAAGTTGGCCTGATGTATGATGTCACTAGTTCTAGTGTACACCTTATATCAGTCCAAACAACCCTTATGGTGATTGGTTGTAAAGTCAACCTTATAGACCAGCTATCCAAGTGGTAGCATGGACAAGAGCAGTCTTAGGCTAAACTCTGAATGGCATGTGAAGCCAGCTGTGATACCATATATAATCCCTTGAATACCAAATGAAAGGACACCACAACAGATATATATATAAAATAAAGTGTATTTATTCTAGTCAAACCCTCAGCACTCTTTATGAGATTAGAGGTAAGTACAACACAGTCTTATTCAAGCATACATTAAGTCACACAGGTAAGTAATACAGTTAGGCCCTAGGGGCCACGCAAACCATATACCAAGTAAGTGGTATAAGGACCACTGTCACGGAAACAGGATAGGCCTAGGCCTAGGGAATCGCTGGGGCTACACTGTACTAGCAACAGTTAGGAAGTGGGAGGCCCACGGGATTCAGGTGCAGAGTGGAAACACTCACGCGTAATGCGTAAAAGTCGATAGAAATAGTAGTTGTTAGCAATTAACAGTTTAAGGACACTTCTGAAGCAGCTAGAGAGTCGAGACTCGGAAACTAGACCCTAGGATAGTCACTACCCTTGTGAGCACCGAAGTACCCAAGTTACCTAGCCCACGGACAGCGGGTGCATAGGTGTGAACTTGCGTCGGGTCTCGTCATGGACTTCTATGGATGCCTGAAGGAAAGTTGCTGACAGGCAGTCAGTGAAGAGTGTCCGGTGGATCCCAAGGCTGGGATCAAGAAGAGAGGATACCTGCAAGCAGAAGGGACAGAGTCAAGGTCACTAGCCAGTGACCACGTGGAACCAGGAAGGAACCAGGCGATGTTGTGAAGATTGCAGGTGAAGGTGAAGCTTGTCGCTGCAGCCACGGGGACCAGGAAACGTCGAGGACAACCAGGACCAGGAGGCGAGCTGTCCCACGAAGGCTCTTGCTGTCGGCGGCGTCGAAGTTGAACTAGGACTCACCAAGCCTTGGCAAGCGGAACCCACGAAGAACGGAGGACTTGCTTCTGGTGCAGACCAGGAAGGTCTGGGGTGCTTCTCTTTTGCAAGGAAGCGGGAGCCAGTCTGGAGGAGCCAAACCAGCAGTGAAGATTTCTGGATGCGTCGTCACAAAGGCCACTAGCCAACGGGCAAGCAACCGGACAGGCGCGGCAAGCAGGAAAATGCAGAAGGGCCCCACGCAGGACTCGTGGAGTGTGAGGGGCTGATCTTCGGTGCAGATGGTGCTTGGGGTAGGGGCTTCTCAATCCCCGGTGCACAACTTCGAGGGTACCTCAGAAGCTGCGCTGGAAGATACTCGCCACTTTTCCCAGGTAGCCGGTCCCACGTCTCTCGTCGCCTCCACGGATCTCAGCTCGGCTGTGGATGTGGATCAGGGTCGGAGAAGTCTGGAAGTCAAGGCTCTGGTCGGGCTCTGCAGTCGGTTCCTCGTAGAACTTCAGCAAAGCAAAGGGTAGTCTCTTGATGGTGCCTGTTTGCACAGGGTAGCCACTCCTTGGCCACAAGGGAGATTCTTCAGTCTTCTTCTTTCGTCGAATGTCGAAGGTCCAGAGTTTCTGTTCAAGTTGCAGGTTCAGGATTATCTAATCTCCTGGGGCCCAGCTACCACTCTTATACTAATCTGGGGGGGTGGGTTACCTGCTAGGTCACGCCTTATGGGTGGGACCTGGGAGGGGATGGTTACACCCCCTTCCCTTTGTCCAGTTTCGCGCCAGGACTGGGGCTGGAGTGCCCCAGCACCGGTTTGAACTGGACTATGCATGGGACACCTTGTGTGCCCCAGGCATGTCTCATTCCTTTCAGCCCTCCCTGCCCCAATACACTAAAGTCTGTCTGGGGAGGTGCTAGCACCTCCCCAAGCAGGAAACCTATTGTCCAAGCCTCCCTTGCCGGGATCACTCCCAGCAGCAGGAGGTCAGACTGGTGTCTGTGGCAGCAGCATCCATTTTGTGATACTGAGGCTTTGGTTAGAGTTAAAAAGCAAAGTAGGATTTAAACATGTCTCTCCCCCTAGAAGGGGGAATAATATCCTCATCACCAGAAATGGTATGGGGGTATTATTCCAAAGTGTTAGACACCTTACACGACATGTTTTGATAAAGCCAAACCATAGTTACCATAACCGTTTAAGATTATAAGGCACTTTAAGAGTATATGGTAGGCTATATCATAGAACAGCTATAAGGACATGGTTCCGAAAGCTGCAGACAGGCTCAGCTCATGCTAGAGCACCATTTCACATGTTACCAAGCACTCTGCCTCCAGGATTGTTAAGGCCTGCCATAGGAGTGGCTGATTGGTACACATGTGTCTATTTTAAGGGTAGATATAGGTATACTATATCTAAGCAAGGGGTGATTACACGACCTTGCCCCAGCTGAGTGATCAGCCAGTTGTGTCCGATTGGAAGGCCAGACCAGGGGTGGCATAATACATGCTGCAGCCCCTGGGAGGCCTAGGGTACACCTATGCCCTGGGTACCTAGGGTACACTGTACAGGGTCCAATAAGGTGATCCTTACCAATTGGGAATGTACCTAGGGTACATGGAGTCCATTTTAAAGAGAGAGAAGACAGCCTGAGACCCTGAATGGCAGGATCTCAGGCCAACTAAGTCGAAAAACCAGCTAGACACTAGGCAAAAAGTTGGGGGTAACCATAGTCAGATATCCACCTTCCTACACGCAGAAGCCAAAAAATCACTACACCAAGTCACAAGAAGAATCAAAAAGTTTAGGGGTGAACCTGCCAGAAGGGCCAAGTCCAACAGATGTCAACAAGCCTTTGCAATTGCAAAGGAGAAGGTGTCCAAGGGGTTTGGTTATTGCAACCCCCACAAGGATTACTGTCCTCAAACTTGGTAAGAGGGTACAGCAGGCCTTGTGAGCTGAGGAAAACTACCACCTGTGTTGCAGAGTCCATGGAGTCCAGAGGAGCTCAGGATCTTCAGACTGGTTAACTTCATTGAGGTGCCTGCGAATGCAGGGGAGTGACTCCTTCATTCCAAGAGAGATTACTTTGGTTGTCCTTGATGCCTCAAAGGCCTTCAAAGGTTCCTTTATGATTCACAGGCTTGGACGATGCAGCAGACTGGAAGGGAGATGAAGTCAGGCCCAAACGAAGTTCAGCAAAGTCCAGAGTGCCCACACAGTCGATGTGCAGTGGTTTCAGTTCTGAATCTTATCCGACTTCGAATCTAGGGACCTACACCCAGGTAAGCCCTTAAGTACACCAAATAGAGGGTTGGGAAGTTTCAGGAGACTTTCCCAGGGGAGAGTCTGGACAGGGGGAGGTTACTCCCATGTCCTTTGTACAGTTTTACGCCAGAGCGGGAGCCAAAGGTTCCCAGGACTGGTTTAAACTGGACTATGCACAGGGACAGAAAATGTGCCCCCATGCAGATTTTCAGGCGCTGGTAAGTGCACCCACCCAGGCCTAATACACTAAATCAAGTCTGGGAGGTGGTCAAACCTCCCTGTGACAGGATGCCTATTGTTCTGCCTTTCCCTGCTCGAGCTTGGCTCAGTAGCAGTAGGGCAGAAATGTTTCTCTGGTCGGCAGCAACCATTTTGCGCTGTCCGGGACTAGAAGGCTGGTACTGGGAACACTGAGGGGCTAACGGAGGGCTCTTCCATTGCTTGGAATCATACCTTCTACACCGTTTACTGTGTGTGGGTATGATTCCAAACATGATAGGATTCGTTGCAGCCGTTGTCAAGATGGTCATCACGCAATTACACGGTGTCCCTCTATATAGTATATGGCTGCTTCACTGACAACCCGGGAGAATGGACTCCGTAGGCTGCAGGGGTGTCCTGATCATGCAGGGGCACCCTCTCACTTAGAGCCAAGCACCCTGCCCTCAGGATTGTAAAGGCCTGCTATAGGGGTGACTTATAGCTTTTAAGTGCAGTGACCCTTAGATATAGTAAACCTATATCTTTAGTAAGTGGTGCATGCACAAACTTACACAGGCTGCAATGGCAGGCCTGTAGTTCCATTTTGAATGGTCTCTCATGGGTGGCATAATGCATGCTTCAGCCCATGGGAGAACTCAGGGGTGCCTTTGCCCTGGGTACATGGGTATCATATACTAGGGACTGATAAGGGAACCCGAGTATCCAATCTGGGGTGTACCTAGGTACTGAACACAACAGTTTAGAGAGAATGCCGATGTACTGGGGTCCTGATTATCAGAACCCCAGTCAGCCTGGTCAAAAACAGCAGCACATCAAGCAAAAAGTGGGGATAACCATAAGAAGCAGATCCTACTTTCCTACATCCTGGCAGACATATAAGAGGAGATTCTGGCAAGAATTATTACAGTGTAAATCTTCCACCCTTAGGGTTTGTTAGCGGCAGTACCCAACACCAAAACCATTCTCTACAAAGGTAACCTCACATTTCATATAATAAAATACCTCTCAATTGGCTTTAGTACGGAGAAATAACAATCCACCCTTAAATGCCTGCTGATTTTGACATATGCTTTTCACAACCCATGTTTCAATCCTGATGTATTTATCATAGCTTTTCATAATATACAGATCAGATCAGACAATGGACAAATGAAATAGCTTCTCCTAGTAAAGCAATCGGGCCTGTAGCTGTTGTCACCATAACCAAGTGAGGCCTCCAGTACCGGGCATAAAATTTCCCACAAAGCACAGTCATAAAACTACCTAGTATGTACATTTACAGTTGGCAAAGCAAATTACTGTAGTTCCTAAGAAGGCTTAACAAGGATTCTGACAGTACAAATCTTCCCATGGTTTGTCAGAGGGGTAACCAGTACCAAAATGCTTGCCTACCATGGTAGTCAGTGAAATTCTACTTAACAAAATACTTATCTGTAGGCTTTAATACAGAATAATAATAATCTACCCATAAATGCCCATTGACATTAACAAACGCTTTTCACAATCAATATGTCAGGCCTACTGCCTTTACCATACCTTTTCATTATAAATAATCAAACCTATAACCTTTATCCATGGCTTTTCACAATAATCAACTCAGCTGCTAAACTAGTATATAAGCCTTCGCACCAAAAACCATCAGGTATACTGTAGTAAAATTACAAGTATGTTCAAAAAACTGTTGTCAAAACAATAGAAAATCCCTCCTAATAGTGCAATTCCATAGTGAAACTCATATATCCCCATAGTTTGTTCTGTTGGGTCACTGGCTTCAAAACACTTGCCTACTAGAGTAATCTGCGAGATTCCATCTAAAAAACATGCCTGCCTACAATCCACTCTTAAAAGCTATTTGCCCATAACACGTACTTTTCACAATAAGTCCTACTCGGTTTGTCATAACTTTTTATTACAAATAGATCACACCGAAGGAATTTGACTTAACTTTTCCTGGAGAACCGATTAGGCCGCTGCCCTTTAATAATGGCTTGACACTACATACAGCCAACAACTGCAGAACTGTGCAGAAGCTAACAACCACCAGGCAAATATTTCTAAAATTACAAATATATTCAAAATGACAGTGGGCAAAACAATATACAGACTCTCTAAACAGGGCTTAACAAGAATCATCTCAGGGAAACTCTAATCTCAGGGTTTGTGAGAGTGGGTGACTAACATCATAACCCTCACCTACAATAGTAATCTGTGAGATCACAGGTACAAATTCCATTTGACAGTCTGTAACATAATGTGCCAACAATCCACTGTTAGAGGCCTACTGATTTACCATATGAGTTTCACAATATAAAGGCCAGGTCTACTGCCTTTGTCATAACATTTCATTGTAAGCAGGCCAGACCAATGGCATCGGGCATAACATTTCCCTGCACATCAATCAAGCCTATAGCTGGTAATATAGGCTTGTCACCATAACCAAGTCAGGCCTAGTGTACTGAGCATGAGCTTTGCCACAAGGCAGCCATCAGGCATACAGTCATAAAATTGCAAATGTATATTTAATTACAGTTGGCAAAGCCAAATATTATCTCTCTTAATAGGACCTAACAAGGATTCTTAGAGTGCACATTTTCCATACTCATGGTTGTTCAGAGGGGTTTACTAACACCAAAACCCTTGCCAACTAAAATAATCTATAAGATTTCATGGAACAAATACAGAGTAATCAAAATCCTGTCTATTGACCTTAACAAATGTCAGGCCTACTGTCTTTATCATAACTTTTCCCAATAAACAATAGCATATAGCTGGTATCATTGACTTGTCACCATAACCAACTTAAGCCTAACGTACTGAGTGTAAGCTTTCCACAAGGCAACCATCCCAGCATGCTTGTTTCCATCCAGGGAGGACCTGGCTTGTTGGTTCGGGCTGGACTGTTCCCCTGAGGAGCAGGGTCAAGACTGATTTGCATATGGCTGGGTCCTAACTGGGGTGGCGCGGTGAGCAAAAGAACACTGAATTAAACCCAGATCTTTGTGACTGGGGTGAATGTTTGCATTGTTCAGCATTCCGTCCATCATTTGTTCCTTTTGCCACCCTAAGTGGGAAGGGTATGCCCAGACGTGGGTCCCATGCTCTCTATGCAACTGGATTCAAGCTACCCTGGCTGATGAGGGGTGATGCCCATGAAACCAGGATGCTTGTTTCCGGTCCAGGGAGGACCTGGCTTAGTAGTTCGGGCTGGACTGTTTCCATGAGGAGCTGGGTCAAAACCGATTTGCATATGGCTGGGTCTTAACTGAGGTGGCGTGGTGAGCAAAAGAACGATGGATTAAACCCATATCTTTGTGAATGAGGGTGAATGTTCACATTGTTCAACTTTCCGTCCATCATTTGTTCCTTCTGCTAATTCAAGGAAGACACGTCATTAGTATACAGTCCCTCTGCTGAAAAGTGCAGACACTGCATACTTATAAGTAGATCAGTGGATTAATACATTAATTGCAGCTATCTTTGTG
Organism: Triturus cristatus; assembly: GCF_964204655.1. Classification (NCBI taxonomy): domain Eukaryota; kingdom Metazoa; phylum Chordata; class Amphibia; order Caudata; family Salamandridae; genus Triturus; species Triturus cristatus. The sequence goes on from NC_140586.1 coordinate 344,320,260, forward strand.
TGCCTCATGGTCAAATGTTTGAATCCATGCATGTCAAATCAGCCTTCGCCTTTCTGAAGGAATAAAATGAATGCCATTGAGTGGAGTGATATCAAGCATCCATCATGTTCTAATAGTCCCACTGGGTGTACCTGCACTTTCCAAGTATGCCATTTATGTTAACAGTATACTAAAGCAGCAACACTGAGAAGTGTTCATAATGTACACAGCAAAGTTGAGCTGTACATCTTGTATCTTATTTGTCTCATCATTTGTCCTTTAAATATATACAGGGCACTGGAATTATGTGGCAGAAAAGAGCCAAATTATGCAGCAGGGTTGAGTAAATTATGCAGCAAGAAAAGATAAATTATGCGGCATAACACAGCACAGTTTTAAATAGAATTAATTCACTATTTAGTACTTTTTACACTTGTTAACACTCTCAGGGCATTGGATGCACCCAGAAACTGTTCCCATGTGGCGGATTACAAAAAGGAAGCAGAGAATCTCAGTGTCAAACTCAGGAATAGAGATTACCCCGAGACTGTAATCAAAAAAGCTCAAAAAAGAGCTAGGAATTACAATAGGGATGTCCTACTAGAGACGAATACGACAGAGACAATGGAAAGGAGTATATGTGTAACTACATATAATACAACATCCAACCATCTAAAGAAAATCATCCAGAAGAAATGGCAAATTCTAAATTCTAACGGGTTAAACCAACCTGTCCCTTTGTTCTCTTTTAAGAAGAGTGCGAGTATTAAGAACATGATTGTGAACACGCACCCGAGGCCAGAGAGGGACGCTGTCAGTCTGCATAATTGCCATCAATTTTTACCACCAGTAGTTGGGCATTATGCCTGTGGCTACTGCAGAGCTTGTCCCACGTCAATGAATGGGAAAAATATTGATATCGGTCTAAATAGTCCCAGGGAATTAAGACAACACACTACATGTAACACAGAAAATGTGATTTACTTATTGAAATGCCCTTGTGAATTACTATACGTGGGCATGACAACACGAAAAATAAAAACTCGCATCTTGGAACACATGAGCACCATACGCTGTGGCAAGACTAACACAAGACTTACTGCCCACTTCCTTGAAAAGAAACATAATGAGAAGGACCTCAGATGGGTAGTGGTGGATAAACCATTTATACCACCAAATATAAGTGATATCTCGAGTTTCCTCCTAATGCGAGAACAAAGATGGGTGGAACTATTGAAAAGTCATACTACGGGATTAAATGATGGAATCCCCTGGTTCCAACTATATGGAATCATGCAACAATGAATCCGATACAAAGAGATACGCAATATTTTAAGATGGGCATTTATCCAGTGGTAGACGTGAGAGGGAGTAGTTTTATCTGTCTTTTGGAATAACCCCTTGTGTACATTATATGAGGAAAACAATTCATCTTACTCACTAATGTGTCCCACTTCCAAGTGTACAAAAACACACTATCTCGAGTTTCACAAGATCACATTTTTTAATTTACTGAGGCACGATCTGATGATTTAAGGAACTTAAGAATGGCCGCCATGATAGATGTATTAGAATATACAGATCACAGCGAGGGCCTATTTCGATGTCAATGGAACGGAGAGCATTCTGGGCAGGCCGTAGACAGAGCGGGCAGTGATTTGCGCTGACGGGAACACAGGCTCCTTAAATATAGACATTATGCGAGAGACCCGTATCGTCGGAGGACAGACGAGGGGAGACTGGAGACAGTGTCTCTTTGGAGTAGTAAGTGCCTACCGTCAGCTGCAATTGTAATAAGTGTTTGGAGGCTTGATAGTCGATCGGCCCCCCCCGCCACACCCCTCTGTTTCCCTAGCACTTCGATTGTGGGAAAGTTGAGCGGTGAAGCAAGCATGATTCAGAATAGTTGTAGCCAAACACTGGTGCATGCATGCGAGGTGAAGTTAATTGAGTGGAATAATGATCTCAGAAAACATGGCTGCATTGATAGTGATGTCCCGTTTTCATTTAGAGTGTGACGACAAGAGCACCCTCCCCCGCAGTCCCAGGTTCAGAACAGTACTCGTAGACTCTTGTAAGTACATAGATTCCACTGGGAGTTGGGTGCAATTTATCCATAGATTGATAAAAAACATTTGATGTTTTTTCTCTCTGAGGTTCTAGAGAGAGCTATGGATGTATAAGTTTGCCGTTTTTAAAGTATAAGCACTGTAATTACACTTGTGGGTCTCTGAGTAGGAATGATTTGGCACTCAAACCATTGGTGTAGGGTTCCATGTGGGCTGTGGTGTCCACTTGCACGGGTTCAGGGTTGTGTTAGAAGAATAGGCTGCAATGGAGAATATTAATCACGTAAATGGACGCTTGGGAAACACAATAAGAATTATAAATAATAATAAGAATTACGAGATTGGAAATCACGATCCGTTTTTCCTCTTTTCTTGTTGTAGAATTGTACATCCTCTTGGAAATCCCAAAATAGAGTGACGCTGGGGTAATACCCTGATTGAAAAGGTAAAGAATACCCGAGTAGCGGTATAGACCATTGAATAGGGACCAACACCCTGAAGAATGCCAGAGTGATCCGGTTGGGCACATAAAAAGCTGGCAGAAACATGTTGGTTTTTGCAGTGGGGATTGAAGGGTCGTTACCTTCCCTGAATACCCCTTTTTGTTGATTTTAATCCTGCCAGAGGTTGACAAGAATAACATTTATGGGTTAACCTCGAGACAGTTTTATATCTATTTCTGCACCTCTCTTGGTCCCTTCTTCCAGGAGAAAATTTGTTTTCCGTTTTGGTTTAGAGTTACACTTTTGTGCTTGATTTTTGTCTGTCTTCTTTATTATACTTTACCCTCACCACTTCTCTTCATCGTAGATACTATAAAACTGCGCTCCATCTAAGGTGTTGGTCTGCACCTGGGTGTATGATGCGGCCCAATGATGAAGCATGACACTACCAAGTGTGTGAGGGCAGTACTAAGACATCTGTTGATTTTCCCACGTGTAGCGTCCAGCACAGTTATTTATGTTACTGATTGTTTCTCTGTCGTGTGACTATTCACCTAATTAGTACCAGAATAATAGTTAAATGTAGCAATAAGCAACAGAAAAGTGGCCAGTCAACCTTTGCAAAAGGCCTTCTACCGCACGACAATATGTGTTGCTGCGTTTTTTGTAACTATTGAACCGTTTAAACTAGAAGCAAACTTTTTTTTTGTTAAAGTCTGCAGGTTATGCAGCAAATGGTGACTTATGTGGCTAATGCAGCACATCTATAATTATGCGAAAATCGCCACACAACCGGTATTTCTGATGGCCCCAAATATATATCACAAGGTGATCTCTTCGTTTCCCAATGCCTGAATGGCATGCACAGATGACTTTAACATTTAACTGTCAGTTTACCCATTGTCCACTATTTCGAGAAATATTTGAATACTTATGTGACTTCGACATCATACTGAAAATTACTGGATTAGATTACAAAAGTAATCCAAGGCATGATTGGCATTATATTAGATAGGAAACTTAATCCTATTTCCAAACGTGGTAAAGTAGGAGATCCGATAGGCCACTTGGAGAACTTTAAATTGCAATACACTTTCTGCAGACTAGACAGAAGGTGGATTGGGTTGCGCCCAGGGAGAATTCATCGGGCATTGGAGCATCGGAGCAGCACCTGGGAAGGGTGCACAATGCTCTGGAGTCTGGACTTGTGTGCTGGAGAGGAACTTGCACTGGAACTCCAATGCAAGGGAGGAACCTGCTGTGAGCACTGGGACTGGAGCAGAACTGAGAGACATTTGGTCCTTTGTGAAATGAAAAACAGCATAAACTGAGGTAAATAATCTATCCAGCAATTTGATTTCAAAAGATGATGCTGGTATAGTAAACGTTTGATTAGAAATGTTATATGATATTGTTTTGTAAATTCCATGAATTGCAAATAAATACTGGCAAGAACAGGAGAGCAATGAAAGGCTGGGTATACAGTGGCTGTGCCTAGGTGTTTTAGGCCACAACCTCATATCACCCCTAGAATATTGTGACTCTATCCTAGTTAAAATATCAGTGGTATACAAAAGTTTACATGTCTTAGTAACTAATAATTTTGCACTTATTGTGGAGTTATTAACAATTATGTCGTTTGTTGTAATGGTATGAGATCAGAGGTCATTTGGCGTCACTTCCTGAAATGTCTGCAGTCAAAGGTCATGTCATGTCAGTTCCACTGAGGTCAAAGGGAGTTTCTGCTTCCACTTGCATTTTGATGAATCAATTTCATGATTGTGCTGCCTTAAAAAAAAGTTTACTTTTTTTCTAGAGTTTAAGAGTTGGTAGTGGTCCACTGGAACACTGCCTACTCCCCAACAAACCTTATTTAATTATCTCAAAGGGGATGGGGTCTTAATGTCACGTTGCTCCCTATAATTAACTTTCTTGGATTGGCTATGCACAGTTTAGATTATTTTTCACATGAAGATGAGATATAGTTGTTGTGTTCTCCTTTATTTTTAACATTCTATTTTGTATGTGAAAAGTTTGTATACAATGTTCTATTAGTAATCGTGCCCCCCCAAAAAGCATGTGATTGATAAAAAGAACACAGTATAGTATGACATGTGGCCAGGGGTGAATCTAGGCTAGTTGCCAGCCTTAAAAAAAACTCTGCAATCAGCACCCCCACAATTCTTTTGATGTCTTTGTTCTTTTTCAATCTAAGTTAATCCTTCCCAAATCATTTTTTTTTTTTGAAAAATTTTATTGTGCAGAGAAAAGGTTACAAGCACGGGCCTACAACCGCCAGGGCCGGCCGCTAGTAGTTAAAGTGGTCAAGCAGTTCAAAAACAATGACTGGCCCACAGGGGCTCCGCTATATTACAGAAGATCAGACTGCACATAAGGGAAGTCAGGATACACACTTTTAATATAAATAACAACAAAAATAAAGAAAAACAAAAAGCAAGGCGAAACGACTTGAAATGGGCGTCGAACCACAGCCGGGGGACTCCATACCCGACCACCCGTGGGCGGTCAATAAAAGGAGGCCTGAGAGGGAGGGGGGGGCCACGGGAGAACCAAATCTGTACTCAGATGTACGAGATAAGCAAGGAACCCTCAAGGATCAGGGGGACGAGGCAACCCCAGACGTATCCACCAGGGGGGGAGCACAGATAGACCCGCGATACACGTTCCACTGCCCCCAAATTCTACCCCATGGCCCCGGTTTACCACGAGCCACATACACAGTTTTCTCCCTGAACATGCACCAGTCCACGTTCTCCTTCCATACGGACACGGTGGGAGGCCGTTGGGAACCCCAAAGCTGCGCTATATCTCTCTTTGCGATCATGTTCCCCAAGGCCGCCCACCGAGCCTGAGCCGCATTATAGTCATTGGGCTCCCATACATTCAGAACACAGCGACGCACCTCCGGCAGCAGAGCGACCCCAGTGACTCGTCTCATAACATCATGCACCTGGCGCCAATATTCCGCCACCTCGCGGCACTCCCATAGGATGTGGAGAAAGGTGGCACTGAGCCCGCAGCCACGCTTACAGAGCCCGTCGTCAGAAAACCCCATCGAGACCAAGCGGGGGCCCGTCACATAAACACGATGGAGAATCTTAAGCTGGACCAGACGGAGACGGGCCGGGATGGCCACCTCCTTAGGGGATGACAGTGCAGTCTGCCAGTCCTCGTCGTCCAACTCCACCCCATCTCCCGTCCATGCCTCCCGAAGATGCACCAAGAGGTCAGCCCGATTATTTATCAGTTTTTTGTAAATCAGAGAGATAGTACTGTCTGGGACGTGACCGTCGACTATGCGGTCCTCGAGAGGCGAAGAAGCAGGGATCGTGGTCCCCTCCCCAAAGACCGAGAGCAGGGCATGCCGAACCTGTGCATAACGGAAGAACTCTCTTTCACTAAGCTCGTGCTCACTCTGGAGCGCCGCGAAGGATTTAACCGCACCTTTAACCCATAGGTCCCCCACTCTGCTGATGCCGATCGTGTCCCAGTGCTCGAAGCCTTTCGTTGTCCAGAGGCTTCCCAAGCGTTCTGAGGCGAATAAAGGAGTAGCACACGTTAAACGCTCACTCCAGCCCATCGCTACGTTCGCCGCCTTCCACACACGTACCGCAATCCTAGTAGGGCCCGTGAGGGTCCTACCAGCGGATCGAGAGTAAAGCGCTCTGTTATAGTTACCGCTGGGAAGCAGGAATTTATCCATCTCATATGCCGGGTTCAAACCAGGAGCGTACGTAGCATGGTTAATGGCAGACAGCTGGGAGGCCCAATAGTACCGTCTAATATCAGGAAGCGCGATGCCCCCGTCATACCAGGGGAGAGTCAGCTTTGCCAAAGCGATACGCGCTCGCCCGTCCCAAACCAGTCTCCTCTGCAAACTCTCCACTTCCCTAAAGTAGGCCGCCGGAATAACATCGAAGGATTTCTGGAGTGCATAAAGAAATCTGGGAAGGGACATCATTTTAAACAGCGCCGCGCGACCAAGTGGAGACAAGGGCAACTTACACCACCGAGCCGTATCCACCCTCAAACGCCGGAGTGGAGACAGGAGATTCTGCTCATAGCGGACCGCCGGATCCAACGAAACGTACACCCCCAGGTATTTAAAGCCGGACTGAGATATTTGGAGCGGAAGCCGAGGCGGCAAGAGAGGAAGGCCACCAGAGATAGGATACACACAAGATTTGGACCAATTAATTATCAGACCCGAATTTCTCCCGAAGGAAGTAAGGACATCAAAAAGAACATTGAGCGACTTCCGCGGCGAGGTGAGGTACAAGAGAATATCATCCGCGTACAACGAGACCCGATCCTCGAAGCCCGGGGCCCACCGGATCCCCCTGATCGAGGGCTCCCAACGGAGCCAGGCAGCGAGCGGTTCCAAGGCGAGAGCAAAGAGCAGAGGGGACAACGGGCACCCCTGCCTAGTACCCCTCCCGAGAGCGAAAGGCCGAGAAACCCGCCCATTGACAACAACCTGAGCCATTGGTCCAGCATAAAGAAGCTTCACCCAGCTAAGAAATCCCTCCCCAAAGCCAAACTTCGCCAAGACGGCCCAAAGGAACGGCCACTCAATGGTATCAAAGGCCATCGTGGCGTCTAAGGAAACCAATATGGCCGGTTCAGAGAAGTACTCCGCCCTAGCGAGGACGCCGTGCAGACGCCGTAAGTTGAGAGCGGTATTACGATGAGGGATGAAGCCGCATTGATCCGGATGTATCAAGTCACATATAACGCTCAGCAAGCGATTAGCGAGGACCTTAGCAAGGATTTTGGGTTCGGCATTTAGTAGGGAAATAGGCCTATATGAGGCACAGCGGTCACGTGGCTTACCATCCTTGGGAATCACCACTATAGTAGCCAGACGCTGGTCGTCGGGAAGGGAACCCCTCTCGAGCGACTCCTGAAACATACGACGGAGGAAAGGCGCGATTTTATCCGGGCGTAATTTATATAGTTCAATCGGCAGGCCGTTGGGGCCCATAGCCTTGCCCGAGCGAAGGGAGCGAATCGCAGTAGCAATCTCGTCGACAGTCAAAGGGGCATCCATCAGCTCGCGGTCCTCGGCGGATAAGCCGGGCAGGGCAATATCCCGCAGCAGAAGACGAGAGTCGTCCTCATCTCTATCAGACACCGGGGAGTACACTGCCCGGAGGTGGTCAGCAAAACACTCCACAATCTCACCAGGCTCAGTCACACACACTCCATCCGAAGCCCGAAGCTCCGGGACCACACGATTCACTCTCTCCTTCTTATCCAACCAGGCAATCAGCTTACCCGCCTTGTCTCCGGCATCATACAACCTACCCTGCTGCTCCCTATACATGGTCTTGGCAGCGTCAGTAACAAGAGACTTATATTCAAACTGCTTCAGGCTGAGGGCATGCAGCCCATCCGGAGTGACACCCGCCTCCAAGGCTGCCTCCAGCCCCGATATTTCAGTCTCCAGCGTCACCACCGCCTCAGTCTTAACCCTCTTAGCATCCACTATCTGGGACAGGGCATGCCCGCGGAGCACTGCTTTGAAAGCTTCCCACAGGGACACTGAGGACAACACCGACCCCTCATTCTCAAGAAAATATTGATCAATCGACCTAACCAGGCTATCACGGATCTTGGGGTCTCGCAGGTACCAAGGGTTAATAGGAGCGATCCGCCCAGCGGACCGCGTCCCAGTGTCAAAAAGCAACCACAGTGGGGAATGATCAGAGATACCCCGGGCCAGGTGTTTAACCTCTCGAATCCGGGCAGTCTGGACCGCGGGCATAAGAAAATAATCCAATCTGGAGAGACTCCCATGGGCCCCAGAGTGAAATGTGTACTGACACTGTGTCGGATGCATTAACCTCCAACAATCCACCAGACCGAAGGTCTCCAAGAGTCCGCCGAGCCACGCCTGGGCAGCAGGGAGGGCCCTGGGCGGGTGGCGATCCAGGTCACCCGAGACAACCGAATTAAAATCCCCACCCATAAGCAAAAGACTGTCAGGAAGCCCAAGCAGCATACGACCCAAGTCTGAGAAGGTGGAGTTCTGGAGGCCCGGGGGGACATAGACCGAGATCAAGGAAAGGGACTGCCCCTCCCACCTCCCAGTCAGAGCCACATAGCGCCCTCTATCGTCTAGGTCTACCCTGGTGTTCTCTAACGGAAGTGAAGATCGTAGGAGAATGCCTACCCCTCTAGAACCAGTGGTGAAACCAGAATGGGCCACGAGTCGGTATCCCCCCCTGTTCATGGCATGACAAACATTACCAACCAGATGCGTCTCCTGTAAGAACACCACATCAGGAGTCAGACGACGCAAATATTGCAGCACAACACCCCGTTTGATACGGTCCCCCAATCCGTTGACGTTCCAAGACATCAATCTCAACCCGTCCCCCCCCATCCCCTCCAGTAGATCAAGGGTCCCCTAGCAAATAGCGCAACACCCGAAACTGAACCATAGCCAATACCTCGCCTTGAAAACAAAAAACACAAATCCAAACAACCCCACCCACCCACCAACCCCCCCCCGAATCCAACACCCCCCACCCTGCACCCCTGCGGTCCAAAAAACCACCCCAACTTGCAGTGTGCCTGTCGCCCTACAAACCCCATTCTACGAAAAGACCCCGGAGGAGGAAAGGGACCCGTCCCCGCCCGCCCCCCACACAGATCAGAATGAAACAAAATGCACAAAAGAAGTAGAACCCAGCCGAACATTACAAAATGGCAAAGTCAAGGACCACAAGTCACTCCGAAGGAGACCCGCCACCCTCGGTACCGGCAGAGGGCCCAGGCCGGTCACCCCGGTCCGGCATCGAATCCAGCCAGTCACTCACAGTCGCAGGAGAGTCAAAAAAGGTAGTCCGATCTTCATATTCCACTCGGAGCCTAGCAGGAAAAAGCATAGAGTACTTGAGACCCAGGTCCCGGAGACGACGCTTCACCCCCTGGAAGCCCATCCGCTGTTTCTGGACGAGTTGGGTGAAGTCCGGGAAAAAGTTAATGGACGAGTTCTCATATCGGACCGGGCCATGGACCCGTGAGGCCTGCAGAATCGCATCTCGGTCTCTGTAATGAAAATGTTTCGCAACAATAGGCCTCGGGGGGGGCCCCGGTCGCGGCCGACCACCTGGAACTCGATGGGCCCGCTCCACGGCGAAGAACTTACTCAGGCCAGCGGGGGCAAGCTGTTCGAGGATGAGCTCCTCAACCATGAGATCAACCGGGCGGTTGTCGGAGGTCTCCGGAACGCCTATGACGCGGATGTTATTGCGTCGAGCCCGTCCCTCGAAGTCCTCCAGCCGCCGGGCCATCAGATCGTTGGCCGACTTGAGATCGCCGAGAGTAGTCTGCAGGTCCGACACGTCCGCTCCAAGGGAGGACGTCCGCACATCCAGCGATTGAACCCTCTCGTTGGTCTTAGAGAGATCCGCCCGAATTAGCACAACATCAATGGCCACCGTGTCGATTTTACGGGCCAAGGCCTCGTACTGCGTAGCGATGGTCTCCCTGATGCCATTAATGGCGCCCATGATGTCCTGCAGGGACAGATCCGGAGAAACGGACGGGCCACCACTGGCATCATCCGGGGGGACACTGGCCGTCCCGGGGGACCCTTTACCTTGAGTGTAGCGGTCCATGTTGTTAGTCTGGACCGGTCCCCCACGTAGGGATGTCTTGGTCTTACGCCTCTCGGGCTCTCCCTTGCCTCCCATGAGAACTACGCTCGCCGAAGGGGACCACCGAGGAAGCGTCGAAGGGGCACAGGCCAAGCAGACGCGGGCCGCACCAGAGGCCGCAATGTGGCGGAGCGAGGGGACCACCGTCGATGGGCACACTGGTAGCAGGCGGAGACACAGGCATCAAGCGAAGGCAAAGTGAAAGCCCAGCCGCACCAAGCAATTCCACTGTCCAGCCCCTCAGAGATCCAAAAGTGAAACCGAAAGTGATGGGACGGCCACTGGCACAGCCCCGCTGCCGTTGTTGTTCAACTACGCCCCGGCTCCACAGTTCACCTTCGCACCGGGCATAGCCATCGGTTGGGCCTCAAAAGTTCAAACCACCATAGATCAGGATTCCCAGGTCCGATTTGGTTTCCGAAAGGAGTTTAGTGTTCAGCCAACATTCGTCTTCCAGATTCCATCAACCAAGTCAGGATAAAGTCAGGATAAATTCCGAGGAGCAGCGAGGGTCCGGGGAGCCCAGTGCTCACGCGACCATCTTGGATGCGCGCTAGCACTATTCCCTTCCCAAATCTTGACTCCTCAAGCAACATCCTCGTTTCCCTATATGGACAGTCACCTCTGCATTAGGCATCCCTGACAGCCTATATTAACTCATTACTAGAGCCACTGGAACAATGTAATTCTGCAACAGCTACATTTTCCGCATAATTAAAGATATACCACGCTTGTCATATTATCCACCATCTGCTGCATTATTTGCCGATTGAGCAAATAAAATGCTTCAAAAGGATCTACAGTTGTTAAAAAAAAATAACCTGCAAACATGATGCTGTGGGGCAGCATGCCCTTTGCAAATTTGAGTTTGTCACCTTTCAGTTGCTGATCTCCGTATTGAGGTGTTGAACTGGTACTAATGTGTGAAACTTTTGCCTAGGAAGTATTAATGTGTGTTAAAACTACAAAAAGACCAAAATATCACTGCCACGGAATATGCTAGTTTAGGAGCCACAATTTCTGTCTTTTCTTGACACATTATTTAGTCAACTATGCCCCATAATTTGGTACTCTGCCGCCGCATAATTTCCACCCTGCTCATAAACAGAGAGGGTTGAGAAAAGGGAAGTAAAGGGTGTCCTTTAAGTTTTAATCAGTGAGAGATTACTTTCGTAGGTTACTGTTACACATTTTCTGTTAGAAGACGTCTCATGCGGTAATCTGTTCTGACACATGTACGTCACCCTCCCCCTCCCCCCGCCCCCCTCCCCCCAGCTTCTGGAAGTTCCACTGCTCACAGGACAGACAGATCTGGATGGAGGCTTGACAGGGCTGACTGTTCTCTAGAATTTACTGTACATGAGAGGACAAGGGAAATTTTCATTCTCCGGAGAGTAATCAAGCCTGTCACTCTTCTGTGTTCATCTCTCCCCTTTCACATACATAAGTATTTACAGATCCCAGGTGGTTTCCTGGTAACGACGCAGCTCTCCATTCTCCCTGGAGACAGGGAGCCTCTCGATGGACAATCGGTCACTTATTGCTACACTAGAAGCACGAGGCTGGCAATATGGCAGCAGCAGACTCAACGTGCAGCACGAGGGAACAGCCACTCGCTACATACATTCCAACTAACCCGATGAAGGGGTGACCCCCGATTTTTGAAGCAAAAACAAAATAGCTTTATTTTAGCTGCCTCCCACCTAAGGTTGCCTCTGTTTGCATTGTAGTCCAGGGGGAAATAAATTCGCCAGATTTTTTTAATTATTCCCTATTTAGAAATGTTGGCATGCATGCGCCTGCGCTCAAAGAACTTTGGGTAAGCAACACCAGACTTTTATCTGGGAAAATAACTGCACACTCCCAAAGGAGTATGGGAAAACAGCTTGGAGTGGAAACAATCGCACACATTTAAAGGGCCTTTGGGAAACAGACCCGCAATCAAAGAGCAGTGCTGAACAGCTCAACAGCCTCACAGTCACAAACTCAAAGCAAACCCAGACTCCAACTGTTTGTAGAAAGAGCGTCAGACACTTAGGAAGCTGGTGGGAAGTAACCTCAGACCCATGTTGCTGTCGAAAGAAACAGTGCCAATTACAAAAGTATCTGCAGGAAGCAGCCTTGGCGTGGGTGGGCTGGTCTGAGAAACAGATTCACCCACTCAAAATCATGAGCATGCAGTGAATTAGTTCAATACTCAAAGGGGCAGATTTACAAGCCCCTTGCTCCTCTTTTACGCTGCCGTTGCGTAACTTTTGTGACGCAGCGGTGGCGCAAAACCCGCGCCATGCTGCGGGGTATTTACAACGGGACGCATCTGGGAGATGTGTCACGTTGTAAAGCCCTGCGCCAGAAGTAGGCGTTCCTGCTCAGGGTGGGGCGTTCCTTCGCAGGAACGCCTCTTAAAAGGGGCTGAGTGAAATCTACAAGATTTCACTCAGTCACTTTTGAGCCCATGCTGCGTCAAAACCCTGCGCCTGCTTGAAGCAGGCTTAAGGCTTGACGCAGCATTGTGGAGATAGGGCACCCCAGAGCCTTGCTGGAGCTGCGTCGCGCTTGCAACGCAACTCCAGCAATGCACTGCCTTTACGGCACAGATGTGTCATGCATCTGTCCGGTTTTTGCCCCATGGTGCGCCGCATTGTAAATGCGGCGCATCCATGGTGGCGGAGCCGTGACGCACAATAACTGGCGCATCCCTGCTGATATGCAGGGATGCGTCAGTTATTGTAAATCTGCCCCAAAGTGTTTGCTGCCTGTTGAAATAGTCTCCTAGTCTCACCCTCAAACTCCGGCTTCTACTCAAAGCACAGTTAGGGAGCAGCCCTCTTGTAAAGAAGACACTGTCAGGAGAGAACATAGAACCAGATGTACAAAGCCCTTTTGCAATCACAAAACCGATGATTTGTAAAATGACAGGGTTTTAGACCAAAAAATTGTGTTTTCTGTTTGTTAAAACCATCTTGCAAGTCAGGAAAGCCTTTCTGATGAGCAGAATGGTATTTTTATCCACTCCGAATTGCAGTTTGGAGGGGCATTAAAAAGGTCTGCCCTCCTAATTGTAAGTCACAGTGGTGTGTATGAATGGTTTCCAAGCTCAGTTGGGGTTGCAAACAATTGATCAATTACAGATACCTCAAAGGAGGCGGTGATTGATTCACAGGTGCAAAGATGCCCCCTTGGAATACTTTCCATGTTGTTAATGGAGTCAGCAGTTTTGGGAGTAGTAGGCTGCCTGCTCCCTCCCCTGACATTTTCCCAAATGAGAAACTTAAAAAAAAAGAAAAACAGCACTAGTGTCTTTAAGGGACACGGCTGGTTCCACTTTAAAAAACACAGGGATGGTGGTCTGTTGTTCTTTGTAGGGCACTCTCCCTGTGTTTAACCAATCACAATTAAAATGTATTCTGCGACTCCTGTGACTGGAGATTTTGCGATGTGACATATCATTACATACGTCGCATAGCAAAATAGTTTCGGAGTGATGTAGCATTCAGGTCACATACGTATCAAATCAGAAACTTATATAACTTGGGACATATGTATTCCAGCATGGAAGAGACTAAATTGTTCTCATAAATATGTGAGCTGCACAACAGTGGGTGCTGTGTCCTCTAATACCGGAAGTGCACCCTGGAACTTGTAGTAAAGCTCCAAAAACCATAACCTCCTGAGATAAAATCTCTGTCTTTTGAGATAAAGAACAATTTCAGCCCAAATCCCTTGGGGTACACCCTCCCAACATTAAGCGGTGTGCACTTAAGAGCTTCTCTTTACAAAGGAGGATGCTTTTATCTCATTTCAATGAATTACATAGCAAAATAGACGTGCACCTCCAAAAATGAACAACAGGATTGAGGACCAAGGTTGTGCTGACAAACGAGAGTGAATGTAAAGCATACAGGCTACCGCTAGTACCCGACACATCTGGTAATGCCCATTGGAGTAGCCTTTGGATACTCTCTGTGCCCACTGCCGCAGACCATGTACCCTTTGGGTATAGCTTGTGGCCATGCCCAGAGGTCATTGGGCAACTAAATGTGGCCTTTTGCCATACCCTTTCACAACACCCTAGTCCCTCTAAACACTGGAAATGGCTGACAGAGTATCCCCAAAGGGCACTGCCTGCTGTCTTACTAAGCAGGTACTTGGCACTGAGTGTGTCCTTCGGTCATGCCACATCACCAGAACCCAGGCTGCTATACCAGGCCAAATATAGCAGACATTCGACATTGGTCGAGGTCTTTAGTCACAGCACCCAAAGTACCCTCAGTACCTTAACCTGCTGGGCATGGCCTATGGCGGAGTCTAGTGTGTTCTAGTTACAGACACAGTTCAAGTGAGCTTCTATAGTTCCCTATGTGCAGTATTTCAGCCCATATTACTAAGAAGACATACCCTGTAGCTATGCCCAGTAGCTGTCCCCAGTACTCTTTCCTATCTGCCTATGCAGCCTTTTCCCATTTTTAGGCAAGTGTAAAAGTGTGTCTGAAAATTTGCATTTGCACTGGTACTTGAGTACAGCCGAATTCAGTACAGTTGGTAAAATATGTAATTGTATGTCACTAATAAAAACCTAAAAATCTTAGCTGAGGGATGGCATGGATTTCATGCAAGAAAATTTACTAATAAATGTTATGGAAAAAAAATAGAATACAAATCTCGAAAATCTTTAGCTGAAGGGCCATTATGATAAAAATCCAAATCTTAAAACCACTCAGCTTTCTCAGTAGTCTTAACCTACTTATGCATAATGACCCCAGTGAATTTCTTAGGACCTCTCATATGGCTTTATAGGGAACATCATAAATGACAGCATCAATGACATTGAAAAAGGTCAAACAAAAGAGTGCTAAAAACAACTTTCGTAAAGCTTGGTGCAGATTGTTCAAAATGGCCAACATTATTCTTAGCTATGAATGACCTCTTTTAATACACATACAATTGAGACATGATCTTAAAAGTACAACCCCCAAAACGTCTAGGCTCTTAAATGTTAACTGACATATTATTCAATTTAAGCATGAAAAGTTGCACCTTTGTCAGTTCATCAATGAAAGGAAATGCGTCACCTTTTTATAAATCTGAAATAACCTTAAAGCAGTCTACCCAGAGCACACTGAACTGAGAGACTATATTAGGTGTTCCTATTTGTAATTTTCTAAAGTCTTGTCAATTCTTGAGACCATCACTCAAGAAGTACAAATGATTCTAGTCTGTGCTTGAGAAATTCCCACATAAATAAATTGTCTCTGGTTTTATTTGTGATCCCTGAGGGTAAGGAAGTCCGAGTGAGGTGGTGTCTCACTTTGGACCACTTTCCTCATCCCGGGGACTAGAACACATGCAAAAGCTGGGGGGATGACACACTGAATCAATTTCTGCTGAGAAACAGTGATTCCTGATGTGCCAAAAGTAGACGTCATGCTGCATTTTCAAGAGCATCGCCACATGGAGACTCCATCTTGAAACTTCAAAGATGAAGGTCTGCAGATTTCCAAGGAGTAAAATACACCTCAGAAAGAGCCACCATTTCTATCGGACAACGGCACTGTGAGAGGTGGGTTCTATCTGGAGTTCTTACTGTGCCTCTCAAAAGTTTTGTCCACATACCTAAAAAACTAAAATATGATGACCAACTACCATGCCTCATTTTTATTACATAGCTCATTCTGCCTCCTAATATGTAGTTAGGAACCATTTTACTTTTTTTCTATTACAGCTTTTTCTGGATTTTAACAAGTGGTGACCATTATTTGCCCTCAATTCTATACCATGACTAATTCTATATACCTTTTCCTGCATCCTAATATGTGATGACCACCCACTTGACCTGACTTCTATTAAATAGATTTTTGTGCATATAATAGTAATTGTGGGTTAAACACTTGACCGCATTTCTATCACGTAGCTTTTTCTGCATACTTTTGATGAATGTTTATGTTATTCATCTCTAGTTATATGTACAGATACTACAGTTAATAATATTTTATATTTAAATAAAACGTATTTTATATTTATAGTTACTTTTTCCTAGGTTTGTTTCTATTGCCTGCTCTACTGCCTCATCTGGGCTCCGATCCTAGCCAACTGACTTACTGTGGTGGTCAACCAAGCCCAGACGGGGCCAATGTGGACCACGCCCAGCACCGGCATTCTGGAACAGAGCTCAGCTCGTCTGCTCAGCAGTATTACCAGCGCAGAGGGGGTATAATGTGCAATATGGGTTCAAAACCTCTAGCTTCAAAATTGTCAATTTCCACCTCTGCTTCTGTTATCTGAAGCTGAGCTAGTGCCTACTGCTCCCCCAGAGGCTTCTTTTAAGGCAGCCAAGCAGTTGAGCGATGGAAGGAGATTAGGGACAGGACAGGTCAGTCCTGCCTTGACACATACTGTGGCTCTGATTACTGCCTCTTGGTGCCTGGTTGTTGATTGGTGTGCTTGGTCTCTGTGCTAATGGAAGCGGAGTGGGCAGTCTTGTAGGGCATCTGCCTATAAGCCCTGGTGTATAGTACCAGAATATCATCTGACAAAAATATTGTATCTTAAATATTGTTTACAAAACTATGCCTCATTGGAGATAATATTTAAAAAAATTAATTATCAAATTGTTTCAAGTTTGATATGAGTTAAGTTTCATTGATCTATGCAGGAAAGAACCTCGCAGAGCACACATATTTCCCAACGAATGATGCTCTAAGGCAAAACCCCATTGAATATTTTATTCTACCAATGACACCCTACATTATATATTTGAAAATGTGTTTCTATCTTTCAACTTTTTTACTCCCTTCAATCCATATATACACTTTTTTTGTCATATTAGACATTCTGTTTAGCTTCATCATGGCTCGTTATTTTGTTGCTACTTACCAATCTGTAAAGTGCTGTGACACCTAACGACTGACACCTACAGCGTACAAAACTTCAAATAATTGGAGTGAATTTTCTGTAAGTATGACCATATTTTTTGTTATCAACATTCTGACATACAACATTCTGCAGTCAAGTAAAGACAAGTAAAATAATGATAGCTTGCTGTTTTACAAGGCAATACAGAAACTAAAACCATATATTATATTTATAAGGGGATGGAGATGTGCACCTCCCCCCCCCACTAAACCTTTACAGGACTTGGAGACCCTATCCCTGGGGTCATATTTTTTAATGAGGGGACGAGGGTGCAGCGCCCCCTCCCCGAGCCAATAGAGGCCCAGGGACGTCATCCCCCAGGGTCGTGTTTTTTAAATAAACGAAAGTGGGTTGTGCTACTCCTTCCCCATGCCCATAAGAGCCTCCATTCCCTGGGGCCATTTAAAAAAAAGGAAAAGGGAAGAGGCATGCAGCCCTCCTTCGCGGGGGCACCTACAAAGCAACACTCTGGAGACTGGGGGAGCCCCAGGGCCCCCATGGCCCCAGCCAGCTCTACAGCCAGCATAATACTAGGTGCTGGCAGGAGCTGGCATCTTTTCTTTGCTCCAGCCTAGGTGGTAGCATCATTTTTCAACTTCTGGCACCAGACAGGAACAAAGTGGAATTCCCTGCCTGGTAGAGTGCGGGCAGCGTACACCCCAAATGCAGAGGCTCTGGGTGCTGGCAAATCGCACACATAACTATAGGGAGCATGGAGTCGTAAAACTCTGCACGAAGATTTTTACCCCAAAAATAGTAAACTTACACAAAACCGTAAGTTTACCTTTGTGAATCAAGCCCTGAGCGTGAAGTTGCTTGTGCAATGGGATCTCACTGTTTAAAGTAATCAACTAGGTCTGGGGCCGAAATTTTATAGGGCTTTATCTCCGCTTTTTTGGCTTTAAAAGCCAAAGAAGCTGAGATAAAAATATCGCCCTATCAACAACAGGGTGCTAACATGCAAAATCGCATGTTAGCACCCTTTTTCACTACGCTTCCCTTTGCATCTCTCATGAGATGCAAAGTGGGCGTTCCAGAGCAAAATATTGGGAGAAATGTCGCTAAGCGACATTTCTCCTATTATCAAGCTTCACGCTAACCCTGTTAGCGACAAAAAAAGCAGCGCTAACCACGGTTAACGCTGCTTTTTTACGTCTGCTAATTTTCAGATTTAGCCATGTAACCCAATGGGAGGTGGATTACATGGCTAATTCCACCATGGGCTATCAGCAAGGATATCCCTATCCTTGTAGTTTTATCGCTGCATTACCAGCGATAACCTCCCAAAATGCCGCCGTCGCTGGATTTTTTATCGCCTAGGCGGTTAGCGTTGTTAATAACACGATAACCATTCAATATTTTCCAGTGATAGTGGGCGTTAAAAAAATTACCGCTAAGCGCCCTTAGCGTTAATTTTCCCTGTTCCTTGTTAATATGCCCCAATATTTTTAGAAATGTAACATTAAGTGATTCAACCTAATTTTGTCTGCGGATGACACACAGAAAATGGCTCACGGAGAGACATTTGTTTTCTCAAACCAGTCCCCTGGTGGTATTTTACATGACTATTTAATGAAAATCATGTCATCTTGTGAAAACCTTAAGCAGAGACAAGGGAAAGCCATATTTCGAGTTAAAAGCAAACTTTTACAGAACTTTTAGAAGTTTCCAGGACATTTCACACAAAAAAATACACAAATCCTAGCCTGTATAATCAACTTAAAACACAGTGAAAGAAAAACACTTGGCATTTCCTGTTCCTTATAAAGTTATGCATATGTTGTTTTGGGACTGGGTATTCCTTAACGAGACATGCACCGGTTTGCACGGGGCAAAATTACTTGGAATGATTGCACAGACCACTTAGATTGACTTTCGGTTCGCCATTCGGATTTGTATTGCCTGTTGGTTGTTTCGATGACTCACAGAGAGCAGTCCAGCAGCACCATGTTTAATGTGTGGTAATGGAGAGAACGAATATGTATACATTCCACATAAGGAAGCCGTATTCCAGTGTAAGAAGTCACCAGCCAACTCAGAGCCGGTATTTGGTCACCCTGCTGACTTAACTTCCGGTTGGACAAAGGAAGGAAGGCAGACAGGCTTCACAAGTATTCTCGAAAGTGCCGAGAGCTCAAGCCAGGTCTCTTGCTAACAGATGCTACAAGAGTAAGAGCCCGATTTAAAGTTTGGCGGACTGTTTACCCTGACACAAACTGAGGGATATCCTGTCTGACTTCTTAAGAGTGCATTATATCCTGTGGCACTTGTAATAGGGCAGACAGGATATACTTCACGTTTATGAGAGAGTAGCCTGCTCACCAACTCTAAATCAGTCCGTAAACGACTGGTCACCAGCACAGTGTATTGATACCTTTAGCAAATTTAATTGCAAATTAGGCTGCAAAATACACTTTTTGACCAAATGTTTTCAATAATTTCATTTTGGGGATAAGCTTCCTTTAAATCTACCTTGAGAAAGGGGTGGCTTGCTAGCTTTGTTTACTTGCTGCAATCCGGTATTGAATATTGTCCATTCGGGCAGAAGGTTGCGCCACTGGTGGAAGGGGTAGAGGCACTGTACCAGTGGTGGAAGGGAGTGGTGACTTGGGATGGTGCACATCCCACTTAATTTTATAAAAATGAAGCACAGCTGGTTCTGTCTAGTCTTGCATGTTCTCAGCTTCCTGTCAAGCTGATCAAAATCGTAGGGGCAAATGTATGTACCTTTTGTAAGGTTGCAAACGGCCCGAGTCACAGAATCGGGCCATTTGTGACCCTATTTGTTATTCGGTCACTTATTACCGAATCGCAAATAGAGTTTGCAATTTGCTGTTAGGAAGGGGCGTGTTTAGGGCATCCCTACCTAATACCGAATCGCAGCAGTATGTAAGACTGTTTTGCGAATGAAATACGGTTGCAAAACATTCACATTTTACCTCCAACTTCAAATTGGCGGTAACCCTTCACAAATGGGAAGGGGTCCCCAAGGGACCCCTTCTCCTTTGTGAATGGACTAAAAGCACTTTTAAGAGCAAGCAGTGATCCCACAGACCACTGCCTGCTCTTATAAAATGAAAAGAAAACTTTTCATTTTTCTTTTTTAAACGGAACCCATTTTCCTTCGAGGAAAAGAGGCTGCATTTTGAAGAATCGGTTGCTTTATTTAAAAGCAATCATGGACATGGTGGTTTGCAGTTCCCAGCAGGCCACCATCCCCGTCAGGTGGGTCGATTTGTGACTCCCTAGGAATCGCTAAATTAAACTCTTGGAGCTTCATACATTTGGAATCGCGATTACCTAATTGCGATTCGCAGAAAGTCGCAATTAGGTAATCGTTATTAATATTATTGATACACGTGGCCCCTATTGAGCTGCCTCTTTACAATGTATTTGGTATTTTGAAAAAGAAGGATAAATCAAGTATACAGGGCCAATCAGCACGATTCTAGACTGTATAAATCGGTGCGATTTGTGACGGATGCTGGTAATGCCCTGATTTCCCTTTAGTAAGCATCTATTTCTGACAGACACAGAACTAATGCTTGAAACCAGCTCCAGGGGTAAGACATCTGGGGCACTACGAGCTGGCAATTGTATAAATTTTATCCAAACGTACAGGAGTCTGGTAGGCATGATGTACAATCGGTGCTTTAAATGGGCCGGTACTGTCCGGTACGAAGTACCAGCACTTTTTTATTTTGGGAGGGAGAGTACCGGCACTTCTCAAGAGAATGCTATACTTTTAATTGGAGAGTACTGCCACTTCTCAGAAACAAGCAGGTACTCTGGTGCAGAGTACCTGCACTTCTATGTTTCCATTTCAAGCACTGTGTACAATATTATGCTGCATATATTGGAATCTCGCATTCCAAGAGATTTCGTGTGGCTGAGATATCAATTTCTCTCAATCTTTCTGTGTTAAAGCCCGACCAACATCAGTTACTCATTTTTCTCGGAAATGTTCCAAGGAGTTGAAATTCTGGGATTGAATAGATTGTTTAAGCCATAAAATAAGCTTCCTGCCCTCTATGGTGTATAATCTTTTGGTTAGAGGGTGAGTGGGGGGTTCAGTGACAGTGATGCCCCCAGATTGAGTTGAGTGCAGCAGTAAGCCATCGATGAGTTAAGAACTGCCCTGTAGGCAGGCAGGCCAAATTGTTCAACCAGTGTGTCAAAGGGATCAGGGCCCTATCCTGGAAGAAGTCATCCATGCCAATAATATATGAGTGCTGCAATCACACTACGAGTGGCCAGGTCACAAGAGCCTTAATCTAGTGTGGAATCTACCTGGATCAAAAGACGATTTTTGGAGATTTCACCTCACCCACAATGATGGTGGCATGCTTCATCATAGGTGACATTACACGCCATGATAGGTGAATACCACCGTGGCGGACTCAACCATTGCTGGGTATCCCTGGTACGTAATGTTGTGGTATGGGGTAAATGCTCAAAGCTCTGCAATAGCTGTTATAGGTGATACGCAATAAAGTATTTGAAAGCTAGGGTGAAGTAGATTTGGGTATTATTAGTTCCAGCAGCCAAAACTATTTCTTTTTTTAATAAATGACTGCACAGATTTTTTTTTCAGTTGCCAGAATAACTCACCCACAATAGCAGTCCTAAAAGTGCCAGCGTTGCTTTTTGCCGATGATACTCTATTGATTCCTAAAACTCAAAAGGACTCCAGATCTAGATTGAGAAATTAGGTTCCTTTTGTAGTAAAAATGCTCAAAAACCAAATTCATGGTAATGAGTCCTAAGAGGTCATCAGGGTGTAGGATAACTCTGGGTGGTAACTTTATGACTATTTAGGCATTAGGCTGTCTGACTCGCACAGGTGTGGTGAGTCAGTTGTAAAGAGCATGCTGTTGTTAAAGCACCGGGCTTCCATAGTTACATTCTTTAGGGGATTCTGGAAATATCCAGGGGTTTATTTACCACATTTTGGCATAGTGCAGCGCTGCAAGCTTTCCTGCTGCATGGCCCCACATCAAAACAAAAGGGCAGGAATGCACTGTATATACGAGATACGGCACATTCCAGTCCTCTTTCACAGCACTGGCACACAAATGTCTGCCATGCGCCAATGCAAGCACCCTTACACTCTGGTGCAAGGGTGTCTGCGTTGAAACAGGTTGTGTTTGGGGGGGGGAAGGCACACCGTTCAACACAAAAAAAACCTTATGCCATCCCTGGGGAGGCATAGGCTTTTGACGACAAATAACACAGGTGTTACGTGGGAACACCCACCGTAAAGCCCATGGCACACCTCTCCATCTCAGTGTGAGGCAATGCAGTGACTTGCGCTGCGTTGCCTCACACCATATCTACGAGGCCATGAAAAGCCACGCAGGGTAGCTTTACATGTCCTTGTAGATAAGGGTAAGCCCAGTGGTCTGCCGAAATGTCAAAAAAGTGATGCTCCAGAGGCGCCCTGGTCTTGTAAATAAGCCCCTCAGTATCCCTGGCGTTAGAGATATATGGAGCGCAGACTGTTAATGGGGTAATCTATGGAGCAGAATTGTGGGGCCACTGTGGAGTTGAAGACATTGCACCTGCTGAGAATGATTTTATAAGATCATTGTTAAGACTTCCACAGGAATATTCCCCTCCTGTCCCTGCACTTAGTTTCAGCCTTGCAATGACTAAGTGAGCTTGTCAGACTGAAACCAATTATATACTGGGTTGAATTTGGCCTACTAAAGAACTAGACCATTTTAGATTAGGGCTGCATGAAGTTATCAGTAGACCACAAGCATTAAACGCCTTCTGGCTAAGGTATATGAAAGAGACACTAGGCAATTTGGGGTTGGGAGAATGATGGTCAAACACAGCTTCTATTCTTTCTTATGAACCTTCTATAGTCAATAAAAGATTCTGGTGCTGCGCTAAGGAAAAATTAATGAATTCATCCTCGCTGGAGAGCATAACAAATTATTTTTCAAATACAAACTCTGCCCATAAATTTGAGGAATGTTTAGATCATCTTTAAACCCCGTTCTGCAGGATATTGTATGTACAATTAAGACTACCAACAACCCAGGTTAAAGTGTCTTAAACCAGTATGCGGAATCATGGGGATTAGGCACTTTTGGGAACATTGAGGATCTGTAAAACAGATACTAACCTTAGGGTTATGCATGCTGTGTCCAAATTCCTTCAAGCGGCTTGGATTATAAATCGAAACAGTTCAACTCTGTGACTGATTGTTTGTTTGTCTGGCTGGGTTGTTAGAGTTTACTCAATACTTTCAGGAATTTACCACTGATATTTCGATACAAGTGTTTTAAATTTCTTGTTTAAGTCCTTTTAAACTCATTTTATCGTGTTATTATTCTTTATACTGAACTGTATGCATTGTTGATGAATTTAATGTATTTGAACTGACAAATAAAATAACAAATAGTTCCAGCAGCCAGAGTGTCGGTTCATTGAAATATGTCCTTGCAGAGAGTTAGTTGGTCTTTTTTTAGTAGTTTCCAAAGAAACATTTGGTCTGTGTATTGGGCTGGAGGATCATGTCCAGTTTCTCTGTTGAGGAGGGCTAACCACATTCTTCCTTTATAGAGTTATCTGCGGATGTATGAGCTAGGCAGTTTATCCCGTATCATATGGCAGTCTTTAGGTAAGAGAAGGGACTTTATGGACCTGATTGTTCCCATCAGAAAAGCCAGTAGTGTGGCAGGAGTGTGGAACGCAGGGGGAGCACACTGGATAGGGTAACACGAGGCGGGGATTGACGTGCTCACTTGTCTCCATGAGCTCAGTTAGGTTGTCCACTCCATAGAGACCCATCTCTTCTTGGCCCGCAGGATCCGTGTCACCCTCCTATGGAGGCACAAGCAGTCTTGGATGCTGACAGTGAAGGGATTGCTTCTGTCCAGCCGGGTCAAATAAAAACTGCCCATATTTGGCATTGAGTTCCCCTCCCACTTTCCTGAAGTTTGAGTAAGCATATTATGGGTGATGTAGAATGCCCATGGCAATGATACAGGCCACCCTTCACCTGGCGTTTGAGACGCCGGTAGTGTAGTAGACGTGAGGTACGCTGTGAAAGCATACCAGTGTTGTTGAGGTGAGGTGATGGTTGAAGTGCCAGCTTGTACTTTTGTACACGCCCCAAAGACCCTCCTTGCCCCGTGACTTTGTGGGATATGCAAGGTCAAACAGGGGAGGCATGAGCAGCCCAGCCCTCTGGCAGTTCGATGAGTTAGCGATGGGCTCTGCCCAATGGAGGCAACTTCAAGCTATTCATGTTTTGGGTGAGATGCCACTGTCTATGCTCCCAATGTGTGGGGAAGTGAATTGTGCATGATGTGACGTTTACAAGCCAATGATACATGTGACCCATGACCTGGCTTAAGAAGCTTCCCACTGTCACAGTCTGGTCAGCCCTAGAACATGACAACGCATTGCAGTATGTTACCAGCAGAGATGTTGAGAGAATGATTGCTGGATGGAGAGTCCCAACTTCTACTGCCCAGTCCGATGTTTCTGAGTGCAACGGATGGGGGTAGTGACAAGCCCTCTACTCTACTAGTGGATTCACACCGACCGAACAGGGCCAGATTACTGGAGGAGAAAGAGGCAGAGATGAGCCCCCAACAGTCCTCCAGTCTGCAAGATGATCCTATGGGTGTGGGGTGCTGCTTCCCCACTGTCCTTAAGGGGTACTGCTGCTTGCTGGAAAAAGGGACCTCGAATGTGGTCACACCTTCAAATGGCTGTTCTTGGGCTAGACCATCACCTTAAGCAAAAGCGTACCCTCTACATCCCCTAGGCCACAGGAGTAAAGAGGTAGAAACACCAGGCCATCGGTGGGTACAGAGGTGCAGGGACCCCACCACTGACGGGGCATGGAGAAGGAGCAGCTCCACCTAGCTTGCCTCATCAGATCCACAGAATGAGAGCCCCACAGCCCACCATGTAGGTCCCAAAACATACCTCACCTGCCATTTGGGAGCAACCGACTATTGCAGTCACTTCAGGCTGTGGCTGCTCCACTCCCTGAGATCACGCAACAGGATCTGAAGCCAATGCAGGCTCAGTCTGTACAATGAATCTGTGCTGATACGGCAGGTGCAGCCAGGAGCTCACCTAAAATTCACCTACCATCTTGCACAGCTAAGCCACGGCCCAAAAAACAAGGGGGCATATCAGCAACAACCGGCGATAATTATCGCTAAGCGCACTTAGCGCTGGGATAATTATCGCCGGCTAGCGTGGATTTTTATCACTGAGATAGCATGCTATTAGCAACGCTTATCTCAAAAGTGATAAAAATCCTAGCGCTAACTGCCTAACGTAAGATTATCGCTGGAAACCCAGCGATAATCTCACGAAATGTGGCATTAGCTTGTTGATAGGGCCTCACAAACTCAGCCATGATATCCACCTTCCATAGGATATCATGGCTAAGTCAGTCCTGAAGCAGGCGTAAGGAAAGTAGCGATAACAGGGGTTATCGCTACTTTTCTTGCCGCTATGCTTCATGGCGTGGGGCTTGGTGATAGGAGAAATGTCGCTTAGTGACATTTCTCCTGCCATGTCAGGTCAGGAACGCCCACTTTGCATCTCAGTAGAGATGCAAAGCTGGGCGTTAGGTTTTCCTGCGCTAACGCAAGGTTTCACACGTTAGCGTGAGCTTGCTAATTAGGCGATAAAGTTATCGCCGCTTTTCGGCAGAAAACGGCCGCAAAAGCGGCGATAATTTTCTATCGCCGCATTGTAGATATGTCCCTTGATGTCATCACTTTCAAAACACTCCACACTTGAGAGCCTTTGGTGTAGAAAGGCACAAAGTGGAACTATGAGGTTGTTCAGTTCCTTTGTTTACCACTGTCAAGCAATGTGGTCTACAATAAATAAGTCTCCAATAAAGAGACACAACACATATATACAGAGACAGACCACATGAGACACCATGTGCCAGTGGGGTCCTATATAGAGACAATATAAGCCCTTTGATCTGGTGTCACTCAGCTGAGAGCATCACACAGTGTTTATTTTGAGCCAGTGTTTGCTGGCATTGAACACAGAGACTAATCTGCGAGCCCTGGGATTATGTATACTTTGCAGGCAAAACATTCACACTTTCAGCCATCCACAAACAAAAGATAAATCGCTATTGAAAATGTAAAGCTTCATTGGCAGAATAGAGACCATTCTGGAGATGGATTTTGATTGAGATGGGTTCTTGTTTGGAAATGCTTTTGTAGTTGGTTCTGTTAGAGAGCAAATCATGTTTACATTTATTGACAAAAGAAATCGAATATGACACTTTCTGAGAAAAAAGAATAAACATGCATAAAGTACACATGCACGAAAACATGATCAGAGAAGAACATGTTTAGGTATTGCATCATAAAAGCAGGCAGAAAAAGATTTAGACTAGGTGATATAATTCAATAACTAATATAAAGTGTGATTTATACATTGACAAAGTATTGCATATTAATAACGTATGCTAGAAAAACATGCAGATGGTGAACTCTCACATTATAAAGTTTACCTCTAATTGTTTCTAAACCTAATTGATATGAAAGAAGTAACTGATGCAATTTACCAAATGTTATGACTAATCCTGATTATGATAAATCATTTTCTCAAAATCTATCTTTTGTGTGTGTAACAGTGTGCACTGAAAATGACAAAAGAAAAGTAGGTGTTGCACACTTCTATTTGATGATGCTTCTATTAAACTTATAGAGAATGTACTTCACACATATATCACTCTTATTTGTTTGAAACAACATCATAAATCTATAATCTGAAATAAATTTACATGTTGGTACATACAAAAAGTTACAAGTACCCTATACTGACACCATGATCCTAAGTGCATCAGAAGTTATGATAAAATCATGACATCTTCATGTTGTTTTATGAATGTATGCTTATAATTCTATATGTTCTGTGTTACAGCAGCCTAAATTAAAATGGGCCTGAACGCATCCGTGAAATTTTCTGCCTCGCTAAACTTAGTTTGTGAGAGAATTCCTCAGTATAACAATTTATGTGAAACAGTGTTTTTCTTTCTGAGATATGTACTGTATAAAAGATTTGCTACATATTGTTACTGTTTCAGGACATCTGCCTGGGAAACTGTCCTCTTGTGCTCTCTTCTATGTTGCTAAAAGAGCATTGTTCTAGCGTTTTACATACTGGATGGCTTAAGGACTGCGTAATTGTCCCACCTATTTCTCTGAATTTTGCGTCTTCTTTATGTTGCCTGACACACACACTCCATGTGAACTGACCAATGGACTGAGTGGTCTAACCAGATGAGGTGATAACAGGAGGCGTGACCCCTGAAAACGATAAGAATATAATATTGTCTGATCTAACAGCTCGAGAGACTTTATTGCGATGGTGATGGAGACGGACGACTGGTGTTCTGCATGCATGCTGACTTCGAACTGCTAGAGGAGATTTTCAGAATTTACCTGGCAAATTAACTTGCCCGATGCGGACTCATCTGGCTTCTTTCCGAACTGACGCATATGCTATATGCGTTTAGTGGTCTCTTCCTTCTGGGATCACTTGATCTGGCAACTTCATGCCCCTTTCTGAACTCTTGAGCTTTTGGTGCTTATTTAACCTTTATTAATCTGTTTGTATTACCTAATGCAATCAATTGATGCACTTATTATTCTAAATTCTTGATAAACAAAACTAAATTTACTAATTTGACTCAGCTGTCATGATTTATGCTTACAAAGATGAATGTGCATTCTCAATTTGGGTTTACTAATGACAAGAGGAGATCATATTAGGGAGGTCTCAGAACATCAATTTCTAATATTATTCTGTAAAGTTCTATCTGAGCTTGGTGTGTATGAGTTTTGCTTTCTTGCGTTTCTTCAGGAGATTTTGGCTTGCAGTGATAATCCTTTATCTTTACAGTATTATCTTGAGAGTAATCTACATGAGTTTGATATCAAATTTGCAGTTCAGTAATCCAATTCCTGGTCCTCATTGGATGACTGTTGGGACCCTTTATACCCGACCCCTCTCGGCACACAGCAAGGTCCTTTGGAGGACCAAGAAAGTATAATAGAATAATCAGTGAGAAAAGTTTAGGTTCATTATTGCATTACCATCCTTGGTTTGGGCCCAGTAAACACTACAGCAGTTCCAAGAAACTAACTGCCTCATTAAGAGTTGAGCAAACACGGAGCATCTGCCAAAAAGGAGTAGATGTGCCATCTTCCCTATACACCTTAAATAGGGCAGACAGAACTCCTGTTGCTTTTTGTAGTCTGTCTCGCAACTGACAATCTCTAAATAAGGCCCTACGCCTGAGGACAAAATTAGGTTCAAAGGGTATCGGAATGCTTTGATTTTTCAAAGATGGGTGACTAGTTAGTTCAATAGGTCTAAGGTTTGGAAAAGTGTATTGTGGCATTTATTAGAGTGTTCAGTATCTTTTAACTGAGTGTTTTTTCAAGAGGTGGGTTCATGCACTATTGTAACCAAGATTGTTTATTTCCTTGTAGCTATTCATTTCCTGTTTGTTCATAAGTGAGTCTTACTTTTTAGGTCTGGCCTAAAAAGTATGGTCACAAAAGACCAATTTAGCATTATCGTGATTTAACAGTGTGCTTAGAACCCGCCAATTGCTTGCCTTTATAGTTACTCTTATTTGCTTGCTTCTAATTCATTGGTTTGCATTGGCTTACCATCCTCTTCTTGTACACAAGAAAAGACAACTGTGGTGTAGGTGTGGCACATCCCATCCTTTGAAGCACGGTTCTGTTAGATATCGGTGCTCACAATATTTGATCTCTCCTGCCACGGTGCACCAAAGTGTTTTACCATACAAATATGGTAACCACTGCTCAAATCATATAGCAAATAAATACTGTAACACTCTTGCACCTGTAGAAAGAAAAATGTATAACATAGTACCCTGATAGGTTTCATTTCAGCCACTCAGTAGCATTTAGTCCTTGATAACTTCTCATGACTTCAATAGTCCAGAACTCATGGAAAGTGGTCAGTTGTTTCTTTACTCAGTTTTAGCACCATCAAACATGGAATACAGTTGGTTCAATCATAAAAGATACAGATGATTCAGCCGACAAGTGTTTTGTCCAACCTCATACTATTTCAATGATGATATGGTGTTGTACAGATAGCATAGAAAAAAAGAGAAAAACACAATTGATGAAATCCACAATGGTATTCCCGTATGTCATATTTTAATAGTGCCCCTTGAACCATGTGCATGCACATACTTGTCTTTAAAACAGAATTGTGGATATATGAGTTGCCCTTAGCTAGCATCAGTATACTTCCACTGCCCATTTTTGAGGGACTCAAAACCCTATTGAGAGTGCCCTCAATGAGACTGCTTGCATTCCAACACTCATAATTGTGTTTTACCTTCCAATTGTGTTGCTCACTCCCTCATGTTTTATTCCCTGCTCCCAACCACTCTTCCCATCTCTGCAGTCCTTTTTTTAAATTCTTTTTTTGGAAGGCCAGGAAGAAAATTACTGATGCCCCCAACCCCACTTAAAAAAAGCGATTTCAGTCAATTTCAATTTCGTTTTTTTTAAATTACAGATCCAGCGCAGATCGCTAAATTAAAATTCAAAAATCAGCGCCTGTATTTACTTTCGTTATGTCGCATGTGAACATAAGCCATCATGCATGGGCTGCCAGTAGCAGCCTCATCATGGTAGCTTTTTCCCCTTTTTATTCTCTTTTTACCATGCTGGGATGCATCGCCAAAAAGAGCTTTTCGCAGATATTGTACAGCATCGCATTGACAAAGCCAATGGGTCCCAATGGCAATACCTATTGCCTTTTCTCTTGCTTGCTATGTTTAGGCTTTTTTTGTTTATTGTGTATTTTAGGTGGTCATATATTTAGGTTCCAACTGGAAGCTACAATTGTTATAAAACAAAGGTATCATAAGTGTTCTAAAATACAGTATGGAAAAGATATTTTTCTTTTGCCTTTCCAACAAAACCCATTTTGGTGACAGCATCAAAGGGATGAATGTCAGTAGCTGTTTACTTCACATTTGTGCTTTTCCATCACTCTCTTCAGGGTGAACAGAACAGAAACAGTGCAGTGTATCTTGACATTTGATTTGCACCAGTTTTTATCGCTCCACACATGTTTCTAAAACGTATATATCCCAACATTCAGTTCAGATAGTGTTTTAGGGGTTCGCCCTTCTTTTCAGGTACTCTCTGCTATGCCCCCGGCATCTCTAAGAAATTTGTATCTTGTGGCAGGTGGAGTGTCAAATGAGGGTGCGAGGCAGCACTTTGGGACTGCAGTACTGTGTGTCTAAGAGGACAATGTTGCCTGGAAGGCTGGGGCAACTTTTCATGATTGACAGCTCTGGGCCCAGAGGAGAAAAGCAGATTTACAATTTTCACCACGTTTCTAGAAGGAAAGGACCTTTAGAGAATCTTAAATCCCTGCACACTGCTATCAAACTTGCTTGAATCTCTTTCAGCGCTTGCAACCATACGAGGCGGCCATAATGTTCCTGCTGTAGAATAGGACCCCTTTTTGCAAAAGATTTTTAAAGCTTGGCCAAATGTTGGGTTTGTGAAGCTGGAAAAGTTCAAAAAAATCATGGAGTTGTGATGTCCTGGACTTTAGAGGTTTGTACACCCGCAGTCATAACAAGGGGTGTAGAAATGTGTGCAATTTCCTTTCACGTAATTACATAAAATTTCAGAGAAATTATGTGAACCTACAACAAAATGGAGACCCATTATTTGGTACTATATTTTAGTAAGAAAAGCATCCATGCAAGAATGCATTTTGTGCTAACAAATTGTGCAAAGAAAACACAAGTGCCACAAACAACAACCACTCGTGTCGTGGTAGTTGATGTTGTTTGTGTGCTCCTCCGATTGACTTTTTCACGAAGCATCTGTAATTAAGTGACGCAGCATAAAGGAGTAATTTCTGGAATTTCATGTAAAAGCATAACATGAAACTCTGGAAATTTTGTGAGATTATACCTTTGTAAGAAATATTCCACCCAGCTCTATTCATAACTTGCTGCATGCCATGCGGTAAACTGGGTAAATGATTACACAGCGATTTACAACTTGTCTTCTGGAACGTGGCCCTCTCAGGCACAGCAAATAAGGCTCTTCTGTATGTCCCATTTCTCAATCCTATGAATCCGTATGGTTTGCATGAAACTTGGCTTTTGCTGCTCAGTCTTATTGGCAGTGCCGGATTACCAAATAGGCAAAGTAGGCACCAACCTATGGGCCCCAGTCCTTCTAGGGGCCCTGTGAGGGCAGATCAAAATAATATTGATTTGATCTTGAAAGAAAATTACAATCAAGCTTTCTTAAATATTGTTTCCAAAAGAGAGAACAAAATGAATCAACTCAAAGAAACAAAAACTTTACATTAAAAACTCTATAGAGAAAATACTGTATTAATGTAATGTACCCATTAACATCTTAGAGGTATATTCTCAAGGAGCTATCGCCGAGTTAGTGGCACTTTTTCGCTGCCAAAGTCGCGATAAATGTATCGCCCCATTCACAAGCTGGTGCAAACAGCCAACATCACCAGTATTCCGGCGATAGCATCCTCAAAAAACATCGCCACGGATGACCCTGGCAAACTATCGCTAATGAGATGCAGAGTAGGCGTTCCCGAGCAAAAAGCCACGACAACACCACACCTCAGCATTCTCAACGACCAGCCAGATCGGCGATAAGAACACAAAACATGCGATAAGGTGCGTTAGCAGCAGGAAATTAACACCTGCTCTGACCTGGTGCAAAATCGGACGACAACCGGCCCCAGAAAAGGGAGCCCAGACCACAGCCACACCTGAAGAAAAACAGATGCCATGGAGCCAACGATTATGCAGCTCGGACACGCAAGAGTGCCACAACACCCACCGCCACCCACCCCTGTATCACCCCCCACACCCCTGGGCCCCACCCCAGGCATACCCCACCTCCCCCAGACCAAGAGGCTGCACATCAACATCACGAAATCATGAACAAAATCATTCGCCTGATGCCGCAGAATCACAACAACTAACAGTCATGTGAGTACAGAAAAAGCAGAATCAACCATTCACCATTGAGAGTCCAAACAAAATATCACAATCAAATTTCGAACCAAACAACTATTTGGAAGAGTCATGGTGGGTCATCCCTGGACAATCCATAAGTGACAGCCTGTAAGACAATATCCCACATAAGAAGGTGCGTCAGGCACTCATCAAAGGACAGAGGAGAGAGAAAACAAGAGAGAGATAGACTGAACAAGGAGTACAAGGACAGTCAGGCCCTTGGCACAATCATGCCAACTGTTGCGTGTGTCTCACAATTGGTGCACCCAAAATCTAAGGCCCGGCAACAATTCCAGCACGAAGGCCACATCACATTTCAAAAATGCAAGCAGTAGTCAGACTAAAATTAGGCATGAAAGCTCCTTTATCTCAATACACAAGGCGGAAGGACATCCCAACCTCCGACCTTGGTCTCCAAAGCACCCTGCACCCCCTGAGCGAGATACCATACCAGACTCTGGCGACTCCCAAACCACGAACTGCGCTAATGAAAGAGCAACGTGTCCACAGTCCACACACACTTGTCCCTGCTCGAGCTACACCTCATGGCAAGCCCCCAACACATCTGTAAACAAGGCAACCCATACGTCCAAACGTCGAACACACATATGACTCATTGCTCGGTACTGTGGCATATCGTTCACAGGACTGTTGCCGGTCTGAGGCGTGCTGGTGGTACGAGACCAACAAACGCAATGGCAGGCAATCCAGGGCACATTCACAACCCCAGTCACGTGGAACTGTACCGTGACCGAATGCTGCATCTGTTCGGAGCTCTGCCAATGGCAGTTTTGTGAATCAGTTACCGTCTGAGTTTCCGGCTTGCGTACATCACATGCGTACAGCCATGGTTCCACTGTCGATCATGCACATTCGAGTGGCCCATGGACGTCTGCCTATCCAACACAACGGTAGCTGAACTGGATTATGACTTGTGTGTGCGCCCCCTGTTGGCCCACGAACAGGAGTGCAACGGGGATACCCAGGCATGGGATGCCTTAATATGTGGTGTATGTGCCGGCAGCAGTGGATGGGAGATTGCACAAGTCATCGTGTGCAGTGACCACATCAATTGGTGAAGCACATCTGTCCTGACCAGTTAATGGATTGGCTCTCCCTCGTGTTCCTTGAATTAGAGAACGACGTACTTCTGGAACTGATTGCCTATGAAGCAGCGCTCGCATTCATGGACGAGTAACTACCTTCCTGCAGCAACAACTGACTGACACCAGGAGCACAGGTCCCAACGCTGTGTTGCATCGTGGAGGAATGGTCACATAAGCCAGAACAACAGTGGACATGTCAGCATTCGCTCGGACTCAGAATGCATGTGCATGCACCTACGCGTGTTGTCACACACCTGTGCAAGGTGCTGCAGCCCCATGGGCGGAGCTGCACAGCGTCGCTTGGTAACGTTCCTAAATCTGACGTACTGCTGGAGGGAGACTACACACATGGCAATGTAGCACGACATGTGACCTTGTTGGTCCCTTTCACCTGCTCACTGTCAGCATAGCACACAGTCGGCATAATTTTGCCTGGAAGGCTGGGACGGCTTTTCATAAACGAAAGCCCTGGACCCATAAAAGAAAAGCAGATTTGCATTTTGCACCACATTTTTTTAAAAAGAAGGGACCTTTAGAGAATCTTTAATCCCACCACAGTCACTCAAACTTGCTTGAATCTCTTACAGCACTTGCAACCATTCGAGGCGGCCAAAATGTTCCTGCTTTTGCGTACGTTTTTTAAAAATTGGCCAAAGTTGTGGTTTGTAAAGCTGGAGAAATTAAAATATCATGGAGTTGCGAAGTCCTGGACATTAGAACTGCAGTCACAGCTAAGGGTATGCGAAATATGCATAATTTATTTTTACATATTTACATAAAATTTTGGAAAAATTAATTAAACCTACAAAAAATGGGGGAGATTTACGAAAAAGTCACACAACATAGCGCAGCTGCCCATGCAACAGGGAGAAAGCAGGAGAGCGTCATATCTTCAAAGATATGGCTATCTCCTCCCCTTTCCCTTGCGCCGGCGCTGATTACAGCTGAAGTGCGCCATGCACACAGCTTCGCGCCCCAAGGCCAGGGTGTGTGCATGAGTCTAGCATAGGTTTTGTAAAGGAAGGGTACCCTTCCTGTACAAAATACTATGCTAGACACAAGGGAAAGCTTTTCCCACTTCATATGCATGCTGCACAGTGCTGCACGCATGCAAAGTCGGAAAAGGAAATTCTCCTTCCCTGCACCTAGTTGAAAAGGGCGCAGTTTTCTCACGCTAAACCCAATCTACTGTTTATAGTAAATTGGGTTTAGCGTGAGAAACCTTGGGTGGTTACATGGGAACGCTCATGCACCACTCTCGGTACGCCCCCATGGCGCAAAGTAACGCAAAGCAGCGCAATGCGCAGCCTCACATTACTTTTAAGTTATTTCCAGCACTAAACAAGTTTAGCTCTGGAAAGAAAATTACAAAAAAAGATTTTGCGTCATTTTGCACCACTTTTCTGATGTAAACACGGTGCAAAAGCTTAGCAAATCTCCCTGGAGTTCCATCATTTAGTGCTATATTTTACTAAGAAATGCACCCATGTAAAAACGCATTTTGTGCAAACAAATTGTGCAAAAAAAAACACAAGTGCCTCAAACAACATCCACTCGTGTTGTGGTGCTTGATGGCGTTCCTGTACTCCACCAATTGTCTTTACCACAAAACAACTGCAATTAAGTCAAGAGGCATCAAGGCACAATTACTGGAATGTAATGTAAGAGCATAACACGAAATTCTGGACATTTTGTGAGAGTATGCCTTTGTAACCAACATTTAGCCCAGACCTAATCATAACTTGCACTATGCCATGCGGTAAACTGGGTAAATGATTACACCGCGATGTACAACTTGTCTTCTGGAATGTGGCCCTCACAGGCACAGCAAATAAGGCTCTTCTGTATGTCACATATCTCGTTTCTATGGTTCCCTAGGGTTTGTTTGGAACTTGGCTTTTGCTGCTCAGACTTTTTGGTAGTGCCAGATTACCAAATAGGCAATTTAGGCACCAACCTATGGGCCCCACTCCTTTTTGGGTGACAACGGATAAAAATAATATTGATTTGATCTTGAAAGACAAGTCAAATCAAGCTTTCTTAAATATTGTTTCAAAAAGATAGAAAAAAATGAATCACCACAAAGAAACAAAAACTTTGCATTAAAGACTCTATAGAGTAATTACTGTATTAATGTAATGTACCCATTACCAACTTAAAGTACATAAACCAGAGACTTCAGATTCATATAACAGTAAGGTGCATATTTGCAAGCTCCTATGGCCACTACAACGTAACTTTCAGTGACGTTCTAGTGGCTTTGTCTTATTTACAGGGCAGTCTTAAGCCACTTAACGTGGCTTAATGCTGCTTTGTAAGTAAATGCAAAAAGAACTATTGATGGACAAAATGCAGAACAATGTCATACATTCACCCCAGTATAGAGATCTGGGCCTCAATCCATCGTTTTTTTGCTCACCATGCCATTCCAATTTGGACCCAGCCATATGCAAATCAGTCTTGACCCTGTGCCCAATGGGTACAGTCCAGTCCGGACTGCCAGGCCAGGTCCACCCTGGACTGGAAACAAGCATCCTAGGACCGGTTTCGAGGTTTCACCCCTCTTCAGTCAGGATAGCTTGATTCCAGTAGCATGGAGAGCACGGAACTCGCGTCTGAGCATACCCGTCCCACTCGGGGTGACAAATGCAAAAAGAACTATTGATGGACAGAATGCAGAACAATGTCATACATTCACCCCAGTACAGAGATCTGGGCCTCAATCCATCGTTTTTTTGCTCACCATGCCATTCCAGTTTGGACCCAGGCATATGCAAACCAGTCTTGACCCTGTGCCCAATGGGAACAGTCCAGCCCGAACTGCCAGGCCAGGTCCTCCCTGGACAGGAAACAAGCATCCTAGGACTGGTTTCGGGGTTTCACCTCTCTTCAGCCAGTATAGCTTGATTCCAGTGGCATGGAGAGCACAGGACTCACGTCTGAGCATACCCGTCCCACTCGGGGTGACAAATGCAAAAAGAACTATTGATGGACAGAATGCAGAACAATGTCATACATTCACCCCAGTACAGAGATCTGGGCCTCAATCCATCGTTTTTTTGCTCACCATGCCATTCCAGTTTGGACCCAGCCATATGCAAATCAGTCTTGATCCTGTGCCCAATGGGAACAGGTCAGCCCGAACTGCCAGGCCAGGTCCTCCCTGGACTGGAAACAAGCATCCTAGGACCGGTTTCAGGGTTTCACCCCTCTTCAGCCAGGACTGTTCCCATGAGGCACAGGATCAAGACTGATTTGCATATGGCCAGGTCTAAACTGGGGTGGCACGGTGAGCAAAAGAATGATGGATTTAACCCAGATCTCTTGACTGGGGGTGAATGTTTTGATTTGTTCTGCATTCCGTCCATCAATTGTATGTCTTTTGCTTTCTCGCCCTAAGTGCGCCAGGTATGCCCAGATGTGGGTCCTGGGCTCACTGTGCCACTGGACTCAAGCTATCCTGGCTGAAGAGGGGTGAAACCCCGAAACCAGTCCTAGGATGCTTGTTTCCGGTCCAGGGAGGACCTGGCTTGGCAGTTCGAGCTGGACTGTTCCCATGAGTCACAGGGTCAAGGCTGATTTACATATGACCAGGTCTAAACTGGGGTGGCATGGTGAGCAAAAGAATGATGGATTTAACCCAGATCTCTTGACTGGGGTTGAATGTTTTGATTTGTTCTGCATTCCGTCCATCAATTGTGCATCATTTGCTTTCTCGCCCTACGTGGGCCAGGTATGCCCAGACGTGGGTCCTGGGCTCACTGTGCCACTGGAATCAAGGTATCCTGGCTGAAGAGGGGTGAAACCCCAAAATCGGTCCTAGGATGCTTGTTTCTGGTCCAGGGAGGACCTGGCTTGGCAGTTTGGGCTGGACTGCTCCCATGAGGCACAGAGTCAAGACTTATTTGCATATGGCCAGGTTTAAACTGGGGTGGCATGGTGAGCAAAAGAGTGATGGATTTAACCCAGATCTCTTGACTGGGGTTAAATGTTTTGATTTGTTCTACATTCCGTTCATCAATTGTGTGTCTTTTGCTTTGTAAATAAGGCACCCTTTCACACTGTACTTAGCGTGAAAGGGGAGGGCAATTGGTGTTGCTGTAGGTGTTCACTGCAACACCCATTGATTCTGATGCTGCCACCCATTTAAAAGGGCAGCGTAAATAGGAGGCAGCACCAAAATTAAGATCAGGGAAAACCTGGTCTTACCCTGCGCAATTAGGAGAAATGCGTTATTTCTCCTATTTTTTGCTGTTTCCATGTGTGCTGCCTTGCGCCATTGATTGTTTATGTGCAGCAAGGTGTCCCTTCCTGCACATAAACAATCTTTGAAAAAAAAAATATTTTGGAACTCCCACACAGAAGTGACAAAACACCATTTAAAGGTTGTTTATGTGAAGGAAGGGTCACCTTCCTGCACATAAACAATCTTCCCCTTAATGCAAACACCCTTGCACCAGGGTGCCTGCATGGGCACTAGGCTGCTAAATTTAGTGCCAGCGCAGGGGGAAACACAGGGCTGCACCATGTTGTTGTAAATGTGGTGCAGCCCTGCGTTTCTGAAGTGGTGGAGCGTAACATTAAGCCAAGGAGTCTAACGCCGCTCTCTGCCACTTCGTTGTGAATATGCCACCTAGTCTCTTAATAGCTCATCTTCTGGCAGCTGGCAGTTTGCAAAAAAAAATCCAGTACATTGGGTATTAGGAGATAATTT
The DNA here is from genome assembly GCF_964204655.1 of Triturus cristatus. NCBI lineage: Eukaryota > Metazoa > Chordata > Amphibia > Caudata > Salamandridae > Triturus > Triturus cristatus. Next base: position 344,358,256 of record NC_140586.1, read on the forward strand.
GTGAGGGGGGCCCTGAAATTTCGACTGCCTATGGGCCTCCACAGGATTGAATCCGGCACTGCTTGGTGGGTTAAATCACTAGCACTGGAGCAGATCATCAAAATGTTCTCTACTGACCGTCTGTCCATTGCTGGAATCAAGCGAGCTATTTTTCATTGTTCACCTCTTCTAACACTGGAGCCAAGATTAGTTTAAATGCTGTATAAGCAGTGCTTAATTTGTAGAAGAATGAGCGCCGGTGCCCACAGCTGTCCTTCGGTGTTAATAAAATCGGCGAGCCAAATACTGAGGCTTCGCATTGTTTAATTCACCTCATGTCTCTTCAGTCCACTACCAGACACTACTGTCCCTTTATCACACTCTTGCGGTCCCGGCTTTCTCCATTTTTGACGGTTTTTCCATCTGTCTCTTCTTCCGTCCCTTCGCTTTGTGTTTTTTTCCTTCACTTGCTCCCAGTCAATATGTGATCAGGAAAATACGTGCAAGTAAATGAGTGACGGTGGACCCCACCGGCTCAAATTAAGCACTGTGTATAAGTGAAAACAATCTGTCACTGGAGGTGGGCGATCCAACAAAATAACAGGGAGAGCCAGAGCCGAGCAAAGGGTCTGGCTCGGATCTTAGAGCCAATGCACAAGCCGAGCCCTGAACATTTTTTCGATGTAAATTATACAACAAATATCATGTCAAATATGGCAAAGTCAATTCAAAGTTCCTAAAATGTGTTTCTTTAACATGTGAAAACGTTGACAATAGTAAAACACATTATAGCACTGCTCTGAGAGGTAATTATTAATAGTGATAGTTTTGTACAGCGGGGAGCCTGAACTCACATATTTGAAAGTGCGTTCAATCGGGATAACTTTTAAAAAAAGGGGCAGATTTACAAGCCCCTTGAGCCTCATTTACGCCGCCGTTGCGTCACTTTTGTGACGCAGCGGCGGCGCAAATCCTGCGCCATGGTGCGGGGTATTTACAACGTGACGCATCTGGGAGATGCGTCACGTTGTAAAGCCCTGCGCAACATGTAGGCGTTCCTGCACAGGGGGGGGCGTTCCGACGCAGGAACGCCTCCTAAAAGTGGCTGAGTGAAATCTACAAGATTTCACTCAGTCAGTTTTAGGCTCATGCTGCGTCAAAACCCTGCGCCTGCCTGAAGCAGGCGTAAGGATTGACGCAGCATTAACAAGATAGGGCCCCCAGAGCATTGCTGGAGCTGCGTCGCGCTTGCAACGCAACTCCAGCAATGAGCCACTTTTACGGTCCAGATGCGTCACGCATCTGTGCCGTTTTTGTCCCATGGTGCGCCATATTGTAAATGCGGCGCATCCATGGTGGCGGAGCTGTGGCGCACAATAACTGACGCATCCATGCTGATATGCAGGGATGCGCCAGTTATTGTAAATATGCCCCAAAGAGTTTTGGTGAAGTAAAATATTTGCCTAAAATAACACCATTTACATGAGGAAACCATGCTGTATCCTGGTTTTCCGGTTTCAAATCAGCCAATAAATGACTATCTATTTGTCTTTCCTTTTGTTAAGACTGTTTTAACCTCGTGGTCCATTTGTTTTTAAATATAGTGTGAACTACAGCCGAGGGTATTGGAGGGCTTTACATCAGCGCCAGTTACATTACACAAGGTCATGGTCATATGCATTGTTTATAGGCATGGGGAGAGTAAGTTATTTGCCCAAATGATGTGTTCTAGAGACTCGAACCTACCTGGTTTCCCAGTCTCACAGTCCGCAGCTCTGACCGTAAGCCACATCCTGGGTAGAGTAAGGCTGGTAGAAGCTACATAAAAGCTCGGCTCGTTATGGGCTCGAGGTTCCAACCAAACGTCGAACTGAGCCAGTGCCAGGCTTCAGGCTCGAGTCTGGCTCGAGCTTTCCTTGGCTCGCCACCTCTGTCTGTTACCCTCACTTGCACAACATCTGGTAAGGAAGCTCGGAGAGTTAAGGAGTGAAAATACCCATTGGAGGAAGCACCATTATCGAAAACGAATTATAATTGTTAATATTAATATTATTGTTAGCCTCGGCTCCACTGCTGTAGGTAATTAAATCGGCAGCTGCACATTTACATTCAAATTCTTTTGAATGCACCATACTGTACACTGTGTCAGTAAATGCTCAAGCGCGGGGGGTGGGGGGGGGGGGGTGCCAGCAAGGGAAGGGGGCGACAGGACAGAACACACTAATGCCAGCAGCAGTAGAGAAGTCACTAAGACGAATGTGTACAGATGACCTTTTGTATCTTGAAATGTTAAGGTCATTAGTCAGCCAATAGTGAGACAGGAGTGCAGCTCATTTGCATCAGTGCTTCCGTTGTTCTGATACTCATCACCTCCCCTGGCGAGTGATTCATCAAAGCCCAAGAAGGGATGAGCGGAGGTCATCGCATGTCAGAGGGTTTACTGTCCTGCCTTTCCCCACCAGTTACCGGAGGCTTCTGTAACTCTGGGGATTGCACAAATACTCCTGGGTACTGGAATTTGGGAAAGAACATGTTTCCGATCCAACTCAGGGCCGGGCAGCCCTTTGATCCCACAGGGCATTTCCCCGGGGGGCTGAAATCCTTGGTGGCCGGTTTTGTAGGATCAGGTCCTGTTGCCTGAGTGATTTCCCAGCTCTGAAGGTTAACTGCAGCAGACACTTGAAGGCTTCAAGAAGGAGAGAATGAGGGGTAGAGAGGAAGGGAATGAGATGGCAGAGAGAAAGCGACTAGCGAGCTAGGGGGCATATCAACAAGGCCTTTATCTCTGCTTTTTTGGCTTTAAAAGGCAAAAAAGCAGAGATAAAACTAGCGCCCTATCAATAACAGGGTGCTAACACGCAAATTTGCATGTTAGCACCCTTTTACTCTACGCTTCCCCTTGCATCTCTAATGAGATGCAAAGGGGGCGTTCCTTAGTAAAATAATAGGAGAAATGTTGCTAAGCGACATTTCTCCTATTATCAAGAATGTCGCTAACCCTGTTAAAGACAAAAAAAAGCAGCGCTAACCGCGGTTAACGCTGCTTTTTTACGTCTGCTAATTTTCAGACTTAGCCAAGATATCCTGTGGAAGGAGGATATCATGGCTAAGTTTGCCTGTCCCTATCAACAAGGTAACGTGTGATTATCGCTGGGTTTCCAGCGATAATCTCACGTTAGCCTGTTAGCGTGTAGATTTTTATCGCTATTGAGATAAGCGTTGCTAATAGCACGCTATCTCAGCGATAAAAATTCACGCTAGCTAAGTGCGCTTTGCGATAATTATCGCCGGTTGTTGTTGATATGCCCCTAGAAGAGAGAGGAGAGAAAGAGAATGGATGGATGGAAAGGGAGAGATAGCGTGAGAAGATGAAGGGAGTGGCTGGACTGAGCATTTTGCCAGAGGCTGTTTTTGGGGTCCCAGTCCAACCCTGCACCAACTCCTGATGCGTTTATCCCTGAGGTTCACCAAGTGAAATGCACCGTAAATGAAGAGTTACTGTGGATCTCAGAATGCCCCATGGAACCAGAAACGCGTTACCGGACCCATCGGGATGGCAGGGCTGCAAGAGGCCATGATGCCATTATATGAAGGGGAGGGTTTTCAGTGATTCCTTTAAGCCCCTTTTTGACGTTCACATGCCAATTAGAAAGACACAAAAATACCCAAAATATGAACCAAGACATCAAAGAATTTCTCAACTAGAATTGTGTTAACCTCTTGCGTGCCCCGCCCTTTCCCCGCCCTGTGCCGGGCTTTCTATTAGCGGGCGGGGTTCATGACGAGATGGTCTCGTCATGGGCACAGCGCAACCGCGGCCCATGACAAGACCATCTCGTCATGGGCACTGAAGGGGTTAAAAAACAAATTCCATCTATCATTGGGGCACTGGGCATGTTCAAGATGTGTTGGTGCTGATTTTTTTCCTTTGGTGAGACCCCCCTTCAATGACCCTCCCTCAATTCATATCCTCCGCGTAGGTTGTGACTCCTACACATCTCATTAGCTACTCTGTCTCTTCTGCCAGGAGTGAACATGTAAGCCAGGGTGATATTGACTGGAACTTCACTTAACTATCCACTTCAACTGCAAACAAGCAACCGACTGATTAGAGTAATACTAATCTATGAACTGAAAGCCCACATGCAAGAGCACAAAAAAGGACCTTGTAATTTCAGCCGCTGACCATTTCCTACATAAGAACATCACACTTTGTCATAAGGAGTTCACATGGGCTGTTGACAGCAGCATTCTGCAAATTTCAGCTAACAATGACCACATAATTACCTTAAATGTCAATGCTTTGTGCTTCCTGAACATCTTGGGGAGATTCACAACAGTATTTATGAGTACAGGGGGAGCACGTGAGTACACCCTTGGTGGCAAGGACTTCATCGCCCACGATCCTGTGAGGTCTTATCTGTGCCTGGAGGCTGAACTTCCTTTAGGGTGCCATATTAGGCGCTGCAGCCACCGCTGCGTGGAATGCGCGAATACTTACTTGGGGTCAAAGACTTCATTACCCAGTATCCTGTAGGGGAGACGCGGCGTTCTGCGATGGCCACACACCAAGCAGTTGGGGGCAGGACTCGAAGCCCCAGGAGCCAGCGGGGGCTGTGACAGGCCTGGCAGCCCCTCCCCTCTCACTACCGGGGGATATTTCAACCCCTTGCGCCTCCCGCTTCGCGGGAGGCGCGGCGTTCTGCGACGGCCACACACCAAGCAGTTGGGGGCAGGATTCGAAGCCCCAGGAGCCAGCGGGGGCCGTGACAGGACCGGCAGCCCCTCCCCTCTCACTACCAGGGGCTATTTCAACTCCATGTGCCTCCCGCTTCGATGGAGACGCGGCGTTCTGCGATGGCCACAAACCAAGCAGTTGGGGGCAGGACTCGAAGCCCCAGGAGCCAGCGGGGGCCGTGACAGGACCGGCAGCCCCTCCCCTCTCACTACCAGGGGCTATTTCAACTCCTTGTGCCTCCCGCTTCGATGGAGACGCGGCGTTCTGCGATGGTCACAAACCAAGCAGTTGGGGGCAGGACTCGAAGCCCCAGGAGCCAGCGGGGCCGTGACAGGACCGGCAGCCCCTCCCCTATCATCACCAGAGGTATTTAACCATCTGTCGACTCCCGCGTCGCGGGACGTGCGCAGGCGGGCACCGGGCGAAGCCCAGGCCAAGGGCAGGCCCGTCCAAACCCGTCACAGCCAGGAAGAGCCAGGGCAGGGCGTCTTGTCCGCCATTAGCTATGGGGGGGATCGAATCGAGGACTGCAACAAATAAACTGTGATTGTGTTTAAAGGTACTCTTTCGTAAATTCAGAAAGACAACTTATGGCCCAGTGGAAGCCTCTAATGGTGTCCGAATAGAGGGTGGATTGGAAATAAGTACGGGACTTCGGCTTTGATATCGACCATTAACTCATTAACAGCAGAGGTGAGGGATCTAAAAGCCTTAGTCATAGATTTAAAAGCCTCTCTGGAAATATTAGCATTGCACCATACTTCACAAAAACATTTAGCCGCCCTTCAGTCCCAAAATTTATTACCAAAAAACCCCAAACAAATTGGCAGGACACGCTCCGCATCTAATCAACCAGTGTGCATTATCCCAAACCATAAGGTAGGGCCGCCCAGCGAGTCTGTGGTGATAACACAGTGTAGGAAGCAAACTAGCGCTCTACCTGCCTTAGTTCTTCCTACACCCCAGGTAAACACATATACTAGATTAGCGCCAGGTGTAACCTCTGCTGGACGCTTTCCCTGCCCTATACCTTTAAAGCGGACAGTTTTTATGGTTAATGTTCCTAAGGCGGTGGGTCGTGAACACGGGGATTCGTTAATTAACAAGGTTACACACTGGATTAGATATGTTAGGGGCTGCTACTCACTGATAAGAGAGGATATTGTGAGGGCTACTAGACATTCACATCCAGCTCAACGATTAGACACTATTGAGCTTACCCAGATATCCCCTCACTTAGCAGAGGGACTTTTGGCTTTAGAGTATAGGACCTGCCCTCCCACTACCTCGGATATTCAACTTAGATGTTCTCCGCTGACAGGCAATGCAATTATGAGGGATGAAGCCATTGAGCTTTCTAGAGGGTCGCATTTTAATAACGATTGACTGACAGGAATCTCCCAACCATCAATCTCCTATATATGCGACCCTGCACCACCGCTCATGTATAGTGTCCCTATCACCATTACTGTTCCACAGAGCATACATAGCCAGGTTAGATTACCTCAATCCGAACCATCCTACACTCCCCGAAAAAAACTTGATCCCGGGCAGGTAGCAATAAGCCCCAGCATCATAACTTCCTCTCTGGAATTTAATTGTGCCCATACCCAACTACCTAGTGAGCAGGGGCCCCTAAAAGTGTATAGCGCAAGCTTGAAGATCCTTTCCTGGAATATAGCCGGCCTTTCTAGGAAACTACCTTTCCCAGATATAACATCTCAAGCCGTATCTGGTACGACCACTTTCTGAAACTTTATTCTAATTCTGAGGATCTCTCATTGGAAGACACATCAACAGATCCCAGAATAGGTTCGGGGGATTTAAACAGCTATCCTTTTTCCGAACTGGAAGTGGAAACTGCCATTCGGCGTATAGTCCCAGCTAAGGCAGCAGGCCCAGATGGCATTCCCGGAGATCTTCTTCGGGCAGATCCCGTTAAATGGGCGAAATTAATTACCATTCTTATTAATGCCATTGATACCGGCTCTCCGATACTAGATTCCTGGAAAGGAGCAGAGGTGGTCCCTATTTATAAAAAGGGTGCTAGGGACGACCCTGCTAATTATCGCCCAATAAGCCTAATTGATTCAGTGCAAAAGGTTATTGGGAGGGTGGTGCTGGAGAGAATCTTGGAAGGGGCAGATGAAAATAGGATCCTCTCCGACTACCAAGCAGGCTTTAGGGCAGGTACAGGGACAATTGAGTAGGTGTTTAGGTTAATTCTCCTCTACTGGAAGGTGGTCAAGATAGGCAAAGGCAGTCTTTACCTTGCATTTATAGATCTAAAGACTGCCTTTGACCTAGTCCCTCGAGGGCGCCTGTAGAAGGTCCTAGCTGACCAGGGAGTTCCCAAGTATATTTTAAATCTCTCGGTGCGTCTCCATGAAGGTAACTACGCCCAGGTCAGATGGGGCTCCCAAGGGCAGAAGACGGACAGAATACCGGAGAACAGGGGTGTCCGCCAGGGCTGTGTTTTAGCTCCCACCCTATTCTCTTTTTACGTGAATGGGGTGGTGGAGCACCTGCAGCGAATACCATCTGACGCACCAGCCCTGGCGGACGAAAAAATCCCCACCCTCCTGTTCGCCGACAACACCCTTCTTATCTCCAAGACCCCGAGGGGCTTGCAGAGTTTGTTGGACAGCTTCCAGTCATTCTGCACCAATAGAGGGTTGATCATTAACTCTGAGAAAACCAAGTACTTGGTGCTGAATCCCCCTAAGAATCTTAGAACTCCACCTGTATTAAATTCTGTCCCGTTAGAGAGGGTCACCACATTTGACTACCTGGGTATCCGCATCTCTGACTCCATGCTCTGGAGTACCCACATACAAAAAATGCTTTTGAACCACAAAAGGGTAGTGGGGGCAATACTCAAAGAGCATCGTACTTCAACAAGCAAACCTATTGCTCCCGCAATTGATATGTATAAGGCCACAGGAGTGAGTTCAGGCCTTTACGGTGCTGAACCCTGTGGTTTTTCTAACTTAGATCAAATTGTGAGGTCAGAAAATAAATTTTTAAAAGATCTTATGATGCTGCCCCTGAGGACCCCCACTAGGTCCCTACTGCAAGATCTAGGGTGCCACTCATTTAGAGATCTGGCCAGACTTCGCCCCCTTCTGTTGTGGGCCCGCTTGTGGCGGACCCCAGAATTAGTAAAGTATGCAGCGGGGTTAAGCGAAATAATGAACATGGATGGATGGCATAAAATCAAATGGCTTAAGGACCTAAAAACATTGTTGCATGACCTTGACCTTAAAGAGGCGTAGATAAATAGAACTGCTCCACCAAAGGCAGAACTTAAGAAAGCTTATTGGTCCTGGGTCCGCAATAAGGGTTTTCTTGATCCTAAACTAGGCAGGCTACCAGAGGAGTTCATGCAACATAAACATATCACTTACTATGAACCATACCTAGATGTCATACAAAAACCTTATGACAGAGCTCTGTTTTTTGAGTTCAGGGTTGGTTCGCTCCTCACTCGTGAAATGACCGCTCGATGGAAGGCTCCCCATCAGACATCAGCCTCCTGCCCGAATTGCGAAGCCAATCTTGAGTCAATAGCTCATGTCATGTTCATGTGCCCAGCCTATAAAGCGACAAGGGAACGATGGCTTAAACCACTCTGCAGGGAGTTGGGTACTCGTAGCCACTTAGTGGCGTTGCGCATCCTAAGATCTGATGCACAAGCCCTACATGCGTGTGGTTTGGCCAAATTCCTGAGTTGGGCATGGAACATCAGATCGAGAACCCTGAAAGCCAATCTCTAAGTATTGTCGCTGCTATGAGCTACCTGCACCCTGTGAATTGTATTTTTTATATATTTTGTCTTGTAAATACTATTTTTAATGTTACTGTCAATTATTCCATCATAAGGATTTTTTGATGAATTATGTTATTTAGTCACTTAGGGTACATTTATTACTTGATAAAATGTTTTGTACTTTTTATAATATAGCTTTTTAACTTGTGTCCCACAGCTTTTAAGATATGTTTTTATCGAAATAAAGCTAATATGACTGACTGTAGGGGCTCATTTGTACCTGGAGGCTGGACTTCCTTTTGGGCACTATTTAAGGTGCTATAGCCACCGCTGCGTGGGACGCGTCAATACATCCTTGGTGGCAAGGACTTCATTGCCCACAATCCTCATCTCTGTCTGGAGGCTGGACTTTCTGTTTTGGACCATATCGGTGCTACAACCACCGCTGCCCTAGTACTGGACGTAGGGAGATGCAATTAAATACATGGTGGCAAGGACTTAATTGCTGACAATCCTGTGGGGTCTCCTCTCCGTCTGTACCTGGAGGCTGGACATCTTGTTTGGCGAAATATAAGGAGCCGCAGTAACCGGTGCACCAGACACGTAAACACACCCTTGGTGGCAAGGGCTTGATTGACCACATTTCTGTGGGATCTCATGTGTGCCTGGAGGCTGGACTTAGCTGCTGCCACCGCTGACTGGGCACTGGAAGTAGGGATGCGGGAGTGCTACAGCACCCCCAACATAGTCATGCTGGAGTTCAGAAGGTGAATCAACAAAAAAGATGCATTTGATTTTTGGGTATATTCGCTGTGCGGTTAAATAGAGAGGTCAAATGTCAGGCTATATCTTCTGACAATTGCTGCTTGTTATTTCAACATGGAGACTGGTGTTTACTTTTCTTTTTTCTGACGGCAAATTGAGAGAATTTGGTGAACTGAACTATCTGACTATTTTGCTTGAATATGAAAAGATATGCTGAAAGATGTCTATTTTTGTTTTAACACACAACAACATGTAAATACCTATAAAATACCTGTATAGATATTTCAGAATATATCACCTATTTAGAAAACACAACCGAAGCACCATTTTTTGTATTTCCGAAGTGTGATGGAGAAACACATTTTCAAATAATAAAGAAACTTTACTTGCTGATGTGCAAATGTTCACTGAAACTCCTCACATTATCTATGATTTGTGCCCTATATATTTTGATCAGCAAAACTACCTGCCTGTGCAAATTTACTGGCTATATCAATGGAAAATGTGCTGTCTGTAAATGACAATGCACTCCACAGCATGCTAGAGTAATATATGTGTGACAGTGTGCTCCAGAAGGCACCATTGGCTACAAATCATACCCTTACCACGCTCCTACTAAACTGGCGCTGCTCATTTGCTACGCTTGTTTTGTTTGATGCTTTGATTTTGCACAATCTGTTTGACTTCAGTGATATAACATTGACAGCAGCACGCCCACTCTGAAAATTGTTACAGCACCACTGAGACCGGGCCAAGAGCGGGCTAATCTGCGCCCGTCCGAGCCCGGAGGAGGCCCATCTTTTGGACGCTTGATGACCTGTATTAGGAGGTGGTAGGTGTCTATTACCTCTCACTTTGGGGAAAAGAAAGGCCACTCCACCTAAAGGGAGCGAGAAGGACTTCCATAAACCTATGTCACCTATTACCAACTACTTCGCACCAGTTATGTCACCAGTTATGAGGACAATTAGGTCTGAGATGGAAAATGGTGAAGAAAGGGGCGTTGTGGGCCACTTCTGTCTGCAACTAGGCAGACACAAGCTCATAATAGGTAAACAGCTACAATACAAGAGCAAGTGGTAGCAAGGAAGAACGAAAGATGGAATGATAGAAAAAGGAAAGATGAAAGGACAATTGAATAGAAGGAAAGATGAGTGGAAGCGTGGGCGGATGAATGAGTGGGTGGTTTAATGAGTGGATAGATGGCTAGATGGATGAGTGAATGGTTATGTGAACTGGTGGATGGACTGGAGAATGGAAGGCAGAGTGAAGGGATGGATGGATGAATGAGTGAGTGAGTGAATGGATAACCTGGTGGGCACGTGAAAGGATGACAGAGTAAAAGGATGGATAGGTGGGTACACAGGTGAAAGGGATAGATAGGTGGCTGGACAGGTGAAACGATAGCATGTATGAATGAGTGGGTGAAAGGATGAGTGAATGGATGGGTGAGTGAATGGATGGATTGTTATTGTTGTTGTTATTGTTAACTTGAATCTATATAGCGCATAATCACCGGCAGGTCTCACAGCACGTTGAGAAGGTAGCAATGCTGAGAGGGAAATTTATGCAATGTCCACACCCTCCCTAAGCAGCAGAGTTTTGAGTTGTTTCCTGAAAGGGAGAAGTGCAGGTTCCTTGCAGAGCTTTTCGGGCAACGGTTCCATAGTTGGGGAATTAAAACAGAGAAGGCTCTACCGCCTTTGGAAGTGGATTTGACCTGGGGGTAAACCAGGATGCCAGCCTCGGCTGATCGAAGAGTATGTCCAGGCACGTAGTGCCTTAGGCATTCCTTGATGTAGACTGGGGCCTGGTCGTGAACAGCTTTGTGAGCAATGCAGAGGCCTATGAATTTAGCTCTCTGTTTGATGGGGAGCCAATTAAGTTGTTGCAGTAAGGGCATCGTCTGGGCTCGTCTAGGGAGCCTGAAAATCAGTCAGGCTGCGTCATTCATGGTCACCTGTAGTTTCTTGATACGTTTCTCTGGGAGACCAATATGTGTGGCATTGCCGTAGTCTAGTCGTAGAACTAGTTGCCAGAACAGATTCTCTTCCTTCCTCAGCGCCAAGACACCTCCGGGTATACGTGCGCTTTATAAATCACAGTAACATTAACATTAACACGATCATGGCCGACACGACCATCTGCAATGTGGCTGAAGAGAGGAGAGGGGCAAGTTTCCGCAGCTGTCTTAATAAGCAAACACAAGTACCAACCACGGCAGAGACTTGATTAGCCATGGAGAGGTTAGCATCAATCTTGATGCCTAGGCTTTTTACAACCGGGACCGGTGGAGGGCGGTACCCAGCTCTTGTGGCCAGAAGTGGTCACTCCAGGGGTTATTTTTAGAGGGCATGACAAGCACCTCGGTTTTGTCAGGGTTCACTTTTAACGAGTTAGCTGTCATCCAACTGACCATGAATCTAAGGATGTTTTGCACACGGGCGTGGGCTTGAGGGGTGTTGTCTATCTGGAGAATCAGTTGTGTGTTGTCTGCATAGTTGAATACTTGGCATTCCATACGCATCAGTGCAGCCACGAGTGGCTGGAGGTAGACGTTGAACAGGAGAGGTGACAAAGTTGAGCCCTGGGGGATGCCACAGGTGAGTGTGACAACGTTCGACACCTGTTCACCCAGTTGGACCCTTTGGGAGCGACCGGATAGAAAAGATTCCAGCCATTGGTGTGCCAGCCCATGGATGCCCAGATCGAAGAGCCGTGTCAGAAGCTGAGGGTGACTGACTGTGTCGAATGCCGCAGACAGATGCAATAGGACCAGGGCACTCGGCTTTCTATTGTCGGCCCTGAGCCTGAGTTCGTCCAGGACTGACAACATCACCAATTTTGTGCTGTGATGGGCCCTAAAGCCAGCCTACCGTACCTGTTGTTGTTAGCTGCATCTGCCCCTGGTTTTTTTTATCAGTGGGATGACCCTACCTTCCTTCAAGCTGCTGGGCATACATCCTGTCGCTAGGGAACGATTGAGTAGATCAAGAATCTCCCTCTCTTTCCCGGGGGTGGCCATTCGGAATACCCTCGGGGGACAGGGGTCCGCCGGGGAGCCTGACTTAACACGGGTCATCAGGAGTCACAGGGAGGCAGGGTCTAGGCAAGGATGGATGGATGGGTTGATGGCCGGGTGAATGACAAAGTGGATAGATGTGTGATGGATGGCTGGGGCTGGATGAACGGCAGAGTAGATGAATAGATGGCAGAGTGAATGGATAAATGAAAGAGTGAATGAATGGATGGCAGAGTAGATTGATGGCAGAATGGATAGCAGGGTGGATAGTTAGAAGGACGGATGGTGGAGTGGAAGGATGCATGATACAATGGATTGAAGGCAGATGGATGGATGGCAGAGAAGATGGATGGGTGAACTAAGGAAAGATTAAACGATGGATAAAACAATAAAAGAATGACAGAATGGAAAGGTGAAACAGTGGATATCAGCGGGTAGATGTAAGGGTAAAATGATGAATGTATGGATACTTGGGTGGAAGACAGAATGTAGCTCTCCTTAGGAAGGTTGGGCTCACTTGCTTCGCTGGCTGGTTGCAGTGAGAGCTTTAGCTCTAAGTAGGGGGTGTCTTAATGTTCTGGATACTCTCCTGGCTCATGCTATCATAACAAACCAAGAACCCCATACAGGGGCATGTGTTGGAGGTTGCTTGCAAAGTATAAATGCAAGTTACCCACAGTGGCAGCTGGCAACTACTGAGGGTGGAGGGGCGGGCAAACAAAATAATTTTTTTTAAAAAAGACAAAACACTTACTGATTGTGAGAGATGACGTCCTCCTCATGCCAACGTCTTTTGCCGGGACTGCAATGCAGGTACCAGCAAACTCCCATGGCCCTGATTGGTGGGAGCATCATCTGTCGACACTCCTGAGGGTACTGGATGCCTGCACTTGCTCTTAACCTAGCAGTCTTAAGACAGCAGGGTTGAGAGTTTACATGTGTGGCTGGCAATCTCTTAAAGAGACATGCACACTTTCAACAAATGCAAAGGCAGCCCTCTGCCCAATACACCTTCCTGCTCAATCAGCAGGCCACGCCCCATCCTGACGCTCGGTTCAGGATGGGACAGTAAAAACTAAAATGGTAATCAATTACCATTTTATTTTTTATCTTTGGGGCTTTGGGGGGCATGTAAGGGCGATGCTCCAACACTCTCGGTTACCCACAAAAGTCAGCTAAAAGTACTTTTGCAAAGTAGTTCTGAATGTAGCTCAACTGCGAACGAGGTCCTTGAACTTATTGATGGGCATTTACCCTACAAAACCACCCTAAACAAAAAAAGAGAGGGAAGGGAGTAAAGAGTGTTGGTAAGAAACTGATGGCATTGCACCAGTATGCCACTATTCCCCTTGGAATGCAAAATAATAATATTCAACAATCTGCAATGGTGTGACAGTCAGGAGTGATGAGATGATGTCCCTGCATATTAAATTGATGAATCATTGCAACCATCTTTTCAAGAAATGAAAAGACCTCGTACAGGCTTTCCATACTAACTAGGAAAATGAATGTTACCTCTTGGAAGGTGTTAGACTCGGGGGTCTCTGGTTGGCGCAAGGTTGCCCTTGTGTCAAGCAGGAACCCTCTCCTCTACGTCAGGGCGCAGGATAACCCCTCGTGAATGACCCTTGCTCACCCTCTAGGTGCGTGGCGTGAGCAGCCAAGGCGATTCCTCAGGCGTTGTTGGTTAAGCACTTACAATCACACATACAGTAAATACATCAATCCCCCCAGAAACGGACACCAGACTTGGATATGTAGAAAAATACGCTTCTTTATGTAAAAATAGGTATATATATCTCAGCAGACTTATCACAAGACCAATAACGTTTTCGCTATGCCACCAGGTTGTAAAGCAGGCAAATGTTCTTTGTTCGTAGCTTCAAATAGATACTTTGCAGTCTCTTGCAAATGTCACTTGTGGTTCCAGTACTTACAGAGATCGACTCCTGCGAACGGGGAAATAAGGCGTTGCGGGCCCCGAGCCCGATACTGGAACTTCTTCCGTGATGTAGAGAGTCGGCCCAGGTTGGTGCGACTCTCAGCTTGGGGAGTGGTCTTGGGTCCTCGATCAGCGGGTGTGGGCAGGTAGGCAGGCGCGGCCAGCGACCCTCAGCACGGCGGTGCAGGGGGGTCTCCACAGCGGGGGCGGCACGGCCTGAGGTGTCCGGGGATAGCGAAGCGGGGTCACAGGGCACGGTCAGTGCAGCTGGATGACCCGGCGTAGATCACAGTCGTCGGACGGTTTCCGGCGGGAGGGTTGATAGCGCGTTCAGCGCGCTCCAGTGGCAGGCGGTGACAGGGGTGCAAGCGGCCTAGCCCGGGGACAGAGAGCGGCTCCGGACGGAGCGGGGCTCTCACGGGGTTGCGGCAGGCGAGCTCCTGAGTGTCACAGCCCTAGGAGGGGCGTTGAGGGGCGCAGTCTCTTTCCAGCGGGATGCACACACGGCTCGAATCGGAGGACGAGCAAAAGCACAGAGAACCCACTGGTCCTGGGGTTCAGTTCAGGGGGCAAGCTCAGATCAAGCCCTTGGAGAATGTTTAAAGCACAAAGCAGCAAAGTCTTCTCAGTAGTCTCTTCCTCTCCTTTCTCAGCAAGGCAAGCAGCAGGCCAGCTCCTCCAGCGTCTCCTTCTCCTTCTAGTCGGGCGGAGGTTCTTTGTGGTAAAACATGATTCTGATTTCTTAGGAGCCAGGCTCCTACTTTTATACCGTGATTCTTTTGTTCTTTAGCGCCAGGGGGCCTGGGCCTGGCTCAGTCCAGTTCTGGAGCACTTTGTTATGGTGACTCTGCTCTTTCCTTTCAGCAGCAGGGCAGAGACATCAGCCGCTCCACAGGGGGCGGCGCCGGCTTTGTGGTGGCAGAGCACAGGTCTATTCAAGAGTCAAGGTGTACTCCTCCCACCCATCCTGGTGTCATCTCTCTACCCACCACCTGGCAGCCAACCTGTCTCTGGGGATTCCCCAACCCTGCTCCTTACTGTTGCTAGGCAGAACACACACACACAGCAGAGGCGGACTGAAATGGCCAGGTCAGTAAATACTAACTTTCTAAAAGTAGTATTTACAAACCCAGGATATTAAAATAAACTTGACTACAAGAAGTATTTTATTATTCTGAGTTCAGGCATACTAAACTTGACATTCTACCATGCTCTCTGAGTCCACTGGGGTCACAGCGTTGGTGACTCCAGCAGCCCATTCTGGCCTATGGAGAGCAGGTAGCCTTCAATAGTGAAAAACGAAAATGGCTGTAATTCACTACTAAGACATGCCACACACATCAGGGCATGTCCTACCTTATGCCTACAATGCACCCTGCCCTTGGGCCTACCAGAGGGGTGGCTAATATGTAGGTAAGGGAAGGTTTAGGGACTGGCAAGTGGGGGCACTTGCGCAGTCAGCGCGACGGTCCCAGACCGCGCACAGGGTCTGCGGTGGCAGACCCTAGACACATTTTACACGGCCGCTTTCTGTGGGTGGCGCAACCAGCGCTGCAAGCCCACCAGCAGCATTGGCATTCACAAGCCCTGGCACCCCTGGTGCACTTTACTGGGGACTGACAGTGAATCCAATAAACCAATCATGAACATCAATTACAGGTACACTTTACCTAGGGAGCACTTGCACTGCGGCACGGATTAGCCGTGGCGCAGTGCCCTGAGCGGACAACACCAGCAAAACAATCGAGGCACACCATCAAAAAGTGGAAGGGAAACTCACGCCAAGGTGCCAGGTCTAACACGTGTCCCCTCCAGCTGAAATGTGGGGAGAACTACCCTTGCCCAGGGGGTTCCTCGTCACTAAGGCGGAAATACCTTGACAGACCGTCAGCGTTGGCGTGATCTGTACCAGGACGGTGTTCCACCGTAAAGTCCATACCCTGTAGGGAGATGGATCACCTCAACAGCTTCGGGTTCTCACCCCTCATTTGCATCAACCATCTGAGGGGCCTGTGGTCCGTCTGAACCCGGAAGTGAGACCCAAACAAGTAGGGTCTTAGCTTCTTCAGCGCCCAGACCACAGCAAATGCTTCTCGCTCAATTGCACTCCACCTACTTTCCCGTGGAAGTAACCTCCTACTGATGAAGGCTACGGGTTGGTCCCAGCCCTCCTCAGTCATCTGTGAGAGAACAGCCCCTACACCATGCTCTGAAGCGTCTGTCTGGACTAGGAATTCCTTGGAGAAGTCAGGGGCCAAGAGCACGGGCGCCGTGCACATGGCAGTCTTCAGGGTGTCGAAAGCTTTCTGACAGGTGTCAGTCCAGATCACGTTCCTGGGCTGCTTCTTGGAAGTCAGCTCTGTCAAGGGGGCAACAATCGTTCCATAGCCCTTGACAAACCTCCTGTAGTACCCAGTGAGCCCCAGGAAGGCCCTCACTGCGGTCTGCGTCTTGGGGGGTTCCCAAGCCAGGATGGTCTCAATTTTGGGTTGCAAGGGTGCCACCTTGCCACTCCCCACTTGGTGTCCCAAGTACACCACGGAACCCTGCCCGATCTGGCACTTGCTTGCCTTGATCGTGAGGCCTGCTCGGCGCAGAGCCATCAACACTTCCCAGAGGTGGCGCAGGTGTTTGGGCCAGGTGGCACTGAACACTGCGATGTCATCCAGGTAGGCGGCACTGAACGCATCCAGCCCAACCAGTACCTGGTTGACCAACCTCTGAAAGGTGGCAGGGGCATTCTTCATTCCAAATGGCATGACTCGGAACTGGAAGTGCCCATCTGGTGTAGAGAATGCTGACCTCTCTTTGGCCCCATCGGTCAAGGCGATCTGCCAGTACCCAGACGTTAAATCAAACGTGCTGAGGAACCGGGCAGCCCCCAGCCGATCAATGAGCTCATCAGCTCTGGGGATGGGGTGCGCGTCAGTCTTAGTTACTGAATTGAGTCCTCTGTAGTCCACACAGAACCGGAGTTCAGGTGTGGCTCCCGGCGCAGCAGCTTTGGGGACCAAGACCACGGGGCTGGACCAAGGACTGCTGGAGGACTCAACCACCCCTAGCGCAAGCATCTTGGAGACCTCCTCCTTGATGCAAGCTCTGACCCTGTCAGTTACCCTGTAAGCCTTGTGCTTCACAGGTAAGCTGTCTCCTGTGTCCACATCATGGACGCACCAATCTGTGACACCAGGAACCAGGGAGAACCTATCTGGAAACTGCCCCAGCAAGTGGCGGCAATCTTCCTGTTGTTCGGGCGTCAGGGTGGGTGAGAGGTTAACTCCATCCACTGACCCATCTTTCTCAGAGGCTACTAAGAGGTCAGGAAGAGGCTCGGTCTCCTCCTCCATTCCATCATCATTGGCCAGCAGCGTGCCCACTTCGGTCCTCTCTAAGTGGGGCTTAAGGCGGTTAACATGTAGGACCCTCAAAGGGTTCCTGGGAGACTGCATGTCCACCAAGTAGGTGATAGGACTTTTGCGCTCCACAACCTCAAATGGACCTGTCCACTTATCCTGAAGTGCACAAGGCTCCACTGGGGCCAAGACCCACACCTTTTGTCCAGGTTGAAGCTCTACCAGAGTGGCATTCCGGTCGTACCACCGCTTCATTTCCTCCTGGCTGGCTTCCAGATTTGCCTCAGCAAGTTGCCTGAAACGCCTAGTCTGGTTTCGGAAGGCCAGCATGTAACTGTATACATTCTGGGGAGGTTTCCTGGGAGATTGCTCCCAGCCTTCCTTTACCAAACTCAGAGGTCCTCTTACTGGGTGACCATACAGAAGCTCAAAGGGGCTGAACCCTAGAGACTTCTGTGGCACCTCTCGGTAAGCGAAGAGCAGGCATGGCAAGAGGACGTCCCACTTACGCCTCATTGGACCGTCCAGGCCCATGATCATGCCTTTGAGGGTTCGGTTGAATCTCTCAACCAACCCATTCCCTTGGGGGTGGTAAGGAGTGGTGAACTTGTAAGTTACCCCACACTCCTTCCACAGGGATTTCATATAGGTGGATATGAAATTGGTCCCCCTGTCGCTCACCACCTCTAGAGGGAATCCCACTCGGGAGAAAATCCCCATCAGTGCTCGTCCCACCACGGGGGCCATCACTGTCCTCAGAGGGATGGCTTCAGGGTACCGGGTGGCATGGTCCACCAAGACCAGGATGAACCTGTTGCCCAGGGCTGTCTTGGGGTCCAGAGGCCCCACAATATCAATACCCACTCGCTGGAATGGCGTACCGACCACGGGGAAGGGCTGCAGAGGAGCCTTGTGCTTCCCTCCGCTCTTTCCACTTGCCTGGCAAGTCTGACAGGTTCTGCAGTAGGAATCTGAATTCTTGTGTATTTGGGGCCAGTAAAAGTGGGTGACAAGCCTGTCATAGGTCTTGTCCATCCCCAAATGTCCTGCTAAAGGCACATCATGAGCCAGCCCCAGTAGGAAGGTTCTGAACTTCTGGGGTACCACCAGCACACGGGCTGACCCAGGTTCAGCAGCCTTAGGCTCGGAATACAGGAGGTCACTCTCCCAGTACACGTAGTGTGTTTTGGCCTGAACACCATTGGCCTGGTCTGCAGCCTGCTGCCGCATACCCACGAGAGAAGGGCATTCTTTCTGCTCCCTGCAGAATTCCTCCCTGGAGGGACCTCCTTCTTGCTGCCAATGGGTCAGCTCAGGCAGGTCTCCCAGTTCGGCAATCTGTTCCCCGGTAGGCTCCAGAGCATCCCCCTCAGGGTCTACTTCCTCCTGGGCCGTGGGAACTTCGGGGGCCGGTTTCCCGCGCCTCCTGCGCCTTCTCCCTAAGGCCGGTTCCTGGACCTCTCCCTCAGGCTCCAGGACCCTCTCAACACCCCTAGTGGCTGCCATGGACCGGGTGGTCATGCACGCCCAGTCGGGCAGACCCACCATCCTCAGATGCGTGGTCTTCTCCACCTTTTCCCAAGGGGAGCTCTCCAGGTCGTTCCCTAGCAGACAGTCTACAGGCATGTCAGTTCTCACAGCGACTTGTAGAGTACCAGAGACCTCCCCCCACTCAAAGGGAACTTGAGCCATTGGACAACGACTCTCTATGTTGTCAGCATTGACAACCCTACAGTAGACATGGGGTACAATCTGCTCTTGAGACACCAGGTGTTGCCTCACCGAGGTCACGCTGGCTCCTGTATCTCTAAGAGCCTCAACCTTCTTTCCATTGATGGTCACTACTTGCCCATATTTCTTAGTGTTAGAGGGTAAGTAGGTTTCAGGGACCATCTCACTGTCTCCTAGCGAGACTAGGGTCATCTGCCCGGGACCCCCACCCTCCTGGACTGCTACCTCCTCCCCAAAGTTAATACTAGCTACTTGCCGGGGTGGAGCACCAGTGGGTGCGGTCTTACCAAACAGGCGACACTTAGGATCAGAGGCAATGTGACCCGGGTCACCACACCTGTAACAATTGAAGGGCCCCTTTGGAACAGGCCTACCTGTCGAGGCCCCGTTCGGCTGAGGGGGTGGGGGTGGCTGAGAACCCTTCTGCTGGTTCCCTTGGGGATTACTTTGGGGGCCTTTTTGGAACCCTTTCTGTTTACCCCTGTCCCCCCCCACTCTTCTGCTGGGGACCCTGCCCACCTTTGGCGGAGTCTCCCACTTGACCCTTGTGGACCCTGGTGCTGAGCCAGCGGTCCGCCTCCTCAGCAAGCTTCCTCGGGTTGGACAGCTTGCTATCAATCAGGTGCTTGCGTAGCTCAGGAAAACATTGACTGGACAAGTGCTCCCATGCAATTAAATCAAGCAGCCCTTGATAATCATTCACTTTGCTACCCTTCACCCAACCATCCAGTGCTCTGCAGAAAAAAGTTACATACTCCACATACGTACTCTCAGGGATCTTCTTAGTCTCCCTGAACCTCTGTCGATATAGCTCAGGAGTTAACCCATACCTGGTCTGTTAGACGGACCGGGAGGGTCGGCCGAGGACAAGGGGAGAGGTCTCCGGGGAGAGCCGTCTCCAGCGATCGTACAGATGAGTAACTTCCCCCCCACAGATACACACCACACAAGGATAGGATTTAACGTTCTTTATAGGCGATTTCTTGAGGTACGATGAAATGGTACAAGGTGGTCTGGACTCAGGGGTCCCCTCGGTTCTAGTCTCTTGGTTTGGGAAAAGGGGGTAGCGGGACAGTCTGGTTACCAATCTGGTAGCTGAGATGGTATGGTGGGTGGCTTACAATCCTCGAGCTCGGTGTTCTAGCTTGGACGGGCCGCGGCAGCGCCAGCAGGTCCCGGTGAAGGTGGTCATTACACAGTCCGCGGCAGCGCCAGCAGGTCCCGATGAAGGTGGTCGTTACACGGTCCGCGGCAGCGCCAGCAGGTCCCGATGAAGGTGGTCGTTACACGGTCCGCGGCAGCGCCAGCAGGTCCCGATGAAGGTGGTCGTTACACGGTCCGCGGCAGCGCCAGCAGGTCCCGATGAAGGTGGTCGTTACAACGGTCCGCGGCAGCGCCAGCAGGTCCCGACGAGGATGGATGATGCAGAAGGCCGCGGCAGCGCCAGCAGGCAGGACGATAATTCACAAGGCAGGGCTACGGCAGCGCCAGTAGCCCGTCAAGGCTGAGTTCTTCTCGGTGTCTCTCGACTCCAGGATACAACTGCCTTCCTGCTCTGGAGCTGCCCTAGTTATAGGTCTGGCGCCCTTTGATGTCCGGACCCTCGCACTGGGAGGTCGGGGGGGTCCGGGATGAGGGAGTCCAGACACCCAGCAGGGGGTGGAGCCAGCGCCCGGGGGAGCTGGAGGGCGATCGGCACCTGGCGGGGGAGAGCCATCGACACTTCTTTCTCCCATTGACCTGCCAAGTGGTCCGTTCACCTCCTGGGCGGATGGTGGTGCCGGGATGTCGGGGCCGGGCCAGGCCCAGGGTTAGGGTCGAGCTGAGGCCACGCGGCCTCGTGGCGCAGTGTCCAAGATGGCGGCTGATCCGGCCGGGGGAGCCGGTAGTGGTTCGGCCCCATGATACATGGATGTCCGGGGGCAGGAGTTCCGTCGGGAGACGGGGTGCGGGTTGCCCTTGTGGGTAACATCTGGGAGTCCGGGGCTTGGGCCTTGTCATGCGGGGAGGGAGCCAGCCCTTCATGTGGCCTGTCCAACATGCGTCCCCCCCAGCTGAAGGCGGGGAGAGTCACCCATCCTCTTGGGGACTCTCCTCGTCGAGGCGGAAAAAGCGTGACAGGCCATCTGTGTTGGCGTGGTCTTGGCCCGGTCGATGTTCCACAGTGAAGTCCATCCCTTGCAGGGAGATGGACCAGCGCAATAGTTTTGGGTTTTCCCCCCGCATCTGCATTAGCCACTGCAGGGGTCGATGATCGGTTTGCACCCGGAAGTGGGTACCGAAGAGATAGGGCCGGAGCTTTTTGAGGGCCCACACTACTGCGAAGGCCTCCCTCTCGATTGTGCTCCAGCGCTGTTCTCGGGCCAGGAGGCGTCTGCTGATGAAGGCCACCGGCTGGTCAAGACCCTCGGGGTTCAGCTGGGAGAGAACCGCCCCGATGCCGTGGTCGGAGGCGTCCGTTTGCACAATGAATTCCCGACTGTAATCGGGGGCCTGGAGCACAGGGGCGGTGCACAGGGCGGCTTTCAGCTTCTCGAAGGCCGCTTGACAGTCGGGGGTCCAGTTAATCTTCTTCGGGTGGTTTTTGGACGTGAGACCCGTGAGGGGCCCCACAATGCTGCCATAGTCCCTCACGAACCGCCGGTAGTAGCCGGTGAGTCCCAAGAAGGCTCGGACCTCGGTCTGCGTGACTGGGGGTTGCCAGGACTGGATGGCAGAGATTTTGAGTTGCAGAGGGGCCACCAGACCGCTTCCCACCTGGTGTCCGAGGTAGGTCACGGACCCCTGACCAATTTGGCACTTGCCGGCCTTGATTGTGAGGCCGGCCCGCTGGAGGGCTTGCAGGACCTCTCGGAGGTGGTGGAGGTGGTCGGACCAGTGGTGGCTGTATACAGCGATGTCGTCCAGGTAGGCGGCGCTGAACTCTTCGAGCCCCGCCAAGACCTGGTTCACTAGTCGCTGAAAAGTAGCTGGGGCATTCTTCATGCCGAAGGGCATGACCTTGAAGTGGTAGTGGCCATCGGGGGTAGAAAAGGCGGACCGTTCTTGGGCCCGGGGTGTGAGACCGATCTGCCAGTAGCCCGCTGTCAGGTCGAAGATGCTGAGGTAGCGGGCAGCCCCCATGCGGTCGATCAATTCATCCGCTCGGGGGATGGGATGAGCGTCGGTCCTGGTGACAGCATTCAAGCCCCGATAGTCGACGCAGAATCGGAGTTCAGGAGTGGTGCCGGGGGCAGCGGCTTTGGGGACCAGCACAACCGGGCTGGCCCAGGGGCTGTCCGAGGGCTCGATGACCCCGAGCGTGAGCATCTTGGACACTTCCTCTTGGATGCAGGCCCGCACCCGATCTGGTACGCGGTAGGCCCGGTGTCGGATAGGGGGACTGTCCCCAGTGTCCACGTCGTGCAAGCACCAGGGGGTGACCCCTGGGGTGAGGGAAAACAGAGTAGCAAACTGCAGCAGGAGGTCCCGGCAGCCTTGGCGTTGCTCTGGGGTGAGGGCATCGGAGAGCCGGACCCCGTCCACGGAACCGTCTTTCTCCTGAGTCTTCAGGAGATCAGGGAGAGGCTCGGAGTCTTCTTCCGCCCCACTGTCTGTAGCCATCAGGAGGCTGAGTTCCGAGCGCACAAAGTGGGGTTTGAGTCTGTTGGTGTGGAGGACCCGGAGGGGGTTCCGGGGAGACTCCATATCGATGAGATAGGTGACGGGGCTCTTGCGTTCGACCACTTTGAAGGGCCCCGTCCACTTGTCCTGCAAGGCACATGGTTCGGTGGGGGACATCACCCACACTTGTTGACCAGGTTCGAATTCGACGGAGGAGGCATTTTGATCGTACCATTTTTTCATGTCCTCCTGACTGGCCTCAAGATTCGCTTTTGCCATTTCCCTGAATCGCCGGGTCTGATTGCGTAGTGCCAGGAGGTACTTGAAGACGTCTGGAGGGGACTTTAGGGGGGCCATCTCCCAACCTTCTTTGACTAGGCTGAGGGGCCCTCACACAGGGTGCCCGTACAGGAGTTCGAAAGGGCTAAAACCGAGGGACTTCTGGGGAACTTCTCGATAGGCGAAGAGGAGGCACGGAAGTAGTACATCCCACTGGCGACGGAGGGGCTCTTCCAATCCCCCAATCATTCCCTTGAGTGTGCGGTTGAATCGCTCAACTAGTCCGTTCCCTTGAGGATGATAGAATCGGTAGGTGACCCCGCACTGTTGCCAGAGGGACTTCATATATTTCGAGATAAAGTTTGTGCCTCGGTCGCTGACGACTTCTCGGGGGAAGCCCACCCGGGAGAAGATCCCCATTAAGGCCCGGCAGACCACCGGAGCTGTTACAGTTCGCAGAGGCACAGCCTCGGGGTAGCGGGTGGCGTGGTCCACCAGTACCAGGATGAACCGATGTCCTTGTGCTGTGCGGGGGTCCAGGGGCCCCACAATGTCTATTCCTACCCTCTCGAACGGGGTGGTGACAACTGGGAAGGGTTGCAGAGGTGCTTTGAGCTTGCGGCCGCTCTTCCCGCTGGCCTGGCACGTGGGGCAGGACCGGCAGTGGTTGAGGACGTCGTTTCGCATCCTCGGCCAGATAAAGTGGGTCACCAGGCGACTGTAGGTTTTGTCCTGGCCCAGGTGTCCAGCCAGGGGGACATCGTGGGCCAAATTTAGCAGGAAGTCTCTGAAACGGAGGGGCACCACCAGCACTCGACTGGCCCCTAACTCCGCGATTCTCTGTTCACTGTATAGCAGGTCGTTATCCCAATAGACACAATGGGCTCCGGTGGAGTCCCCTGCGCTCTGGGCGATGGCTTGCTGGCGGAGTCCCTCGAGGGAGGGACAGGTCCTCTGCTCCTGGCGGAACTGTTCCTGGGTGGGCCCCCCTTCTTGACGCCACTGAGCCAGGCCGGGAAGGTCCTGGGGCTGGGCGACCCCTTCGGGGGTTTGCTCTGGGGGGTCGGTATAGTCGGTGTCCTCTACTGGAGCGATCGGGGGAGGAGGTGCAGGCCATTCTGGTTCTTCTGGTCGGGGGATGGCACGGGCAGCCATGGACCGGGTGGTTACGCACGCCCAGTCCGGGAGGCCCAGCATCCCCAGGTGCTCTCTTCTTTCGACGGCGGCCCACAGGGAACTCTCAAGATCATTCCCCAGGAGACAGTCCACGGGGGCATCATCCCGGACCGTCACCTTCAACATGCCGGAGACCCCTCCCCATTCGAAGGGGACGCAGGCCATCCGACATACACTCTCGGAATTGTCGGCTGAGCGGACGGGGCAGAGAATGTTCGGCAGGATCTGCTCTGGTTTTACCAGGTGACAACGGACGGCCGTCACACTGGCCCCTGTGTCACGTAGGGCTTCGGCCCGGCGCCCATTAATGTTCACCCACTGGCTATATTTTCTGGTGTTGGCGGGTAGGGGAGCCCGCGGGACCATGTCTCTTCCCCCTAGGCACGCTAGAACCATGGCGGCCGGTTCCCACTCTTGTTGTGCCTGCTCATATTCTTCTTGTTCCTCGGAGATTTGTTCTCCCCCCAGGGCGGCGGCAGCTACCTGGCGGGGTTTTGGCGTTTGGTTCTGTGGGCAGTTTGGGTCATTGGCGTAGTGGCCGACTCGCTGGCATCGGTGACACGTGACGTTGGCTCGGAACCCCGGGCGCATCGGGGGGTTGCCCCGGCCGGCCGGGGGCGGGGTGCTGGCAGCGGGAGTGGCCGGGACGGTGTCTCTCCCTCGCCCCTGGCCTCCTCCTTCTCCTCGGGGACGGTGCTGACCTTGGTTGTTCCGGTTTTGCTCGTGTGGCCCTCTCCGGCCCACTCGGGTGCTTTCCCACCGGTCAGCTTCGGCGGCGAGTTGCCGTGGGTCAGTCAATTTACTGTCGAGGAGGTGCTGCCTGAGCTCGACGAAGCAGTTGTTAGACAGGTGCTCCCACACCATGAGATTAAAAAGTTGCTCGTAGGTCGTTACGTGGCTTCCCTTGATCCAACCCTCGAAGGCTCGGCTGAAATAGTTGACATATTCCACCCACGTTGTACCCGGGATCCGGGTGCAGTCCCGAAACCTCTGGCGGTACATTTCGGGTGTGAGCCCATATCGGGTGAGGAGGGCAGCCTTCATGTGGTCATAGGATGACATCTGATGGTCTGGGAGCTGCAGTAGGGCATCGCGGCCTTCGTTGACGGACCTCCCCCATAGGCCGGCTCCCCAGTCACTTCGATCGATCCGGTGGGAGGTCATGGCGATCTCGTAGGCCTTGAACCACTGTTGTATGTCGTCCTCTCGGACATACTCTCGGACAACATCCTTGGGGATGTGGACTTTCTTTTTTGTCGCTCCCGGGGTGCGCGGTCGCTCGGGCACCTCCGGTTCTTTGTTCTGCTTCCGTAGTTCTATTTCCGCCAGTTTGCGCTCGTGTTCGAATGTTAGTCTTTTTTCTTCGAGCTCTCTCTGCCTCTGTTTTTCTTCCCGTTCTTCTCGGAGCCGCAGATGTTCTAGGTTCAGTTTTTGCTCGGCTAATTTTAGTTCACCGTCCATTTTGAGTCGTGCCATTTCCAACTCATGTAATCTGTTTTTTTCTCTTTCTTGGATCTCTTCCTGCGAGAGGCCCGTTCCTCGCTCCTCGGGAGCCGTGGCGTTCCTCTCCGATGCTGCGCCGTTTTGGTCTGGGGATCCGGCGACCCCGGTTTCTGCCCACGACTCAATGGCGTGCTTAAAATCGTCTTTGGTACTCAGGCCGGTGGTAGCAATGCCTAGTTCCATCCAGAATTGTTTCAGTTCACGATGGCTATACTCTTCCAATTTATCCATCTGGAATTTCTCGGTGGATCCGCTCTCTTTGGTTGACATCGTGGTTTTGTCGTGGGGTGAGCTACTCTCTGTACGATTACACGTTGATTCGGATCGCGCCGCTGGCCACCAATGTTAGACGGACCGGGAGGGTCGGCCGAGGACAAGGGGAGAGGTCTCCGGGAAGAGCCGTCTCCAGCGATCGTACAGATGAGTAACTTCCCCCCCACAGATACACACCACACAAGGATAGGATTTAACGTTCTTTATAGGCGATTTCTTGAGGTACGATGAAATGGTACAAGGAGGTCTGGACTCAGGGGTCCCCTCGGTTCTAGTCTCTTGGTTTGGGAAAAGGGGGTAGCGGGACAGTCTGGTTACCAATCTGGTAGCTGAGATGGTATGGTGGGTGGCTCACAATCCTCGAGCTCGGTGTTCTAGCTTGGACGGGCCGCGGCAGCGCCAGCAGGTCCCGGTGAAGGTGGTCGTTACACGGTCCGCGGCAGCGCCAGCAGGTCCCGATGAAGGTGGTCGTTACACGGTCCGCGGCAGCGCCAGCAGGTCCCGATGAAGGTGGTCGTTACACGGTCCGCGGCAGCGCCAGCAGGTCCCGATGAAGGTGGTCGTTACACGGTCCGCGGCAGCGCCAGCAGGTCCCGATGAAGGTGGTCGTTACAACGGTCCGCGGCAGCGCCAGCAGGTCCCGACGAGGATGGATGATGCAGAAGGCCGCGGCAGCGCCAGCAGGCAGGACGATAATTCACAAGGCAGGGCTACGGCAGCGCCAGTAGTCCGTCAAGGCTGAGTTCTTCTCGGTGTCTCTCGACTCCAGGATACAACTGCCTTCCTGCTCTGGAGCTGCCCTAGTTATAGGTCTGGCGCCCTTTGATGTCCGGACCCTCGCACTGGGAGGTCGGGGGGGTCCGGGATGAGGGAGTCCAGACACCCAGCAGGGGGTGGAGCCAGCGCCCGGGGGAGCTGGAGGGCGATCGGCACCTGGCGGGGGAGAGCCATCGACACTTCTTTCTCCCATTGACCTGCCAAGTGGTCCGTTCACCTCCCGGGTGGATGGTGGTGCCGGGATGTCGGGCCGGGCCAGGCCCAGGGTTAGGGTCGAGCTGAGGCCACGCGGCCTCGTGGCGCAGTGTCCAAGATGGCGGCTGATCCGGCCGGGGGAGCCGGTAGTGGTTCGGCCCCATGATACATGGATGTCCGGGGGCAGGAGTTCCGTCGGGAGACGGGGTGCGGGTTGCCCTTGTGGGTAACACCTGGGAGTCCGGGGCTTGGGCCTTGTCATGCGGGGAGGGAGCCAGCCCTTCATGTGGCCTGTCCAACATGGTCATTAAAGCTTCCTTCATATGGGGGTATGAGGCTTGGAGATCTAAGGGTAAATCTAACAGTGTGTCACGCCCTTCAGCAAGGAACCTTCCCCACAACCCCGCTCCCCAGTCTTTCTCAGGGACCCGGTGTGAAGACATGGCCACCTCATAGGCTCTAAACCACTGCCCTATGTCATCCTTTCTAAAATACTCCTTCACTACATCTTTGGGGATGTACACCTTGGACTCTACCTGCACCGGTGGAGTGCTGCCACCAGAAGGAGCGGTGTCCAAATTTTCGCCTTCAGCTCCAACTCCTTCAATCTTATATCATGATCCATTTGGCGTTGTTGTGCCTCCAGGGCCAACTTCTGCTTTTCCATTTCCATTTGTCCTGTCAACTTTGCCATCTCCATTGCATGCGCCCTGTCTGCTGCCCTGCCTGCCAGCTCCTCTGGCGACCGGACTCTGCTGGGTTCCTCAAGGTTGTCGGGTGACTCCTTCCAGGCTCTCAACGCCTTGGCGTACTGGTTCTTCTTCCTGAATCCAGCATGGGGAACTCTGAATTTTACACTGTAGCCTTTCAATTGCTCCGCTGTGTAACCTTCCAGTCTCTCCCAATCCACCTCATCCATTCCAGAAATCACAGAGAGTGCTCTTCCAGCAGAGAGTGAGCCAGGCATGGTTGCAGTAATGGCAGATGTCTCAACAAAGTTCAACAAATAAAAACCTGTGGCTGCGTTACTTGGTCTGCTCTCACTATCTGGTGATTAATAATTCACTGTATGCAAATTACAAATGCAAATCCGAAATCCCAGCCGCTGCCAACAATGTTAGACTCGGGAGTCTCTGGTTGGCGCAAGGTTGCCCTTGTGTCAAGCAGGAACCCTCTCCTCTACGTCAGGGCGCAGGATAACCCCTCGTGAATGACCCTTGCTCACCCTCTAGGTGCGTGGCGTGAGCAGCCAAGGCGATTCCTCAGGCGTTGTTGGTTAAGCACTTACAATCACACATACAGTAAATACATCAATCCCCCCAGAAACGGACACCAGACTTGGATATGTAGAAAAATACGCTTCTTTATGTAAAAATAGGTATATATATCTCAGCAGACTTATCACAAGACCAATAACGTTTTCGCTATGCCACCAGGTTGTAAAGCAGGCAAATGTTCTTTGTTCGTAGCTTCAAATAGATACTTTGCAGTCTCTTGCAAATGTCACTTGTGGTTCCAGTACTTACAGAGATCGACTCCTGCGAACGGGGAAATAACGCGTTGCGGGCCCCGAGCCCGATACTGGAACTTCTTCCGTGATGTGGAGAGTCGGCCCAGGTTGGTGCGACTCTCAGCTTGGGGAGTGGTCTTCGGTCCTCTATCAGCGGGTGTGGGCAGGTAGGCAGGCGCGGCCAGCGACCCTCAGCATGGCGGTGCAGGGGGGTCTCCACAGCGGGGGCAGCGCGGCCTGAGGTGTCCGGGGATAGCGAAGCGGGGTCACAGGGCACGGTCAGTGCAGCTGGATGACCCGGCGTAGATCACAGTCGTCGGACGGTTTCCGGCGGGAGGGGTGATAGCGCGTTCAGCGCGCTCCAGTGGCAGGCGGTGACAGGGGTGCAGGCGGCCTAGCCCGGGGACAGAGAGCGGCTCCGGGCGGAGCGGGGCTCTCACGGGGTTGAGGCAGGCGAGCTCCTGAGTGTCACGGCCCTAGGAGGGGCGTTGAGGGGCGCAGTCTCATTCCAGCGGGATGCACACACGGCTCGAATCGGAGGACGAGCAAAAGCACAGAGAACCCACTGGTCCTGGGGTTCAGTTCAGGGGGCAAGCTCAGATCAAGCCCTTGGAGAATGTTTAAAGCACAAAGCAGCAAAGTTTTCTCAGTAGTCTCTTCCTCTCCTTTCTCAGCAAGGCAAGCAGCAGGCCAGCTCCTCCAGCGTCTCCTTCTCCTTCTAGTCGGGCAGAGGTTCTTTGTGGTAAAACAGGATTCTGATTTCTTAGGAGCCAGGCTCCTACTTTTATACCGTGATTCTTTTGTTCTTTAGCGCCAGGGGGCCTGGGCCTGGCTCAGTCCAGTTCTGGAGCACTTTGTTATGGTGACTCTGCTCTTTCCTTTCAGCAGCAGGGCAGAGACATCAGCCGCTCCTCAGGGGGCGGCGCCGGCTTTGTGGTGGCAGAGCACAGGTCTATTCAAGAGTCAAGGTGTACTCCTCCCACCCATCCTGGTGTCATCTCTCTACCCACCACCTGGCAGCCAACCTGTCTCTGGGGATTCCCCAACCCTGCTCCTTACTGTTGCTAGGCAGAACACACACACACAGCAGAGGCGGACTGAAATGGCCAGGTCAGTAAATACTAACTTTCTAAAAGTAGTATTTACAAACCCAGGATATTAAAATAAACTTGACTACAAGAAGTATTTTATTATTCTGAGTTCAGGCATACTAAACTTGACATTCTACCATGCTCTCTGAGTCCACTGGGGTCACAGCGTTGGTGACTCCAGCAGCCCATTCTGGCCTATGGAGAGCAGGTAGCCTTCAATAGTGAAAAACGAAAATGGCTGTAATTCACTACTAAGACATGCCACACACATCAGGGCATGTCCTACCTTATGCCTACAATGCACCCTGCCCTTGGGCCTACCAGAGGGGTGGCTAATATGTAGGTAAGGGAAGGTTTAGGGACAGGCAAGTGGGGGCACTTGCGCAGTCAGCACGACGGTCCCAGACCGCGCACAGGGTCTGCGGTGGCAGACCCTAGACACATTTTACACGGCCGCTTTCTGTGGGTGGCGCAACCAGCGCTGCAAGCCCACCAGCAGCATTGGCATTCACAAGCCCTGGCACCCCTGGTGCACTTTACTGGGGACTGACAGTGAATCCAATAAACCAATCATGAACATCAATTACAGGTACACTTTACCTAGGGAGCACTTGCACTGCGGCACGGATTAGCCGTGGCGCAGTGCCCTGAGCGGACAACACCAGCAAAACAATCGAGGCACACCATCAAAAAGTGGAAGGGAAACTCATGCCAAGGTGCCAGGTCTAACAGAAGGTAGGATTCCAGCACAGTTTCATCCAGGTTTCTTGCTGGCTACTCATTCTCTCCCTGATGATCAGCCGAGCTGTCCTCAGCCAATTCCGGCAGCCACAGCACAAACATGTCCATTATCTCTTGCCAAGAAAAATCGGGCTCCACTCAAGACTCCTCTGACGTCGTCAATGTCAAAGAGACACAAACTGATTTAGTTCAACCAAATCCACATAGGAACAATGAGGTCTAGTCAAAGCGCCCATCCTGAAATGACACTTGTCATTTACCACCAGAATGTACCCCTTACTTTTTTGCTCTCGAGGACATTCCACCATGAGGTCAAGGGTAGAACACCCTAGGGTGGTGGGGCGATTTGACTAATGAAGACCTTTTTGCAAGAAGAGTGGGGTGGGTGAGATCACACCCTAAAAAAAACCAAATGGTTTGTGTGATGATCAGTTTCTAGAATCCGCACATTGTCAGACATATGTTTTCTCGATTAAGACATGTCTAATAATCTCAATGGACTCCATGTCAACCCTCTGGAATTTTTATATAGGCGCCACTCTGAGCTTACAAATCAATGTCCTAATCAAATATTGCATTATGGGCAGGAGAAAGGGCATCAAGTCAGTTACAATGTGCTGGCCAGTAATCATTTTGACCGCTTAGCCTCTCACATTTATATTGACACACTTCCAGACAGGGCAATTATTACTGTTGATCTTCTATCAACTGCCTTAGCTGCGAAAGTCTTGGCCATGGCCCCTCCAATTTTGGCAGGTTGTCAAGCTGTTTTACAAATTGATAGTTTTCTCTCTATCGTTGGAGGTTTGAAGGTAATTTCATGAAATAAAGCAGGGGTCAAATCAAAATTGTCTAATACAGGCTGGGTGTTGTTTATTAACAATCATGAAGTTATCTGTTTCCAAGAAACATGAATGACTGACCAATATTTTATTGAGGGCTTTTTTTCTTTCCACCAACAGGCTATATGCTCTTCCTCATGCAGGGTGAAAGAAGGCCTGGCCACTGTCATTTCTATGAAATTGCTATCCGATCATGCAGAGAAAATTTGAAGATCACCGTATTTTTTAGTTGTACTGTTATCTCTTGCGGGTCCTTATGATATTTTACTTATAAATTTCAACCCTAACTTTTTTAATCAGAGGTCTTTCGAAGCTATTGAACGATTTGATATTTTAACTTTTGCTCGAGTTCCAAATGCAATATTTATTTAATTTAGGCTAGTAATTTTAATATCTCATCCGGTGATTATAGTGGCTTATCTCTATGTGACTTTGTAGACTAAAGTCTAGATGACGCACTCACTCTATGGGGAGACATTGAACAGCCTAATATCGAAATATCATTTAACATTTACCGGTGATGTAGGACATGTGGGGATTCCACCTATTCCAACTTTATCAGTAATGGTACAGGAAGTATTACCAACTTTATTTTAGTCTCCCCTAAACTCCATGTTCTGCTCACTGACTTGCTGGTCATCAGCAACTGCATTAGTGACCATAATCCTTTTGTCATCTCCTTGAATATAAACTTGAATAATAAATGTCTTCTACAAAAGACTGGGCCACTGAGATCCACAGCAAACAAGTGTGCAAGGATAAAATGGGACAATGTTAACCCGAAGAGTTTTTTATATGAATAATTTACAAAAAATTATGCAGCTTTTCTGTTCTATTTCGATTTTGAGACTCACACTGATTCCATCTTGGAAGGTTATGTCTCCATTTGTTCCTCAATTCCCTCCATGTTGAATTGCCAAATCAACGCAAATCAAACATTGATGGGTCAACTCAGTCTGCTTTGCAGCACATAGGCTCCTTAAAGCGGCCTTACAACCATGCCCCAGATATGCATTAGAAGTTGAATTGAAATAAGGGAAGAATATAACAATGAGATAACGAATGCGGACGTCGGATGGTCTTTTGGAGGCAGGGAAAGCCATCGGCACCTCGAAGTTCTGGGAAGTAGTAAAGAGTGCTTATTTCAGTAAATTTGGTGCTCTCCTGCTCTCTCCTTCTTACGCGACACAGCGCAGCATTTGTGGCTGCTGCACGGCTGGAGAATTTGTTAAATCTGGTCTCTAGTGTTTTCCATGTTTGCCCTCCTTTTCAGGTACTCCCAGCTATAACCCTGTCATCTCCTAGAAAATGGTATCTTGTGGCAGGTCAAGTGTCAGTGGAGGCTACGGGACAGCACTTTGGGACTGCAGGGCTATGTATCTAGGAGAACAATGTTGCCTGGAAGGCTGGGACGGCTTTTCATAAACGACAGCCCTAGACTCATAGGAGAGAAGCAGATTTGCATTTTGCACAACATTTTTTTAAAAGAAGGGACCGTTAGAAATCTTTAATCCCTCCACTTTGCACTCACACTTGCTTGAATCTCTTACAGAACTTGCAACCATTCGAGGAGGCCAAAATGTTCCTGCTTTTGCGTATGTTTGTTAAAACTTGGCCAAAGTTGTGCTTTGTGAAGCTGGAGAAGTTAAAAAATCATGGAGTTACGAGGTCCTGGACATTAGAACTGGAGTCGTAGCTAAGGGTGTGCGAAATTCGCATAATTTCTTTTTACATAATTACATAACATTTTGGAAAAATTAATTAAACCTACAAAAAATGGAGGGGGAGATTTACGAAAAAGTCACGCAATGCAGCACAGCCACCCAAGATGCTGCGCGACAGGGAGGGAGCAGGAGAGCGCCATATCTTCAAAGATATGGCTATCTCCACCCCGTTCCCTTGCGCCGACACTGATTACAGCTGCAGTGCGCCATACACACAGCTTCGCACCCCAGAGATAGGGTGTGTGCATGAGTCTAGCATAGGTTTTATACAGGAAGGATACCCTTCCTTTACAAAATACTATGCTAGACACAAGGGAAAGCTTTACTCATTTTGTGTGCGTGATGCACAGTGCCAGCACGGGAAACATCGTTTACAACGCGGGGATTACATCGCGATGCCATTACATCGCGGCTTTTACAACGCAAGTCGTTACAACGACTTGCACTAGATGGCGCTCTAGGACAAGAAATCGTATAATTTACTATCCAACACCTTCCCTACTGTACGTAGACTGGAGTTGGAATAGTAAATTATACTACTCCTAAGTCCAGCGCCCTCCAACGCAAGTCGTTGTAACGACTTGCGTTGTAAAAACCGCGATGTAATGTACAGCGATGTAAATGTATGCGTTGTAACATCATACATCCGTGCAGCACGCATGGAAAGTCAGAAAAGGAAAGAGACATGAAAGCATTCCTCCTTCCTTGCACCTAGTTGAAAAGGGCGCAGTTTTCTCACGCTAAAACCGAAACTACTGTTTTTAGTAAATTGGGTTTAGCGTGCGAAACCTTGGGTGGTTGCATGGGAACGCTCATGCACCACCCTCGGTACGCCCCCATGGCACAAAGTACCGCAAAGCAGCGCAATGCGCTGCTTCGCATTACTTTTAAGTTACGTCCAGCACTAAACAAGTTTAGCACTGGAAAGTAAATAACAAAAAAATGATTTTGAGTCGTTTTGCGTCACAACACGGCACAAAAGCTTAGGAAATCTCCCCCGGAGTTCCATCATTTAGTGCCATATTTTACTAAGAAATGCACCCATGTAAGAACGCATTTTGTGCAAACAAATTGTGCAAAAAAAACGCAAGTGCCGCAAACAACATCCACTCGTGTTGTGGTACTTGATGGTGTTCCTGTGCTCCACCAATTGTCTTTACCCCAAAACAACTGTAATTAAGTCAAGAGGCATCAAGGCACACATACTGGAATGTAATGTAAGAGCATAACACGAAATTCTGGAAATTTTGTGAGATTATCCCTTTGTAACCAACATTCAGCCCAGCCCTAATCATAACTTGCACTATGCCATGCGGTAAACTGGGTAAATGATTACACCGCGATGTACAACTTGTCTTCTGGAACGTGGCCCTCACAGGCACAGCAAATAAGGCTCTTCTGTATGTCACAGGTCTCATTCCTATGGTTCCCCAGGGTTTGTTTGAAACTTGGCTTTTGCTGCTCAGACTTTTTGGTAGTGCCAGATTACCAAATAGGCAATTTAGGCACCGACCTTTGGGCCCCAATCCTTTTAGGGGCCCCATGACAACATATAAAAATAATATTTATTTGATCTTGAAAGAAAATTAAAATCAAGCTTTCTTAAAAATGGTTTCTAAAAGATAGAAAAAAATTAATCAACTCAAAGAAACGAAAACTGTACATTACTCTATAGCAAAAAACTGTATTAATGTAACGCACTCATTAACAACTTAGAGTACATAAACCAGAGACATCAGATTCATATAGCAGTAAGGGGCATATTTACAAGCTCCTATCGCCACTACAGCGTAACTCTCAGTGACGTTGTGGCGATAGGGGCTTCACCTTATTTACAAGGCAGCGTTAGGCCACTTAATGTGGCTTAACGCTGCTTTGTAAATAAGGCATCCTTTCACGCTGTACTTAGCGTGAAAGGGGAGGGCAATGGGTGTTGCTGTGGGCGTTACACCACAACACCCATTGATTTTGACTCAGCCCCCCATTTACAAGGGCAGAGTAAATAGGAGGCAGCGCCAAAATCAAGATCAGAGAAAACCTGGTCTTACCCTTGCGCAACAAGGAGAAATGCATTATTTCACCTCGTTTTTGCTGTT
This sequence comes from Triturus cristatus, assembly GCF_964204655.1. Lineage (NCBI taxonomy): Eukaryota > Metazoa > Chordata > Amphibia > Caudata > Salamandridae > Triturus > Triturus cristatus. The sequence continues at coordinate 344,393,365 of NC_140586.1, forward strand.
TGCAGCACACTTAGAAACAGCATAACGCCATTGATTGTTTATGTGCAGGAAGGTGTCCCTTCCTGCACATAAACAATCTTTTAAAATAATAATATTGTGGAACTTTTCTATGTGTGCAGCTCTGGTCGTAAGCCACATCCTGGGTAGAGTGAGGCTGGCAGAAGCTACATAAAAGCTCGGCTCGTTATGGGCTCGAGGTTCCAACCAAACGTCGAACTGAGCCAGAGCCAGGCTTCAGGCTCGAGTCTGGCTCGAGCTTTCCTTGGCTCGCCACCTCTGTCTGTTACCCTCACTTGCACAACATCTGGTAAGGAAGCTCGGTGAGTTAGGGAGTGAAAATACCCATTGGAGGAAGCACCATTATCGAAAACGAATTATATTGTTATTATTAATATTATTGTTAGCCTCGGCTCCACTGCTGTAGGTAATTAAATCGGCAGCTGCACATTTACATTCAAATTCTTTTGAATGCACCATACTGTACACTGTGTCAGTAAATGCTCAAGCGCGGGGGGTGGGGGGGGTGTCAGCAAGGGAAGGGGGCGAGAGGACAGAACGCACTAATGCCAGCAGCAGTAGAGAAGTCACTAAGACGAATGTGTACAGATGACCTTTTGTATCTTGAAATGTTAAGGTCATTAGTCAGTCAATAGTGAGACAGGAGTGCAGCTCATTTGCATCAGTGCTTCCGTTGCTCTGATACTCATCACCTCCCCTGGCGAGTGACTCAGCGAAGCCCAAGAAGGGATGAGCCGGGGTCATCACATGTCAGAGCGTTTACTGTCCTGCCTTTCCCCACCAGAGTTACCGGAGGCTTCTGTAACTCTGGGGACTGCACAAATACTCCTGGGTACTGGAATTTGGGAAATAACATGTTTCTGAACCAACTCAGGCCCGGACAGCCCTTTGATCCCACCGGGCATTTCCCCGGGGGGCTGAAGTCCTTGGAGGCCGGTTTTGAAGGACCAAGGCCTGGTGCCTGTGTAATTTCCCCAGCTCTGAAGGTTAACTGCAGCAGGCACTTCGAGGCTTCAAGAAGGAGAGAAAGAGGGGTAGAGAGGAAGGGAAGGAGATGGCAGAGAGAAAGCGACTAGCGAGCTAGAAGAGAGAGGAGAGAAAGAGAATGGATGGATGGAAAGGGAGAGATAGTGTGAGAAGATGAAGGGAGTGGCTGGACTGAGCTTTTTGCCAGAGGCTGTTTTTGGTGTCCCAGTCCAACCCTGCACCAACTCCTGATGGCGTTTATCCCTGAGGTTCGCCAAGTGAAATGCCCCTTAAATAAGGAGCTACTGTGGATCTCAGAATGCCCCATGGATCCAGAAACATGTGTAGCCGGACCCATCGGGATTGCAGGGCTGCAAGAGGCCGTGATGCCATTATATGAAGGGGAGGGTTTTCAGTGTTTCCTTTAAGCCCCTTTTTGACGTTCACATGCCAATTAGAAAGACACAAAAATACCAAAAATATGAACCAAGACATCAAGGAATTTCTCAACTAGAATTGTATTAAAAAACAAGTTCCATTTATCATTGGGGCACTGGGCATGTTCAAGATGTCTTGTTGCTGATTTTTTTCCCTTGGTGAGACCCCCCTTCAATGACCCTCCCTCAATTCCCTCAGCGTAGGTTGTGACTCCTACACATCTCATTAGCTACTCTGTCTCTTCTGCCAGGAGTGAGCATGTGAGCCAGGGTGATATTGACTGGAACTTCACTTAACTATCCACTTCAACTGCAAACAAGCAAACAACTGATTAGAGTAATACTAATCTATGAACTGAAAGCTTAAATGCAAAAGCACAACAAGCATTGGCATAGCCAATAGGTCTCGCCTTTGGGACCTTATAAGTATTTAGTTATGCAGCACAATATCCTTACTGCAACAACATTAACTGTTGCATGGCTAAACAATTATAAGTTCCAAAAGGCGAGACCTATTGGCTATGCCAATGCTTGTTGCCATTTTATAACAGGAGTAATCTTTTTCCACGTGAACCTAAAATCGAGATATATTTCACATTGATTGAGTAAGTTGTTTAAAATAGCAACTCATTGTAATTTAAAGGCGTCCTGCACATTATTTAAACTTCACATTGAAGGCATTAACAATTGTTGTGCCTGTGATGCTGTGATTTGATACTACACGAACTCCCTGGTATGAATCGAAATTCCAGTTAAAGATGGCTACAAAAGTCTTTATGAACTGGTTACAGAGGCAGACCTAGAACGCTAACTTACAAATTTCGAATAGAAAATAGCGAACGACAAGCTCTCGGAAAATCAGCTCTAGAAAGAAGGTTGATCAATTTTGAAAGTAACATTTATAAACAAAAAGAGTTCTTTTTTAAGCTGGTACCTATTGCAGAAGAGTCCGCAAAACATACTGTTCTATCTTTTAGTTATTTTATTTTTGTGACTTTATATAGCGTAGATTGCCCCAAAGGCACTAGAGCAATTCACAAGACAGAGCAGAAAGTACATAGTTGCCATGCTTTCACATTCCATATGTGTGCACTGCATTTCCATGGTTTCAGTGTTTAGGTAAAAGTGACATTCTACTACCAAATTTGACACTTTTAGGGGGGGGGAGAAGAAGGAGAAGAAGGAGAGAGAGAGAGGGAGATGGAGATAGAGAGAGAGAGAATTTCTGTGTGCGCAATCCGCTCATTTTCAAAGGTTGGTGACATATTTTAAAGCTGCCTTCCAAGTGTCCCTGATTTAAATCTTACCCCCCTTATATTTTTATTTAAATCACAGTCTCACTATCTAAGAAGAAAGTCTGTAAGTAGTGCTATTTTAACACATTTAAAAAAAAAAATGCAAAATATTGCTTAACAAAATTTGTGCTGCTCCAAAAATCCAGAATGCAAAGTCCATTTATCATAATATTTTAATCCACTCACAAGTTTATGAAGCAAGCTGTTAAATTACCTGTTACTGTCAAAACTGTACTGCACATAAGAACAAAACCACTTCACTTTGAAAAGCTGATACTTGTTTAAATTTAAATTAGCAGCTTGCAATCCCGATACTTTTACTCTAGGCAATAATGGAATCAGCGTGTAACACTGATTACCAAACATTAATCACACAGAGGTAATTTGTAAGTTTTCTAAAACGTAGAAAGGATTACTTCTTAAGTGTATTCATTCCATACTTATAGAGGGGTGGGTGCAGAGAACACTGGCACAATAGCAGAATTGCAGGGCCGACATCTAACAATTATGATTAAATTATTTTGAATTATTATTCTCATATTTAAGGTAACTACTTGCAAATTGGCACTCACTACACTCTTAGTCACAAAAAAAAAAGGTACATTGTATCCATATTTTTAGAACCGGAAAACAATGAAAGACTTGCATTACTGTCGAATTACCTCTAAAATATTAGCAACCACTAATCAAATGAAGGTCTGAGCAGTAACTTAGAGGCATTGCCACTTGAGTACAGTAAGTCCCCAGACATAAAATAGAGGACACAGAAGGCTGCCACAAGAGCCAGTAAAACTGCAAGGGTTACATCTAAGGGCTATGGTGGTTTTATTTTGAATGCATACAAGTACTAGGTACTACTAAGGTTAGTGGAAATACACGGACTGACTTAGGTTAGGAGTGGAACTAATGAGATTGGGCAGAGCATACCAACCTTTTCCAAATGAGCCAACTCGACTTATAATCCCAATTAAATCTAGAATTGTAAGAGCATTTCCCCAATTTGGCCACCTGTACGGGGGTAATCGACCTTCTCAGTGGGACAGGGAAAAAATGATCATAGCTGGAAAAAAATACAAGGAGTGGACCAAAAGTGGACGCGAATGTTGCGCGCTTGCACCCGATGAGAAAAGTGAAAGTAGGCTGCATGCGTGAAAGTGAAAGTGATCGCTGCTGTACATATTGCAAAGCTGCCGGCTGCGCGCGTGCACGCTCGCGTGAAAGCAAGCTTGTCGCCAGCCAGCAGCACTTTGAAAACTCACCTACTTGGGGGCCGATTCCGATCCTGTACTTTTTTTTTCCCGTATGACTCGTATCCGTATTTTTTTCCGTACGAATCGTACAAGTCACGTCCGACCCGTGAAGTACGATCCATACGGGAAAAAGTACATACGGATCTGCCCGATCCGTACGAATCGTAGCTGGAAAATTTGTACGAGACGGACCTGGACACTTCTCCGTACAAATCGTAGAAATGAAGTCCGACCGTACTAGTACGATCCGGACCGGCTTTACAAATTACGATTCGTACGGAAAACGTCCCGTACACGGGGAATGACTTTGCCCGCTATGAAGCGAAGTTTGTACGCACCGTACCCCCAGCGTGAATGTATGGTGTGTACCCCCAGTACGTAGGTACGCACCGTACCCCCAGCGCATAGGTATGGACCATACCCCCAGCGTGTAGGTACGCACCGTACCCCCAGTGTGAATATGCGGTGCGTACTCACAGCGTTTAGGTACGCACCGTACCCACAGCGCGTAGGTACGCACCGTACCCCCAGCACGTAGGTTTGCACCGTACTCCCAGCGCGTAGGTACGCACCCTACCCCAGTGCATAGGTACGCACCGTACCCCCAGTGCGAATGTACGGTGCGTACCCCCAGCGTGTATGTACAGTGCGTACCCCCAGCGCGTATGTACGCACCGTACGCCCATTGCGAATGTACGGTGCGTACCCCCAACATCACGTATGTACGGCAGATGTTGCGGGTACGCACCGTACATACACGATGGCGGTCTACACACCCTCACCGTACATAAGCAATGGGGTGTACGCACCGTACATAGCAATGTCCGTGTATGCACCTTACATCCACTACACATGGGGGTGTGTGGCAGTACGACTCGTACCCCTGTACCGTACTGAACCACGGACACTGTAAAACAGAACAAGGAGGGCCTATTCGACTCGCACAACACCACAAAACATGTCTACACTGCACAAAAAATGGAAAGGACTGACCTGGACACATCCAAACAGGCAAACAGAGGGGCAAACTCACAACCACCCCTTATAACACACCCATCAAAAATTCAAACTGAGCCCCACCCACAAATGGACCAATAAAAAGGGACCACACACACAAACCATGAGCCTTTGCAACAGACTCACTACTGCTACAGAGCACACACAAACTACTGCACCAATCCACCTTAACATATACACCTTCACACACACCCCTTCACACATACCCCCTCTCCACATTCAGACACACACCGTCACATTCAGACTCACATACCCACAACCATCCACACACTCACCCCACACCATGCCCACTGACAAGAATCCAAAGTTCACAAGGGAGGAACTGGAGATCCTTGTCAATTAAGTCATCAGAGTCGAGCCACAGCTGTTTGGAACATTGGTCAGACAGACCAGCATAGCTGAAAAATCACGCCTGTGGCAAAGGATCGTCGATAGGGTGAATGCTGTTGCACCCATCAGAAGGACCAGGACCGAATGCCAAGCCAGGTGGTACGATCTGCGGAGGGCGGTCATGAGAAAAATGAATGAAGAACACGCCCAGAGCAACATCACTGGAGGTGGTGCGCCCCGCAGACCAGTACATTACCATCCCTGGGAGGAGAAGGTGATGGCCATGCTTCCGCCGGTGGGAGTACATGGACTCCAAGGGCTTCCAGAGCCTGGTGAGTACACAAACAACTTACGTAACATGGGGGTAATGGCATCAACACCCCAACTACACCAAATGCACGCAACTACCCCCAAGCCTTCACCCGCCAGAACCACAGTCAAAAACAACGTGAATGCCAATAACGTGTATGCCCCATTGAGAAAGCAAGGCCATGCTATGTCCCATGCTACACGAAGCACCAACCCAAGAATGGATGTCCGGTATGCTGGGAGGGTGGGTGCCCCAAAACGCATATTTTAATTCCAAATCAGACACAATTGCCCTCATCCCATATGGCCCAGCTACATACCCATGCACCATGCGCAATGCACAGGGATTGGAAAAGTACTGACAAGATAGCTCACACTTGGCCCTGGTGTAGGCAGCACAAGGCCCTCCTGTGACCAGTGCAAACACAAACACCAACACAACAAGGTCAGATATCTAGGACAGGAACTCGCACTCACTGTCATGGCAGCATGCGCCATGGGGGGACAGCCACATCACCTGGGAGCCCCAGTGCCAAATCACACTACACCCACCAGCAGGCCCTGCCACACACACCCCTTACACAAGCAGACACCACCAGGACAGCCAATGGATTTACCCACTGTCACAATGGACATGTAACACAACAAGACCAATACATAGCCGAAGAAGCACCCAAGCCACAAATCGACATGTCAAAGACTCAGGAGAACATATCAAGCTGTCCCCCGCAACATACCCAAACACAAGTGAACATTGAGGAGAATGCTAGGCACATACAACTACCTGGAGGAACAGTTCCAACTTGAATGTGTATGAAACATGCATGTTGCATCAAACAGCATTAACATTGTCTGTCTCTCACACACAGGGCAACGTGATGAACATCCCCCCAACAATGGGGTGAAGAATCACAGTCACAGGCTCGGGAGGAACCGGATCCCACCAGCAGCGACGCATCTCAACACTCCGCGGATGACCCCGACCGACCTGGACCCTCTGGTGTCCAAGCCCCTGCAGAACCTGGTTCAGGAACATCTGTGCCAACCACCACCCCCATTCCTGCCACATCCCGGGAGACACCCAGGAGCCCTGCCCGCAGTGAACAACAGAGCCAGTCTGACCAGGAGGGACAAGGTGCGGCGGGCACCCAGGAGGAGGCAGACAACACCGCCACTGCCATCCCTCAGGTGTCCCGTCGACCCGATGTGCCCACAATGGCAGGCCAGGCTCGTGTGGGCAGGGGTGGTAGGAGTGGAGGCAGGCGGAGGCGAGAACCTGACCAGCCAGCTGAAGTGACCGGTATGTCACACATCCACACCATCATGGAGGCATACCAGCGTGACACCAGGGAGATCAGCCAAGTAGTGGTGACCCTCACAGAGATAAAAAACCAGCAGGCCGAGCAACATGCCAGTCAACAAGAACAGCAAGGACGGATGGAGGCAAGGCTGGCTGAGCACCTGGCGGTGCAAAGGGACATAAGCCATTCACTCCGTCGGATCGCCGACAACATGGGCAACCCTCCCTGTGCCACCAGGCGCAGACCAGCACCAGCCACAGGGAGCGAGGAGGAGGAGGATTCGTCCGACGGAGCATCCCAAGCATCGTCAAGGCCTGCATCTGAGGGTCCCCCCCGGAAGGTTGGTCGTCCACGGAAAAGACCGTGAGAGGCAGCGGGCCATCCACATCTCCCAGGTCACCTGGCCTGGCACCTGGCCTTCATGTGCGACAGCATCACCTCATTGACTGACATCATCTGCCACCTGGACTTGCTGGTCACAGTCTGACCAATGATGCCAAACACTGTGGGCTGGACTCTGATGACTCCAAATGCCAAGGATCCCATCTCCCCCTGTGAACTTTGGATTCTATGGTCCCTGCATTTCCCCTTTTTCTGTGCACAAATTACACCCCAGAGCTAGAAAATAAAAAAATAATAATTAAAATTTCATGTTGCAGTCATTTAGCATGAGTCCATAACATACGTGTGGGGATATGTCGAAGTATGCCTGAGTGTGGAACTAACTCCACCCATCCATACACTTGAATCTGAGTCCAGTCGAGGACACACATGGCTCACAATGTATCACAAAATACAGACATGGAGCACAATACTCACCCGTGAGGGCCTCAAGCTGCTGAGGGGGGGCTTGCTATATTGCTCAGACAGACCAATTTGGAAGAGTTACATGAAGGTGTAGAGGTCATGGGTCATGTTGATGTGCCCGGGGAGGGAGTACCAGGTCTGTTTTGCGAGGTGGGAGAACTATCTCCTGCATGCAGATTTTATGTGGATGTGATGAATGGTGGCCAGGGCAAGGTGGGCTGCATGGAGTTGGGCCAACGGGGTGTTGGATGACACACGTCCAAGGTCGGTTTGGGTCTGGGGTTGTGGACTGCCTCCTGAGTGTGGTTGAGGAGTCTGAAGGTGATCCTACAGCACACAGTGAGCCATTGTACCTCTCTCAGGTGGACGGTGATGTGGCTGGGGCGGGGGATGTTGCAGATGAGGTGTGCGGATGCACCCTGGATGTGGATAAGTTCTCCTGCATTTTTGTTGTTGTCCTCCGTGGAGGCCGGTGCTGTAGTTGAGCTGGCTGGTGTCCTGGACCAGGGGGACTGTCTGTCTTACCTTGGAGTGGATCTATCTGGGGGTCATTAGCAGCATGTGGAGGGTGTTGCAGCATGAGGTACAGATGTTGGTGAGTTGCATGTTAATTGTGAGCGATGGGTCCATGATGAACACCAGCTTGCGTGCGTGGCCACTGGGTGCTGGGGCGGTGCACAGACCAGTGGGACGCAGGGAGTTGACCCAGCCGTAAGGGGACAATCCTCAGATGATGACCTCTGTCCTGTCCAAATCCAGCCTCAGATGGCTGATGTTCAGCCATTCATCAACGGATCTCATGCCTTCTTGAAGTTTGGATCTGGCAATGGCTGGCTCTTTGGTGAGTTTGAGGAGCAGCTGGGTGTCAATGGCATACCAGATGATGATGAGGTTGTGTGCGCATGTGATGGTGGAGAGGGGGGTCATGGAGACATTGAAGATCGTCACGCTGAGAGAAGAGCCATGTGGCATGGGCCAGATGACCCCAGTGTACCACATGTTGCAGGGTGGAGGCAGACTCCCTGGGCCTTGCTGATGAGCTACTTTCTGATTTAATCCTGGGCCCTCCTCTGGATACCAGTGTTGGAGATGTGTGAGCTGACAGGGATGTATGACGTTACAACGCACACTTTTACAACGCATGCACTTACAACGCATTTTTTACAACGCATAATCCATTACAACGCATGACATTACAACGCATGACACTACAACGCATTTTTAAAAAATACCTTTACAACGCATTTCCATTACAACGCATACTACCTTTACAACGCATACCATTACAACGCATAATATTAAATTACATTTAAGGTAAGTATTAGATAGTGTAGGGGTAAAAGTTACTTTTCTAACTCCAGGGGGTGCAACAGTAGGGTAAGTGTTGGATAGTATAGGGGTAAAAATTACTATTCTAACTCCAGGGGGTGCAACAGTGGGGTAAGTGTTGGATAGTATAGGGGTAAAAATTACTATTCTAACTCCAGGGGGTGCAACAGTAGGGTAAGTGTTGGATAGTATAGGGGTAAAAATTACTATTCTAACTCCAGGGGGTGCAACAGTAGGGTAAGTGTTGGATAGTATAGGGGTAAAAATTACTATTCTAACTCCAGGGGGTGCAACAGTAGGGTAAGTGTTGGATAGTATAGGGGTAAAAATTACTATTCTAACTCCAGGGGGTGCAACAGTAGGGTAAGTGTTGGATAGTATAGGGGTAAAAATTACTATTCTAACTCCAGGGGGTGCAACAGTAAGGTAAGTGTTGGATAGTATAGGGGTAAAAATTACTATTCTAACTCCAGGGGGTGCATCAGTAGGGTAAGTGTTGGATAGTATAGGGGTAAAAATTACTATTCTAACTCCAGGGGGTGCAACAGTAAGGTAAGTGTTGGATAGTATAGGGGTAAAAATTACTATTCTAACTCCAGGGGGTGCATCAGTAGGGTAAGTGTTGGATAGTATAGGGGTAAAAATTACTATTCTAACTCCAGGGGGTGCAACAGTAGGGTAAGTGTTGGATAGTGTAGTGTAATATTATGCGTTGTAATGGTATGCGTTGTAATGGTAGTATGCGTTGTAATGGAATGCGTTGTAAAGGTAGTTTTTAAAAATGCGTTGTAGTGTCATGCGTTGTAATGTCATGCGTTGTAATGGATTATGCGTTGTAAAAAATGCGTTGTAAAGGTAGTGCGTTGTAAAAGTTGCGTTGTAAAGGTTGTTCCCCGCTGACAGTGTGGTAGCACATGATGTAGAATGCCGTTGAGAGGTCAAGGGTGGTGGCCTCACCATTGGTGAGCAGGGCAAAGTAGTCGTTGGTGGTGGCAATGATGACGGTTGTAGTGGTGTGATTACTGTTGAAAACGGTCTGGTGCCGGTTGGCTGCAGCTGGTTGCATGGAGGAAATTGGTCAGTTGCTTGTTGAGTGTCTTCCTGAGGACATTTGCTGGGTAGGGAAGCAGGGTGATGTACCAGGAGATCCTGCGGTACTGCCGTCCGTTGTTTAAGAAGGGCCTGGGGCTCTGCATGCCTCCTGCAGCCATGGAATGTGGCTAACTCAAAGGAGACATTCATGATGCGCTGGACGTGGGCTTCAAGGATGGGGAATGATGTGGTTGAGATGTTGTGTGGGAAGGGGCCTGATGGAGAGCCAGAGTGGATGGTGCACATGATCCCGGTTGTGTACTTGCTGCTGACGGGAGTCCAGGACCTGAGGGTTTTTTTTCCAGCGGATAATAGTGCTGTCTGCCTCTGTGTGCCAAGGCTGTTGTGTATGGCCATGAGCTGGCAGTGGTACAAAGTTGCAAGGGATGAGATCTGCCTTGCAAGGGTGGGGTGTCTTGGATGGAGATCGGCTGTCAGTTCACTCACAATGCTGATGAGCTCCTTGATGTCGTGTGTTTGGGTGTCTCGGGACTATCTGAAGGATCTCCACTTGTCCTTGCTGATGATATGGTGATGGCTGTGTGTGGTGTGTTCCAGGGCTGTAAGGAAAATGATGTCTCTTTGTGTTGCAAGGTTTGCACAAGAGTCCGGCTAGGTCTGTAGGAGTCCAGTAGGTCTGCCTTGTCCCAGGTGCCTTAACTGTTGTTGTGCTTCACAGGAAAGTCCGTCAATGTACCAAGATTGTTGGATCAGTTGCTGATCTAGTGCGTGAGTCTGCAGGGTGTGGCGGTGGTGTTGTTTTGAGTGTCCCACACAGCTTGTCTGTGGCGACTTACATCAAGCATCTTTGGGGGATCTGTAGCGCGGTGTGTGGCACTGTGTTGCTTGTTGGAGACGTGGATTCAAATGTTGATGGACCAATGATGGATGGTGGTGTGTTTCCCCTCCAGCAAGAAGTTACAGGCCCCCAGCCACATGTAGCCTGTGGAGGTGAGGGCTTGCGTGCAGATGTACGTGTTGATGGCTTAGCAGAATTGTGGATGTAGGCCTGCAGATCTGGAGATGAGTGTTACTCCGAGGGTTGCCAGGGAGTTGCTGTGAACCTGGATTTGTGACTCTGAGGGTGTCTTTGTTAAGAAATAGCAATTCAGCCGCTGGGATTGGTGTTGGCGTCCCTGCGGGTGATCTTAGATCCGTCTGAGATGGCAATGAAGACGTCATGTGCTGAGGATGCTTTTGTCCAGGTTACTGTCATGAAGGTGATGTGTGGGGCTGTAGTGTTGAGGAGGTAACAGAGTCCAATGGCGTGCTGGTGGATGGAGCGGGTGTGGAGAGGGAGGCCCATTACCTGGTTGTTCTGACAGGGTCGGGTAGGCTGGGCAGCGCTGTGTAGGCAGTTGGAGTAGCACACTCAGCATGCGAAGGTGTTGTGTGTGTGCTTAGGGGTTGCCTGATGGCAGGCGGATGATTGTCACGAGGACATTGCTTGGAGAGTGGCTGCAGCATGAGCCTGTTGTGTGACGTGGGTCATGCAAAGACTAGAGGGTCGTGCACTGTGCATGTTGCAGACGCAGACGGTCCTGCCTTTGGCACAGCGCTGGGGCCACAGTGCCACAGAAAAGCTGCTGGCTGCATTTCGAATGGGTGGAGGGGGAAGGGCTGAGCATTTTTGAGGCATGGGGTTTGCACAATCAGGGCACTCGGAGTGGCAGGCCGCAGGTGAAGCAACAGCAGGCGGAAGGGGTTAGATATTATGCAAAAATCAACACACAATCAATCAATCAATCATGAAATTTGTATTGCGCACTACTCACCCGGAAGGGTCTCAAGGCGAGGGAGGGGGTCAGCTACTGCTCGAACAGCCAGGTCTTGAGCTGTCTCCTGAAGGCGAGGTGGTCCGGGGTCAGTCGCAGGTGGACGGGCAGGGAGTTCCATGTCTTAGCCGCCAGGTAGGAGAAGGATCTTCCTCCGGCGGTGGTTCTCTGGATGCGAGGGACGACGGCGAGGGCGAGGTTTGCGGACCGTAGCTGGCGGGTGGGCGTGTAGAAGGTCAGGCGGTCGTTGAGGTATCTTGGGCCAAGGTCGTGGAGGGATTTGTGTGCGTGGGTGAGGAGTCTGAACGTGATCCTCTTGTTGACGGGGAGCCAGTGCAGGTCTCTCAGATGGCTCGAGATGTGGCTGCGTCGGGGGACGTCCAGGATGAGTCGGGCGGAGGCGTTCTGGATACGTTGAAGTCTTTTCTGAAGCTTGGCTGTTGTACCGGCGTAGAGGGTGTTTCCGTAGTCTAGTCTGCTGGTGACGAGGGCCTGGGTGACCGTCTTCCTGGTCTCGGTCGGGATCCAGCGGAAGATCTTACAGAGCATGCGAAGGTTGTGGAAGCAGGCTGAGGATACGGCGTTGACTTGTCTGGTCATAGATAGGGAGGAGTCCAGGATGACGCCCAAGTTGCGTGCGTGGTCCGTAGGCTTGGGTGCGGTGCCTAGGGCCGGGGGCCACCAGGAGTCGTCCCATGCAGAGGGCGACGGTCCCAGGATGAGGACTTCTGTCTTGTCCGTGTTCAATTTCAGGCGGCTGATGTCCATCCATTTGGCGACGTCTTTCATCCCTTCGTGTAGGCTGGTTTTGGCGGTGTCGGGGTCTCTGGTGAGGGAGAGAATCAGCTGGGTGTCATCGGCGTAGGAGATGATGTTGAGGTTGTATTGGCGTGCGATGGCAGCGAGGGGTTTCATGTAGATATTGAAGAGAGTGGGGCTGAGCGATGATCCTTGCGGGACGCCGCAGATGACTCCGGTGGCCTCAGAGAGGAACGGAGGGAGGCGTACTCTCTGTGTTCTGCCGGAGAGGTATGAGATGATCCATTCCAGGGCCGTCCCTTGGATGCCGGTGTCGTTGAGGCGTTGACAAAGACAAGGAGGTCTGCAAGGCACAGTGCAACAGGTGTATGTCAAGGAAGGAGTGTCAGGTCACTCATGGGTCACTCCCAGAAAGTGTATGATCAATCAACATAAATTACAGCCACTGTATCAGTCAGCAAAATGCGGAGATGCGCAAAGGAGACACCCTCAGCAGGCATTCACGTCCCGTTGTGGGGAGCAACCTGCACAAATACATACACAACCAGGTACTTCATGCACAATAGAGATCATTAGCCATAAAGCACTGCATGCATGTTGCCAAAGTACACATACACTCATATGCACAATCTTTGTAAATTATGCCATAGATGACGCATGCAAATTGGTAAGAGATCTGCAGTGACCGAGATGAGGCACTTTGGATTGTGCTGAACACCTTTATTCCACATACACACACAAAGGGATATGCATCCATATTAACAGACTCACAGGTCAGTTGACAGAACATGTGGGACATACGCTGGACACCCCCTTCACAACACGGATGATGTCAATCCCAATGAGCTGCCACACAAGGTAAGGGGATGAGCAAAACACATCCTGCTGCACACGGAGAGGCTGCAATTCCCCATAGAGCATGTTGTTGTTATGTCCCCCACTATGTCCACCCGTAGCATCTGGAATGTTTCAGAGGCAAGGTTTACACACATTGATGCCTTCATCATACGCCATATTCCACTACAGATGACTGTCAAGAAGGCTGACTATCATGTCATGGGAGTGATGCTACATGTTATATGCACCATGGTGAGAAGACATGTATGAATGGTACCACAACATGCACAGAAGCTGTCACCACACATTCCCAACCTGTACCACCACCAAAAAGCCTTGCTGCAATCCTTACCCAAACTGACATTTCCACATGTCCGTGCATGGAACGCTGATTCAGCACACGTTGCAATCCTCACGAGGAATAGCAGGAGGACAACGATGACACGAGCAGACAACAGGTGCAAAATAACTGGGAATGCCAGACACACGAGAAGTCACCTAAAACAATTCTCAACGCACACATGGAAGTGTACAAAACATGAACAATGTTGGACACATGTAAATTGCAAATCAAGTCTCTCCGCAAAACTGTGTTGCATGACATCATCACTCGAGTGACACATCAGAACACACATCCAAGTCACTTTGCATTCAGTCAGCTGGACACACACATTGCAACACATGACAATCAATGCTACAAGCTTGCACACTCATACCCGGTGACTCACCATTATGAGAAGAAGTTGCGTATGAGCTGACTCCGGATATCATCCCCCTCCTCCTCCCCATCACTAGCCTCGTGACCAAGCCCTTGATCCTCCACGGGTGGATGCTCCTGCTCATCTGGATCCAGGATGAGTGGCACTGCCTTCTCAACTGCCATGTTGTGCAGCATGCAGCACACAGTGAAGATTTTGCAGACCTTCTCCGGGGCATAAGGGAGGGACCCGCCTGTCTTGTCCAGGCACCGGAATCGGCTCTTGAGGAGTCCAAACATCCTCTCAATCACTCGCCTGGTCTGCCCGTGTGCATCATTGTACCGGTGATCTGCAGTTGTTCTTGGGTTGCGGAGAGGTGTCATCAGCCATGGCATGTTGGGATAGCCAGAGTCCCCTACATGGAAACATCATGTAAATAAGTGAGTCAGGAGATGCCGTAAGAGACAAAGATACCGCAACACATAGGACAAAAAGACTATACCCACCAACAAGACATGCTCGTTCGTTGTGCAGCCGCTGCATCATTTGTGGCACCCTGCTACGCCTCATGATGTAGGCATCGTGTGCTGATCCTGGAAAACGTGCACAGACATGGGAAATCAGCATGTTAGCAAGACACACCACAAGGGCATTTATCGAGTGGTAATGTTTGCGGTTGTGATAGGCTTGTTCCTGTGCCTGTGGTGGTACAAAAGCCACATGTGTACCATCAATGGACCCAATTACATGGGGCATCCCACCCAGGGCATAGAAATCCTCCTTGACATCCCTCAACCCCTCTGGAGTCGGAAATTTGATGAATTCATCAAGGTGCTCCAATATGGCTGCTAAAACATCACGCAGGACACGGCTGAACATAGTCTGGGACATCCCACCCACATCAGCTATGGTCAATTGAAACGTACCTGTGGCAAAAAAATGTAAGGCTGAAATCACCTTCATCTTGGGGGGTCAGCGCAGTAGGATACCTGTGTTGCGGTTGGAGGTGTGGTGCCAGCTTGTTTGCCAGGTCCTCAATCAACTGTTGAGTGAATCTGTAACGGCGGATGCAGGCACGTTCCCTCATGGCAGCCAAGTCTGGCATTAGTCTTGGGACAGGTGGTGCCCTGCAAAACATAGTTTTGAAGAATGAAGATTGAGAGTCGCCAACATCAATGTCAATGAACACAGCACATGCTACACTGCTAATACACATCAGGTAACTATGGAGTCGGGTGTGTGCAATACATCCAGGACACAGATGCCAGCTTGCTGGCACTCCTACAAAAAGCCTGATACACCTGTTGATTGTCAAGTCTACATGACATGCCCTAAAATGATTTGGGGGCCAGTCTGAGTGAAGAGCCACGGATATCACCGGAGTGACACACAACCACATAGCTGCATTTGAAGGATGTCATCTCATCCAGACAGCTGACTGCAAGGCACACGCACAGGTCACATGGAATGTCAAATGTACATATCAAACACAGTGCGATGAAGGGGTACACATGACAAACCAAAGACACAGCCATTGAGACAATAAACACATGTATGACAGAAAATATATGATGTCCGATGCACACAAACCCTACAGCCTTCGGAATCCACATGTGGCATGGTGTGCGTAGATGTGTTACATGCCCATCTCCACACAGACCCCTGTTGGATGCACCAACAGCAGATGCTGTTGACAGGACACTGACATCAAGCTCATGGGAACACATGACACACACCTGACATAGTACCAAAGGGGCACGCTGATCGTGACAGGTCAGTTGATAAAGTGACCCTGTCCCTGGCATCAGGAGACATGTGCGGGTGTTGATGACTGTGCCACCCATTGCTGCTATGCATGACACAGTTGGACTACAGACACACATGTGGCAAGTGTCAAGGTGATGTGTGCCACATCGTGCCCTATCACACATGACATGTGTCTACTGGTCAGAACACATCAATTGTGCAACTAGATGAGATGACCTGTGCAATATCACAGGCTAACACACCTAGGGCCTGCACATGACAGTATGTAATGATAAGTACTTGATGGACATCCATGCGCGACTCGTAGCCCTCCATTACTGGCATGTGTATGGCTGTATTACCATTGTAAGCTTGTGAAATGCGTACCCGTGCGTGTACCCACTGGTAGTACACGTACGTGTACTACCTTAGTACACGTACGTGTACAAGTATGTGTACGCACTAGTTGTACAAGTACGTGTACGCACTAGTTGTACACGTACATGTACTACCTTAGTAAACGTATGTGTACAAGTACGTGTATGCACTAGTTGTACACGTACGTGTTTTAAGGTAGTACATGTACGTGTACAACTAGTGCGTACACGTACTTGTACACGTACATGTACTAAGGTAGTACACGTACGTGTACTACCTTAGTACACGTACGTGTACAACTAGTGCGTACACATACTTGTACATGTACGTGTACAACTAGTGCGTACACGTACTTGTGTACACATACTTGTACACGTACGTGTACTACCTTAGTACACGTATGTGTACAACTAGTGCATACACGTACTTGTACACGTACGTGTACTACCTTAGTACATATACGTGTACAACTAGTCCGTACACGTACTTGTACACATACATGTACAACTAGTGCGTACACATAGGTAGTACACGTACGTGTACTACCTTAGTACACGTACGTGTACAACCAGTGCATACACGTACTTGTACATGTACGTGTACTACCTTAGTACACGTACGTGTACAAGTACGTGTATGCACTAGTTGTACACATACGTGTACAAGTACGTGTAGGCACTAGTTGTACACGTACATGTACTAAGGTAGTACACGTACGTGTACAACCAGTGCGTACACATACTTGTACACGTACGTGTACTACCTTAGTACACATACGTGTACAAGTACGTGTACACACTAGTTGTATACGTACGTGTACAAGTACTTGTAGGCACTAGTTGTACACGTACGTGTACTAAGGTAGGACACGTACGTGTACAACTAGTGCGTACATGTACTTGTACACGTACGTGTACTGTACAACTAGTGCGTACACATACTTGTACAAGTACGTGTACTGAGGTAGTACACGTACGTGTACAACTAGTGCGTACATGTACTTATGTACGTACTTGTACAAGGTAGTACACGTACGTGTACTACCTTAGTACACGTACGTGTACAACCAGTGCGTACACATACTTGTACACGTACTTGTACACGTATGTGAACTACCTTAGTACACATACGTGTACAAGTACGTGTACGCACTAGTTGTACAAGTACATGTACAAGTACGTGTAGGCACTAGTTGTACACGTACATGTACTAAGGTAGTACACGTACGTGTACAAGTATGTGTACAACGTGTAGGCACTAGTTGTACACGTACGTGTACTAAGGTAGTACACGTACGTGTACAAGTACGTGTACGCACTAGTTTTACACGTACGTGTTCTAAGGTAGTACACGTACGTGTACAACTAGTGCGTACACGTGCGTGTCAAACGCACTGTGCAACTGGTGCCGTAGGGGTACGTGTGAAACGCACCGTACCTGTGTGTGGAATTCAAAATTACATAGGGGACACATAAGGGACAAGTATTATGCCCTAAATGCATGCTGGTTGTCATGGATACCAAGTTTTCAGTTCAGATTTTTCCATCAGGTGTCCTGGAAAAGTCAGTTGGCCACAAAATACAATGTTGCAAAGTGGTTGTTGACTTGACATGATGCTCAAAATTTGAACAATGCAAATGCTGTCACTGGTGTATGTTTAAAGGGATTGGAGTAAACGTAGGATGCGAATGATTCTGACCAATCACTATGTTCTCCTCAAAATGAATGCCCCTCAGCAAGACAGATATAAGGCAGCCAAAACCCATGAGAGGGCACTTGCCTGCACAACTTTCCTGTCGACAAAATTGCTGCTGTCTCTGCTTCCCTGGAACATGTCTCGTGCTGTGGAGAGGGCCCAGCCATTCACCCAGGAGGAGAATGATGCCATGCTGGACGCCATCCTCCCAAAGTACACCAGCCTGTATGGGAGATCATGGGAGCAAGTGAGTGCTGAGTCCACTACCTTTGCCTATGCACCTGTTGTGTGACTGTCAATATTGTGTCCAGGCGGGACTGACATGCAATGTTGTTTAGAGTGTGTCCCGGGTGGGGGGTCATGCTTATGGCTCTCATGCAGAGCATCATGTAGTTCCTGTGTGCACTCCTCACTTGCATAGTCCTTACAGTGACTTTCAATGCATAGTGCATGACACATTCAGCCTGGCAAATCCTTGGGGGCTTTTTTTCCTGTTGTCCTGAGGTGATTCAGTGTTCTCCCCGTTGTGACAGGTGACTGTACCCACAGATGTGTATGAGTTGAGTGGACCTGTGGTGAGAGTGTCCAAACGATGTGTACGACCTCATGGACATTGATGTATGTGAATGTTCCTTGTCATGTGGCTGAGTGTCCATGTGAATTGTTGCACCACAGCTGCATGTTTGAGGCTACAGATCTACCCAACTGATGTGACAAGTGAGCCGTGCTTCGTGTCTGACTAGCTAGCACCACACCTGTGACTCCCCACTGGCAAATGGCACATGTGCTGAGTGAGGGTTTTATCCGCTGTTGTCAATGACAGGCCAGTGATCTGTGGCTGGGTGTGTCTGTCTAGTCTGCTGAGGGTGCGTCAGTGGAGTGGGACATGTGACTGCATGGCACGTGCTGGCCATCAGCCTGCTGTTGCATGTGCTGCACAGTGTGTGGCATGTTCATTGAGTGTGTTGCACCCCTCATGCCACTTGTAGACTTTCAATGCCATGTACTGCATTGGCGCTTGCACGCAGGCCAATTTAATGTTGTGAATGAGGCTATTCATGTCAGCATCCTATGCCTTGTTCAGCATTTCAAAGATGTTCTAATGTGTGTCTCTGGGACATGGAGCAGGTGTATTGATGTTGTGTCAATTTGTCATCCTGACGGGGCGTGGCCGAGCCGAGCTGCAAGATGGCCGCCGTGTAACGGGGCTCTGCCGGCCGGACAACTAATCCGTAAGCCCATCTGTTCTCTGCCTTGATATTGGCGCAGGGAAGATACGGCGGGAGGTGCCCAGACGAAGAGGAGTCTGGCGGTGCTGCTGTGGTCGAAATCGGCAGCGGGGATCTGGAGCTACGCACACGAGCTGATCCGGCGGCTGGGAGGCGCCGCGCTGAGCGGCGTCCTCTGCTACGCGAGGCCCTGGTCGCGGGCCGTGGCCCGTCGGACGCGAGGAGGCTGTCGAGGACGCTGGTGGAGCGTGAGGCGCCCCGCGGTTGGCGCCCAGGTGGCGGTGGCGGGCCCCTGCTGTACGGCTGACGGTCTTCGCTGTGGGGCTGGTGCGTGCCGTCTGCGGAGCTGATGTGCGGGCTGCTTGGGCCCTGCCGGCGTCGCCGGGCTCCGCGCTGCTGCCGGGCGCCGTTGCTACTGCTGACGTGAGACGGCGAGGGAAAGGGGCTGCGGCGCCTTGTGAGTGCGGCCCGATCCCTACCTGCAACGAAAGACATCCGGCTATCTGGCCTTTGGAATCCATGCCCTAAACTCCGCAGGTCTGCCAGCTAGGGAGTTGATGAGGTGGTGGTGAGGAGGACACGAGCGGCCGGCCGGGTTGCCCTCCGGGCTGCTGCCCGAACGCTGAGAAACCGCCGTTGGTACCTGATTGACACAGGCCCGCGACCTGAGTGCGCCGAGAGCTGGCTGGACCTTGCCTGTTTGGCGGTGCTCTACGCGGGGCATGGGCGGAGAGTGGGGCCGCCTGGTGTTGTGACCATCTGGCCTGCGTGATCCCTGCGCTTGGTGAGGCCTGTGACCAGCGGTGGGCCTGCTGCCTCCCTCAATCGGTGCCGGTGTGTGGTGGCCCCTCAGAGACGCCATGGGGAAGTCGGACACCAAGCAGCGGAAGCTCCACTTTGAGAAGCAGGCTTCACGCGGCACCGAGGCGGTGCCCACGTCGCAGACTGTGGTCCCCGAAACGCAGTTGGACTCAACGCCGGAGGATGATGTTAAGAGCATGTTCCGCGACCTTAAGGGCTGCCTCAAGGAAATCGACGGCAAACTCGACTCCATGGCCCAGCGGCTTAATGGCATATCACATAAGGTCGACCAGCACGAGGAGCGTCTCGCTGCGGTGGAGGCGAGGATAGCCGACTGCGAAGAGGGCCACGGGGACACACAGGAGAAATTACTTCGCATGGACAGGGTCCTGGAGGTGATACGAGGGCGCAATGAAGATTTGGAAGCCTGCTCCCGCAGAAACAACGTACGAATTATTGGCATTGCGGAATCCACAAACATTGGCAACATGGAACAATTCGTTGAGGGGATGTTCCGAGACCTGTTTGGGGAGGATCTGTCGGCCATGTTCTTGATCGAGCGTGCACACCGCACGCTGGGACCGCGACCTGTGCCGGGATCTCCACCACGTCCGATCCTGGCCCGAGTTCTAAATTACCGAGACAGGGATACTATCCTACGGTTGGCACGTGAAAAAGGTGAGCTCACTTTCCAAAATATGGCCATCTCCTTGTTTCCAGATTTTACGCAGGCTGTGCAGGCTGCGAGGCGAGAATTCGTGCCGGCGAAAAAAATCTTCCAGAAGGTGGGGACTAAGTATGCCATGCTGTACCCGACCAAGTTGCGGATACACCATAAAGGGAAGCCAATGGTCTTCACAGCGGCGGCGGATGCGCTCAAATTTGCGAGACAGGCGGAACGGTCGCAGCGAGAGCGGCAAGATAAGCAAGATTCTCCACCGATTGGCCAGTTAAGTGACACTGAATAACGCAGCACAGTAACACATTGTGACGCCGGACACCGTTACTGTCGGCTGCACGACCTGTAACCACCTACGGGGGTCCCGAGGGCCTGTGGGAACGGTAGCCCTATCCCGGAGCTGTGGGAATGGTCAGCTTTAGCACGGTTAACTTTGCTGATACCCTGTGGAACACTGTAAGGGGAGAAATGCAGGGCCTCCCTAACTGTAAGTTGATGTACTGCGTGAGTAGAAGGCAGAACAGTTCGGCCACCCTGTCGATTTTAGACGGGGGAGTTAGCTGGTGACCCCACGCCCCTGTGGGATGATTCCCGAGATACAATTGCAGGACAGTTACTGTTGGGTGGGGTGGCGGGGGGGGAAGGTATCTCAACCTGATTGGGGGTTGGAGTGGGTGTAGGGGGGTTGTGGTTATTGTTGGTTGGTTTTATTACACTGCTTTTTTTTACTACACCACTAAATGATGATGCGGCCTTGCCACGGGCCGAATTTTTATGGTTGTGGAACCGGGGGAATGTGAAGCGGGGGATCCCCCTGGGGGCCCTGGAACGGGGGCCATTGGGGACTTCGCCATTACATAGGACACACGCATATAAGCCTCCCTAACCGCGCTGCGCTGCCTTACATGGAATATCCGTGGTCCTAACGATCACCGCAAGATACGCCTGACCCATGCGTATTTGACAAGACACCAAATCGACATATGTTTCCTACAGGAAACGCATTTGACTCGCAACGCCGGGGACAAACTTAGATGTGCTCGATGGGGCGAGATACACTCCTCCGGCTGCTCCAATTACTCTCGGGGAGTGGCTATTCTTCTCCGTAAAGGCCTTCCCTGGCAGACATTTAAGGTACACGTGGATTCTGAGGGGCACTACATAATACTGCTAGGGCAGCTATTTCACATGCTGATCACATTAGTTAATACCTATGGCCCCAACTCGGATGACCCTGGGTTTTTTCGTCACGTCTGGCACCTGGCACAATCACTGGGCGGAGGGGCATGCATGTGGGAAGGAGATTTCAATGCCGTGCTGTCACCGGAGCTAGATAGGGAAGGGGCGGCTCGCGCGCATCACCCGCAAGCTGCAGATCTTATACGCGGCCTAATGGCTGATTATAATCTACAGGACTCGTGGCGCGTATTACATCCCGCGGTTAGGGAAGGCACCTGCTTCACCCCGCACAGAGGAGCCTGGTCCCGCTTGGACTTCTGGCTCTTGACCCCACAGGTCCATGCCTGGGTGTCTGCAGTCACCCACAAGGCGCGCACCCTCTCAGACCACTCGCCTGTTGAACTGACTCTGACTGTCCCCCAGCCATACATTACACCCTTCACGTGGCGATTGCCTGCGCAGGCCCTATCAGATCAGGTGTTTCGTGAGGATATCCATCAGCACATACTCGACTACTTTGAGCACAATGCGGGTTCCGTGTTACCGTTGGGCACCTTATGGGACGCGTTTAAGGTGGTGATCAGGGTCCACTGCATTGCGGGACAGGCCAAAGTCCTAAAGACTATCAGGGGTGCGCTAGGTAAATTGGAGGATCGCCTGCATTCTCTGGAGGTGAAGTACTGTTCTGACCCCTCGACTGCCACGTTGGCGGAAACTCGCACCACGCTAACTGAATATCAGACAGAAGCTGATAGGGAGCTTAAGTTCCTGACTAAGCATGCTGTGGCCCGCAGATATGGGGAGGGGGATCGCCCTGGCAGAACGCTCACCCTCCTGCTGCGTTCACAACGACCCTCTCCCTTCGTCTCCTCAGTGATGACAGAGGGAGGTGATGCCGTGTATACACCTCCGGAAATACTGGATACCTTTCGGACCTTTTACAGGGACTTGTACAAGGCTCGGGCAGCCCACCCACAGGAGGAGCTGTCTGACTATTTTGACACGATACAACTTATATGGTTCAATGCGCACCAAAAAGGTTACTTCGATCGGCCATTTGCGGTAGAAGATGTGCGGGAGGCAATAGGATCATTGGCAGCCGGCAAGGCACCGGGACCAGATGGCCTCCCGGCACAGTTTTACAAGGAATATGCAGATCTCCTGGCCCCCCGGCTGTTGGCAGTGTATGCAGAGGCGGTCGAGACGGGTATACTCCCAGAATCCATGAGAGAGGCTGTCATCTTTACCCTCCTAAAACCGGACAAGGATGTCCAGCAATGCGACTCCTACAGGCCATTATCTTTAATTAATACTGACGCAAAGATCTTTGCAAAAATGCTCGCGACTCGGCTACAGCCGGTGTTGCCCCTCATTATCCGCCCGGATCAGTCGGGCTTTGTGCCGGGCCGCTTGACATCCCACAACCTCCGCACCCTCTTCGGGGTGCTGCACTATTTGGCCCCACATGTTAAGGCTGCGGCAGTACTATTAGACGCCACCAAGGCGTTCGACTCCCTGGAGTGGGGGTTCCTGTTTCCTCTGCTGCAGCGCATGGGAGTGAGTGAGGCCTTTATCAGATACATTAGACTGCTCTATACCGGCATCACTGCTAGGGTGAGGGTGAACGGGCTCGTCTCTGCACCATTTGCCGTTCGTAGGGGTACGAGACAGGGCTGCCCCCTATCGCCCCTGCTCTTTGCCATCGCCACAGAGCCTTTGGCTGCCCGCATCAGACAGCATCATGCGGCCAGGGGCGTTGGCTTCTCGTCGAGGGCGCTGACCATATCGCTGTACGCGGATGATATTACGCTATATGTGTCTGATCCTCAGGTAAACCTCTCCCCTCTGACGAGAGAACTGATGGAGTATGGTCGGCTGTCGGGAGTGAATATCAATTGGGAGAAATCGGTCATTTTACCCCTGACGTCCGGGACTCCCCGCTTTACCCCGGACTGCCCGCTGAAATGGGCAACTGGGCCGGTGCGGTACCTGGGGATTTGGATAAGCACGGATATGCCGCAGATATGGATGGAAAATTACGGGAGGGTGATGGGTTGGGTGGACGAGAGGGTCGGCCGCTGGAAGCATCTGCCCCTTTCGCTGGCTGGAAGAATCGCTGTGGCTAAAATGGTGATCCTGCCTAAACTCCTATATTTATTCGTGAATATTCCACTGCCCCTAACTGCACATTTTTTGAGACAGTTACGCTCACGTATGGTGGAGCTGGCCTGGGGAGGTAAACAGCCGAGGGTGGCATGGGAGACCCTCACTCTTCCACAGCGCCAGGGAGGCCTGGCCGCACCAGACTTCTCCTTATATGCCTACTGTGCACAGGCACAGTTCCTGCACTACTGGGCGCACCCCGCACCGTTCCAACCGCACGTGGCAATAGAGACTGATAGAGCGGCCCCGCTGCCGCTAACTGTGGCACTCTATGCGCCACACATCCGGAGATGCACGGAAATCGACCCGGTGCACGCACTCAGGTGGGCTTGGGATGGGCTGAGACGGAGGGCCGGGTTGGACCTTCTTTACACCCGATCCGTGCCTCTGCGCGGGAACCCGATGTGGCCACAGCTGCGAAATATGCAGACCGGGGAGCGTGCCGCGGTGCTGGGCCTTCACACTGGGAGCGATTTGTTTCCGGGGGACACCTTCCTCACGCTTGAGCAGATGTGTGGTGCGGAAGCTCCGACACTACTGGACACGCTTCTTTATTATCAGCTCCGCCACTCGTGCCGGAAGCTGTTCCCCACGTTCCCGGCGCCGCCGCCGGACCTGCTTGCCCTGGAAAATGTGTTGTCCGTGGAGTCAGGGCGCAAGCTTGTATCCCGATTGTATGTGCGAATGCAAGCTAATCACCCCGTGGTTCTTCCGGCGGCGCGGGGCCTATGGGCGGCGGAATTGGGAGCAGAAATTTCTGATGTGCACTGGGACTTGTGTTGTAAGCTTCTTGAGATACTGTCCCCCAACTACAGGCTACGCCTGATCTACTTCAAATACATACACATGACGTATCGCACCCCTAGCCGATTACACCGCATGGGCTTACGAGACACAGATGAGTGCTGGCGCTGTTACACTCGTGGAGCCACCTTTCTGCATATGGTGTGGGACTGTCCCACATTGGCGACCTTCTGGACAAGGGTAGTGACGATAGTATGCGAAATCACGGGCCTACAGATACCATGCACACCACAGGTTACGCTGCTGGGAATTTTACATATGGTTGAGCCCAAACACCGTAAGCTGCCAGCGATGCTATTGTTACTGGCCAAACGACAAGTTGCTATGCATTGGGGAGTTGGTACGTCGCCTAGCGTTAGGGAATGGGTCAGAAGCGCTGTCTACTGTCGGACGCAGCTCGCCTTGTACTGGGAGCTTATGCCGATGCGATCGAGGCCTAAGGATATATGGGGGCCCTTCACGCACTGGTTGGAGAGCGCTCTGCTGCAGGCGCTGTAGCTCGCTGCTATCTCCTAGGGCGGAAGGGAGATGGTGAGCATTGCATTTGCCCGTGGGGAATATTGGCAGAAGCTGGGTTGGGTGGGTGCGTACTGGAGGAGGAGGAAGATGGACAGCTGGGTGAAGAGCAGACTGTCGTATAACACTAGTGGGTGTCCTTGCAACCTCGTATTTGGTGCTATGTTGGTGGGGAGACGCATCGTCATCGCTGAAAATATGTACACAGCAGTGAGTTGTATTGTTTTAAGTTTGTTATTGAAAAATGCAAATAAAAAGAATTTAAAAAAAAAAAAAAAAAAATGTGTCATCCTGACAGGTAACTGCCTACGAGAAGGGGGAGATCTGGACCAGCGTCGTCAGGGCCGTGAGGACTGCAGGGGGCGTGATCGCCAGCTGGACCAGGTCCGCAAGAGGTGGCAGGACATCCGGTGCTGGACCCGGCGGCTCGCCCTGGTCCAGCTCAAGCTCTCTCCTCGCCCCCACGGCGGCCGCCGACACCTCACCACCCAGATGAAACGTGTCCTGGCGGTGGTCTTCCCTGACCTCGATAGACAGTTACAGGAGAGACTGCAGCAAGGAGGGGGTAGGTACATGGCTTTTTGTCGTGTTATGTGTTGCCAGCTTTAGGAGGTGCTATTTTGCATGAATACACTCACGGAGTTCATATGTGCAGTGCATTTTCTGTTCCCAAATGTCACCTGGGGCTCTTTTTCATCCCTTCCTCTCCTTGACATGTGTCCCCTGGTGTGTGTACTCACATTTGCACATGGTCATCCAGGGTGCCAGTACATCTAAGTGCACATTGCTTTTTGCATCATGTGGGAGGGTGGTCTGTGACTTGTGTTGATACCTTGCCTGTGCCATGACCTGTTCACTATGTTGGGGGTCCATAGTTGTTGTCACTGATGCTGATTCTCAACATAGGAGTGTGAGCTTTCAACTGGACACCCTTGCAGCATGCATGACCAATGTTGTGGCCACAGACATGATGTGCATGAGTGTGAGATATGCATAGTGCCATGACGGTCGAACATGGTACAGTCAGCTCATTCCAGGACCATGGAGCAGTGAGCCCGTGCCCACTACAGTCCCCTGAGACCCCCTGGCCTCCTAATCATGTGTGTCATCCAACACTGTGCACATTCTCTGCGTGTTCTGCATAGGTCTGCCTCTGTGGGATTGTTCCCTGGCCTAGTTTGTATTTTACTAATGTGTGCTACATGTGTCCACTGGACAGGGATACACCATTTTGCTTGTGCATACTCACACTGGGCAGTGCCTGTGTGGCTATTCACAACAATCTGTTGATGGTTGTTTGTCACAAATATGTGTTGCCAGCCCCACAAGGTGATGTGGTGTAAATGAAGCAATTGTTCAGGCACAGTTGTTGTAACCCTGAATAAGAGGTGTAACTTCTTGACCTGTATCAATCACATTGACTCAGGTATTGGGGGGGTGCAGGAGAGGCATACATGTGCAACCCTGATTTTTCAATGCCAGGTCTGACTTGTGTGTGAGAATAGCCTGGACTAAAGTACACTGTGCTGTGCCCCTGTGATGCTGGCCAGTGCTTAATGTAGGTGCTTTGAAGCCTGTGTCATTTTTTTACCAAAAAGAATCCTGCTCATTCATTTTTTGCACGTGTGTGGTTCTGATGCAACGCGGTTTTGACTTTGTGTGCTGACATCTGTGTGTACATTCTGGCTTGCCATGAGGGTGTCCCCACAGTACAGATGGTCTTTTTTACCACCCAATTGCAGGCCCATTAGCTTATGCATTGTCCTGGGTGTGGACATGTGTGCCACTCCAGATGACAGGCAGTAGGTCATATGTGTAGCCAACTGTGTAATCAGGTGACGGATGGCCTGGTGACAACTGACATGATTCAAGTTGTTACTCTTCATAAATTGTACCTTGGCACTCACAGCACTTGTCAACAGTTGTTCATGTTTAACATGTGGAAATTTGATGATTTGTGTTAAGAACACTGATGTGCCTGCATGCAATATGTTGCACAAGGTAGTGCACACAAAAGTACATTAACACTGTCATTGAATAAGCTGGCACCTTTTCAAAGAAGCCACTGTTCTAAATAAATGGTGTTGCAGATTCTCCATATACATGTTCCCACAGTGGTCTTGATTTTGTGTGACTGCTTAGTTGTCGGTGATACAAACTAACGAGTGTCAAGACATCAAGACCTCCGTGGGCCCATGTATATGTACTTTCTGCAACACCATCTATTTCTAACAGTGGCTCTTCAGAAAAGGTGCCAGCTTCTTCAATGACAGTGTCAATGTACTTTTGTGTGCACTGCCTTGTGCGACATATTGCATGCAGGCATATGAGTGTTTTTTTCACGGAATGGACAATTGGCACATTCCAAACATGTAGATTGGGTAAAGTATTGTGAGTCCCAAGGTACCAACATTTGTTCGTTTGGTGTTCCAAAGGACTTACAGGTCTCTGAGTGTGGTGACACCTTGAGTATTGAGGTGTGTTAGTTTACCTTGAGTGCACCACTACTGTTTCTTTCAGGGTAAACAAGAGGTGTCATGACTTCATTGTATTGCTGTGCTCACCAGTTCACAGACACTAGCTTCTCAGTGTATTTCTCATTCAAGTTGTGGCCTTTTGTGTATTTATTTTCCTGGTGTCCAAGTGGTAAGGTGGGTCTACCAACTGGGCAGTACAGGGCTTACATATGTGCGGAGTAATCTAGATGTTACTCATGATGCATTGCCTGATATGCACTGTGACCAATTGTTCTTGTGCTCATGTGTCAGATGTATACAGGTGACTGATGCTTTTTTGTTTCTTCTCCTTGCCCACATCATCATCATCCACTAGCGAGGGAGACACCTGCATGGACCTTGAGAGGGACCCAGCGACAGTGCCACCAGTGCTGTGGAGTCAGCAGGAGCCAGTGGCACGGAGGGCGAGGGGAGTCAGTCAGAGGACCTGTCCGGAGGCGAGAGCATGTACAACACCGACGGGTCCCAGGCTGACATCCTTGAGGAGGCGGAGGATGCAACAACATCTGGCAGCATCCCACCATCTGTACCCGCCTCCTCCATTGCCATCTCCGCCCTCCCAGTAGCTCCCGTCACTTCTGTCCATGCAGGGTCCCACCGTGTCTCCTTCGGACCAGGCACCGCAGCCCCTGCCCCTGTCACCCCTGCTGCCAACAGTGAAGAGTCTGTGGACACACTGCGGCAGTTGCAGGTTGGTCAGGCATCGATGCTGCATGTCCTCCATGAACACACTAGACTGCTCACACAGTTGGTGTCGTTCGTGGAGGGCATGTCATCAACGATGACTGATCAACGCAGGTCTCTGCGGTCCATGGACACTTCACTGACGGAAGCAATGTCTCTCCTGCGGCGCTCCGTCCCCCCCTACCCCGGACCCATCCACACTGCCCTCTCCCATGCCTGACCAAAGCACACACAGACAGTCACAGGCACCCACCCCAACAGACACATCCAGCACTCCCCCAAGTAAGGCACAGCGCACACCTCCTGGCACGCACACTCAGGGGGATGTAGTCACACCCACAGGGTCTGGGCGCAAACGGCAGACACGCAGCCACAGTCAGAGTCCGCAGTCCTCACGACCCACTTCCTCCAAATCCACTTCCCTTAGCTCCCCTGCCAAACTGTCAACCAAAGAGACCTACATGGCTAGTATGTCCCTCAGCCCCACTGTGACTCCACCCCGCAAGCGGTTGAGGAAGTCTCCGGCCAGGGGAGTTGAGTCCCCCCCATGTCCACCACCTCCCCCAAGAGCGCTGCACCCCATCCCTCGGACACCCCCCCCCCTCCGTTGGCCCTGGTGTTTCTTCCGGTGCAGGGGTTCCTCTGGACGCCCTGGCAGCAGTGTGAAGCGAGCTGCTCACCACCACCTTTTGCGCTGCCCCACCCCCTGTGGTGGATACGTCCAGCCCTGCACCCACCACACCTACCCAACCCACTCCTGTCCCTGCGGTGCCTGGTACTCCCACTGATGATGCCCCCCCCGTCGACAAACCTTGAGGTGACTTTGTGCAGGCAAGGTAGGGGTGGACACAGTCGCATACGTCCACCCTTGGACTCGAACTATGGACTGGCCATTGGCCTTTGTAAATAGTGTCTTCTTAAAAAAAAAACTTTTGTGTGCTGAATAAAGCCTTTTCATTTAGTTTCCACACTATTGCATTTCAGGTACTTGATGTTGGTGATGAGGCCCATGAAGTTGGTGTTCTGGTAATGTGTTAGGGTTCTGAGAAATGTTTTAGTATGATGGTCATGAGGTGGACCATGGAATCTGTGTGACATCACAATGTCTGTGAAAATATTAATTGGTAGTGTGTGTTCCTTTGGATTGTGAGACATTGTCCCAAGGAGTATTCCTTCCTCTGTGGCACCTGACATGTTCCCTGCAAACAGTTGCACAATTGTTGTGCTGACCTGTGTCAACATATCCTTTGTTGGTGACGGATCCCTTCAACAATGGCCATGCATGCTCACCGATGTCTCCTGTTGAATCGTCTGTGCCATCCTTGCCAGTCACTGTACTTGTGTTTTGTGTATGTAGGAATGGCATCAGGGACCAATTGCCCCTTTTCAGCACTATGCATGTGTGTAATCACGGCCTAACACACAAATGGCACATGTAATGCAGGGTATTTGGGCACCTGACTCACAATTGTGGGCATTGTATCTAGTTGCAGTGAACCCTATTCCTTACATGAGAGACAACATCTGGGTGGCTGGACCAGCACCTGGACATTCCTATCACTCCTGTGATGTGTGTGACAGTGTGTGTTCCCTTTGGCTAACTTATTTTAGTATGCATTTCCATGACTATACAGTCTGTTGGCATGAAATCAGGGTGTGTATTGTGGGGCATCTGCATGTGTTGTATGTCCTCACACCCACATGTGTTGTGTCATGCAGTGTGTGAATGACATCCATCCTCCTGGGAGTGGGGCAATGTTGGGAGTCCTCTGCACCCACCCCCATATCTCTGTCCACTGCTGGGAGTACTCTGCACCCACCCCTCATATCTCTGTCCACTGCTGGTAGTGATATGCACCCACCCCTCATATGTCTGTCCACTGCTGGTAGTGATATGCACCCACCCCCCATATCTCTGTCCACTGCTGGGAGTCCTTTGCACCCACCCCTCATATGTCTGTCCACTGCTGGTAGTGATCTGCACCCACCCCACATATGTCTGTCCACTGCTGGGAGTCCTCTGCACCCACCCCTCATATTTCTGGACACTGCTGGTGGTGATATGCACCCACCCCTCATATGTCTGTCCACTGCTGGTAGTGATATGCACCCACCCCTCATATGTCTGTCCACTGCTTGGAGTCCTCTGCACCCACCCCTCATATCTCTGTCCACTGCGGGTAGTGATCTGCACCCACCCCTCATATGTCTGTCCACTGCTGGGAGTCCTCTGCACCCACCCCTCCTATGTCTGGGCACTACTGGGAGTCCTCTGCACCCACGCCCACATCTCTGTCCACTGCTGGTAGTGATCTGCACCCACCCCTCATATGCCTGGACACTGCTGGGAGTCCTATGCACCCACCCCTCATATGTCTGTCCACTGCTGGGAGTCCTCTGCACCCACCCCTCATATGTCTGTCCACTGCTGGGAGTCCTCTGCACCCACCCCTCATATGTCTGTCCACAGCTGGTAGTGATATGCACCCACCCCTCATATTTCTGTCCACTGCTGGGAGTTCTCTGCACCCAACCCTCATATGTCTGTCCACTGCTGGGAGTCCTCTGCACCCACCCACATATCTCTGTTCACTGCTGGGAGTCCTCTGCACCCACCCCTCATGTGTCTGTCCATTGCTGGTAGTGATGTGCACCCACCCCTCATATGTCTGTCCACTGCTGGGAGTCCTCTGCACCCACCCCTCATATGCCTGGACACTGCTGGTAGTGATATGCACCCACCCCTCATATGTCTGTCCACTGCTGGGAGTCCTCTGCTCCCACCCCCATATGTCTGTCCACTGCTGGGAGTCCTCTGCACCCACCCCTCATATGTCTGTCCACTGCTGGTAGTGATCTGCACCCACCCCGCATATGTCTGTCCACTGCTGGGAGTCCTCTGCACCCACCCCTCATATTTCTGGACACTGCTGGTAGTGATATGCACCCACCCCTCATATGTCTGTCCACTGCTAGTAGTGATATGCACCCACCCCTCATATGTCTGTCCACTGCTGGGAGTCCTCTGCACCCACCCCTCATATCTCTGTCCACTGCTGGTAGTGATCTGCACCCACCCCTCATATGTCTGTCCACTGCTGGGAGTCCTCTGCACCCACCCCTCCTATGTCTGGGCACTGCTGAGAGTCCTCTGCACCCACCCCTCATATGTCTGTCCACTGCTGGTAGTGATATGTACCCACCCCTCATATGTCTGTCCACTGCTGGGAGTCCTCTGCACCCACCCTTCATATATCTGTCCACTGCTGGTAGTGATCTGCACCCACCCCTCATATGTCTGTCCACTGCTGGGAGTCCTCTGCACCCACCCCTCATATGTCTGTCCACTGCTGGTAGTGATATGTACCCACCCCTCATATGTCTGTCCACTGCTGGGAGTCCTCTGCACCCACCCCTCATATCTCTGTCCACTGCTGGTAGTCATCTGCACCCACCCTTCATATGTCTGTCCACTGCTGGGAGTACTCTGCACCCACCCCTCATATGTCTGGACACTGCTGGTAGTGATATGCACCCACCCCTCATGTGTCCGTCCACTGCTGGGAGTCCTCTGCGCCCACCCCCATATCTCTGTCCACTGCTGGGAGTCCTCTGCACCCAACCCTCATATGTCTGTCCACTGCTGGTAGTGATCTGCACCCACCCCTCATATGTCTGTCCACTGCTGGGAGTCCTCTGCACCCACCCCTCATATGCCTGGACACTGCTGGTAGTGATATGCACCCACCCCTCATATGACAGTCCACTGCTGGGAGTCCTCTGCACCCACCCCATATCTCTGTCCACTGCTGGGAGTCCTCTGCACCCACCCCTCATATCTCTGTCCACTGCTGGTAGTGATCTGCACCCACCCCTCATATGTCTGTCCACTGCTGGGAGTCCTCTGCACCCACCCCTCATATGTCTGGGCACTGCTGGGAGTCCTCTGCACCCACCCCCATATCTCTGTCCACTGCTGGTAGTGATATGCACCCACCCCTCATATGTCTGTCCACTGCTGGGAGTCCTCTGCACCCACCCCTCATATGTCTGTCCACTGCTGGGAGTCTTCTGCACCCACCCCCATATCTCTGTCCACTGCTGGGAGTCCTCTGCACCCACCCCTCATATCTCTGTCCACTGCTGGGAGTCCTCTGCACCCACCCCTCATATCTCTGTCCACTGCTGGTAGTCATCTGCACCCACCCCTCATATGTCTGTCCACTGCTGGGAGTCCTCTGCACCCACCCCTCATATGTCTGGGCACTGCTGGTAGTGATATGCACCCACCCCTCATATGTCTGTCCACTGCTGGGAGTCCTCTGCACCCACCCCCATATCTCTGTCCACTGCTGGGAGTCCTCTGCACCCAACCCTCATATGTCTGTCCACTGCTGGAAGTGATCTGCACCCACCCCTCATATGTCTGTCCACTGCTGGGAGTCCTCTGCACCCACCCCTCAAATGTCTGGACACTGCTGGTAGTGATATGCACCCACCCCTCAGATGTCTGTCCACTGCTGGGAGTCCTCTGCGCCCACCCCCATATCTCTGTCCACTGCTGGGAGTCCTCTGCACCCAACCCTCATATGTCTGTCCACTGCTGGTAGTGATCTGCACCCACCCCTCATATGTCTGTCCACTGCTGGGAGTCCTCTGCACCCACCCCTCATATGTCTGGACACTGCTGGTAGTGATATGCACCCACCCCTCATATGTCTGTCCACTGCTGGGAGTCCTATGCACCCACCCCATATCTCTGTCCACTGCTGGGAGTCCTCTGCACCCACCCCTCATATCTCTGTCCACTGCTGGTAGTGATATGCACCCACCCCTCATATGTCTGTCCACTGCTGGGAGTCCTCTGCACCCACCCCATATCTCTGTCCACTGCTGGGAGTCCTCTGCACCCACCCCTCATATCTCTGTCCACTGCTGGTAGTGATCTGCACCCACCCCTCATATGTCTGTCCACTGCTGGGAGTCCTCTGCACCCACCCCTCATATGTCTGGGCACTGCTGGGAGTCCTCTGCACCCACCCCCATATCTCTGTCCACTGCTGGTAGTGATATGCACCCACCCCTCATATGTCTGTCCACTGCTGGGAGTCCTCTGCACCCACCCCTCATATGTCTGTCCACTTCTGGGAGTCTTCTGCACCCACCCCCATATCTCTGTCCACTGCTGGGAGTCCTCTGCACCCACCCCTCATATCTCTGTCCACTGCTGGGCGTCCTCTGCACCCACCCCTCATATCTCTGTCCACTGCTGGTAGTCATCTGCACCCACCCCTCATATGTCTGTCCACTGCTGGGAGTCCTCTGCACCCACCCCTCATATGTCTGGACACTGCTGGTAGTGATATGCACCCACCCCTCATATGTCTGTCCACTGCTGGGAGTCCTCTGCACCCACCCCCATATCTCTGTCCACTGCTGGGAGTCCTCTGCACCCAACCCTCATATGTCTGTCCACTGCTGGAAGTGATCTGCACCCACCCCTCATATGTCTGTCCACTGCTGGGAGTCCTCTGCACCCACCCCTCATATGTCTGGACACTGCTGGTAGTGATATGCACCCACCCCTCATATGTCTGTCCACTGCTGGGAGTCCTCTGCACCCACCCCTCATATGTCTGTCCACTGCTGGGAGTCCTCTGCACCCACCCCTCATATCTCTGTCCACTGCTGGTAGTGATCTACACCCACCCCTCATATGTCTGTCCACTGCTGGGAGTCCTCTGCACCCACCCCTCATATGTCTGGGCACTGCTGGGAGTCCTCTGCACCCACCCCCATATCTCTGTCCACTGCTGGTAGTGATATGCACCCACCCCACATATGTCTGTCCACTGCTGGGAGTCCTCTGCACCCACCCCTCATATGTCTGTCCACTGCTGGGAGTCTTCTGCACCCACCCCCATATCTCTGTCCACTGCTGGGAGTCCTCTGCACCCACCCCTCATATCTCTGTCCACTGCTGGGAGTCCTCTGCACCCACCCCTCATATCTCTGTCCACTGCTGGTAGTCATCTGCACCCACCCCTCATATGTCTGTCCACTGCTGGGAGTCCTCTGCACCCACCCCTCATATGTCTGGACACTGCTGGTAGTGATATGCACCCACCCCTCATATGTCTGTCCACTGCTGGGAGTCCTCTGCACCCACCCCTCATATCTCTGTCCACTGCTGGTAGTGAACTGCACCCACCCCTCATATGTCTGTCCACTGCTGGGAATCCTCTGCACCCACCCCTCATATGTCTGCCCACTGCTGGGAGTCCTCTGCACCCACCCCTCATATGTCTGTCCACTGCTGGTAGTGATATGTACCCACCCCTCATATGTCTGTCCACTGCTGGGAGTCCTCGGCACCCACCCCTCATATGTCTAGGCACAGCTGGGAGTCCTCTGCACCCACCCCCATATCTCTGCCCACTGCTGGTAGTGATATGCTCCCACCCCTCATATGTCTGTCCACTGCTGGGAGTCCTCTGCACCCACCCCATATATGTCTGTCCACTGCTGGGAGTCCTCTGCACCCACCTCTCATATCTCTGTCCACTGCTGGGAGTCCTCTGCACCCCCCCTCATATGTCTGTCCACTGCTGGTAGTGATATGCACCCGCCCCTCATATGTCTGGCCACTGCTGGGAGGCTTCTGCACCCACCCGCGCACCCCCTTGGAGCTGTACACTGCTTGCCAGGACCTACACACACAACAATATGAAGGTAACATGCTGGGCCAGTCCTCTATGCCCACATTCCTGGCGTGTGTACGCATCGTATTCAAATTTTCCTGCTGCCGTAACGGGATACGTGTGGTATGGACCGTACCCACGCATGTATGCGTGGGTACGGTCCGTACCTGAGTACTCATGGGGCCGTAGGGGTACGCACCATACCCACGCATGTATGCGCGGGTACGGCCCGTACCTGAGTACTCATGGGGCCGTAGGGGTACGCACCGTACCCACGTATTCATGCGTGGGTACGGTCCGTACCACTGTTGTAATGGTGCCATAGGGGTGCGTGTGGTACGCACCGTACCCACGCATTCATGCGTGGGTACGGTCCGTACCACTGTTGTCATGGTGCCATAGGGGTACGTGTGGTACGCACCGTACCCACGCATTCATGCGTGGGTACGGTCTGTACCACTGTTGTCATGGTGCCGTAGTGGTATGTGTGGTACGCACCGTACACGTCCACTTCCGTTGTTGCGGTATGCAAGGGTTACTGGCCACGCCCCCCCCAAGTGACCAGACCCTGGTGGTAATGTATGGCCTCCATATTATAGGTTGGTGTTTGCGTATGGGGTATGATTCCTGGCCCTCACCCCCCCATCCTGGCCCCTGGGTGTTGTTCTCACCTTCTGCGGCGTGTGCGTCGGGTGCGGTGCACCAGGTCGTAGGCCAAGAGGACCGGGATGACACGTACGATGGGGTTCATGGCTGTACGTCGCGTACCGGGGCTCCGTGACGTAGGGTTCTGCTTTGCCAGCAGTTTTTCGCTCCCGTAGTCACAGCGAGGTACGTAGTGACGCCGGTACGAATCGTACTTTCTGGGCTGGAAAACGCTGCTGAAATACGTGCGGACATCGCGTACAAGCAGCTTCGGATCGGAATCGTGGGTATTTTTTTGCTGTATGGTCTTTTGTATGATTCGTACAGAAAAAGGCTTTCTGTATGAATCGTACTTCCTAGGTTGTAGAATGAGTTTACCTGGTACGAGTCGTACGGAGAAAACACTCCGTACGACTATTCGTACAGCCTTTTTCCATGATTGGAATTGGCCCCTAAATGTCTCTCCGAGCAGTGCATGCGCGCTGACTCAGCGAGACCTAAAAAAGGTCCTTGTAATTTCAGCCGCTTACCATTTCCTACATAAGAACACCACACTTTGTCATAAGGAGTTCACATGGGCTGTTGACAGCAGCATTCTGCAAAGTTCAGCTAACAATGACCAAATAATTACCTTAAATGTCAATGCTTTGTGCTTCCTGAACATCTTGGGGAGATTCACAACAGTATTTATGAGTACAGGGGGAGCACGTGAGTACACCCTTGGTGGCAAAGACTTCATCGCCCACGATCCTGTGGGGTCTTATCTGTGCCTGGAGGCTGAACTTCCTTTAGGGTGCCATATTAGGCGCTGCAGCCACCGCTGCGTGGAATGCGTAAATACTTACTTGGGGTCAAGGACTTCATTACCCAGAATCCTGTAGGGGCTCATTTGTATCTGGAGGCTGGACTTCCTTTTGGGCACTATTTAAGGTGCTATAGCCACCGCTGCGTGGGGCGGGCTAATACATTCTTGGTGGCAAGGACTTCCTTACCCACAATCTTGTGGGGTCCCATCTCTGTCTGGAGGCTGGACTTTCTGTTTGGCCCCATATCGGCGCTACAGCCACCACTGTCCTAGTACTGGATGTAGGGACATGTAAATAAATACATGGTGGCAAGGACTTAATTGCTGACAATCCTGTGGGGTCTCATCTGCATCTGTGCCTGGAGGCTGGACTTTAGTTGGGCGATATATGAGGAGCCGCAGCAACCAGTGAACCAGACACGTAAACACAACCTTGATGGCAAGGACTTCCTTGACCACATTTCTGTGGGATCTCATCTGTGCCTGGAGGCTGGACATAGCTGCGGCAACCGCTGCCCGGGCATTGGAAGTAGGGATGCGGGGGTGCTGCAGCACCCGCAACATAGTCATGCTGAAGTTCAGAAGGTGAATCAGCAATAAAGATGCATTTGATTTTTGTGTATATTCGCTGTGCGTTTAAAGACAGAGGTCAAATGTCAGGCTACATCTTCTGACAATTGCTGCTTATTATTTTAACATGGATACTGGTGTTAACTTTTCTTTTTCTGATGGCAAATTGAGAGAATTTGGTAAACTGAACTATCTGACTATTTTGTTGGAGTACAGAGAGCATCGATCAATCAGGTTTTTTGTTAAAGCGCGCTACTCACCCGTGAGGGTCTCAAGGCGCTGGCGGGGGGGGGGGGGGGGGTGCAGCTCCGGATCAGTTGAAGAGCCAGGTCTTGAGGCTCTTCCTGAAGGTGTGCAGAGTGGGGGAGTGTCTGATGTTGACTGGGAGCATGGTCGAGGCCCTTGCTGCGATGTAGGAGAAGGCTCTCCCACATGCTCTGGTTCTGCAGATGCATGGGGTCTCTGCCACGGCGAGGTTAGCGGACCGGAGGTTCCTTTTTGGTACGTGGAAGGAGACTCTTTCGTTGAGGTATTTGGGTCCGATGTTGTGGAGGGATTTGTAGACGTGGGTGAGAAGCTTGAAGGTTACTCTCTTCTCGATGGGGAGCCAGTGGAGGTCTCGTAGGTGGTGGGTCATGTGCTCATGTCGTTGGGTTCTGAGGACGAGTCTGGCTGCGGTGTTCTGGATGGTTTGGAGCTTGTGTAGCAGGGTTTAGTTGATTCCGGCGTAGAGGGCATTACCATAGTCCAGTCTGCTGGTTATGAGTGCATGGGTGACAGTCTTTC
Source organism: Triturus cristatus (assembly GCF_964204655.1). NCBI lineage: Eukaryota > Metazoa > Chordata > Amphibia > Caudata > Salamandridae > Triturus > Triturus cristatus. The sequence continues at coordinate 344,431,483 of NC_140586.1, forward strand.
TGCATTTGGGGGGGATCCACTTGAAGGTCTTGCGGAGGGAGTTGAAGCAGGTGGAGACGACGGCGTTGATCTGGCTGGTCATGGATGAAAGGATAAGCTGAAAGATGTCTATTTTTGTTTTAACACACAACCAAATTTAAATACCTATAAATGACCTGTACAGATATTTCAGAATACATCACCAATTTAGAAAACACAAATGTAGCACCATTTTGTAATTCCGAAGTGTGATGGAAAAACACATTTTCAAATAATAAAGACACTTTACTTGCTGATGTGCAAATAACAAATGTTCACCGAAGCTCCACACATCATCTATCATTTGTGCCCTATGTATTGTGATCAGCAAAACTACCTGCCTGTGCAAATTTAGTGGGTATATCAATGGAAAATGTGCTGTCTGTAAATGTCAGTGCACTCCACTGCATGCTTGAGTGAAATATTTGTGACAGTGTGCTCCAGAAGGCACCATTGGCTACATATCATACCCTTGCCATGCTCCTACTGAATTAGTGCTGCTCATTTGCTACACTTATTCTTTGTAAGACACTGTGATTTTGCACAATCCCAATGACTTAAGCTATTTAACATTAACAGCAGCATCCCCCTTTCTGAAAATTGTTACAGCATAAAGGAGACCGGGCCAAGAGCGGGTTAATCTGCGCCCGTCCGAGCCCGGAGGAGGCCCATCTTTTTGACCCTTGATGACCTGTATTAGGAGGTGGTAGGTGTCTAGTACCTCTCACTATGGGGAAAAGAAAGGCCACTCCACCTAAAGGGAGCGAGAAGGACTTCCATAAACCTATGTCACCTATTACCAACTACTTCGCACCAGTTATGTCACCAGTTATGAGGACAATTAGGTCTGAGATGGAAAATGTTGAAGAAAGGATAGACACTTCGCAGCGCCAATCTCTGCAAATTACTTGGGATGCTCATGGCAGGCGCGTCATGGGCCACTTCTGCCTGTAACTAGGCAGACAAAAGCTCATAATAGATATACAGCTACAATACAAGAGCAAGTGGTAGCAAGGAAGAACGAAAGACGGAATGATAGAAAATGGAAAGATGAAAGGAATATTGAACAGAATGAAAGGTGAATGGAAGGATGGATGAGTGGGTGGATGAATGAGTGGGTGGGGGAATGAGTGGGTGGTTGAATGAGTGATAGATGGATGAGTGAATGGTTAGGTGAACTGATGGATGGACTTGTGAATGGATGGCAGAGTGAAGGGAGGGATGGATGAGTGAGTGAGTGAGTGAATGGATAACCTGGTGGACACGTGAAAGGATGGCAGAGTGAAGAGATGGATAGGTGGGTACACAGGTGAAAGGGATTGATAGGTGGATGGACAGGTGAAAAGATAGCATATTAAAAGCGTGGATGAATGAATGGATGAAAGGATGAGTGAATGGATGGGCGAGTGGATGGATGGCTGGATGGATGGGTGGATGGCTAGGTGAAGGGCAGAATGGATGGAGGTGTGATGGATGGTTGGGGATGGATGAATCGCAGAGTGGATGAATGGATGGCAGAGTGAATGGATAAATGAAAGAGTGAATGAATGGAGGCAGAGTGAGTGGATGGATGGATGGCAGAGTAGATGGATGGCAGAAAGGATTGATGGATAGCAGAGTGGATAGATGGAAGGACGGATGGTAGAGTGGATGTATGCATGATACTGTGGATTGAAGGCAGATGGATGGATGGCAGAGCGGATGGATGGGTGAACTAAGGAAAGATTGAACGATGGATGAAACAATAAAAGAATGACAAAATGGAAAGGTGAAACAGTGGATATCGGGAAGATGTAAGGCTAAAACGATGAATGTATATATGTGTCGGTGGAAGACTCTCCTAGGGAACATTGGGCTCACTTGCTTCGCTTGCTGGGTGCCGTGAGAGCTTTAGTTTTAAGTAGGGGGTGTTTTAATGTTCTAGCTACTCTCCTGGCTCATGCTATCATAAACCAAGAACCCCATTATGGGGAGTGTGTTGGAGGTTGCTTGCAAATTATTAAGGCAAGTTACCCACATTGGCGGCTGGCATCTACTGAGGCCGCAAACAAAATAAAAACATTAAAAAAAGAGAAAACACTTACCGATTGTGAGAGACGAGGCCCTCTTCACTCAGACATCTTTTGCCAGGACTGCAATCCAGGTCCCAGCAAACTCCCTTGACCAATCCAGGCCTGCTCATGTGCTGTTAACCAGCATGTGATCAGTGCCCTGATTGGTGGGAGCAGCCTCTGTCGCCGCTCCTGAGGGTACAGTGTGCCTGCACTTGCTCTCAACCTAGCTGTCTTAAGACAGCTGGGTTGAGATGTTTAAAGTTCGCATGTGTGGCTGCCCGTCTCAAAAGAGACATGCACACTTTAAACAAATGCAAAGGCAGCCCTCTGCACACCACTTCTCCCTGCTCACTCAGCAGGCCCCACCCCATTCTGAGGCTCGGTTCAGGACGGGACAGTCAAAAATAAAATGGTAATCAATAACCATTTTATTTTTTATCTCTGGGGATTTGGGGCGCATCTAAGGCCGATGCTCTGATGCTCCTGCTTACCCATAAAAGTCAGCTGAAAGTACTTAGCAAAGTAGTTCTGAATGTAGCTCAGCTGCGAACGAGGTCCTTGAACTTCTAGATGGGGATTTACCCCACCCCACCCTAAACAAAAAAAGAGAAGGGAGGGAGTAAAGAGTGCTGTAAGAAACTGATGGCATTGCACCAGTATGCCACTATTCCCCTTGGAATGCAAAATAGTAATATTCAACAATCTGCAATGGTGTGACAGCCAGGAGTGATGAGATGATGTCCCTGAATAATAAATTGATGAAGCATTGCAACCATCTTTTCAAGAAATGAGAAGACCTCTTGCAAGTTTTCCATACTAACTAGGAAAATGAATGTTACCTCTTGGAAGATAGGATTCCAGCACAGTTTCATCCAGGTTTCTTGCTGGCTACTCATTCTCTCCCTGATGATCAGACGAGCTGTCCTCAGCCAATTCCGGCAGTCACAGCACAAACATGTCCATTAGCTCTTCCCATGGAAAATAGGGCTCCACTCAAGCCTCCTCTGACATCAATGCCAAAGAGACAGAAACTGATTTAGTTCTACCTAATCCACATAGGAACAATGAGGTCTAGTCGAAGCGCCCATCCTGAAATGACACTTTCCATTTACTGCCAGAATGTGCCCTTTACTTTTTTGCTCTTGAGGACGTTCCACCATGAGGTCAGGGATAGAACACCTCAGGGTGGTGGGGAGATATTAATGAAGGTCTTTTGCATGTAGAGTGGGGTGGGTGAGATCACACCCTAAAAAATACAACTGGTTTGTGTGATGATCAGTTTCTAGAATCCTCACATTGTCAGACATATTTTTTCTCAATTAAGACATGTCTAATAATCTAAATGGACTCCATGTCAATCATCTGAACTTTTTATATAGGCCCCACTCTGAGCTTACAAATCAATGTCCTAATCAAATATTGCATTATGGGCAGGAGAAAGGGCATCAAGTCAGTTACAATGTGCTGGCCAGTAATCATTTTGACCCCTTAGTCTCTCACAATGATATTGACGGACTGCCAGACAGGGCAATTATTACTGTTGATCTTCTATCAACTACCTTAGCTGAGAAAGTCTTGCCCATGGCTCCTCCAATTTTGGCAGGTTGTCAAGATGTTTTACAAATTGATAGTTTTCTCACTAACGTTGGAGGTTTGAAGTTAATTTCATGAAATAAAGCAGGAGTCCAATCAAAATTGTCCAATACAGGCTGGGTGTTGTTTATTAACAATTATGAAAGTATCTGTATCCAAGAAACATGAATTACTGACCAGTTCTTTATTCAATGGCTTTTCTTCTTTCCACCATTGGGTTATACGCTCTTCCTCATGCAGGGTGAAGGGGGCCTGGCCCCTCTTGTTTCTATCAAATTCATCTCCCTTCATGCAGAGTAAATTTGAAGATCACCTTATTTTTTAGTTGAACTGTTATGTCTTCTGGGTCCTTTTGATATTTTACTTATAAATTTCAACTATAACTTTTTTAATCAGAGGTCTCTCGAAGCAATTGAACAATTTGATATTTTATTAGAGAACTTTTGCTCGAGTTCCAAACGCAATGTTTACTTCACTTAGGCTAGGGATTTTAATATCCCAGCCTGTGATTATAGTGGCAACCCTCTATGTGGCTTTGTAGACTAAAGTCTAGATGACGCGACTCACTCTATGGGGAGACATTGAACAGCCTAATATCGAAATATCATTTATCATTTACTAGTGATATAGGAAATGTGGAGATTCCCCCTATTCCAATTTTTATCGATAATGGTACGGGAAGTATTATCAACTTAATCTAAGTCTCCCCTGAACTCCGTGTTCTGCTCACTGACTTGCTGGGCTTCAGCAACTGCATTAGTGACCATAATCCTTTCGTCATCACCTTGAATATAAACTTGAAGAATAAATGTCTTCTACAAAAGACTGGACCACTGAGATACACAACACACAAGTGTGCAAGGGTAAAATGGGACAACATCGACCCGAAGAGATTTTTTAATATAAATTAATTACAAAAAATGATGCAGTTTTTCTCCTCTATTTCGATTTTGAGGGTCACACCGATTCCATCTTTTAAGGTTATGTCTCTATTTGTTCCTCACTTCCCTCCATGTGAACTGCCAAATCAACGCAAATCAAACATTGATGGTTCAACTCAGTCTGCTTTGCAGCACATAGGCTCCTTGAAGTGGCATTGCAATCATGCCCCAAATATGCATTAGAAGTTAAATTGACGTAAGGGAAGGATAAAACAATGAGATAATGAGTGCAGACGTCGGATGGTCTTTTGGAGGCAGGGAAAGCCAAAAGCACCTTGAAGTTCCAGAAAGTAGTAAATCGTCCCTTTTTGACTGGCTCTTCAGGTCCAAATGTTGAGGCTTCAATTCCCATGGAGGCGTGGGTAACGCATTATTCTAAAACCAAAATTTCTGATGTGTAAAAAGGCATTCCTGCGAATCGGATGTGAATGCTCCCAGGGATAACAAAGCACAGCAGGAGTTTCACAACTCTATTTCCATCAACGAGGTAATTTTGGCAACCCTACGGAGCCCCTGGGAAGGTCCCTGACCTCTATGGTGTCCCCACTGATATTTTTAAAGAGTATGTTCCTTCATGGGCCCTCTCGTTACGCATGCTCTGAGAACAGCCGTGGTTGGGCCCATCGTAACTGCCTATTTTTTAAAAGGTGATCAGAACCAATCTAGCTGCTACCACCCAATTTCTTTGATGGACTCTACCACTAAGATTTTGGGGTGAGCCCTATTATCTCAGTTGGAACAGTGGGCAGCAGAACATAACACTGTGTCAGAAGTTCAGTTTGGGTTCCGTCCAGGAATAGGTTATGGTTGAGCAGCGTTTTAATCTTTATTTGTTAACAGGTAAATATGACAAGGCCAGGGGAGAAGCTCTACAGTTAGCCTTTATGGATCCATCCTGTGACTTTGACCTGGTCAACCATTCCAAACTGTGGTTGTTAATTGAAAATAGGGGGTGGAAAAGGAACTTTTAACTTTAATTAAATGTCTACACTGGGACACCTGAGTGAGGGTTGTTTCGGACCACAGAAGGAGGCTATCTCAAAATAGCTCAAATCCCCCTCTGAGACGGGGCTGTATTTAGGACCCATTTTTGTTTTTATTATACAACAAAGGGGTGGAGCATTTTTTTTATCACATAAAGGAAAGAAACTATCTCTAATGGAGAAGCATATCATACCTATTTTCTCTATGCTGACGATGTTGCCCTTATCACAAGAACAGCAAACAGCTTTCTGTTGCTGCTCAACGTATTGTTGTCATTCATGGAAGATTTGAACGTAAAGGTAACTTTTACTAAATCTTTCCTCATGACCTGAGGGGGTGGGTACTTGGAGATTATAGCAATCCAGCAACCTTACAAACGTTTGAGAAAGATTTTTTCTGCAGACTTTGATCAGTATTTTGTAGCACTGTCATTTATATTAGGCTCACAGAGTTAGGCCTATCCTTCTTGGAAGATGCTATTGGCCTAGTTCCTTTATTGCTATGGATTAATAGTTGGTTTAAACCAGAAGCTGGATTGGTACGGTTGTTTTTAAAGGATGGTTTAAAACTTGATATTACCTGGATAGCCTACATGAGGCAAGCATTTTTTAAGTTGGGTATGCCTCTGCTGTTTCTGAACCCTACTTACATAGATTCCAGCTCAAGAACTTGTTAAATCATTTTATTTCAGACCGTGCTCTAATGAGTGAAATAAGAAGGCAAAGCTTATTGAAGTCAGTAATAAATTGTACAGCTGTCTCTAGTACTCTGGGGCTGGAACTTCCTTTGGACCTCTTGCCTAATCCCATTTTTAGATATTATCTCACCCATCTATGGCTGAGCACTTTGAAATTGCATTTCCAGTGCAGAGATCTGCATAGCACTTTGTGAGGATCTGGGTGTACTATATGATATGGCTGTGGAACCACTTACAGATACCTTCTTGGATCCCATCAGTATTGTTTACTTAGCATTAACTTAACCCTGGGTAGCTGTGTCTGGGAACAGTAAGGCTTAGCAAAGGAACTTAGTGTGAAGCATTTAACAGCACCAAACAACAAAATAAGAAAGTCACACAACAAGAAAGAGACACAGCGATAATTTATAAAACTAGAACATATATTTATGAATATTTAGAGTCCTTGATCAACAAAATAGGCCTGAGGGTTCTGGAGATACAGATTTTAAAGCAAGAAATAGATTTAAATGGAACCGCAAACAAACATTGGTCAATAAAAGTTTGAAACTGTTAGTTTTGTAACTTCAACTTGGGTTGGGTGACCAATTCCGGCTCTTCAGAGGTCCAGGAATCTAGTATGGATACTGTGGACAGTTACATGGACAGCAGAGCATTTTAAGCAAGTTTTCAACTTTACAGGATGACTACCACAGACTTCAATTGAGTGGTTCTAAAGCTTGTGGATGTAGGCAAATGATGCTCAAAAGAAGCTCCTGTGCATGGGGGTGAAGTGTGGTTGATCCCTTGGTCCACGGGTGGTTTGAAGTGACTTTAACCATGGCGTTTGGGGTCCCAGAGCATCTTTGCGACATCAGAAGGTCAGCTGCATCTGGGCACTTCTTCTTATGACACAGCGGTCACAGCAAATATATTTGGTGAGGCTAGCGTCCCTTCAGTGCGACAAATCTGGTCATAGATAGCCCTCTCAGGTACGGCAGACACGGATACAACTTTTGGTTATCTCAGATTTGCCACTCGGTTTGCCCGGTGACTGGTAGCGGCAAGGCAAATGTGGAGGCAACCACTTTGATGATTTGGTCACTTTCAGCTCTTGTGTCCCTGGAACTAGTTCCAGGGGATCGGGCGAGTGATCCTTGAAGTCACTGCAGTTGTTGAAGGCAGAGAATCAACTTTTATCCTGGTCAGAAGCCACAGGCATAGTCCCACTCTTGCTAGCCCAAAAGTGCAGGAGGTGCAGTCCTCTCGACGTTGAAGCCTCTCTCTATGTGTGAACTAATGGCAGCATGAAAATCCTTCTTCGGTCCTTTCTTCTTCTCCAGAGTGAACCAAGGAGCAGGGTGCCAAGGGTGCCTTACTTATCCCAGAAAAGTGTACCTAGGGGACCACGGTGTCACTAGCCAATGGGCTACTGGGTCCCTTCCTCTCTAGTGATGAGGTTCCTGTGATGTGTGGCATCTGCCTATCCTAGAGTGCCCCATTCTTGCCCCCTTCAAGACGGCACAACCCTTCCTTGGTCTTCGAGAGCAGAGTAGCCCACCCTAGAGGGGTGGCGACCAGTGGACTCCACACCCATGGGAAACCGGTTCGGTCACTGGTTTCCCTTTCCTTAACTCTGTCTCCTAAGTGTCTGCAGAAAACAAAAGGCATCCTGCTCATGAATGTTGTTACAACGGCCCTTCAAAGGCAGCTTCACTTTTGAAGCCTGGCTTTTGGGCCAACACCCTGCATGACCATCCTGGGGGAGGAGGTGACACCCATCTCCACAGCAACTGCCTTTGTTCCTGGACCTGGGAGCCATTCACACATCCCCTCAGGCAGTCAGAAACCTGTCTATGTGTCAGTGCATTTGTGAGGCCACTGGAATAGCTGGAGTGCAGTGGCAACTTTCTAAAAGTTGCTTAACTTTAATAGTGACTCTAAATCTGACCTAGGCATCAGGTCGGATATAATGTTCCAATTAATTTGATAACTTACATGACTTGGTTAGGTGGTCCCATTCAGAAGTTAGCTAGACTGGGGTGCCTAGCCGGTAACCCTGTGTTAGCCAATGGGGCTCCTAACCCTTCCACAGTAAAAACGACAATTTGGAACGGTTGTTCTTAAGACATAATAATATAGCTCCCTGTCATAGGGCTCCATAGGCCTTCCTTAGGGCAGACTTACAAATATCCTTAAGGAAAGTGGTGGCTTTGCCATTAGGTGTAATGGCAGAGTCGAACTAGCAGTGTCTCAGTCTAAAGTGGCAGACTGGAGTCCTTTTTTGTCTCTGTTACATGCAGGGTGGCACAAACAGTGTTGCAGCGCTCTGGATGAACATTCTTCATTACATGCCCTTGGTACCCTGGGTACCATATACTAGGGACTTATATGTAAGTCAGTCCTTGTCAATTGGCTGTAACTAGTTAAATATACCTTTTGCGGTATATTTAAAAACACTGGTCAAAACGCTGGCACTGAGATCTGGACAACAGGCCTCAGTGTACTCTAAAAGAAGAAAACCTAGCAGCTAATAGTCCAAATGGGGCAAAAAGTCAGGGGCAACCTGCAAAAAACCTGTTTCCTTACACACTTTATATTCCCCTTCATGGAAGACGTTTTTAGTTTCTCTTTTACGGAAGTGAATATTGGGCATTATCATGTATGGATGACTTTTCCACGACATCTAAGTCAGCCACATATTGTTATGCATTCATTAATTTTATAGAATTGCCAGTAGGATCAGAAAGTGATTTGGAGGACCATAAAAGGTACTGTATTGTGAATAACTTTTTACAATGGTTGTCAAACTTGTTCCAAGACGTTTGTAACACCAAAGGCTTAATAATCAATACAACAAAACTAAATTTATGGCCCTGAACCCCCACAAACCTTTTCAGGGTTGTCCGAGGTTCGGAGGCTTTCAGCTTGAAAGGGTTATTGCTTTTGACTATCTAGGCTTAGAGCTAACAGAAAATCTGTCTTGGAAACTGCATGTTAATAAGATGGTACTGAAGCACAAACAGTTGTCTGGGGTTCTAGGGAGGGAACACTGATTGTCTCATACCAAACCGATTGGGCCAACACTGCAGGTATATGAGGCCAAAGTGATGAGCTCTGTGATGTATGGTGCAGCATTATGGGGCGCGAAACATGTAGAAGAGCTTAGTAGTCTAGATTTTACATTTCTAAGAAGTCTAGGGATGCTACTCCAAAGCACTCCCCTTCTTCCGCTCATGATAGGCATGGGCAGATACTGACTTGCCTCCAAAGTAAGATTGCACCCATTGCTATACTGGTTTAGGATTAAGACGACTCCGGAACTATTACTGTACGCACGTGCTCTGGAGTATGTAAAATGCAAGGATACAGCCAAAGAAATTAATTGGGTGAAAGGGGTTAAGAATCTGCTTATAGCTATTGGGATGGGGGAGGCATGGGAAGTCAACGATTTCACCTTGCCCCCCTGGAAATGCGATGTGAAGAATGCCTACTGGGGGTGGGTGATTCAGGATGAAATAAGTAACAGGGCTCGGGAGAAGCTCACTCTGGATTTCATGGCGCATAAACTAGATCGTTCCATGGAAGGCTACCTTGATTTTATAGAACACCAGGTGGATAGGAAACTAGATATCCAGTTCAGGTTTGGTACCCTACCCCTGAATGATTTTATTAGCAATTGGCTTTGCAGGAATGAAGCTATTCTTATTTGCCTTGGCTGCAAACACCTTCAAGAAACCCTGGCCCACACGTATTGTTTGCATGTCCATTATATGCAACGCTGAGGAAAAACTGGCTTACCCCAATTTGTAAGCTATTAGGAACAGATAATTATCGAATCACACTGAGGATCTTGAAGTTTGATGCCAGGCCACTATTTACTTGTGCGGTGGCAAACCTTTTGGGTCACATGTGGGGCATTAGAGGTAGGGCTCAGAGGGTGAATAACAAGTGAAGTTTTAACCAAATTTTTCAGGCTAAAGTAATGTTTTTTAAGAAGGCGTACTTTTATGGTTGAATATGAAGTATTTTATACATTGGTACTATGATGTTCCTATTACTGTTCTTTTACTGTTTTATTGCATCTGATGAATTTTATATTTTGAAGCACTTTATTATGGTCTTGCTGTTTGTTATAGTGCTTATTATGTGCGTTTTCATACAGTATAATACCGAATGATATTGGAAAAAAGGAACTATTGTGGATATTTACTGATTTTATTTAATTGCATCACTGATTATATTCAATTGTAAATAATTGTATCTTACGATTGTGAACTTTATACATAGATATTAACTTAGCCTTGCTGCAATCCATTTAATTAGTTTTATAAGGTCGACGCATGACATTTTATGGATTATATGATTGCTAGGAGATAACCTAGCAACTACAGAATTTGCCACATCACTGTTGCGCTTCTGTATGTATTAACTTGGCTTTTAATCAAGATCTGTACCTATTTTAATACCATTGACATACTGCAAGCAAACTTTTATGACTTGATGTCGAAATAAAGTAATTAGAAGAATATCCTTTTATTTTGATGTAATTAAAAAACTTTTTAGATAAATCATGTCAATAAATCTGTCGAAAACTTTTAACACAGTGTATTAATCTAATATACTTTCTACCATGCCCTCTTTTTGTATTTCTGTTACTGCCTGGTGTGGTGCAAATTTTATGTATCACCAGAATATTAAAATGTCGCTTTGTTCTCCTTATTCCATTTGTTTTTATTTGGATTTTAACTTCCGATTTTAATTTTGTAGTAAAATATTTGTGTGGTGTGTGTGTGTGTGTTTGTGTCTTGTGCTGAGACAGCACGTGTATTGATTCCTGCCTTATTTTCATGATATTGAGACCTAAAGTGAAATGATACGAATAAGCTCAATAGGACCAGCAGCTGGGCTAAACTATTACTGCTACCTGACTGACTCGTTCAGTACACATATCATTAGCTGCCAGCATGAGGTCACTCACCCTGTTTTAAAGCTAGAAACGATGCAAAGGATTCAAACATAAAGTGTAGAGAAATCTCGTAGGTCCACTAAAACCAGATGTATGATGTGGTGTTCCTATAGTGCGAAGCTAGTCAAAAGGCATCATAGCATGTATAAGGTTAAAGGTAAGCATAAAGTGAACCAGTGATGGGAGAGGTTACTGGTTTGTGAGCTGTTCATGCATTGTGATGTAGTTCTTTAAAGAAATGTGTATTTGCTTTACATATTTTGTTGTGGGGCATTTTGCTCTGTGAGTGATGTGTTGTTGTGAGGTGCCCTGCATTCTGGCTTAACTGTTTTATTATTGTGTCGTGGCCTGTTTTGTTTTAATTGTGCTGTTATGTTGCTTTGTGTTATGCTATTTCGTTATTTCCTGTTGTTCACTTTAGTGATGTCAACAGATGCTGGTACATTTCCATCCTAATGCTGCATTTGCTTTTAGAACGTTTCCCTGACAACAAACCATTTACTACTGTCAAAGGAGGTAAAATACTGCTGTTCGAACCCCTTAACTATTTCTGACACCAATCACCCCAAAAGAGTGGCAGAGAGTATGTCTTACATTAGCACCTTCGGCAGGACCGGCTTTAGGGCAGTGCGACTGGGGCGGCCGCACTGGGTGCTGACCTGGACAGGGGGGGCACCGACCTCAGGTGGGGGCGCTGTGTTTAGCAATAACTTATGATTTAAAAGCAGCTGATGCAGAGTTCCATGTGCGTACAGATTTCACGCAGCAATAGAAGTGTCAAGATAACTCTTGTGATTAATGTTCCTGCAAGAGAACAGCAGAGTTTTGGCTTGTGTTAATTTTGACTCACCATAAAGTAGCTCAGAGGGTTAATATACCTGCTGCAAATAATAGATCTGGATTTAAAGTGGACAGCTGAGTGGATTAGTACAGCCAGCCTTTACCAGTGCTTTAAAACAAATAAAATGTATGCAAGGGAGGGGCTATGGGGAGATGAGGGACCGTTTTGCTGGGTATAGTGAGGGAATCTGAGGAGGTCATGGGGGAGCGTTAAAAAGGATAGTTGAACCAGGCGCCACCAGTGCTAAAGCCAGCCCTGACCTTCAGTGCCCACTTTATGTGACACAGGCTATTATGTTTGCATGTTTGAAAAAGAGGGCAACAGCCTCAAATCTGCTTTAAACCTGGTCTAAACAATGCAGGTTTTGGTCAGTTTGAATGTGTCTTCCTTCCGCCCTCTCCTTCTTCCCATACTATCTTCCCATTTCCATTTATCTACACAAAGTACTAAAAAACCCACCCTATTCTAGGGTTCTAAATGTACTTGATCTGAACCAATAGATATCTTTGGTCGGAGTGGCTTATGGCAAACTCTACCAACTTTCAGTTGAATTGTGCACTTCAAAGCTGAAACGTCCTACGAGCCAGTGGCGTAGGGAGTGTGGTACGGACCCTAGTTCACGGAAGGAAATAACCACCAACGCCGACTGTTTGAGCTGTGAAGTACAACAATTTATCGGGGTTCAGTGGTCCCCAATTCTATTGTACCTACGACATCACCATGAGCTATACCCCTGCTTCGAGTCATGTTGGGAGTAGTGTGAGGGATCCAAACCTGTTCCACGCATTAATGTCAAGATATGAAGCAACACAAGTCAAGCACTATAAGGCGTGTGCTGAATGGTAAAAAATTAGAGTGGCAGCAAGCACTACTGCTCCTTGACAAAGGCCACCTTCTTGCAAATTTGAGTGTTCCTCCGTTTCCCTCCACTAGTAGCCACTGCTCTTGGTGGTATTTACGGTAGAAACTGAGTACCCAAGCTTACCCATTTCCAGTCATTCGATCAGAGGACATGGCCAGAGCAGCAATGGGGCAGTCGTTGGAAGCCAAGGCGTCTTACACCATTTGGGGCAACAAAACAAGAAAAACCTCATTCGCATTTTACCTCTCCTTCCAAAGCTCCTGGTGGCTTTCTATTCGGCCTCTCAGCACCTTTTCTAGGTCATTGGTAGCTACTGCAGTCTCCAAGGTAGTAGCTTCCAGGGTGGGGGCTGTGGGGGGAGGGGTTTGGGGACTCACACCCCCCTAATAAAAATGTATTGTGTAGTAAATAGTTGGGTAGAATTGCCTTCAGTAGGATCATGTGACACACTAACAGAAACACACTCTCTCGTCTATGTTTTAAACAATGTTGAACAGTTTGAAAAATATTGTGTTTTAAGTACCCCAAACAATCTGCACTCCTCTCTCTTTCCACTGTCCATTAAGTCCCCCTCATGTCCCGTGTCTCATATAATGTGTTTTAACAAAATGCCCCAGCAAGAAATCTGAGGCTCATTCCCTCCCCCTCCCCCTCCCCCAATGATACTGGCCAAGCTACACCCCAGGCAGTCACAAGCATTACATACATACCACTGGTCTCAGGGGATAATGCCTCAGGACCTTTGGCTCTCTTCATCCTGGAGATGACTGCTTTTGTCCTCATTAGGTGCCCGTTTTCGGGTGGCATACAATTATCTTATGATAATACCTCCAATAGCGTTTCCAAATGATGTAGTGTGTGCCTCCAACACAAACACTTCAACCATCATTCTAAGTTGCCTTTTAATTCCGATGGGGCTGGTAATTCTGTGGATCTCGCATCTTTCATCTCTAGACTTAAGCTGCTAAAAGCAGGCAGTGCCTTCAGGTGAAATACAGGTGAGAAATGAGGAATAACCAGGGTAAACAGGAACAGGATTTCCAGTTTTCACAGTAATTCCATGTTCTAATGTGACCTATAGAGTGCCACTTGTTCTCAGTCAGTAACCTGTACCCACTCACCCTGTAAACTATGTTTTGGATAATTGCCAGTCACATTACCAGGGCACTCACACAGTGGTGTAACATAGGCCCCGCAGCCCCCACGGTGCAGGTGGGGCTCTAAGCTCCAGGGGGCCGCCTCAGCAAAGTACCCTGGCCTGAGAACTCCTGACTGAGTCTAGATGGGGCCCCTTCCTCTAGTTTGTAGGGGGGGGGCTCAAATTTCGTTACACTAGTGCACTCACACTGAGGCCCTTCACTCTAACTTGACAAACTGGATTTTTGGTACTTCAAACCTTTCAATCAGAGATAGCTCACAATGTCCAGATTGCTCATGACATTTAATTGGAAACCACTGTATATCATCCTACTAGCTCAGGCAATCCATATAAAATCACACGCCCAGGGGTCATGGGACAAGGGAGGACATTTCTCCTCCAAAGTAATAATGCCCTGCTAAAACACACAATAATGTGCTAATTAAATTATGATTTGAATGCATTTAATGTTTGGACAGTGAGGTTTCTTCATGCTGTGTGTACCTTGGTGTTAAAGAGCCACGTGGCAGACATCCCTTAGGGGAACTTTATTGCTCGGTGACTCGACACATTGTGTAATCCTGGGCAATATGTAATTTAAACATTTCCGAAATAAAAAGATCCTAATCTGCCTTTCTCTGAAGTGAGGCACAAGCTGTCTCGGGAACACTGTCTCCCTGCACACAGAGGTGGACAGGCCTCTTGGGAAATCGAGTAATTGTGCAACACACGAAGGACACAGGAAGGCCAGTCAGGCAGGGACAGAGTCACCTAAGTAATACAGTGAGCCTTCGACGCGGGCCTTTAACGCTGGAACATGCCTTTAATGGCCGGTATAGAGAAAAGAACAAGGGGACCCGATCAGGTAGCCTAGGGACCTCGGGAAATAACTTATTTTAAAGAACAAAGGTCCTTGGCATAGGAGGGAATAGTATAAACATTTCAACATAGACTACAATGAGCACTATGGATAGTCTTACAATGTCCAGCCGGACAGAGGAATATTTATTCAAATAAGATAACAAGGGAATGAACAGAATACAGGGCACAACAGGGATAGCTAACGGCACAATCCTGTACCGAGCGTTGAAGTAAAGGGATAGGGAGTATAGACACAAGAAGGGAATAACAGGTAAGGAAATTGGTTGAAAGAAGAGCAAAAGGCGGCTTACATTTACATGGTAATACTACGTAAGCTCATACCAACAAACAGCACAATAGTTTTTGCACAATGGTTAAATTGTGGTGTTTGCTAAAAAGGTCGACGTTTCGATCCCTAGCTCTCAATACTACGGGATCATCATCAGGACTAGAGTATGAACTGTTGCCTGATAAGTAGTGTCAAGAAGCCTGGCGAGCAGCTCAATGGGTGCCTGGAGCTCGTGGGCAAGACCGCGAATGTCTCACGACGGGATCTTAGGCGTAGTCCGAAGATAGTCGGACTTGTAGCAGGGGTCGATGAAGGCGTTTTAGAAGGATTCAGCAGGCATTGTGGAGTGCTGGAGCTGGGAGGCAGAAAAAGGAGTGCAGGAGGCCGGAACGAATGTTCTATGAGCCTGAATTGGTGAGTACGTGCAGCGGGTTGGGCTGCAAAAGGGCGCGGGACCGGAGCTCTCGAAGAGTCGTTGGGGGCCGGAGGAAGCAAGAATCTGCCGTTCCATGGGGCGTGATAGCCTATTTAATGGCCGGTATAGCCCTCTGTGGTGGGCTATAAGGCGATATTATAGAATTACATAAAAGTTGTAAATATAAACAATGAAATTGAAAATATATGTAAGGGGGAGTTATTTTACCTTCTTTCACAAGCACATTGCTGAATCTCATGAAGAAGTAGTCAAATACATTATCTTGCCATCCCTTGTCCTAGGTTATATCCCGGCTTTGGCACTTAACCCCAAAAATCACTGCATCTCCTTGCCATTTTTAATATAATGATATGATTATGCATGCTGTTTTCTATAGATGCTCCAGCTTTATTTTTCGAACCCCATCACATCCTGGTCTCATAATTTGGTTTTAAACATTCCACACACACAGTGGCAGCTCCTCTACTAAGGCGGAGGAGCATCGCCCCACTGCTTTTCGCAGTGAAAAAAAAGGGAAAATAAAATTATAATAACTCAACGTTGTTATCATTTTATTTGTTCCTGCCGCGGAGTCTTGGTGGAGCGGGAGGTTCTGCTCTCCTCTCAGAGATTAGAGTGGAGTGGTGGGCACTTCCCATATTTTCATGCTGGTGTTCTCACCATGAAAAGGTCGGCGGAGAGGCAGTTTGTAATCCTGAGGGCGGTGCCCATGCTGGCACTGCCACTATTGAATGCCTCTCTCTCCACGGCTGCCACTGCGGGAGCTCAGGTCTTGGCGATGGCAACGGTCCGGAGTCAGTCAGAAGGTAGTCTCACTGCCCGCATCGTAATCAGGTGGTCAGAATGCCAGGTATGCGGGCAGTCAGACCGCCAAAAAGCGACAGCAGTCCCAGGACCACCAAAGTATAAATTAGGCCCTAAGTCGTTATTTGCACGTCACAAATCCGGCAAGGTCGACTTGGACAAAGGCAAATTGAGTACCATGAGTGGATAGAACTAATATTTGTTATTTAAAGCACCTAGAAAGGGCAGAAGTACGGTACGTACCTCTGCATAAAAAATTATGAAGCAATACATGTTATATTATTTATCATATTACTTCTTGGGCTTAATTTTATTATACTATACAAGTATAACTCTTTTTAAATGTTGCTGCTGCTATGAGAATGTTTTCTCTATTCAGCTATGCTGCCCATGGTTGCACTTCAGAATATTGAATATAAATATATTGTGGCAGCAGTATTGACAACTAAAATATTGTGGGGGGGTGCCCATATTGGTCAGTATAGATCTACTATTCTTAACTCCACATTCACGTACCTTGAAGATATATATATCATCATGGTATATCTATATGTGTGTATGATGAAGCATCCTCTATATGAACAATCATGGGCCAGATGTACGACCATGTCATTATGCAAGTCGCAAATTGCGCTCAATTTGAGTCGCAATTTGGGACTCGCAAAATGACATGTTAGTGATTCTCAATGGGGTTGCAAATTGCATTCAAATATTCATGAGGCACTCGCAATTTGCGATCCCATTGAGAATGGCTGGCCCTCCCAGGTATGGTGGCCTGCTGGGCTCAGCAGACCTCCATGTCTGGGACTGCTTTTAAATAAAGCAGTATTTTTATTTTAATGCAGCCCATTTTCTTTAAAAGATAATGGGCTGCATTTAAAAAAAAAAAAAAATGAAACGTTTTTGTTTCTTTTTTTAAGGGCAGGTAGTGGTCCATGGGACCACTGCCTGCCCCTAAAAAATATTTTCCACTGCATTTGCAATGGGGAAAGTGTTCCCTGGGGACACCTTCCCATTTTCGAGTGCATTACCACTCTTTTGAAGAGGGCGGTAAATTGCCAGTGTTTTGCAACCACAATTGCGGTCGCAAAACATTCTTACATAGGGTAGCGAGCCGCAATTAGGAAGGGACGCTTCCAGAATGCCCCTTCCTAATTGCGAGTCGCAAATCCTATTTAGCGAGTCGCAAATAAATTGTGACTTGCTAAATAGGGTTTGTGCATGGCCCTGTAGGTTTTTGCATGCGCAAACGGATCACAAACCCATTTGCGCATGCAAAAACGGGTCGTACATCTGGCCCCATCTGTTCAAATTAGGCTATTTACAGGTTAATTTAAAAAAAAAAGTTGTAATCTATTATGCACAGCAACCCTTGTTTTATATAAAGAGATGGGTAGAACTATGGAGGGTATGTTAGGTTCAACTCAATAACTAAGGGCATAATTCCACTTAATCCCTTGAGTTACCCTTAAAAAAAGGATTTAAAATCGGAAAAAAGGAGACCCAAACTGAATGACCAAAAGCGAATACCCTCTGTCAACAAGCGTATCGGTTCTTCAAGCTCAAAAGCCTATAAGTCAAAAGAGATAAGTTAAGAAAATCAGCAAATCTTTGTTTAAACAGGCAGGCAACACTAATAACGCTGTAGGGAAGAAAATTTTTTCCTTCCTCTCAAAAGTTAACAAATAACTCCGGATCTTTTTCCGCAATAAAATGAAAATACATGTTTTCTTGTGGCAATTAAATCGGGGCACCTGTTAAATGCATTAATTGCCATGCATCCCCTTTCTGATACTGAAGAAGGAAGTTTTATCAACTGGCAGTGATACGTTTTTCTGCCAGAGTTGAATATGTTGTGATTCACATGACCTTGGTCTGTCAATTCTCTTATTTTGTGTTCTGATTAGCCACTGAAATTAGAGGTCGTGTTTTTTTTCACCCGATTTTGAAGTGTTTGCCAATAAATCTCTCTCTGAATGAATGATCACATCATATCTAAATGAACGTGTGATGACTGCTTTGTTGATGAAGCTATGACTGAACCTGACTTAGAATTTTACAGTGATGGGGTTGTCTGTTGTCAATTATTGGAAGCCATACAAACATTTAACTGGATTGCCCTCAATCTATCTATTTGCTGTCGTCCCTAGATGTGGCTGGGAACTTCTGGGCCAATGGCTACAGGCAGGGCATGGTGAAGATGATGGGATACTGTTGTGCGTTCGCCTGTATATTTTGATACCATTAACCACCCTGTAATTTTGGACAAGTTGTTCCAAGAAGGTAAGCCCCAAAGGTGCAACTCTGAAACTGACTATTTGACTGTAACGACTCAACCCATTAGCCACAATGTTATGCCACGCTGCAGAGGCAGAATGTATGTATGGCGCACGCGCACCACACCTTTTTCGCCTGTAATGTTCAGTAACTACATGAAATACCCAAACATTAACTAGTAGAGATCCTGACAGTCAAATTACAATCGTGTGAAGTCGGCAGGCACTTCTTTATGATGGTGTTTTACATTTGAGATTACTTCCAGACATCCGACGACTCCATAAAAATCACCTAGAGCTCGTGGCCTCCAGTCTTTTGAGCCAAAGGTCTTCAAAGGCAGAGGTAGTTGTCTTGGATGCAAAGGAAGGTAGCACATTTTAAAACTGGAGAGTCAAATCAAACTTTTCAGAGAGACTGTTCCAATAAAAGAAAAGATTAAGAACCTTGCACAAGAAGACAGAGTGATGGGATTCACGTCAAAGGCTGTGTGCCAGTGCACAGAGCAGAGACATATGATTGGCTGACAGATGAATGGATGGACATGCCCAAAATCTGCCTGGAGTACTTAGGATGGGGAGAGAGGATTATGTTGGGAGCCCAGAGAGGGAGAATTCCTACTACGAAGCAGGTGCCATGCACATCCGCCATTGTATCAATGGTTAGTTATCAGAAAATGCCATCTCTCTAAAAGTGGCATTTTCTGATTTGTAATTTAAATACCAACTTCACTAAAATATAGATATATTTTTAAATTGTAAGTCCAGAGACCCCAAACTCCAATTTTCTATCATCTCCCAATTGGCAGATACACCTGTAAGATTTTACGAGGCAGCTCAAATGCTAACCTATGGGAGAGATAGGCCTTGATACAGAGAAAAACTAAATGAGTAGTATTTCACTACCAGGACATGTAAAACACAACAGCACATGTCCTACCTTTTAAATAAACTGCACCCTGCCCAATGGGGCTACCTTGGGCCTACCTTAGGCCTGCCTTACATGTAATAAAAGGGAAGGTTTGGGCCTGTCAGGTGGGTGCACTTGTCAGGTCCAAATGACAGTTTAAAACTGCACACACAGACACTGCAGTGACAGGTCTGAGACACGTTTGCAAAGGTACTCATGTAGGTGGCACAATCAGTGAGGCTCACTAGTGGTATTTGACTTACAGGAACTGGGCACACATGGTGCACTGTACTAGGGGCTTACTACTAAATCAACCATGTCAATCATGGAGAAAACAAATTTCATTACATTTTAGACAGGAAGCACTTGCACTTTAGCACTGGTCAGCAGTGGTAATGTGCCGAGAGTCCTAACACCAGCAAAAACTAAATGCAGCACACAGTCAATAACAGGAGGACAGAGGCACAAAGACAGGGGAAACCACGCCAAAAGATGCCAGGTCTAACATATTTATTGTAAAACACGAATACATGTTAGTTAAAAAACACACATTTGACAATTGACAATAAAGGAATACATTGTTGAACAATTTTTGATTAAGCCAAATCACTCTGAAAGAGAAAATGCTGCACATCATGACCACAGAGACAAAATGTGTTATACTATGCAGCAGGTTCCCTCCTGTGAGTCCCCAGAGAAACACTGCTTCTTACAAACCATTTATCTGCAAGACAGTGATGCACTTTGTACCCTACAATCATCTGTCTGGTGTGTCATATCAAAGACATATTAAACCCTATGTTTGACACTGCATCACCTTACTCTGTGAATCAGTGGAGAGCACAAAAGCCTTTGAATCCTAACAAAGCACCATATTCACCTGCAATTCACCACATACTACAAATACTTCCTTGAATTGTGGTATACAGATGACATCCTGAATGTCAATTGGATTTGTAAATGGATGTGCAGACACTAGTACAGAGAGTGCACCCTGCTAGGTGAGTCACATTCTTATGCACACTCTATTCTAAAAGGACACAACACTCATGGCTCTTACTTCCCACCTAGAGATGACATTGGGTAGACATAATTGATGATGCCCTGCCAGAGCACAGCCAACAAAAGACAGAGCAGATACAATAAAGCCCAAATCTGTACTTAAAGCAAAACCAAGAGAATCACTGTGGTACTCAAACATTGCTTCCTGTATCTGCCTTAAGCAAATGTGATGGGGGGACAAAAGTTCTGAATAAGAGTTCACATCCTGAAAGCAGGAGTTATTCTGCAGGCTGGTCTCATTCTTCATAATATGCCTATTAACATCCAATTCACAATCCTCGCTGGCTACAAAGATGCCCAGCCCGCCTCAATGACACAAGTGCTCATGGAAGACCTGGTTCATCCACCACCACAGCACTCAGATACTGCGATTTCGAGCGACCTGAGGAGAGTACTTGCCCGTGGCAGGCATGGGAGAAACACAGAGAGATAAGGAGAGAACAGCGTTCTAATATTGGTAGTAGAAGTGTAGAGAGCAGTGGAACCCTGCAGAACTGAGGTCCAAGCTCCTCTGAACGGTGCAGACATAGATGTACAAAGTATGTACTCATCTATGTGGGTGTCAGAGTACAATAAAGGAAATGGATGCACACAGACTCTCTTTCTCTCTCTCTCTCTCTCTCTTTCTTGTCCTCCCTCTCTCTCTCTCAAAGTATCCTAGTGGCTGGCCCATAACTGCATACACTCAGAGGGCCCCTGGCCTCCATGTAGGTTTGTTATTACTTCCATCCATCCCCACTTTGACTTGCATATGGATAGAAGGGACATCATAGCAGCATAGCAGGATGACTGGACAGAGGGATGCTCACACTACTAACAGACACTTGCACTTGATGCATGATGTTGGAGATATAAGTACCTGGCTATGTCAAATATACATACACATTACTGGAGATCCTCATCAGAAGGATTGTGAACTTTGAGACTGTGTGCAAGGCATGACAGATGGGCTTACAACATGTGGCACACTTGCACTGTCACCATCCCTGTTCAAGAAGGTTGCCCAAGAACAAACACACTGTCACTGGGATACCTAGTGCCATTGCATCACACTGCTTCAGATGCTTAGCACTGCAGATTTTTTGCAAACCCACCAGAGCAGTGCTTCTCAAACCTTTTAGAACCATGGTCCAATTTTTGGAATGAATAAAATTTGCAACTCACCTAGCTGTACTACACATGAGGCGGGTGTCGTGTGGTAGCACACTGTCATTTAAAGACAGCACGATTTCCATTGAAATAGCCACTAAATTTCCAAAGTCATACAGTTTTACAGATAAAACTTAATTACAAACAAATTATGTGTGGAACTCGGGTTTCAGTGAATGTTAATCATTTGTGCATCATCAAGTGCCTTGATTCGTTTTGATCCTAATAAAATCTTTGTTTCCATCACACTTCAGAATTACAAAAAACATTTGTGTTACTTCTGCTTTCCTAACTGCTGAATGTGTACAGTCCATTTTCAGGTATTTGCATTTTATGGTTTGCTACAAAATATTTCATCCCACAGCCTTTCCTTGCACCCGGGCTCCCAGGCTCCCCATAGCCAAGCACACTGCTGGAGTGCATCATTATGATTGGTATGGGTGCCGTGGTTCGGCGCTCAGCCTGGGAATGGAAGCCTGGGCACGTTCTCCACCCAGGCTATAAAGCAGCCTGGGAGGAGAACATTCAAAGCGCTCATGAATGTCGGCCGGCCAAGCATTCATGCACACTTAGATAGTGCCCTCCACTCCTCCTCCTGCTCTGAGAGCAGATCGCTACTATCCGCCAAGACGCTGCAGCTGGAACAAATAAAATGATAATAACATTGAGTTATTATCATTTTATTTTTCCTTTTTTCACTGCAAAAAGCAGTGAGGGGACGCTTCTCCACCTTAGCATAGGAACCGCCACTGCTAGAGTCTAGCATGAATGTAGCGCGTTACAACGCGTGCTTTTACCACGCGGTAGATAACAACACGGTTGTTACAATGACTGCGTTGTTACCACGCGTGGCATTACATCGCAAGTTGTTTCAACAACTTGCACTATGTGGCGCGTTGGACTTAGGAATAGTATTAATTACTATTCCTACTCCAGTTAGCGCAACAGCAGGGAAGGAGTTGGATTTAAACTCCAACACATTCCTGGGTGTTGCACGCCACCTAGCGCAAGTCGTTGAAACGTCTTGTGATGTAAAGGCACGCGTGATAACAATGCGTGGTATTGACAGCATTGTAAACGCTGTTTCCCGTCTAGCATAGCACTTCCAACACTATGCCCATTAACCATTTGTGAGTCATCATTGCTTTGCACATCAGGCTGATCTATTTGTCAATGAGGCATGATTGCCAACTGGTGCCATGATTTCTTCTTATGTGCCACACTATATCTGTGTCATGTTTTCTTTCTTGCCCTGCCCTACCATCAGATTCTACTGCCACTTCCATAGGAGTATCTCCCCTCACATATGTCTGTTTATTCTTCATCTGCACTCCCTGAAAATTGACACTGCTCAGTGACAGTAGGAAATCCATTAGTCCTCCACTATGATTCTCTTCATTCATAACCTCCTGCTCTCTGGTGCATATATACCAAACTCTCCCAAATCTCTAAACTAATTTGCCAGCAGAAGGTGTCTTGGCCTTAAGAGTTCTGCTTTGTTCTTCATTGTACCACATCCTCCAGTGTTCTGACTGCCCCACTAAATGTCTTTTGTGATAGAGTCTGATACTTGCATTAAAATACTTTGCCCTCGGAATGATTCATCAAGGTCAAGCGTAGCAGCCATTGGTCTGTTGTACAAGTTGATTGAGGATGTGATTCTATTCCAATGAGTGACTATTCAGTCCATGTCTGTAAGGTGACACAGTCCCAACAGGACTGAGCTGATCCCTACTGCAGTGCCCTGTACAGCTATGCTACCATATCTGCTAAGAATTCAGATGTTACCTATACATTGGCCACTGCAGACCTGCCAACTAATAAATAAAACTTGCCATGTGAAGAGGGAGCAGAGGACTTGGAGGAGATGGGACCTTGTGCCTCGAAGTACCTGAGGCACTTCCCCCCCCAACCTCCCACCTCACCTAACCCCTTTTCCAAAAATTAAAAAACAAAGCTTGCTAAGGCTGGGCTTATGTCCTGGGGTGTTTTCACACGCCTTAATGGACACGAGCTGTTTAAATCCTCAAAAGACGAACAGGAAATCCATGGCCAAAATAATCAAGGTTTTGCGTCTCCCTTGCACCAGGCAAGGCGATGCAGGGTGACGCAAAACCTAGAACAAGATTTATCAAGTCACGTAAGGCCACCTTGCGTGACCCTGTGTGGCTTGGGGTGACTGGAGTAACCCATAGCAGCGCAAGTCACTGCCATGTGCTACTCTGCCGTGGGAAGGAGTTCCATGCGTGGAGAGTAGGTCTTCCCACGCATCCACCCATGGATTTTGGCACATTCTCAGAATTACCAAGACAGGTAAACCTGGGAATGTAACAAAATGCTACACCTTCCCCGGGAAGGCACAATGAGGAGAAATATTTTTATTTCTCCTCATTGTTTCATCGGAGGATTATTTTAGTGCTTGAAGGTGCCCCTTCCTACATAAAAACAATCCAGCCTAAAATGCATAGGCACAAGGCAGCATATTGTGCACAAGCAGAGGACAGGAATGCTCCATATAATATTAAATATTGAGTATTCTGGTCATTTCACGCAGAGCAGCAAGGTGTTTTGCTGCATTGCGTTGAGTGAAAGTATGATCAATCTTGCCCCACCTTTTTCAATGGTTTCCAGCTCGTTTTCTCTGCCACTGTATGATATAAGCACCTTGCTGGGGAGTGTCCGAAGGGAGCCGATATTGTGTGACACTCGGTGGCAAAGTGTGAGTTGACTTGCCTGCCACGGCGTCTTTCTCAACCTTTGCCCTAAGCCACATCACCACCTTTGCATTGTAATGAGCTAATTTTTCCCTTGTTTATCAGTGTAAGCTATTAAAAACCCTCCAGTTTAAAACTCTCACGAGTCTGTATGTCACCACTTTTGACATTTGGTAACTGTGATGTAGGTTGGTGTAAAACTGCAGCCGCTGACATTGAAGTCGATCCCAGGCCGAGGCTACTCTGTCCTGGAAGTAGCTTCTGTCTCTATTTGATCTTGACCAGTGGTTTGTCTGAATATGTTGATTGCAAATGACTCCCGTGGGAATTTTTGTGGCGCTATCTTGGTTTTGCCATAGTATTAGGGCAGCTCCACATGTAGCCATGCCTCGTTATCAAGAATGAGCAGTTTGGATTTGGTGAAATCAGTCCTCTTGACATCTCATTTCTTTCTGCCACCCTTCTCTGACACAGTTAGTTCTGGCTTGGTATTTGCAGGATAGTTTCTAAGGTCAACGCTGGATCCTTCTGCGGCCTCTGCCGCACTGTAATGTTTCTCAATTGTGGCAACATGTAGCGTCTTTGTGTATTGTGATGTGGGCCCCTGTCCTGCTGTTTATTGTGGTCGACTCAGGAGGTCTGCTGTTGCTTGTGCTGCCCATACACATTCCTTATTCTGTGTGCTCCTCTTGCTTCTCCCTGCCATAGGTATATTTGCAATCAGCTGTGCATTGAATATGTGGCTTGCCATGCAGTGCTCTATCTTTGTGCTTTTTGACCTCCCACGCATGTGTGCTTCGGTGGTATGTTTCCAGCACTTTTTCAGTACTTTTTGTGTATTATTTTGTATGAATAAATCTCAGTCCTCATTGCCATCCTTTTTGTGGGATGAGAAGCACAGATCACATCCTGTTTGTGTGGTTTGGCGTGTATGCATGCTCATGGTCTGTGAACAGTATGGGTTGTGTATGATGTCGCTTGCACCCCAATGATTCCTATTATGGGCATTGATTTATATTCTGTTATTGAAGTAGATAATATTTGTCCATTGTAGTTTGCTCATAATGGTGGTTTCTTTGCTATTAGATCATGGATGTCATTTTGGAGTTGCCACGGGTCACTGATGTGACCCCTGGCATGCCCCTTGTGACCCCTGGCACTGCCTTTGCTACCCATAGCGTCAGCAGTGGCAAAATCAGTGCCAGGAATGGAAGCAGTCGTCCTTATGGACGTCGGTGGGGGCTTCACTCTCCTTATTTTTTTGTCAATTATTTAATATACTAATACTGAATAATATTACATTATTCGCTATTAGTTTAATAAAAATGGAGTACAAATAGCTGGAATATGACATTCCCTGGCAGCTAATGTAAGTAAAAAAATGTTTTTAAATGTATGTATGTTGTGTGCATGCTTGCAGTTTTGAGTGTGTTTATGTAAAAGAGAATGTGTGTATGTGTGAATGTGTGTATATGTGTAGGAAGTGTTTGTGTGCATGTGTGAGTGTGTACGTGTAAGCGTGTGTATGTGTAAGCATATGTATGTATGAGTGAAAGTCAAAGTCAAAGGGCATGTGAAGTCACTTCCGCCACCCCTGGCATTTTGGTGAATTGATGTCCATGTATTAGATGTTGCGTGTGCCAATGCCTATATTTGGTTTTGTGTGGAGGAGCCTGCTTCTCAAGGGAAGAGCTGTTTGTGGGTGTGCTTTTCATCTGTAATCACAGGGTCTTTGTAATGCAAGTGATGTCTTTGTATGCATTGTACGCATAGTACTGTCAGGGTATTGGCTCGATAGAAAACTGATGATGCTTTGTGTGTTGGCGAAGATAATTTTGATGATTGTGCCTTCGTATGTGATGTAATTTCAGATTTTTCTTTGTCAGAACTGTGTGTTTTCCGTGATTTATCCGCAAACAAGGTAATACCGTATGAACCAAGATACCCGTAGGGTGGTGGTGCGCTATACAAATCTTTCTTCTTTTACATTACATTACATTACCAATTCAGACATTGAGATCGTAAGATCAATATATGTTGAATACTTAAAGATACATGTAAGTCCAAAGCTTTAGCTCTTTCTCAAATCAGGTTACAAATAACGTGACCAACTGACAAGGAGGCAAATTCTGGAAAGGACTGTAAAAACTTCAGGACAAAAACTCAGGACAAAGGGTCAATTTTACGGATACTTCAAAGGAGAGGCCATGCCCTACTATTTTATCAATGCATTTATATAGTATTTTCCACATAGCACTATATATTCACTATGGTCTTTATGTGATTGCCTATAGGTATGCTACCTTCAGCTGGCACATTATGTCCTTGTTCAATAGTGAACTAATGCCCTCGAGCACAGTGGCAAGTACATCACTCTTATCCAGATTTACCCAAACTTTTTTGGAGAGAAAGCAACAGTAAAATTGCAAATAGTGATTATTTTTCTAAACATTTTAAAACATATGGCCAACAATTTGGGAAACTTAAAAGGTAAGTGACCATCTGCTAGTTTAGACAAGTTGAACAAAAACATCTGGCTCACCTCAACCTCCAGCCAAAGTTAACGGACAACTTGTCTGTAGTCTCACAGCACCAGTGTGTACTTCCAGGACTCTACATTTAGCTCAGAAATGGGAGCACAGAATACCAGACAAACAGAATTAAAGAGCAGAAAACCATGATCAGACGGGAGATGAATGATTACAGTCTTATATAGCGCGTAGCTACCCGGAGGCATCCCAGCGCTTAACTCACTAGATCTTGAAGAAATCAGGCAAACAGGAAGGTTTTTAAACTCTTCCTGAACCTGAGATGGTTAGCTTCCATTCTGATGGAGTCGGGGAGTTTGTTCCAAAGGGTGGCGGCTTGGAGGGAGAAGCGCCTGCCTCCCATTCGCACTCCCCTGGTTCTAGGAATTGCAATCAGCTTCTTATTTTCAGACCTTAGAGCTCGTCCTGGTAGAAATAAATGGAACATAGATTGAATCAGGGAAGGTCCTATTTTATTAATAGCTTTATGGACCGTAGTCAGCGCTTTAAACTGTACTCTTTGCTGGACAGGCAGCCAATGTAGTTGACGCAGTGCTGGCTTAGCAGAAGTCCGACGAGGGATATTCAGCAGCATTCGGGCCGCACAGTTCTGTACTGTCTGCAAGGTTTTTATGGTAGCTTGTGTGGTGCCTAAATACAGCGCATTCGAATAGTCCAAGCGTGAGAGAATCAACGCCTGCACTAATATTCTCCTGGCCTCAAACGGAAGAAGTTTAATTATCTTCCGAAGAAGTCTAATGAAGGCATAGCAGGTTCCTGCCACCTTGCGAGCCTGAACACCAAAGTTCAGGGCAGGATCCAGCCAGACCCCCAGGCTCTTAATTTGTTCTTTAGGTGGCGGTGGAGGGCCCAAATTAGACGGCCACCAGTTCTCTACCGTATTGGATGGTTTATAACCTAGCAGCATCACCTCCGTTTTTGATCCATTCAGCTTTAAGAAGGATCGGTCCATCCATTCCTGAACTTTATTGAGGCACCGGGAGAGGTTCTCAAATGGGGCACCCTGAGAAGCCAGGGAGATGATAAGCTGCGTATCATCTGCATACGTTACCAGCTGTACTCCCCAGGGCAGCACCACCTCAGCCAATGGCCTCATATAAATGTTAAATAGGGTAGGGCTGAGGGATGAACCCTGGGGGACACCACATTGCAGACGCATTTGGGGGGAACAGGCATCATCCTCAAAGACCGCAAAAGTCCTATCGAACAGAAAAGAGCGCAGCCACTTTAGTGCGCCTCCTCCGACACCTACTTCCATCAATCTATGAATCAAGATGGAATGATTCACGGTGTCGAAGGCGGCGCTAAGATCTAATAACAAAATGGCTGCCCTATCTCCATTGTCCACAATCTTCCTAGCTTCCTCCACAACAGTGATTAGGGCTGTTTCGGTGCCCTGCTTAGCTCTAAATCCTGTTTGAGTGATATGGAGGGAATTGCTACTCTCAAGATAGGATCCTAACAACGAGTTCACATGCTTCTCCGCCAGCTTACTGATGGTTGGCAGTAAGGAGATAGGGCGATAATTAGCCCAATCTTCTGGGTAGAGATCCACAGCAACTGATTTAAAGGGTTATTGAAAGAACCGTATAAATAAAAAAGAGAAGAACAGGTGCGACCATTCCTAAAATCAGATAAGATGGGTCTGCCATGAGTATCAAAAAGTATTGTGTGCCTTGGGATTTGTCTCAGAAGAGAGGAGAGAAACAGAAGAGGCACTGTCAAGAGGTTGAACAAGCAGCACCCACCCACCCTGGCAAACTCTGCTGGTGCAATGAGCTGCTGACTGCACTCATACCCTTTGAAAGGTTGTATTGGGTGATTTCCCACTCTGTCCATGTCGTAAAATGGTTCTGCAGTTGAGTCAAGGCCGAAACAGTGATATGGCACATTGTTAAGTGCCAAAGTACATGCAGAATCTTCAAAATATTTGGGAGGTAAATTACACCAGCACATTTATGAACATGATAAATATTTTATATTATATGTTTCTTTAACACGTTAGTGTTTTCCCCTTTCTATACAATTAGACCCCAGATTGAACAGGGAATCAGTTACCTATCAATACCTAGACTAGTTAGCTTTTTGATCTTCTCTTCCACTTTCAGTAATGAGCCACATGGCACTAGTGAAGATGGTGGTTGTTGGAAAACCACTCCCACACTAGAAAGGGTGGTGGTGGTCTTCCGGACACACTGTGGTAGCTTGGCTCGAGTGGTCAGGAAACAGGCACAGTGCTAAGCATACAATATACCCATACAAGAACCATGCGTGCATCCGTTCCAAAAACGACTCTACACCGTAAAAATTATGAAAATATTCTTTCTTTATCTTTCTTCTCTTAGTTGCTGATTGGGAAAATAAATAGGTCAATCACAATATATACATTCTTAAATAGAGCAGGTCAAATAAATATTTGCTGTTTGATGAAATAAATAGGGGTGATCATAAATAACAGGGCATAAATACAAGTGCAATATATACAGACAATTAAATACTTTGAGGCAATAAATACTGTACCAATAAATATTGTACACCATCCAGTCCTGTGGACCTATAAATATAGTGCAGCAATAAATAGATAAAAATTCAATAAATACAGTATCCCCAATAAATAATTACAAGTATACAGCACCCCTCATATAATCAGATGACACTTCACTTCTTAAGGGCTGATTTGGCCCAGGCACAGCTTGTAGAGTTGTGGAAGGCTTGAGGGGGGAGGCTACTCCCTGGCTGGGACAAGGCTGAGGCCTAAACTGAGGTAGATCAAAGGGGGGAAATACCAATGCCCTGGCTTTCCTTCTCCACACAACCTCTCTAGGTTAGTCCCAGTTCACCCCAGGCACAGTCAGATGGGTTTCAGCACCTCCCTAGCCCCTTAGAGCAGTCTCTCAGGTCTCCACAGGGCCTTAGGCGCCCTCTACTCCACTTACTGCCCTTTTTCTGATGTTCCGACGCCGCTGGAGTCGTGTCGACGCCGTGAGGCGGTTCCGGTTCGGTCTCGGCGGCCTCGGCACAATGTCAGTTCTTTGACGACGCCGGCAGGCGGTTCCGGTCCGATGTCGGTGGCCTCGGTTCGATCTCGACCTCCGATTCGACGGCGTCAGGCAGTCTCTTCACGATGTCGACTTCGGGCGGCTCCGGTCCGATGGCGCTCTCGGCTCCGATGACGTCGGCCGGCCTGGCCTCGATGTCGACTTCCGGCGACTCCGGGGTGCGATCCTCACCCCCGACCTCCGGTGCTCCTCCTCACAGGCTCCGGGCGACTCCGGAGTGCGATCCTCACTCCCGACCTCCGGTGCTCCTCTACCTCGGTCTCCGACGACTCCGGAGGGCGGACTTCACTCCTCCGATGACGCCGCTCGCTCGACCTCGGTTCACTTCCTCCTCGACCTCTGGTATTCCTCTCGACCCCCGTCGGCGCCCTCTCACGACCTCAGGCGGCTCCGGGTACGACGTCTGCTACTTCAGTCAGCGCCGCTTCTCCACCTCGGGCTCCAGGTCTTCAGGCTACTCGACGCCGGACTCCAGGGAAACCAGTTCTCAGGTCAGAATCTTGCTGTTTTCTTGGTTCTAAGGCCTGTTCCTGCTGTCCAGGTCCTTAGGATAAGTTTCTTCTGTCTTCTTCCCACACAGGGCTATAGGCTGGGATCCATCAGTAGGGACAAGTATCAAGGGTGGGTTTATGGACCCCACTCCAGGCACAAGTTTCCACCCCTGCTGCTTCACTCCTTCCTCCTTCACTGTTGTGCTCCTCTCTCTTCACCAGTCAGGTGCCAACTGCCAGCTCCAACTGCCAACTGCCTCTCTTATCCTCCCAACATTCTAAACCGCCTCCAACTGTCACAGAGTTCTGGAATCTCCTGGAATGTTCTGGAAGGTGCTGGTAGGTTCCAGTGGATGCTGGTGATGTCACAGGTGGCCACCATTTTGTGCTCCAGGCCCTCAGACAGAAGTTTCAGGGGTAGCTAAAATGGTTCCCTGAATCTGTAGCAACACGAAAAAGTCTGGTGGTTCCCAAAAAGGAAAAATTCACACAGGGTTTGAGGCAAAAGTGGGACAAAATAAATAATGATGAGGAGGGACCACCCAAAGGGCTGACAGGTCTAACACGCGTCCCCCCCAGCTGAAAGTGGGGAGAGCTACCCAACCCCTTGGGAGTTCTCATCACTAAGGCGGAAATACCTTGAGAGACCGTCTGCATTGGCGTGGTCCACTCCAGGCCGATGTTCCACCTGAAAGTCCATCCCCTGTAGGGAAATAGACCACCTCAACAACTTGGGATTCTCCCCCTTCATTTGCATCAGCCAACGAAGGGGTCTGTGGTCGGTCTGAACTAGGAAGTGCGAGCCAAACAGGTATGGCCGCAACTTCTTCAGAGCCCATACCACTGCAAAGGCTTCACGCTCTATTGCACTCCACTTCTGTTCCCTGGGAAGTAGTCTCCTAGATAGGAAGACCACGGGTTGATCCAGACCCTCTTCGTTGAGTTGCGATAACACTGCCCCAATGCCATGTTCTGATGCATCTGTCTGGACAATGAACTTCTTGGAAAAGTCTGGGGCCCTTAAGACCGGGGCCTCGCACATGGCTTTCTTCAATTTCTCAAAGGCTTGCTGACAAGCCTCCGTCCAGACTACCCGTCGAGGTTGTTTCTTGGACGTGAGCTCCGTGAGGGGGGCTACGATGGTACCGTACCCCTTCACGAAGCGGCGGTAATATCCCGTGAGGCCCAAAAATGCTCGGACCTCAGTCTGTGTCTTGGGGGGTTCCCAGGCCATGATGGCCTCGATCTTCGCCTGGAGGGGTTGCACCGTTCCCCTACCCACCAAGTGTCCAAGGTACACTACCGACCCCTGCCCGATCTGGCACTTGCTGGCCTTGATCGTCAATCCAGCTTGTCTCAGGGCCTGGAGAACAGCTTGCAGGTGACGCAAGTGATCCTCCCAGCTGTTACTGAAGACGGCTATGTCATCCAGATAAGCAGCAGAGAAACTCTCCATTCCGGTGAGGATCTGGTTTACCAGGCGCTGAAACGTGGCAGGTGCGTTCTTGAGCCCAAAGGGCATCACACAGAACTGGTAGTGGCCATTGGGCGTGGAGAAGGCTGACCTTTCCCTTGCTCCATCAGTCAAAGAGATCTGCCAGTACCCCGAAGTAAGGTCAAAGGTACTTAGATATTGGGCAGCTCCCAGCCGGTCAATCAATTCATCCGCCCTAGGGATCGGATGAGCATCAGTTTTTGTCACTGAATTCAGTCCCCGGTAGTCCACACAGAACCTCAGTTCTGGTTGGGCACCCGGTGGTGCAGCTTTTGGTACTAACACCACCGGACTGGACCAGGGGCTGCTAGAAGGTTCAATCACTCCTAGCTCCAGCATCTTAGTGACCTCACTATGAATGCTGACCTTCACCTTGTCTGACATCCGGTAGATCTTGGACTTCACAGGTGGGCTGTCTCCTGTGTCCACGTCATGGACGCACAGGTGAGTCCTACCCGGGACAAGGGAGAACAACGAAGAGTACTGCCCCAGGACCTGGCGACAGTCCTCCTGCTGTTCAGGAGTTAGAGATGGGGAGAGAATCACTCCCTCCACCGACCCATCCTTTTCTTGAGACGCAAACAGATCAGGGAGAGGCTCACTTTCCACGTCCTCTCCTCCGTCAGTCACCATCATCAAGATGACTTCGGGCCTCTCGTGGTGGGGTTTGAGGCGGTTGGCATGCAGCACCCGCAGGGGCTGACGAGGGGTCTTCAGGTCCACCAAGTAGGTAGCCTTACCCTTCTTCTCCAACACCTCAAAGGGTCCTGACCAGCGATCCTGGAGGGCACTAAGCTCTCCGGGTTCGATCACCCACACCTTCTGGCCAGGCTCCAACTCCACCGGGTGAGCGTTGTGGTCATACCACGCCTTCATCACTGCTTGGCTGGCTTCCAAGTTGTCAGAAGCTTGCTTCCACAACTTAGCCATTTGGCTCCGGAAGGCCAGCATGTAGCTCACCACATCCTGGGGGAGCTTTCTGGGAGTTCTTTCCCATCCGTCTCTCACCAGGTTAAGAGGTCCACGTACAGGGTGCCCATACAGAAGCTCGAAGGGGCTGAAGCCCACTCCCTTCTGTGGCACTTCCCTGTATGAAAAAAGTAAACAGGGTAGGAGGACGTCCCATTTCCTCCGCAGGCTTTCAGGCAGACTTCTGATCATGCCTTTCAAGGTTTTATTAAACCTCTCCACCAGACCATTGGTCTGGGGGTGGTAAGGAGTCGTGAACCGGTAGGTCACTCCACACTCCTTCCACATTGCCCGCATATATGCTGACATGAAGTTGGTCCCCCTGTCGGACACAACTTCCTTGGGAAAACCCACTCGGGTAAAGATTCCCATCAGGGCCCTTGCCACAACAGGTGCTGTTATGGTCCTCAGAGGTATTGCCTCTGGGTACCGTGTGGCATGATCCACCAGAACCAGGATAAACCTGTGACCAGCTGTAGTTGGTGGATCTAATGGACCCACAATGTCGATGCCCACCCTTTCAAAGGGGGTGCTAACGACAGGAAGTGGTTCCAGGGGAGCTTTCAGCTTCACCCCTGTTTTCCCACTGGCTTGGCAAGACACACATGTCCGGCAGTAGGTATCGGACGACACTTTCATCTGAGGCCAATAAAAGTGTGGGACAAGACGGGCGAAGGTCTTGTCTTGCCCCAGGTGTCCTGCCAATGGTATCTCGTGAGCCAACTCTAAAAGGAAGGCTCGATAACGTTGAGGAACTACCAAGGCTCGTGACGATCCATGTAGGGGTGCCTTGGGTTCACTGTAGAGGAGGCCATCCTCCCAGTAAACACTGTAGTTCCCTTCAACGTTCCCTGCTGCCTGGGCTTCGGCCTGTCGCCTCAGCCCCTCAAGGGTAGGGCACTCCCTCTGGCCCTGGCAGAATTCCTCCCTGGACGGGCCTCCCTCCACGTGCCACTCGGCCGGGATGGGTAAGTCCTCCAGGTTGGTAACGTCCCCCTCCGCAGACTCCTGGCCCACCACCTCCGGTGGCCTATCCGTCCTACGGGGTGGAGACGCCGAGGCAGGCTCCTCCTGTCCTCGGTTCTTCCCTTGACTGGCAGCTGGCTGGGCCTTTGTTCCAGGCTCCAGCCGGAATGAACTCCCTCTTCGGGTAGTCTCGGACCTTGTGCTAACACAGGCCCAGTCAGGTGTACCCAGCATCTCGGTGTGAGTCCGGTATTCCACCTCCTTCCAAGCGTTGTGCTCCATGTCATTGCCCAGCAGACAATCGACTGGCACGGCAGGGCTTACGGCAACTCGAAGTGAACCTGCAACCCCCCCCCATTCAAAGGGAACCTCGGCCACGGGATAGTGGCCTGTTCTGCCGTCAGCCATCGCGGCTGGGTGGAGTACATCGGGAATGACCTGCTCTGGAGACACCAGCTGGCTACGCACCATAGTCATACTGGCTCCTGTGTCTCTCAGAGCCTCCCCTCTTTGGCCGTTGATGGTGATCCACTGCCCATACTTTGCGGTATTTGCGGGCACCTGGATCTTAGGAACCATCTCCCGTTCTCCCAGGGACACTAAAGTGACACCCGCCCACTCCCTTCCCTTAGTTAAGGGCATCTCCTCCCCGAGCACTACACTAGCTACTCCGGGGGTCTTTCCTCCAGTGGGAGGGGGTGATCGTTTCTGACACTTCGGGTCTCCTTTATAGTGTCCAACGCCACCGCACTCGTAGCAATGGACAACCCTTGGCTGCTGACTCTGGCCAGGATTAGGGTTTCTGGGTGGGTTAGCCTTAGAGGTGAATCCTGTTCCCTTCCCTTGGAAGTTATTTTGGGGGCCTTTGGAGAACTCCTTTTTCTTTTCCCCTCCCTCTTTCTTCTGGGGGGCGCCCTGTCCGGCCTTTTGAGTATCCCCTCCAGTCCCCCTTGTGGACACCCGGGTACTGGCCCAAATGTCCGCCTCCTCAGCAAGCTTCCGGGGGCTGGTCAGCTTGCTATCCACCAGGTGTTGCCGCAGTTCAGGGAAACATTTCTCGAGTAGGTGTTCCTTCAGTACTAGGTCAAACAGCTCCTCGTAGTTCCTTACTTCACTGCCCTGAATCCAACCTTCCAGTGCCTTCTTTGCATAGTCCAGGAAGTCCACCCAATTCTGTGTGCCCAGTTTGTGACTACCCCTGAACTTCTGTCTGTACTTTTCAGGTGTTAGTCCAAACTTTCTGATGAGCGCCAGTTTCATGGTGGGGTAGTGGGTCTGCTCATCCTCTTCGAGGGCCAATAAAGCATCCCTACCAGCTGGAGGCATGTACCTATACAATCCTCCTCCCCAATACTTCACTGGAACCCCATGGGCCCTCAACGAGACCTCATAGGCTGCTAGCCACTTGGCGATGTCGTCACCCGCCCCATAGCTAGCTACTATGTCCTTTGGCAGGTAAGGTTTGGATTCCCTGGTGATTTCTTGGTCTTTGCTGCCACCATTAGGAACAGTTGGTGCCCCAATTCTTAAGATCTGAAGCTCTATCTCTTTCAGTCTTATCTCATGAGCCATCCTCTCTTTCTCCGTCTCATGAGCCAACCTCTGTTCCTCCTTCTCCTTCTCCAGCTTTGCTAAATCCCATGTGAGCTGTCTTTTCTCTCTCCGATCTGCTAACTCCACGCTGGATAAGCCCCCGCTAGAGACAGTGCTGCCCTTCCTAGAAAGTGTCCTGGGCCCTGCTGACAGGTTCCCCACCTCAGGTTGGTACATCTCAGCCCCCTCGGGGTCAGGCTCTCCATCCCTGTCTTCCTCCTCAGCCTTGCTTTCTCGGCGTGCCTCCCCCCAAGCCCTTAAGCTGGTTTGGAGTGCACCCTTCTTTGCTCCTGGGGGACAGTACACCCCCTCCCGCTGGCAAAACTCCCTGAGTTGGGCCACAGTGTACGTTTCTAGATTCTCTAGTACAAACTCCATCTTGCCCACTCAGGTTAGAGGACAGGTTTTGTGCAGTAACAATGTAGGGGGGTACCTTTAGTAATACCTCCTCCCACCACCAGAGTAAATTTGGAAAAAACAAAAACCCACAATTTGGAAGGCCGCTGTGAGAAAACTCCCGGTGTAGGCCTATGGACTACCCACAGTTATTGTTGAGTATATGTAGGCACAGCTCTATCCCACCACTGAACACCAATTTATGTTGGAAAACCACTCCCACACTAGAAAGGGTGGTGGTGGTCTTCCGGACACACTGTGGTAGCTTGGCTCGAGTGGTCAGGAAACAGGCACAGTGCTAAGCATACAATATACCCATACAAGAACCATGCGTGCATCCGTTCCAAAAACGACTCTACACCGTAAAAATTATGAAAATATTCTTTCTTTATCTTTCTTCTCTTAGTTGCTGATTGGGAAAATAAATAGGTCAATCACAATATATACATTCTTAAATAGAGCAGGTCAAATAAATATTTGCTGTTTGATGAAATAAATAGGGGTGATCATAAATAACAGGGCATAAATACAAGTGCAATATATACAGACAATTAAATACTTTGAGGCAATAAATACTGTACCAATAAATATTGTACACCATCCAGTCCTGTGGACCTATAAATATAGTGCAGCAATAAATAGATAAAAATTCAATAAATACAGTATCCCCAATAAATAATTACAAGTATACAGCACCCCTCATATAATCAGATGACACTTCACTTCTTAAGGGCTGATTTGGCCCAGGCACAGCTTGTAGAGTTGTGGAAGGCTTGAGGGGGGAGGCTACTCCCTGGCTGGGACAAGGCTGAGGCCTAAACTGAGGTAGATCAAAGGGGGGAAATACCAATGCCCTGGCTTTCCTTCTCCACACAACCTCTCTAGGTTAGTCCCAGTTCACCCCAGGCACAGTCAGATGGGTTTCAGCACCTCCCTAGCCCCTTAGAGCAGTCTCTCAGGTCTCCACAGGGCCTTAGGCGCCCTCTACTCCACTTACTGCCCTTTTTCTGATGTTCCGACGCCGCTGGAGTCGTGTCGACGCCGTGAGGCGGTTCCGGTTCGGTCTCGGCGGCCTCGGCACAATGTCAGTTCTTTGACGACGCCGGCAGGCGGTTCCGGTCCGATGTCGGTGGCCTCGGTTCGATCTCGACCTCCGATTCGACGGCGTCAGGCAGTCTCTTCACGATGTCGACTTCGGGCGGCTCCGGTCCGATGGCGCTCTCGGCTCCGATGACGTCGGCCGGCCTGGCCTCGATGTCGACTTCCGGCGACTCCGGGGTGCGATCCTCACCCCCGACCTCCGGTGCTCCTCCTCACAGGCTCCGGGCGACTCCGGAGTGCGATCCTCACTCCCGACCTCCGGTGCTCCTCTACCTCGGTCTCCGACGACTCCGGAGGGCGGACTTCACTCCTCCGATGACGGCGCTCGCTCGACCTCGGTTCACTTCCTCCTCGACCTCTGGTATTCCCCTCGACCCCCGTCGGCGCCCTCTCACGACCTCAGGCGGCTCCGGGTACGACGTCTGCTACTTCAGTCAGCGCCGCTTCTCCACCTCGGGCTCCAGGTCTTCAGGCTACTCGACGCCGGACTCCAGGGAAACCAGTTCTCAGGTCAGAATCTTGCTGTTTTCTTGGTTCTAAGGCCTGTTCCTGCTGTCCAGGTCCTTAGGATAAGTTTCTTCTGTCTTCTTCCCACACAGGGCTATAGGCTGGGATCCATCAGTAGGGACAAGTATCAAGGGTGGGTTTATGGACCCCACTCCAGGCACAAGTTTCCACCCCTGCTGCTTCACTCCTTCCTCCTTCACTGTTGTGCTCCTCTCTCTTCACCAGTCAGGTGCCAACTGCCAGCTCCAACTGCCAACTGCCTCTCTTATCCTCCCAACATTCTAAACCGCCTCCAACTGTCACAGAGTTCTGGAATCTCCTGGAATGTTCTGGAAGGTGCTGGTAGGTTCCAGTGGATGCTGGTGATGTCACAGGTGGCCACCATTTTGTGCTCCAGGCCCTCAGACAGAAGTTTCAGGGGTAGCTAAAATGGTTCCCTGAATCTGTAGCAACACGAAAAAGTCTGGTGGTTCCCAAAAAGGAAAAATTCACACAGGGTTTGAGGCAAAAGTGGGACAAAATAAATAATGATGAGGAGGGACCACCCAAAGGGCTGACAGGTCTAACAGTGGTGCTACCCCAGTTTTTGTATTATTTTGAAAACCTTCACCTGCTCATCCCTCGTTCCCCTTTCAGACACTTTGACACGTCCTACATCTTATTTGGGGACCAGAGAGCCACTGGATAGTTCTTACCACTCTAAAGCTACCTGTGACTGCTGGTGGATTTGCTCTTCCAGACTTAGAATGCTATAATTTAGATGCACAGCTCCTTTGGTGGCTCTCTGGCTGTCTGGCCGCCCTTGCATGAGACAGGTTTTACCTGTAAAGACTTTAAGGAGGGCGTACTGCACTACTCATTGTTTCCTACCAACCATTCTACCCAATGCCACCCAGAGTTATGCTGCACAACTTTCTCTTGCCTTAATAGAACCAGTAAACTCACTAACACAAAGAAACTATATGCTTCTCTAATACCTTCTCTAGGCCTCCCCACTCACACAGGATGTCTTCGCTCAGGGCATCTCCATCAGTGGCATGCTCCAGACCTCTCACTATTGGGGTATTTGTTTGTTGACAGTGAGCTACTAGATTTACAAACCCTTACAGAAGACTAGAATCTTCACCCAGGTCAATTATTTTCTTGTGAACACCTTAAAAAATCATTAAATGCCCAATGTTATGTCTGCCCCATAGCCCACCCCCACATGAAATTTACCAGGTGCTCTACACCATAGGAACTGGTGGTATACTGATAATATGGGTGTGCAGAGCTTTACTGCAACATGGGGACCACTAAAGGCTTTCTCTCCATATTAACTGGGAAACTGACATGGCCAAACATCTGCATGATAGGGACTGTGCTAACATATTGAAGTATCCCCACAAATTATCCAACAGTTCCTGTGTTTAGTAAATTCAATCTAATATTCTGAACTGAGCCTAATTTACACCTACCTGTCCAAATTAACAAAATATACCCAGGAGTCGCAGCTGCATGTCCTCGCAGTATGCAATTAGATGCCAATTTGCTTCATATTCATTGGTCTTGCCCCACACTCCTTTCATACTGGCCGAGAGTTCTGGAGGTGCTGTTGGCCGCAATGGGCCATGCACTAATGAATTACCTAGAAACAGTCCTATTGGGCGTATTCCCTCACCTTAAGTTTGCGGAACTGGCTCTTCTGCTAGCAAAATGCAACATTACACTGCTCTGGAAGGATTCACTTCCTCCGGTTATCATAAGTTGGACCAAGGTCTTGCTCTCTTGGTTTTGATCTGTGAGCACCCAGTTTCACAGGGACGATTGAGTTGGTCTGATAAAATATTTGATTGTGCAGACATTGGAAAGTTTTAGTGGAGGACTTTAAAGACTGCACCAATGATGATACTCTTCCCCCATAATCCATCCCGACACATGCACTCTCAGTTTCTATATAGTAGTTGTTCTTGCCACATCTAGGCAACTACTCAAGGCAGTGGTTTAAGGGCGCCTATTACCGACATACTGTCATGATTTCCCCTCTTTCTTCTAAGCACCACAGGGTTCATTGCTCGGCTTCCCAAAGCTAATAGTTAAAACAGCTGCAACGGGGCGGGGGATGGGCAGTTTATTATGGGTCAGTTGTTTACAAAGAAAAATTTAAACATTGTGTGCTATCTATTCCTAAATAGCCCTTCACTGTTCACCTGTAATTGTTTGATGGAATCTATTGCTACATACCTGGCTACTATCATGCTATGTATACAACAATAAAATCTTTTAAAAAAACATATGGTAGTGTTTCAGTTTAGTGCATTAGATAAAAACATTGCATTGGCATTTATCTGAAATGAAAGTTTCTGAATATGAACTTTTGAACATTCATTAAACCTCCATCTTGACTACACCAGGAGTGAATAAAGTGAACCAATTATCTGGTGCCCTTGACATTGTGTCCAATATTATTGTTATGGATGGTGGAACATTCCAGGCTAATAAAACATACAAGTGATTTTTTTGTACACAGTTCATCTTAAACTGAATCACTTGAAAGTGCTCCCAAATGTCACTATTAAGTACATTAGACACATGAAGTAAATTGATTTGAGTAAGATCACACAACTTAGCTGTGCAGGAAATCCAGAATT
This sequence comes from Triturus cristatus, assembly GCF_964204655.1. Lineage (NCBI taxonomy): Eukaryota > Metazoa > Chordata > Amphibia > Caudata > Salamandridae > Triturus > Triturus cristatus. The sequence continues at coordinate 344,471,813 of NC_140586.1, forward strand.
TGAGCCCAAGCTTCCCCGTAATACATAGTGCACTTATACCACTGACTAGATTGATGTATTTTTCTCAATTCCTTTTAAAATCAGAAAACAGTGTTTTGTACAGTTCTGTAAAATGAATAGAATACTGTGTTGAATAAATACAGATTGCAGGCTAATCTGACACAATATATAAAAAACATAAAGGTCCATAATGAAACTAAGGCAAGGCAGGACATCATGGGGCAGATGTACGGCCGTTTTTCTGCGGTCGCAAACGGGAATTTGGCCTGTTTAAAACCACAAAATTTGTCCGCCCCATGCACAAACCCTATTTTGCGAGTTGCCAACCTATTAGCGACTCGCAAAATATGGATTGAGTCTTGGTATTAGGAAGGGTCGTGCCAACGGCCTCCCTTCCTGATAGCCAGTCTAACACCAATGTATGATTGTTTTTTTCGAACGCATTTGCGGTCGCAAAACAATCGCAGTTTACCACCTACTTCAAGTAGGTGGTAAACCACTCGGAAACCCTTTGTGAATGGGTACAAAAATATTGTTTAAGAGCAGGAAGTGGTCCCAGGGACCACTGCCTGCCCTTAAAAAATGTACCTGAAAAGTTTAATTTTTCTTTTTTTAAATGCATCCCGTTTTCCTTTAAGGAAAACGGGATACATTTTTTTTAGAACTGCTTTATTGAAAAAGCAGTCACAGACATGGTGGTCTGCTGACCCCAGCAGGCCACCATCCCTGTGTGTGCAAGCCATTCCCAATGGGGTCGCAAATTGAGCTTGCCTCATGAATATTGATGAGTCATGCAGTTTGTGACCCCATTGAGAATCGCAAACAGTGTCTGAGACACTGTTGTACATTCAGTTTAGTGAGTTGCAAATTGCGAGTCGCAATTCTGCGCAATTTGCGACTTGCTAAACTGAATGGTCGTACGTCTGGCCTCATATGCTAATACCATTGACTTTACAGACGTTATAGAGCTATTCTAAACTGGCCTGGGCAGGGTTCACAGAGTTCCGCTATGCACTTAGCGAACACACCAAAAAATGCTGCCGCACTACATGGAGTTGGCACTTGGTGGAGTGCGTTAGGTTGCGCCCTTTGCTTGATTTCTAGCACCAGGTGTTTGTCCTGCGCTGGAAAATCAGTGGAAACCACACCATGCAGAGCCCAAGTGGGTGCCCTTCTTTCTGTCACTCGAGTAAATATTCTACTTGAGCTGCAGCTTCCTCAACGTGAATGAAAGGTTTCTTACAGTAGCAGTTGTGCTATCCGCGACCGCCCGCATTGAGAAATCTTGCTTGGAGAGGGTCTGGAGTAGGATTTTCCTTGCTCGCTCTCCCCAGCTTAGCATTGGGGAGCACGAGCTAGGAAAAAACTCTGCTCCTTTCGGACTCTGCACGCTACATGGAATGGGAAAAACTCTGCAAACTCCGCAAGCGGAATTTCACTCCCAGGCCAATTCTAGATGTAGCAAACCACTGAAACGTTGAGCCAGGCTTGAGTCTGAAGCCTGGCTCTGACTCAGCTCAAGGTCCTGTTGGAACCTCGACCCCATAATAATAATAATAATAATAATAAAAGGCATTTGTGGAGCGCGCAGCTACCCCAAATGGGGTGTCCCGGCGCTATAACAGACAGTGAACAAGGTAGAGGACAGCACAAAACTAGTAATTCCGACTAAATAGCCAAGTTTTCAAGGTCTTTCTGAATTCCTGTTCAGACTGCATTATGCGTAAATCGGGGGGGGGGGGGAGGTTGTTCCAGCATTTGGTAGTACCCACCTCGAATGTTCTGCCTTCCATTCTAGCTTTCGCAAAACGTGGTATGGAGAGAAAACGTTTGTTGTTGGACCATAAAGGTCTGGCTGGTTGATAAGGGCGGAGTCTCCTCCTCAGATAGATCGTCCCTCTCCCTTTGTCTGCTCGAAAGGCAAACATCAGGGCTTTGAATTCAATCCGTTTGGCTATTGGCAGTCAGTGCAGTTGCCTGAGGTAAGGAGAGATGTGGTGTCGAAGTGGGACGCCGCAGACCAGTTGGGCTGCTGCATTTTGAATGATCTGGAGTCTATGGATCAAACCGAGCGGCAGGACCATGTACAGGCCATTCGCATAATCAAGGTGGGAGGTGATGAGAGCATGGACCACGGTTTTGCGGGTTGAATCAGGCAGGAAGTTTATCAATTTCCTAATAGTTTTAATTTTGCCAAAGCAAACCGCCGAGACTGATTGAACATGGGTCGAAAACAAATCTTTGTCCCACCTCACACCCAGATTTCTGACCGAGTCCTTAGGAGTGGGTGCGTTGCCCAAATCTGATGGCCACCATACATTGGACAGGGGAGGGGTGGGTTTGTTAAAAAACAGGACCTCGGTCTTGTCCGCTTTAAGTTTTAAGAAATTGCGGTTCATCCAGTCGGCGATGATTTTGAGGCATTCTTTTAGCGGGTCAAAGGTGGAAACTGACACTCCGCTGAAAGTGAACAGTAACTGACTATCGTCAGCGTATGATGTTACCTAAATCCCCATTTTGGAGATAAGCTCTGCCAAAGGTGTTAAATAAACATTAAAGAGGAGCGGGCTCAGGGCCGAACCCTGAGGTACTCCCCAATTAAGAGGTTTGGCGGGCAAGGTGAAGGGGTGAGTCACGACCTGTTGGTTACGGCCATGTAGAAAGGATGACAACCAATTCAGAAATGTTCCCTGGATGCATATGTTCTTCAGTCAATCTAAGAGGATGGGGTGAGATACTGTGTTGAATGCTGCAGATAAATCTAACAGCACCAACATGACCTTACAGCCTCCATCCACTGCCCAACGTATGGAGTCAGCCATTTCAATCAAAACGGATTCTGTACTAAATCCAGGGTGGAAACCGGACTGAGACTCATGTAGGAGGCTGTTAGACTCGATAAACACTGCCAATTGCTGGTATACTAATTTCTCTAAAACTTTCACCGAGGCGGGGAGCAAAGAGATAGGCCTGTAGTTGCTGGTGACTTCAGGGTCAGCATTGGCTATCTTCAGTATAGGTAGAATAAAGGCATGCTTCCAAGCTGCAGGATAGACACCCTGTCTGATTGAAGTATTCCAGATGGCATTTAAATGGGAATTAGGACACTCTGCTAGGGCGCTGTCTTGTTTGGCTGGCCAAGAGTCACCAGGGGACCCAGATTCAAATTTCTGAAGCTCTGTCAGCGAGGCTTCCATAGAGATCTCCAAAGATTCTGAGAAAACTGGTCTTGGCCTCTGCTCCAGTTTATGAGCATTAGTCATCCCAGGAATGCATGGTAATGCAGGGAAGGACGCGTAGATCAGAGCGATTTTTTCCTCGAAGAAATCTGAGATTTTGTTACATAGTTTCTGTGAGGGGGAACAAATGTGAGTGAGCACAGGGGGGTTCGTAAAATACTTCACTATTTTACAAATTTCCCTAGATGAGTTCTTTGCATTAGTAATAAGTTCGGCCAAGAAGTCTCTTTTTTTCCCAATAAGGAGTTTATGGTATTCTTTAAGCGCTACACAATAACACGTTTTACTTTCCTTGGAATAGGTTAATCTCCAGCTGCGTTCCAATCTTTTACATTCAGATTTTTTTGCTCTGATCTCCTCAGAAAACCAGGGCGCAGAGGGGGACGTTCTTGTAGAGTTTACCGGTCTCATGGGGGCCATTGAATCAAGAGCCTCACTAACCCATTTGTTTAGATTTGTGATGCTAGCCTCTAGGTTGTTAGATAAAGTGGGCTTAGAGTCCTGCAAGTGTTTAGGAAGTGACTCAGGGGTAACCCTACTCCTATTCCTTCTGAAATCTTTTGGGATGGAGGTGGCTCTCCCTTCGCTTTTCAAGTGTAGTTGAAAAGGGATCAGGAAGTGATCTGCCCAGATCACTGGTTCAGGAGGGTGGACTATAATGTCGGGTAGGTTAGAGCAGATAAGGTCCAGTGTGTGGCCTGCCATGTCTGTAGGAAATAACACATGTTGTGTTAAATTGCAGCCGGCCAATGTGGAAATGAAGTTGGTAGTATGCGGACAGGTAGGATCATCCACAAGAAAGTTGATGTCGCCTAGCATCGTAAAGGTGGAGTACCGCGTGCTGGCTTGGGCAATATAATCCCCAAGGGTGAGGGCAGATTTAAGGCTAGAGTCAGGTGGTCTGTAAAGCAGTAGTCCTGAGTAGGAGGTGGACGCAGAGAGTTTGATACAGAAGAGCATTCCTTCAATGTTATCAATCTGCTCAAAGTTGGAACTTGCGATCTCTCATATTACTTTATGGATGATTGCTAACCCTCCCCCTGGTCTCTTGCTTTGTCTATTGACACAGACTATGCCATAATCCTCGGGGATAGCTAAAGTCAGCCTGGGGTTGGAATCTTTCCGTTGCCACGTCTCGGTCAAGAACATAAGGTCCCAGTTGTTATCTGCAAGGGGCTGATGTATGTCCAAGGCGTGCTTGGGCAGTGATCTGCAGTTGATCAAGCAAGCTTTTAGCTCCACACCCATAGGGGGTTGAGCAAGGTTAAGGCAGGGATCCTTAAATCGCTTCATGATGCAACTAGAGGTAGGAGCAAACTCACAGCAAGGGCATGAATAGGTCATTATTGGACAATCTGGTGCCAGAAGAGTCGGATTGCAGCAAGGGGGAGGTCTGACGGTAAATATCTCCTCATGACTCCAAGTATGTAGAAGATCCCTAGGGATTTGGGCAGCATCACTGGCCTTGGCCACTGTCCGGAAGCGGACGGGCGCAGACGGGCTTGCCTTTGGCGCGCCTCTGGCACGCCGGCGGTACGCCCGCTGCGCGTGTCCACTACGCGTCGGCGCCATTAGGCCCTGAAATAGTCAGGCACAGGTGGAAGGCTAGAGCGTCACCCTGCCAAGATGGCTGCCCACAAATGGCCCAACCAGGAAGTACTGAGGGTCAATATTTTTCTACCTCGAGCCCGGTATTCTCCCTCCACTCAATGAGCATAGGGATTGCTGCAGTGGACCGGGGAGTCGGCGAGCACGGAGGAGGAGAAATAAGAGTGCAGGTAGGGTTAACAAGTAATTTAAAACAAGTGAGTTAAAACAATTTTTGCACTTTTAAAACGGTCCAAAATAGAGCAAAGCACTAACGCAGCATAGCAAGCCGAGCGTTACCTCTGCCTTGCTGTCCGCTGCACATCGGCGCCATTGAGCCCTGAAATAGTCAGGCACAGGTTGAAGGCTAGAGCGTCACCCTGCCAAGATGGCTGCCCACAAATGGCCCAACTAGGAAGTACTGAGGGTCAATATTTTTCTACCTCGAGCCCTGTATTTTCCCTCCACTCAATCAGCATAGGGATTGCTGCGGTGGACCGGGGAGTCGGCGAGCACGGAAGGGGCGAAATAAGAGTGCAGGTAGGGTTAACAAGTAATTTAAAACAAGTGAGTTAAAACAATTTTCGCACTTTTAAAACAACCCAAAATAGAGCAAAGCACTAACGCAGCATAGCAAGCCGAGAGTTACCTCTGCCTTGCTGTCCGCTGCACGTCGGCGCCATTAAGCCCTGAAATAGTCAGGCACAGGCCGGAGGCTAGAGTGTCACCTTGGCAAGATGGCTTCCTGCAAATGGCCCAACCAGGAAGTACTGAGGATCAATATTTTTCTACCTTGAGCCCGGTATTCTCCCTCCACTCAATCAGCATAGGGATTGCTGCGGTGCCGAGCCGAGCTTTCATGTGACTTCTTCCTACCGTCTTTCCTCTACCTAGGATGTGGCATTAGGACCAGGGTTGCAGATTGTGGAACTGGGGAACCTGGTTTGAGTCTCAGCATCAGCTCAACGTCCTGTGATTCTGGCAAAACCATTTAATTCTCCCTTGCCTATAAATAATGAATGTGACCTTGTGTAATGTAAGTGGTGCTCATGTAAAGTGCCCCAATACCTTTAGGTAGAGTTCACACCATATACAATCTGCAGACAAATGAACAAAGAAGTAAAAACAAAGCCTTAACATAAGGAAAGAGAAATACCCATTTCCTGGCTGATGTTTTACAAAGTTCAATTAGAAAACTGGGCTAAATCACGGCTTCCCTGCTTAAATTGTGTGATCCTAATATTTTACTTCACCAAATTTTTTTCCATTAATGCGTATGAAACCACTTTCAAATATGTGAGTTCTGAATACCAGTTGTACAAAAACCTATTGTATTTGATTTAATATGCTTTAAAGAGATGTATTTACGTCAATACTTCACATTGAATTTTATCATATTTTACATGATGCTTGTTATATGATTTACACAGCAAACATATCAGGGCTTGGTTTGTGCACGGGCTCTAATATCGGAGCCATACCCTTGGCTCGACTCACCTTTTTAATGTGTTGGCTCGCTCACCTCGAAGATATTCAATGCAGCAGTTGAAGTGCATTAAAAAAGTTATGGCTACAGCCATAGAGATGGGGTCAGTGAGCGCGGAAGTGAAATTAAAGGCATGGTTAAAAGAGCTAAATATTGTGTAACTATTTAGTTGGTCTCTCACCACCAGGTGACTACACATAAAGTAATGCACAGCTTAACTGAAAAAAAAGAAAAGTTCAACTAGTCAGTGGAAAAAGTTCTAGTGTATGTTATGAAACCTGTATTGGTTAATGCGTTCACTACAGATGTATATGTGTGGAACCAGAGGTTCACAGAATAAAATCCTGTTTGGAGCACCAGGAAAAAAAGACTTGTGCATTTTTAGTGCTAGGAGATCTCTGAAAGTACTGCTAATGTTTGTCATTATTTCAAACGGGCATTACACACAAAGGGCCATATGTAGGTAAATTACATTTACCGATTCTTAAATACCGAATTTTACTGATTCGGTATTTATGAATCGGTAAATGTAATGTAGGTAAATAATTACCGATTCGGTATATGTCGGTATTTTAGAATCGGTATTTACCGATTCGGTAATGGCAACTGGCATCCCATTCATTCCTATGGGCCTGGAGGCCCATAGGAATGAATGGGAAGCGAGTTACCATTACCGAATCGGTAAATACCGAATCGGTAATGGGGGAGGCATCATCATGGGTGGCAGGGTGTCACATTGACACCCTGTTGCACCCCTGATTCGTCCATGTGTGCACATGTGGCGCACATACATGCCCTAAGGGCATGTATGTCTGCCACATTGCACACTTCAAATGGAAAAAAAATGCTTTTTTACAGGTATTCGTTATTTACCATCAACTTTTAGTTGGTGGTAAATAACGAATCCCCACACCAACGACACACTCCCCCTACATATCATTTCAGGATTCGGTATTTACCGAATCGGTAAAATTACCGATTCGGTAATTTTACCGATTCGGTAAATTACCGAATCCTGAAATATGCCCCCTACATACCAAAAGCCTAAATACCGGTCGGTAACGGGATATTTACCGAAAATCGGCCGTTACCGACCGGTATTTGGCTTCCTACATATGGCCCAAAATAACATAGGCTGCTACTAAATGCACATATAAATTTAGGTTAAAGACAAAAAGTGCTTCTAAATTATAGATTTCAGTATATACAGATTATACCTAATTAAAACATTTTTTATAACTGTGCATTAAAAGCACTCTAAAGCTCAGCTTGGCACACCCTTACAGTACTTCTCAAAAAGAAAATATTTTGTCATCAGGAAGTTTCAAGTGACTACATCAATTCACTGCAATAGTGGCTCCAGAGCAGCCTTTACCGTTGCTGATTGCACACATTTGCATTTCTTTAGGGAAGCAGACACTCTACCAAGAAGGCTTCTTTCGTTTTAGCTGTCTGCCACTCCCTCCCTTCCACATCAGCTGGGGAATCACAAGTGTGGGAATAAACTTTTGTACTTTCAGTGGCATAGCTAGGCCTTAGGCCTCTTGTGGCGGCCCTGGCGTTTGCCGCTCATGGCGGCCTGATCAAGGATGTGGGGGGGCTGGTGATTCATGTGGCCGCAGGTAAGAGTGGGGGGGGTCGGAGGGGGCTTAAGGGGGTGCTGCCGATTTTTGCGGCCGCAGGTAACAGCGGGAGGATAAGGCCCGGCCGTCGGCCCCCTAAATTTGTGCCGCCTGGGGCGTTGCACCCCAACCGCCCCTTCCTAGCTACGCCACTGTGTACTTTAGTGTAAAGGTTCAAATTACAGACAAATGCCGTCCCTTAAGACATCTATCACCGACAATGGACCAGGTAGCAAATTCAAGGAACAGTCAGTGAAAATTTTGGATGGTTGGTCACCGTTGTTACAATGGTTGGAACCCTCAATATATTTTAGGCTGATGCAATACTTAATTTGTAACAAAAACAAAACAAGGGCAATGGTGGCTGGCATGGCTCAGTAGTGGCGGGGGATGGTGTAAAAAAAAAGAAGAAAGAAAACACATACCTTCTCACCGCTTCCTCGCCGCGTTTCTCCTCAGTAGTCCCTCACTCCATCTAGAACAAGAAGCACACCCAGGCTCCCTATAGCCAATCACAGCGCTGCAATGCAGCATTGTGATTAGTCTCAGCGGCGCTCAGACAGGCAGTGGGAGACTGGGCATTTTCTCCTTCCAATGCTGCAATACAAACTAGGTGGAGAACATGCAAAGTGTGCATGAATGTTTGGCCTGCACGAGACGGCCGGCCAAACATTCATGCACAATTACAGAGAGTGCCCACCTGGCCCCTGACCTTGAACCATACCAGGGTTGCCAAACATCAAAGCTACCTGGTTTTTATTCCACACCATGCTTCTTTCTTCCACCGCCTACCACTTCCAGCCTCTTTTATCTAATTTTTGCAGGTTCTTGTTTGTGTCTTTTTTCTGCTTCTGTCACTGTTTTCCTATCTTTCTCTTTCTCAATCTTTCCCTCTTTCCTAATTTTCTCTCCCTCGTTTGTGGTAAAAAGTCTGATGATGAAATATAAATTCTGGTGCTCAAAAAGGAGCGCTGGTCTCGCCACCACTAATCACCAGTCAGTGGCATAACAAGGCTTGAGGGGGGACCCCTGCAAAGCGAATGAAGGGGGACCCCCAAGCTCCGGATCCAGTGAGCCCTAAGGGCTGCCCGTACATAGTGCCGGAGGGGCCCCCTGGAGCTCTGCCCCCCCCTGCACTGTGAGGGCTGAAGGGGCTATTGTTACGCCGCTGCCATCAGCACAAATTAAGCACTGCCATTTTACTTGCTAGGTGGGTGGCTAACCTTGGTACCTCTATGTCCCCATTGTGAATGAATTGTGCTACACAAAGTATCTTCAGGCGGTCACTAGAGATAATCACTTGAATGTGGAAATTCCAGTTGACCATTTACAAATAGTTTCTACTAAATACAGTTCATGAAACAAGAAAATTCCATCTTTTAAATGAAAATACAGATGAAAATAGCGAACACCCTTAGACTCAAGTTCAAAACAACTCATGACATTAAGGCCCCGTTTAAGAGCCCACTGGATTTACAATATTATAACCCCATATCCAAAGAAATGGGTCTAGTCAAAACCATTTGTAACTGGTTTATAGATTTCCTTGCACACAGGGCTTTAAGTGGGGGGGGGGTCTGAGCACCCCCAGTTTTTTTGGGGGGGCCTCGAAACGGGTTTGGTATTTTATGGCTTATACTTAATAAATATACCTTTTTACCTATTTTATTATCCTTAGCTGGATGCGACTTCATGGTTTTCTTAAGCACACAATGCTAGTTATCTTGATTTAGACCACGCCCCTACTCGGATAGGCCACACCCCTTTAAGAAAGTTGCCACGCCCCTTTTAGAGCACCCCCAGGTTTTTTTTGCACTTAAAGCCCTGTTTGCACATGTCCGAGTTGTAGCATTTGGCATGTGTTCCCCATGCTGGAGTAAAAGACACATTTCCCTGAAACTGGAGGGCCAGGGCAACTAAAACTACCAGTGCTCGTTGAAGTACAGTGCGTGCCCGCAAAACACAGAGTGAAATATAATAACTGCGGGATTTTTCCATTCTTGGCCTCTGAGACAAGGCTGATGCGGCCCGCTGCCGCAGTCCCGGAGCTGGGAGAAGGGAGGGAGAGAGGCGGAGGAGCCGAGTATTAAAAATAGCGCACTCATAAGCGCTGTCATCCGTAGAACACAAGAACACTGATGTGTGAATATTCCTCTAAACACAGTAACCATAGCAACGGAGCGAGCTGCGAGCCCAAGGACGGGCTCTGAGCCTCCGCCTCTGCCGCAAAGCATTGTGGGCCCGGGATGCTCATAGGCTCATAGGTTGGGGAGTAAGCGCCAGCCCCTGGGTGCATCACAGTATAATGTGAGGCGACTTAATAATATGCAATACAGTATCAAACGTGAGGAGAAAAATTCCTGCGGTGAGCTGTGTGAAAACGTGATGCATTCTGCACCTGGCTCTCGCGGGGCAGCACGTGCCACACTTATTCAACGGATACAGGGTCCGTTCCAGGTGCCTTCCGCTAATTCACACCAACCTCTAGACCGAGGGTGAGCTCAGAGGAGGGGAACTCACACATTGTTTTCCATTTGTTTTCTATCTCTACGAAATACTTTAGCTGCTGCTGCTCACATCTTTTCATCATGCCCATAAGTTTGTCAATGGAGTGTTAATTGTAACCCATTAGCAGTGGGATTCTGGCTCCCTCTCACTCACTGGCCTTTTTAACTCTTGCTTGCCTACAAGGAAAAGGTAGAAAGTCAGGTACACATTTTTTTATTTTGGATTTCAGAAGCCTGACAATTGGCCCGATGACAAATAATCAGGGCCACTGGAATTATTCGTTTCCGTGTCTGCAGTGTGTTCCACATAATTATGGATTTTCACATTTGCCAGGTGATGCACCATCTGCTGCATTATTTGAAGATTTCACCATGGTAGAAATTCTGGCTCAAACTAATCAAAAGTTATTAAACCAAAAGCCCTACACACAATTCCGAGCAATGGAAGGTCTTTTGCGACGTTTAACCGGTCAGCGTTCAGGTGCTGATTGCTGTAAGCAGGTACTAAACTGGTACTAATGGGCACAGCTTTGCCTAGATACTTTAAATGTTTGCTAAAGTGTGTAAATAAAGAAATGATACTGTGATAGATTGTGCCACATTATGCCCCATAATTTTCCTTTTCCAGCTGTATAGTTTTGCCATCCCTATTGCATGATTTGGTCTTCCACTGCTGCACAAATCCAGTAGCACTGCATATAATACCATTCATAATTCCTGGCTTCCCAACCAACAGCATGTTGCATTGTGGGGCTTATAGTTTTGCTTTGTATGCCGTCCTTCTGTGCTCAAAACCCCAGCATGTAAAGTGCTATTAGTTACAATTCCATAATTGGCCTATGGTCCTATGCATGGCATAAAGCCACTTGTCAGCTTTGTTTTACATTTTTACAAAGTAATCTTGTCAGTTTCAAAATACTGCTTGTGTCACATATAAAACCCTCTTTCTGTTCCACATACTCCTTTTACCATCCCATTTTTGCTGACACCCCTACCTCTCAATGAATGCACCTCTCACAAGAACATGCGCACATTCCATTCCATCATTCAAATCCTCCTTTCTCTCCCAAACCCCTTTCACTTGCCCTTCTCACACACTTAACCTTCTCCAGATTAAGTTTCCCAATTGCTCATATCATTCCCTTTCACAGCTCCCACAGCTCCTGTTTCTCACAAGCACTTTCACTCTTTCGCTTTCCATCTTACACAGATGCACACCCTCCAGGAGAGCTGTGGTTTTAATGGTTCATGTCACCAGTTTGAATGTTGAATGATGTTTTTTTTTAAAATAACACTGGAGAAAACAAAGCTCTGTTCCATAGATTGCCAATACCGACATAGAGGCCCAGCTAAGCAGGTGCGGAGAGTTCTATGCAGGATTGTAGACTTAAATCAATGCACTGATGATTTCAAGATGAAACACTGATATTTAGTGGGGAAATGGGAGCAAAATGAAAGCCTGGGTGGGATTTACAAGTTACTGGAGCTTGTGTTGAGTCTTTGGTGTGCACCAGAGTGAACGTCTTCTGAAAGGTTTTGAATGTGTGTATGTCAGGCACTGTGCAATGCCAGACTCAGTGCTACATCTGTTCAAAATGTTGAGCTCCACAAATGATGCTATAGTAAACTGAAGTGAGCTGTGATACATGGCAATAGACTGTAATACTCTGACATAAGCTATGAAATAATGCAACAGGCTGTAATGCCATGAGGTAGTCAGTGATATACTGCAATAGGCTGCAGTACCCTGAGGTGGGCTGTGATACACTGCCAGAGGCTGTAGTACCCTGAGGTAGGCTGTGATATACTGCAATAGACTGCAGTACCCTGAGGTGGGCTGTGATACACTGCAAGAGGCTGTAGTACCCTGAGGTAGGCTGTGATATACTGCAATAGGCTGCAGTACCCTGAGGTGGGCTGTGATACACTGCAAGAGGCTGCAGTACCCTGGGGTAGGCTGTGATATACTGCAATAGGCTGCAGTACCCTGAGGTAGTCAGTGATATACTGCAATAGGCTGCAGTACCCTGAGGTAGGCTGTGATATACTGCAATAGGCTGCAGTACCCTGAGGTAGGCTGTGATATACTGCAATAGGCTGCAGTACCCTGAGGTAGGCTGTGATATACTGCAATAGGCTGCAGTACCCTGAGGTAGGCTGTGATATACTGCAATAGGCTGCAGTACCCCGAGGTAGTCAGTGATATACTGCAATAGGCTGCAGTACCCCGAGGTAGTCAGTGATATACTGCAATAGGCTGCAGTACCCTGAGGTAGGCTGTGATATACTGCAATAGGCTGCAGTACCCTGAGGTAGTCAGTGATATACTGCAATAGGCTGCAGTACCCTGAGGTAGGCTGTGATATACTGCAATAGGCTGCAGTACCCCGAGGTAGTCAGTGATATACTGCAATAGGCTGCAGTACCCCGAGGTAGTCAGTGATATACTGCAATAGGCTGCAGTACCCTGAGGTGGGCTGTGATACACTGCAAGAGGCTGCAGTACCCTGGGGTAGGCTGTGATATACTGCAATAGGCTGCAGTACCCTGAGGTAGTCAGTGATATACTGCAATAGGCTGCAGTACCCTGAGGTAGGCTGTGATATACTGCAATAGGCTGCAGTACCCTGAGGTAGGCTGTGATATACTGCAATAGGCTGCAGTACCCTGAGGTAGGCTGTGATATACTGCAATAGGCTGCAGTACCCTGAGGTAGGCTGTGATATACTGCAATAGGCTGCAGTACCCCGAGGTAGTCAGTGATATACTGCAATAGGCTGCAGTACCCCGAGGTAGTCAGTGATATACTGCAATAGGCTGCAGTACCCTGAGGTAGGCTGTGATATACTGCAATAGGCTGCAGTACCCTGAGGTAGTCAGTGATATACTGCAATAGGCTGCAGTACCCTGAGGTAGGCTGTGATATACTGCAATAGGCTGCAGTACCCTGAGGTAGGCTCTAATATACTCCAAGAGGCTGTAACATTATTTCAAGGTAGGCTGTGGTGTATTACATTTAGTTGTAATATCCTCAGGTAGGCTGTGATCAGGGCTCCTGGTTTTATGGCATTTATTTTTGGGACATTTGAGTCTGTATTTATCCATTTTTATATTTTGTCAGCTTTATCTGTATTTATCCATATTTATTATGGGTTTTGTGGCTAAATAAAGCTGAAACTAGAATATTTCCACAATTATTTAACCAATTATATGCAGTCACGCTTGAATGCCTGCCAGGATTCAGTGATATGAACACCCGCTGAAGATACATCAATGCACCTATATGAAAATATGCAGATTTCAGTATCAGCCTTGTGCATATCTACAGCTGTTTAAACCTGTATTAATCTGTAGAAATAAGTAAACAAGCATTTACAATGCAATAGGTCTCGCAATGACATTGTTTTGAGCTATTGGCATTGAAAATGTTATTGTTCCCCCCCCCCCCCCCCCCCTTCGTGAATCATTAATCAATAATGGCATTGTAAATGACAATGTCTTCTACCTCCTGTTGAACCCCGCATACAGACATACATAGAAACCGCACTACAAACAGGCACACATGCATACACACGCTGAGAAACATACGCACCCCGTGAGACAGACACACTAATACATAGAGGCACACGGGTGCACCGAAGCACGTGATCACACACACGCAGGCACACTGAGTCACAGGCACACTGAAGCTGTGGGTCTGGCAGACTAGCCAACACACCAGACACTGTCACACTGAGTAGAGGCGCACACATGCTGAGATACGGATCACACGAACACCCGAGGCAGAAGCTCTCTGAGAGACTCGGGCACGCGGGATCAGTAACATGGAGACACAGGGTTCTAATAATCTGCAGAGGGCCACATAATTCCCCATTCCTTGATGCAAAAGTTGGAGCCAGATACAAACTAGTAAGACTTTTGATTCTTGGGATAATCGTACCAAAGGGGCTGTTACTTCTACAATTAGGAAAACATCCAATGCATGTGGCGGACCACTATAAAATAAAATAACCATTGTTGCTTTTCTCAGCAAATTGTACAACAGTCTGTTCGATTTTCAATGTATTTCATAGTTCCTGTGTGTCACTAAACGTTTGAAACTCGTGGTTTTATTCTATAAGGCCACTAGTGTCAAAATAAATATTAAGCCACAAGTGAAGGCAATGTCACCACACGAGGTCCAATGACTAGAACTAAAAATTCAGCACGGTTATGAGCGACACATCAAACGGGACAGGACAGTGAAAATCGGTTCCTCGCTAAATTAGACACCTAAATTCATTGACCAGGTCGGCAAATGTGAAACATTTAAGCTGCTGAGTAAGATGTTGAATTTGGCCCTGTTTAGGTAAAGGCATCACGGGCCTTCCTGGACATTAAAAAAAGAGTAAGCTTAACATACATGTGACGCTAAGCATTGTCTGATTTACTGGCTTGGTAATATAAATGTAACGTGAAGTTAGCATGTATTTTGCAGGTCTTCAACAAGTGCCTCCAATTCAAATCATCAATTCAATATGACGGGCACCCCTGAACACTGCAATTAGCGGATACGGGGGAAGTTGTGTAAGCTGAGCTTAAATAGGGCAGATATGCCACACAGAATGTACGAGAAAAGATAAACCAGTAACTATAAAAATATCAGTTGTTTACTCAAGAGTGACGTATTCAGCCTAATGAACAACACAGCGGCGAAAATAACAGAGCTTGTTTGCGCAGTGTTAAATTGTGATTTTTTTTAACTCCTGTTTTTGAATGTCAGTTATTACTTCTGTGCAATACAGTATATAACCAGCACATTAATTACATTTAGCAAATTGCTCCAGTTGCTGTTTAAAAACGTAACAATTTAATTAATACACGTGCGTTCATGCTGCTAATCGCAAACATTCAATTCTGCTACCGGCTGTCTGCCATTACCTACACATCAATACCACAATACAAAACCAGGCGTCACCTACGCTCGACACATTGAGCGTTCACACCACATATTCCACAAACTGCGCTGCTGACTTGCACGCTTCTGTAACAGGTGTGACTATCACCGGACAGTTCCGTGGTCCTCATCTTGCCGACTCCAGAAGGTCGAGAGGCTGGGTCGGCCCCAATGATGTTCATGCCTGTGACGTGCAGCCTTCCCAGAGATGTGTGTGCAGCAGAACGAGCTCTCAATAATCTACAGGAACTCTGCTACGGCTCTCGGGAGGGGCGGGGGCGAGCTTGTCTGTGCTGCTGCTTGCTCCTGTTCACCCTCCCTCCATAAACAAGAGCCGGGAAGTGCTTGGAGCGCGCGTGCGCATTTAAAAAAAATATTAAATAGCATGAGGCTGCCTAGGAGGTGCATGTTGACGAAAGTGAAACTGCATGCTGGCTTGCGAGGGAAGGGGGACAGGAGATGTGCACGCCGCGTGGCTGTAGGCGCGTACACCAACTCAAATCCGCCAACCCGCCAAAAGCCTGCGCGTGCACATCTCCTGTCCCACTTCCGAGGCAAGTCAGCAACAATAGATCTCGCTTGCTCACAGCGCTTCGCGCTGCGTTCGCAGGCGAGACCTAAAAAGGAAAACAGGGATCCTTAGCTGTGATACACTGTGATAGGCTGCTGAATCCTGATGTAGACTGTGGTATGTCTTAATACCTTGAGTATCCTGATTTAGGGTATGATACGCTTCAAGAAGCTACAGTTTCCCAAAATAGGCTGCAATATACTGCAGTAAATCTGAAGCATCCTGGGACAGGCTGCCATGTACTATTCTGGACTAAAGTACCATAACATAGACTGTGCTATACTGCAGCCATCAAGAGAATTCTGTTGTAGGTTGTGTGAAAAAATAGCTCCGTTTTTCTGCAGTGCTTCTTCGGCCTCTTCTTGTGCACCACCAGTTCACAGACAGCTGTCTGGGCCCCTCCCCTTTCATTTGCTGCAGGGAAGGTCAATCAGCAAAAGATAGAAGTAAAACATAAATAAAACATTTTTACTGTTCTTTGGGTACAATTAACTGCATTAGGCTATCATATGATTTGATCCCTTTTGCAATATTGAAATAAGATGTAGTATATTAAATGAGACGTTACAGAGAAAATGGCTGCCAGGTACATTCTGAGACTGTGCGTGTGTGATAGATACACTCCAGTCCTCTGACGTTCCCTGCAGCAGGCTACCATGCTATAGCATGCTTGCTATATTTGTTGTAAATTGCTGTCAAACTCCTAAATAGCACAATGTTCTGAATTATGATTTAACAGGCCACGCTAAGCTGCACTGAACAAAACTATAAGTTCAAAACTTACTGAGAATGGCTTGTTTCTATCACTGCCGCACCCCCCCCATACTGCACCATTAGTACACATGATAACTTAAGTGTGACCTAGCTGCCAAGTTTCCCAGGTCCATACGTGATATGCTGGGACTTCTAGTACTGCTTTATAATGTAATAAACAGGACTACAAGTCCCAGAATTCAAAGAAAAAACGCGGACTGGAGCAGCACATCACACATGGACTTGGGAAACTTGATAGGGCTGCACAATGTCACTTGTTGCAAATGCTGTGGTGAGTGCTACTTTGGAGAAAGGGTATAGTTTGGCTTTCGTTGAGCTCTGTATCCACGGCTATCTGATGTGCACCCAGGGCAGGGCTTTAAGTGGGCCGGGTCTCACCGGGTCTGAGCACCGGCAGTTTTTTTAAGGGGGCCTGGAAACGGGTCTCTATCGGGCTCTCTTTTGTGTCCTCGCACAGGCGGCCCGTCGATGTGCGCGTGGTGCAGAGGCGCAACTAGAGCCAAATTTCGGGGGTGGGCTAACCAAAAATTTCGGGGGGGGGGCTGAATCTTTAAACAGAAGGCAGAGTGGCGCTGATTTCGGGGGTGGGGGGGGCTGAATCTAGGCAGAGTGGAGCCGCAGGGGCTCTTAGAAGGGGCGAAACAACAGCGAGGCCTCATTAACATGCAAATGGTCTTTTTAAAGACCTGTGAAGTGCTCGGGCGCGGCTTTGTGCCTGCCCGGGAAGCGGTCTCATCCCGGGCTGCCACACACGAGGGGGGGGAGGGGGGGGGGGGGCTGAAGCCCTTTGAGTTCAATGGGTGTTGCGCGCCTGGCGTGGTGAGCCTTGTAGAGAAAGGGAAATCCTTTAAAGAGAGTCTTTTTCTCTATGGATTTCCATTCTGTTTTTGAAACTCAGGAGCAGCAACATTGTCGTGGTGTCACTTTTTCAATATTATATACAAGCTATAGTTGCTGCTTATTTATCTTATGCAACTAACAACCACTGACAAAGCCAATAGTCCTGACACGTAGGTATGATGTGACTTGTATCATATATCTGGACGCAATGACAGAAACAGCAAAATACAAGTCGGGCAGCACACTATTCTAAACACAGATTTTTAGCTTACGTGTTTTTAAGCCACGCCCCTAATTACATTGACCACGCCCCTTTGGGAGACCCCTTAGTTTTTTCCTCCCACTTAAAGCCCTGTGTGCACCCAGTGAGATGCAGAGTGGTGGAACGAAAACTAAACCAAACCTTGGCACTGAATGATTACCAGTCAATTTGGTGTCATTAGAGATACAATTTTCCAGTCCTGGCATTTTCCTTTAACAACATGGTGCATTCTGAGAATCGTACTTTTGCTTCATTTTACTCGAACCAATTGTAATAACACAACTAAAAAACAATTATTTGTAAAAGGTAAGCCCATACCTGGAGGATTGTGCGACCCTGGTGACGTGGAGTCATCTGGTAAAAATAGCTAAAGAGATCCACCATCAACCATCTCAGTGCAATGTACCAGAAACCACAAAAGAGAGCTAAACAGCACCTGTGAACCATGTGTTTAAGTTCCAGGCGTTTGTACACGCATAGAGCAGATACACATTTATTTATCCCCATAGTTCAAGGACTGGGTGACTTATTCCTCAGGGAACAGTCAAAACATTACATGTGCCAGAAGGTTGTCAACACACCTCAATGTATCGGAGAAGTTGGACAATAAATAGTAAAGTACAAGCAGTGCTTAATTTGAGCTGGTGGTTGCAGCGCAGTCTGCCACCACTAATGTTTGGGGATCTGCACTTATCTTTCTTCATGAGACTTTGATCCAGAGGAAGAGAGAGAAAAAAACACAAGGGATAAGGAAGGAGGAATGGAAAAACTGAAAAAACCTGGTAAAGGGAGAACGCATGAAACGACAAGAGTGAGATAAAAGGCAAGATGCCTCTCGCAGTGGACAAAGGAGGCATGAGGTGCAATCCAGGGGTGGCTCATCCGTTAGGGCGGAGGAGCATCACCCCACTAAAAATTGCTCCAGAGGATGGATATTTCCATTTATTTTTAAAAACCCCGTCCAGAGCCGGGCATCAGAACAGGGGGGGGAGAGGGGAGGGGGAGGGGAGCGCACGGTTTTCTGCTTTCTGATGCTGCCAGTCAAGTAGTAGCAGAAAGCAGTGATGGGCAGAGCACTTTAAGTTTAAAGTGCGCATGTCTTTTTGGCTGGCCGTCTTGCGACAGCCAGCTAGACATGTGAATTTTAAATCTCTCTATCCCAGCTGTCTAAATCATCTGGGTTAGAGACAGCATAGAGCTCCAGTGTCCTCGGGTGCGGCGAGACAGGCCGCTCCCTTCAATCCTGCTGCTTTTCTCATGCAGCATGAGAGCAGCACCAGGATTGGTTACTGCAGTTTCCTCGAGCCTGCCTGGAGAGAAGACCTGAGTGAGGAGGACGTCGCGCCAGGAAAGTAAGTGGAATGATTTTTTTTTACTTATTATTTATTTTTGTCCCCAGCCTCACCACCCTCCTCACATGCCAGCCACCACTGGTGCAATCAAAACTAAGTAGCTTTGTTATTTGGCATAGTGTCAGTGGTGGGATTCTGAGCAAAACTTTGGGCCTAGAACTTATTATTTTACAACTTAAGCACCGGGCACAAGGGACACAAAGGAAATCCTGCTTAAGGAAAAATGGAGCAAATGAATTTCTAGGACCACATTACATAAAATGTAATGCTAATTTCCTCTGCAGTGCTGTTTAGCACCGTTTTACTTAAGGGGCGTAGACTGCAAGGCGGGGTCAAATTATACTTAATGACGTACAGCATTGGTCAAAACTTTGTAGGGTTAAGGAATTTGTCAAGGTGATAAATTAGTGTATTGTTGGGATAGGAGAACCACCGCAAATCGAAGGTTGTCCTGATTTTAGAGTGACCAGACGTCCTGGATTAGCCCAGACAGTCCCGGTTTTTCACCAGCTGTCCCTGCAGATTTGGGCAATTTTGGCGCATGTCCCGGTTTTTAGAGGGGGTTGACTGAAAACAGTGAGAGGCACATTTTTGGGTGTTCTAAAGCTTTGATAGTTTGCAGCTGTTATAAGTAAAGCAATTTACTTAAAAGGTATGCTTTTGGTTGTAGAAATGACATATTACTTACTTTCTTAATGCATCTTCTGTGGTCTTATGTTGATGACAGCTGTCATTCTGCACCATTCCGTGGGTGAAAATTTGTAGTCCTTCATCTATTTTTCCCAAATGTCCCGGTTTTTGGTTCTCAAGATCTGGTCACCCTACCTGATCTGCCAAACCTGCCATTCCCCCATCCCATTTATAGCGAAGAATGACCTACAGTGGAGCCCACCACCAATCAAAGGCGGCCACCCTTTAGCAGACGGGTCGCCGCCTTTCATACATCAGGAAGTTCCGCCAACTAAGGGTAGATATCTCAATGCATATTTTGCAAGATATGATGGTCCCAGGCAGAGGAGTTCTTCTAAAAGATATAATTCTTTTTAAATGAACTGCAGGTTTAAGTGCATTAGATAAGTAAGAAATTCAGACCATCACCTTTGTCAGCAGCAAACGTTCAACCCACTCAGCCATCCTAGTACATTTGGCTCCTGCTCCTGCTGCTGAGCTGTGTGTGCAAACTGCGGGTCACGGGCTGGTGATCCTGGGTGATCAGCTCAGCATTTCAAGTGCTCAGTGTTGCTAAAGAGATTATCACTGGAATAGTTATTACAGTTCTCATGTGTTGTACAGCACGTTTATAAGACTCACTGTGTCAGGAAGCAATGCATACATACTAGAGGTCAAAGTGGGCAAAGGAACGGGGGAACGGCGTTCCATGCTTCATCAATTTGATCCAAACAGTTCCCACACTTTTAATTTTAAAAAACAACCATTCCTGATTGATTGAGTAGCCACAGCTAGAAATGGAAGCAGAAAGGTCTCCTTTACAGTGAAGTGAAAGAAAGCAGAGGCATCTAAATAAGGATCAAGCATTCTCTCTAGGAGAGCTGCCACCTGACAGAAATGTAAATGTGTGCAAGTGGGTATTTTGCAACAGGTTTACACTAGCTACAATCAGCACACTTCCCTTGGGCACCGAATTGGATTCAAACCAGTGACTGCCCGAGTACACCCACAGACTTCTGAAGTGATCACATTAATCCACCGATCTGTCCGACCAGAAAAATGTATTTCCCACAGATGGATTTAAGTTGCATTTATTTTTCGTTTGAGATGTGTGCATTATATTTATATGCAGTTACCTGTATTTACAGAATATTTTGTTTTTTTAGCTATGTCGCTGCAGTGGCGTAGCTAGACCTACGGCAATTTGCACCGCGGCCACCCGCGACGGCCGCAGGTAAGAGCGGGGGAGGCCGCCTCCCCAAAAACAGGGGCGTAACACAGGCTCCGCATCCCCCTCAGTGCGGGGTGGCCTCCAAGCTCCAGGGGGCCCCCTCAGCACCGCACTTCGGCCGGAGAGCTCCTGATAGAGTCTGGAGGGGGCCCCTCCACGTACCTTGCAGGGGGGCCCCTCAATTATCGTTACGCCACTGCCCCAAAACACATGCCACCCAGAGTGCAGCACCCCGCACTCCTCCTTTGTTACGCCACTGCATCTCAGACCTCACCTCAACACTGCCCGGCCACACCCCGTGCACTCAGGATCACAGTTCCCATACTTTTCTTTCTGCACTTCGACCAATGAATACTACAGTACTATTATTTTTCAGAGCATTATTGCATCGGGTGGCGGAAAGGGCAGTAAGTGCTGACACTATTAGTGGCCTGGTCATGAAAGGCTGCAATGAGGATATAAGAAATGATAGTGACTGAGTTACCAAAGATTACGCTAGTTGTATTAGCACTGATGGCTCCTGAGTTACTACGGCTTGCATTGGTCATACTGAGCACTTCTGCAGGCTGCGCCAACATTGTTTCCACTAACAATACAGACAACAATAGTAACTAAGGGGCTCATTTACAAACCCACTGCGCCGCCAGCGTGCCACTTTTTTTGACGCACAGGCGGCGCAGTGTGCCTGCCCATATTTACAAGGCCACGTAAAGCCACCCTGCATGGCTTTTCATGGCCTTGTATATATGGCCCCCCTTCATGCTCTACTCTGCGTGAAAGGGGCGTTCTATGGGTGTTGCTGTGTGTGTTCCCACACAACATCAATGGAACCAGATGCATTCCCAGATTTACAAGGTTTTGTAAACCTGGGAATGTGTCAGACTCCTACGCCTCCCCAGGGAAGGCGTAAAGGAGGCGCTATGAGGAGACATACCTTTATTTCTCCTTGTTTTTTCCTTTTTCTAAAAGAAGAAAACACTGATTCTGATTGTTTTTGTGCTGGACTGTGTTGCTTCCTGCACAAAAACAATCCCTCCTACAATGCAAACCATGGCGCAAGGATGCCTGAGTTAGCATATGGCAGCCCATTATGGCACCAGCACAGGGGAAAAGGATGGGAATGTGCCGTATCTTGTAGATACAGTGTATTCCTGCTATTTTTATTTTGACACACGGCAGTGCAGCAGGAAGGCTTGCTGCACTGCCGGGCATCAAATTATTGTAAATAGCTACTAGGTTATGAACTGCAGTGCTGGCACCGATATGACACAGGTATGACCTTGCTCACCTGATATTAGCATTAATATGCAATTAGTTATTAAGGGACTGATTTAGAGTTGGCAGCTGAGATATTGCATCCCAAAGATGACAATATTCCCTTCCATTGTAGGGCCATAGGATAACATGCACTTGTAATATGGCAGACGGGATATTAGTCCTGTTTGTGATGGAGGAACCCCAATGCCAAAATATATATCAGGCCTTATTCTAGCACTTGGGTACTGATTTCCGACTGTAAGACTTTCATTACCCTACTGACATTGATTGTGAGTGGCATATATAGTGCCAGGATTACTGAGCCTTCCTCTGTTACTTGCATTGATAGTATACCCTATTTTTTGCATACATCACAGTAGGGCAATAACAGTCATTCCACTTCATCAACATTGCCACTACTTTACAAGGAAAGTATATGCAAATATAAAAGGTGAATGTACTTAATAAGGATAGGCTGATAATAAGCAGATAAAAATACTATCAATGTACTTTTCAGATTTATGTAGTGGTAGACGATGCAGCGGAGGTGATATAAGTGTACGTTAATATCACTGACCTCAATACAGTGTCATACAACCATTAAGATTTACTGACAATAGCTGGAGTACTACGCCTTCCACTGGTGGACAGACGCTTACAAGAACATTGGGCCTCATTTACAATATTTTGACGCACGGCATCGCAGAAAGCCTTCCTGCTGCGCTGCCGTGCATCAAAATAATATTGTGCCTTATCTACAAGTTACCAAAAAAACGTTACGGCGCATTCTTGTCCTTCTTCCCTGTGCCGGTGCACAAAAGTAGCCGTGCGCTAGTGCAGACACCCTTGCATCATTTTGCAAGGGTGCCTGTGCTGAGGGGATGTTTGTTTTTGTGCAGGAAGGGACACCTTTATGCACAAAAACAATCACTAAAGGTATTTTCCTCTTTCTATATGTGCTGCAGAATGCAGCATGCTTAGAAAAAGGAAAAAACGAGGAGAAATAAAAGTATTTCTCCACGTTGCACCTCATTAAGCCTCCCATGGGAAGGCATAGGATTTTGACGCATTCCCAGGTTTCCAAAATGTTGTAAATCTAGGAATGTGTCAAGTTCCATTGATGTTTCATTGGAACACGCACATCAACACCCATGGAACACTCCTTTCACACAGAGTAATGCGTGAAAACAAAACATATTTTGCATGGCCTTATAAATATGGGGGAGCCCATTGTACTGCCGGTGCATCAGTAAAAGTAACGCACCGGTGGCGCAATGGGCTTGTAAATAAGCCCCTGAACCACCTCTGAATGTATTGCCACTTATAGTGACGGAAATGACAAAGATTGCGGTACTGGGGTAATGATGATGGTGCAATTACTCATACGTTAGTTGCACTCCTACACTAGTAACTGAATTGCTAAGGCTTCCTTTGTGAAACTGTGCTACTGACAGTGAATATGTTGCTACGGCTGCCACTAGTGGTGTACGGATGAGGACTTGGGCACCTAGAGTTGCAGTGGGGGTGCTGGCCCTGACTGTGTCCCTGCAGTAGGACTCATCATCTACTTTTGGTGTATTGTGTAGGAAGCTGGCTCTGTATATACTATACCAAAGAGAGGTATAGTGTGCACAGAGTCCAGTGGAACCCAAAAGGTAGGCATAGGTAAAGGTAGATAGTGCCTTACTCTCTATTTGTGGTAGTGTGGTCGAGCAGTAAGGCTGTATCAGAGGACAGTGTTAAGCATTTGTTGTACACACTCAGTCAGCAAATTAATTCACATACTCAAAGACTGAACTTCAGACCAATTGGTTTTGTATAAAAATATTCTTTTAGTTATTTTATTTTGTAGGACCAAGCAAGCCTGGCACAGGTAAGCAATAAGTACTTCATAGTAATAATGCAGTTGTAACACACTTTGGATTGCAATTGTATATGCACTTTGTTTGAATTACAATACTGTTACTGAATAATGCAATGCTTTGGAAATACAGTACATATACTTTGAATGGACTTTTTAGTAAAAAGACCAGTACACTACTTTCAGATTACTTTTCTTACACAGGGTAGTATACCTGGATACTACCCTGGGACATTTCCTGTAAAAAGGTAAGTAAAAGCATTTTTGTTAGTTTGTAACTTTTTAAAAGGATTTCTTAGGTTTTCCAACTCCACACTTTTCATAGGAAAACAGTCAATGTTATCCTATGGAGGAAAATAGTGTTATCAGTTAACAGGTAAGTACTTTGTTGTGGGAGATGGTATTCTGGGGTTAGACTCAAGCATCCCCCAGGGTGAAGGATGCACTCTTGTTACACCCTCAGCAGACACTAGGGCGGCTGGGTGCAGAGTGCTGAGGCCCAATGTTATCCAATGGGGGATAGGGGGCCTCCGGTTGGTGGCTGCTGACGAGCAGGCCACTGGGTTGTAGGACTTAAGCTCAGGGCAAATGGGGTTTAGGTCAGGACATAAGATGCACCTTCAGCTGCACTGGGGCGGCCTGGTGCAGAGTGCTGTTCTGGCGTTGTAGCTTTCAATGGGGTTTCTCCAGTTTGCAAACACACTGCAGCCTCGGCAACGAAGGTCTTCTGGGTGCGACCACCACTTGGAGAGGTAAGTTGGGATGCTGGGGGTTGGTTAGGCACTGTCGGTTGGGCCACCCAAGGCCATGGGGCGTCAGGTGCAGTTGTGACTTTTAGGGTCGGATCTTCTTACCAGCTCCTGGTCGCGGTTGGGGGGACGTTCCGGATTTATGCTGCAGGCGTCGGCTGGAGGCTTGAGGCAGGTCAGGGATCACCGGATCTCGGATCAGGATTACCAGGGAGACCTCTTCTTGGTGTTGGGCCACATGATCTCGGGACGTGGGTGTTGGGTGCAGAGTGGTGCAGACTCACGGATCCTTGCGGAGCTGGAGTCTGTGGGTGAACAAATCCGGTGTTCATGGGAGACAAAGATTTTGGGATTGAAGGCAGGCAGGTCCTCCGGGGTTCTTGAGGTGCTGACTGCAGGACACACCAGGATTTTGCTGGAACAGGTTCGAGGTGGGGACAGGCCGGTATGGCTGGGGCCAAGTCAATGGGCGTCCTCCTCTTGTTAGCTTTGGCACGGCTGTTCGGTCCTTCTTCTTCTTTTCTTCTTCTGGTTTCTTGTCTGCTTTCTTAGTTCAGGTCTGCCCCCTAAATACTGTATTTAGGGGGCATTTTAGGGGTCTCGAGTTCAGTAGCTAATGGGCTACTGACCTTAGGGTGACTACACCCTTGGTCTGCTCATCCCACGTGGGGGTGTGAGCACAATCCCTAATCCTGATTGGGGAATGCCTGCCATCTGCAAAATGGCGGGCACTGAAGAGTGGGCTTTACCTCACCTCCCCCACCTGAGGGATGGAGTTGGCAGAGCTGGGCACACCTTCTGGGCTTGCTAATTTTTTCCACCTGTCTTCCCGCTGAAAAGGAGGGGAGACAGGAAAGGGTCCTGCTCCTGATAGCAGGAGAGGCTGGGGGTCACATTGCAAAGGCTGCAAGGCCTTTGAAGCACCCCTGCCAAAGATGGCTCTTCCTGGCCTGAGGGAGGTGTGAACACCTCCCCCAGGAAAGGCTTTGTTTCTGGGCTCAGGGAGCAAAGGCTCCCATCCTAGGGGTCCAGAAACATGTCTTGTGGTGGCAGGCTGGTGTGTACCAGTCAGGGAACCCACCAAAGGCTGGTCGTTTTTCAGGGGACATCTCTAAGGTGCCCTCTGAGTTCATTTTTCATTAAATCCCACACTGTCATCAGTGTGGGTTTAATGTGCTGAGAAGTTTGATACCAAGCATCTCAGTTTTCAGTGCAGCCATTATGGTACTGTGGAGTTCGTAATGACAAACTTCCTGCACCATATACCCTAAATGGCAGCACTGCACTTACAATGTCTAAGAATTGACTTAGACACTGTAGGGGTACGGGGCTCATGCACCTGTACCCTCACCACTGGTATAGTGCACCCAGCTAGAGGGGTGACTGATCCATGCCAGGGCAGTGGGTTGTAGGCATGGCACACAGGGACGTGTGCCAGACTCTTCACTTTGTTCTGCACCAAAACACACAGCTTGAGTACTGCAGCCCTTAGAGGTCTTCCCTGGTCACAGTGCCCTGGGTACCTGTGGTGCCATTTACCTGATCTGTGGCTAGAGAGTGCCAATTAGGTGTGCAAGATACAGTTTTGAGGAAGAACACAGGCCCTGGGAACCTGATTGGCAGGAACCCAGGGCACACCAAGTCAAAGTGAATCAGTAGTCTGGCAAAAAGTGGGGGGGGGGGTTACTGCAACAGAAACCCAGCTTCTCACATATTGTTTATTTCGAATAGTGTAATATTATAAAAGTTTGCCCCAAACGTTGCTCCTATTGAGGGAGTGCTGGCTTCGTTTATGGTTTCCCAAGAGCACACGATGTTACTGTGGTTGTTGTTCGTTGTTGTGTAACTGGTTTCACTCCACCAAACTCTTTCATCCTCCAGTGCTTTGGACAAACAGCCATAAATAAATGCTGGGCACAAAGCTTGGGTCTTGACCCTTCTGTTCTATTATGTAACTATTGGAAAACCCAGCCCGGAGCTAAAAGCAGTGCTGAGCTCCCCTCTCTGCAAGACTGTACGACTGTTGTTCTTAATCATCCTGAAATAACCCTTATCTCCTAAAGCATTTCATTTTCTCCAAATACGGCCACTGTTGGAAAATACATTATGGAATATGGCATTGTATATATTTAATTTAAAAAACATCAGAACCATATGTGACTCGATGAGTACTACATTTCAGTCTAAGGACAACACCAGTGGCGGCCGC
Organism: Triturus cristatus; assembly: GCF_964204655.1. Classification (NCBI taxonomy): domain Eukaryota; kingdom Metazoa; phylum Chordata; class Amphibia; order Caudata; family Salamandridae; genus Triturus; species Triturus cristatus. The sequence goes on from NC_140586.1 coordinate 344,498,965, forward strand.
TCCATTAGGGCGATGGAGCGCCGCCTCACTGCTTTCTTGCAGCGCGAGAAGCAGAAAATAAAATAGTATTTTAAATACCATTTTATTTTCTGCTTCTCGTGCTGCGAGAAAGCAGAAGGTAGGAGTATGCCTAATTGGGGGTGGGTGGGAGGTTATGCCTGGTTGGGGAGGGCGGGTGGGCGGGTCGGGGAGGAGTGGCTTGCACCACTCTGAGTGCCCTGATTGTTTGGTCGGCCCTGGGGCGGACCAAAGCAGTCATGTGCACTCTACATTTTCTCTATGTAGGCTGCATTCAGCCTACATTGAGAAAATGGCCTCCCTACAGGTGCCTGGTTGGGCGCTGTCCAGGACTCCCCACCAATCACAACGCTGATTGGCTTACAGGAGGGGAGGGAGCATGCCTGTTCCTGTTCAGAGGCGGCGCGGGACCCGGCCCAGGAGCAGAGGCGGGGCGGACCCGGTCAGGTAAGTTTTCATTTTATTTTTATTTTAACGCCCCCCCACCCCGCGGTAACCCCCGAGCGAAACCCCACGCGACCCCCTCTCCCCCCTTCTGCGAGTATTGCGAGCCATGACTGTCATCAAACATGACTTAGCAAAAAGCTGGTTACTTTAGTTAGGCCTGATTTTAATAAGCGGTATGCCAAAGCACTTGTGGTTCACTTGAGACGGGAAGCCAATGAGCTTCCTAAACAAATCAATGCATGAAATGCGTAACAACCAAGTCACAAATGCAGCGGTAAATGCCAACAAAAAAAAAACCCGAGAAAAAACTCATTGAATGCAAAAGTTGTTTGATCTGCTGGACTTATCACGTTGACAAACGCCCATTTGTAATTAAGTAGCAGATGGGAGCTCCCGAGCACTGACATTATTGCCCACAGTCCTCTCTTTATATGAAATCCAGATGAAAGAACATGCTTAAAATAGTGCCACCCCGATTCTTGGTACAGCATACAGTAAATAAACGCACCTGCGGTGTAATATAAGATCCCGCAGGCCATGTGCTGCATTGGGCCAGCTCACTGCGGGTTCTTGGAAAGCTACTTTTTGCTGTAGGAGTATTAGGGCCCCCTCATCTCCCTGCCATATTTTGTGGCGAGACCCCTGCCAAGTGAGTGAACTGCGTTACACCTTACAATAACGATGCAAAGATTTCAAAGGCAAACTTGCATTTTGTCTATGGAGCCTTCCGTGTGCACCAATAACTCATAATTTTCTGGGCTTTTGTTGTCATTTGATGCTCCCTGTTAGGGGGGCTTTTGAGCTGCATCCTCAACACTTCTTTAGAAGAACTGGCCCTGGCGTTACTGATCAATACAAGTCCTTTCAGAAAGAGGGTTGTGGACGCCCAGCACTGGAGGGGGCAGGAGCCTTGGCTTGGCTTGGCTGGGTTACCGCCTGCTGCTCTGCAGCAGAACGCAGCAGTTACAATACACAGGGTCACACTTGTTTTTTAGACTCGGTGAGATTGTGGTTTGCCCAGAATCACAGGATGGTTAGCCCATGTCAAGACTCAAACCCAGTTTCCTAGTTGCAAAGTCGGCAGCTCTGCCCTTCACGCCACAGGCATCAGAGCGGGTTTGTGTCTGTGGCATTAGATGGAACACTGCACTGGACAGACACCTTAAATGCATGCCCATAGCCGGGACCCTGTGTGTGGGATGGGTGGTGCTGTGCATGTTTCAGAAGGTGTACATCTCCTGGAAGGCAGCTTCTCCTCGAACCAGTGACTGGGGAGGACCCCCCACACAACAGGGGCATATAAACTGCACGACTCAGTGCGCTAGAACACAATGAGATACAGAGACCACTGGGGCACAACCAACTCTCGCCATCTCTTTGGTCTGAAGCCGGAATGGGCAGTGGGCACCCTACTGCAGCCGGAGGCCTCTTGAAAAGCGAGGAGATGCTTGGAAAGGTGCCTTGAACTGGCATTTGTCTGAACCACAACTGTTGTCAGTACTGAAAGCCCCGTAAATTACTGGTTTTATTGTTGTGAAGGCATACATTTTGAGCTGAAATGTTTCTCCCTGGTCACTGTTGCTGCTGGAATGCGTAGAGCGAAAGTAAACGTAAATAATGCCACACAGCCTTGAAGTAGGGAAAGCTGGTCAGAATTGTAGACAGTGACATTCACATTTGAAGCAATTGAATTTGCCTTCTGTGTTTTTTTATTTGTTAAATGACAGTTGTGTCCAGTGTTGATAACGATGTTCACATGTGAAGCAATTGAATTTGCCCTCTGTGGGTTTTCAGGTTGCTTATGTGCGACGTTTCCATAGTTTCAGGGTACTGTCGAATATGCACACTGCAGTAACTGTTAAACATATTAAATGCAGTAATATTTGTGGCAGATTTTAATGTGTTTAAATAGTTCAAAACCACACATTCACAATTGCTTTATAAACCTCCTTCCTTTCTCAAATTTGCTTTGAAATGCACCATTTGCCACTGTATTCCTCAAAATGTTCTCTGGGGAGAAACCCCACACACCCTTTCTGTTGGTCATGCTTGCGCGCTTCGCAAACTCGCGATGTAAGACTCATACCCAACTTTTACGCCGCACCACTTTCAAATGTCACCAGCCGCCACTGGACAACACATTCCACCTTACACCACGTGGCATTATTCTCAGGCTTTCAGAGTTACAGGGAATATCCACTGACAGTGAAATGCTTCTCAAAGTGAACTTTCCAATGACATCCATTGGATAGCTGGAAGATTCCACTGCCTGAGGTTAGGCTCTCCACATGAGAAGGGTCTCTAGTCTGAAACAGGAGAACAACATAATTGTCTACACTATAACACCAAATCGTTTGTTTTTTAATGCAACTTCCTCTTTTTAATTTTGCTCAGTGGTTACAAACATTAATCATAAAGCAAGACTTTGCTGCCCTGGAAGAAGAACACATCACATGCTCATTTCAGATCTTAAATATTTTAACAGTCGTGTCACTGGTGTTTTCACCGTGACGAGACAACAACTAACATAGTAAAGAAAACGTATTTTCAATGCATAAAAAATATGGGCAGTGGTAGATGTTAGATCTTTCTTATCAACTCAATTGGCTTAATTGCAATTAGGTTGTGGTTGACCAACATCAGATCCACCAGGTTGTTACAAGCGGAGATGTAGGGCATGGCTCACACACCTAACATAACAAAGAACTAGCACCTTCAGACTTTAATTCTGTTCTATTAAGAGCCATGTTGGATTGTCCCAGAATGCTGTGCAGGACAGTTGGGATAGGGTGGAGGAATGACATGGCATACTAAGATTGGCCAGGGGTGCCCGGCACCTAGATCTTTCCACCCTGACTTAAAAACCCCTGCACAAGGGAGAGACAGTTGAAGAGTCCTGGATCTGGAAGGCATTGAAAGCGGAAAGGATTTCCAGCTGGGAAGAAAAGCCACATGATGTCCTGTAAAGATGAATTAAGGACTTTGTCACCTGCTGACTGATTAAGCACTTTGTCACCGGATGACCCCGAGGACTAGGACTGGGCTCTCCAGGGCCAATGGCGCTGACTCCCTTATGCCCCCTAAGAAACAGTTGGGTGAAAGACCTGAACTATACTGCCCCCCCACACGTGCTATGCAAGACAGTCCCTGGGATAAAGAATCCACTGAGCCCCAAAGTGAGCAGCACCCGCCTCTCTCATAGATGGTGTTTCGCCCAGCACCCTGTGTCTGGAGGGAGTGGGCTGCTTCCTAAACCACTTCTGCCCACTAAAGGATGCTTGTAAAATATATTACTCCTATATTTGGAACTCTGCATTCTGTTCCCTCCCACTCTGAGAACAGTGGGGAGAGTGCAACAGAGGCCAGCAGCCACGGGGTAGTGGGCTCCCAATGCAGCCCCAACCAAGCGCATCTCCAGGTGGCAGTAGGCCTGCCCTATATATAATGACAACACCTCATATTGAGACATTGCATCTGGTATAGATGCGGGGTATTGTAATTATGGGGTTCAAGACCCACTAGGGAAGAAGTTTGATATGAAGGTGTCACCTAGCGATGTAACTGAATGAGTAATGTGTGTGTAATAGAAATGCCTTTTGTTTTTGAAAGAGAAAACAGTGGCTTTATTGAGTGTTGTTGCTGCATGCTGGTGAATTGACATCAACAGCCCCTACCGCCTCCCCTGAGAGGGCCTTGGGCTGCTCTGCTTCGCGACGCTGTGAGGGTCAAGTGCTACAATGGGGTACTTGGTTCCAGTAATAAGACAGTTGTGGACTTATTACTTGTGAATAACTCACTTCCTTCACAACTAATAACACAATTTCTCAAAGAAAGGAATAATAGACCTGTTTGACTGACACCTTTAGAGAACAGTGGGTGGGACTGTTTGAAGAATAGGTGAGTGTGAGGAGTACACAAGATTAGGACTGCCCTTTGTTTCAGGAAGAAACTTTGAGAAACTGAAGAATCTCAGAGCATGGAGCTCATGGCAGGGAAACCTGTTAACACAGACATAGTAGGTACATGGTAAGGTCTGAATGCAACTGTAGGGATGAGATTGTTGTGACGTTAAGTCATTTTATTTCGCCTCCACATGGTGTGAGATCAATTCAAAGAAGAAATGATTTTCTCTGTTAAATATTCACAAATTAGGGACCTCATTTTGAGTTTGGGGGACAGAATAGACTATCAGAAACGTGGCAGATGTCCCGTCCACTGTATTACCGGTGCATTCTAGTCTATGATACCTGTAATAAGGCAGACGAGCCAGCCATCACGTTTTGACAGCATATCGCATCCTTCAAACTCCAAATAGGGCCCTGAGTTTTTGTCACATGCTCTGTATTGAGTCTCCAAGTGAAATGTATGTCTTCATAGGCCTAACATGAAAATATGTTTGCATGGGGGATTAAAATGAAGAAGCATGGATGTATTTTGTCAAGCAGAATATTTGACCTGTTTATGATTAAGTTGCCTGTTTAAAAGCTTAGCGAACATTGGAATGTTTTACACTCTAAACTTGAAGGTGGGTGGTACTACTCAATATCGATCCCCCAATTTCGCGGTACAAGAATGTTGAGGGACAAAATATCGAAGGGTAACCACATATGAGAAGTACAGATTTTGTATTTCTAACTCCACATCTACGTACCTTGAAGATATGTATCCACAAGGTACATACATGTGGGGTAAGGTGCCAAAAACCTAGGCCTGCTTACTTGTCGATATTTTATTTTTGATATTTTATTCTTAATATTGAGTCTGTTCAATATTCTTGAGTCGATATTCTGGGTGCACGCTTGTTTCTTCCTGAAAGAATAAGGCACGGTGACTCACATGTTCAGCAACTATTCTTGCACAGAATACACACATAATAGAGGAAGTTGACATTTTTGAATGGTGTCACTATAAACTTGAACATTTATATATGTCACAGATTTCTAAGTGCTCACGTTGATGTAGCCTTAGACCCATTGCAGAGAGAGTAAGACTAATGTCTTGTTAGCTGATATGCAGCACTAATAAAACGGGCACTTCTTTCTAATGTTCACAGGCATTCATATAGGAGGCACCAGTATAGTGCTTAGATGAAGTGATTGATGGAAACTGGATTGTGCATATGGTTGGGGAATATATTGTATAGCGACATTTATATAGTCCTTCTACACCCTTGTGTGGCACAGAAGCGCTTGCCTAAATGGGTAGCAAGTTACGCTGTGTAGGATGTGTGGTTGAAAGGGTATTTTCTTTCTACTAGAGAAGCGTTTCCATGTAATGCATGATGACCACAGAGGTGCAGTTATTGTCTTATGGTGGATGGAAAGGTGTTATATGTTAAAATGATGGCCTTGTGTGCTAAATGACAACACTGGTCTTTACCATTCCTCAGCCATTATAAATGCCACCCAGATGGGATTACCTAGTTGGTCACATCAGAGCTCACAACCGTTTTATCAGGGATTTATTTTTAACTTGAATTAATATGTCACCAGAAAATTTTGTCATCTGCCTGAATGAGTCTATACGATTGATTGATTTGTTTATTTGTATAACACGTAATTGCCCAGGGAAAATGTACCCTGATGCTCTCTAGAGCAGTTTACCAGTGGGCGGAGGTATTGATATATGGAGCCATAGATAAGTAGGTCTTAAGAGGTCTGCAGAAGCAAAGAAGAGGTCATTCCGTCCTTAGAGGTAGATTCAAGGAACTTCAGTGATGGCTGAGAAAGCTCAACACTAGATTAGCTTGCTGAGAACAAAGAGCTCTACCGGGGATGTGACGCCTAAACACATTTCACATATAATTGGATTAAGTGCAGTAAATTGTTCTGCGGCAAAGGCACAGGGCCTTCAATAGTCATCTCTACCTAATAGAGAACCAATGTTGAAAGGCAAGATATCTGAGACAGGTCACTTAGCTTGGGCTAAAAATCATGCAGGCTGGTCCATTTCGTATGCGCTGCAGAGGGCCCATAAAATATTCTGGAACGATAATGTACAAAGAACTACAGTAGTCCAGGCCAGAAATGGGTTTTCTGGAATAATGTTTGAATTGACTGGAGGTAAAAGATGCTAAATCTTCCTCATGATGCACACATCATGAGGCCTCAAGAATAGCAGACGTTTATCAATTTGCTCTTTAGAGGAGAGCTGATTAGCAAGGATAATCCCCATGTTCGTCGCCAATGTGGTCAGTGTAGGAGGAGTCTGTAGCTCTGCTGGCCACCAGGTGGCCAGAGGGATGGTTGAGCTAAATGAATGAGGCCCTGATTTAGACCTTGGTGGATGGGTTACTCGATTACCGTGGTGATGGATATCCCATCAGCCGAAATATTAATCCCATTGGATATAATAGGATTTATATTTGGGTGGACAGGATATCTGTTACCGTTGTGACGGAGTAAGCCGTCTGCTGATTTCTAAATCAGGCCCTTTGTTTTTTGTTTTGTCCTTATTCAACTATTGAAAGTTATTATTTATTCATCAAGCTTTTGCATTGAGGCAGTCCTTAAGGTTCTTTAAAGGAATGGGTTTATTATTGTTCAGACAAACTAGAAGTTGGGTGTTGCTTGTGCAAGCACGGAGAACCATGTCAAAACTCCATAATAAGGCAGCCAAAGAAGAGAAATAGACATCAAATGAGGTGGAGCTCAGTGCCAAGCCATTTACTTTAAGCCCAGTCCTGCTGCTCAGGTCTTAGTGGACTCTATTTCCTATTTTGTCCATTCAAATCTCTGTAAATTAACCATGGATCGTAGATGGAGACTTAAGCAAATGATCTATCCATTTAAGGATGCCGGTATTCAAACATTTCTACATGAACCTGCCATGACTTAAATTTCGAAGAGATGTGCAAACCAGGCTCTTCTTCGAAAATGAAACCAAGAATAGTTTTCAGCAGTGGCAGAAATGACACAAGGTATAGAGGTGGTAATCAGCGGTCAGGCCCGGACTGGCAATGTCGGGCACCGGGCAATCCCCCGGTAGGCTGCCAGGGGTGGGGGACGGTTTTTTGGCAGGGGGCCGGTTTCGTTGCTGGGGGGCCGGTACCGCATTAGTAAGAAAATAAATCAGGTAACAACTCACTACTCTCTCTGTCTCTCTCCTCGCTCCGTGCGGGGACAAAAAAAAAAATCACAATTTTATAAATAAATATCATCATGTATATGTATGTATGAATGATAATTCATCACAATAGGGGGTGGGTCGTTGGGTTGCGTCGTCGCGCTCGCGCGCAGCGCGCAGTCGCAGATGTGTCTGCCGGCTCCAGTTCACCTACTTAACCTTAGGGTGGGGCGGCCATGTGGTACTGGTGACATGCGCATTGGGGTTCCAACAATGAATAGTGCGCGTGAGTTGTGATCCCGTCCACAGCCGAGGAGCATTCCAGAACAAAGCCAGCCTCTGCCCCTAAGAAGACAGTCAGAGACTGAGGGATCGAGGCACGGGCACCCCATAATGTATTTCTAATTTTAGCCTCTGCCTGCTGCCTGTCCCTCCCTCACTAGTACCTTACCGACTGTCCGTCGTCGCCCGTCGCCCACCACCTGCAGAGGTGAGTCTTTGAAATTATCATCAGGATGGAAACATGATAAATTCGACAACATTGGTGGCATTGGGCAATGGCATTTGTTTGGCACTAGCCGGGCCGGGATTAAACAAAGGGTATAGGCCTTCCCCCGGCCCAGGGCCTTGGCCTAAGCTAAGTAATGGCCTATGTAATGCCTATCGCCTAGGCCTATACCTTTTTGTTTGATCCCCGGCCCGGGCCAGTTCTGTGCAGGCAGCACAGCGAGAGCGCTGCGCAGCGCACTACTAGCGCGCCCCTGAGTCACTCTGGATTTGTGGATTTAGTCTAGTCAGGCATTTAGAGCACTGAGGAGGCCAGGGGTGCTGGAGTGAGGTGGTGGCTGCCTGTGAGCAAAATTCCGGCTATGCTAGTAGTACCACTACCTACCAGGCCCCGTTCTAGAGGGAAGGCCGGGTTGGCCAAGCCCACCCAAACATGAGCCTTGGCACTCACAGTGAGTCATTCTGCCACCAATGTACAACAACTGTTCAGATAACTTGTGATTTACGATCCTGCTGCAGAGCAACCATTTGTCTGTTGGTAGTTCTTAAATGCATGCAGATAAACTGAATTTTATGGGAATAGCTCAGTGGGTTACTACCCCACCTGTCACAGATATCCTTGTGTTAATTGCAGTTCAGAAGTTACTAACAAACTTCGCTTTTTTGTGTTGTGATATAATTCGAATTTATCCATTCTTTCATGAATCTAATGTTACTAAAAAGAGTTTGGGCAGTTATACATTTTTATCAGTAAAGCCAACCCTCAACCACTGCAGTACTCTTTAAATCCTTAATTTGTGCTTCTCCCAACCAAACCCCCGTAAAATATATTGCCCACCAGTATGGATGAAGTGATTTCTACACCTTGTAATCCTCATTGGCTTATGTGACATTCCGCGTAAACTGATTTATTGTATAATGTGTGCTGTTATCATGTAAAGTACTGTGACACCCTACACTCATATGAGTAGCGCAATACAACAAATGGAATGGATATGAGAGACGGGCAACGGAGAGATGAGGGGCACTAGTGGAGGGTGGCAGTGAGGGAATCCCAGGAAGAGGTCATGGGGTGGGGGGTAGCTACGGAGAGATGAAGGGTGCTGTGCGGGTGGCAGTGAGGGAGTCAGAGGAGGAGGTCACGGGGTGGGGGGAATACAGAGAGCTGAGGGGCACTAGTGGAGAGTAGCAGTGAGGGAAGCTGAGGATTAGGTCATGAGGTGGGGGAACTACAGAGAGATGAGGGGCACTAGTGGAGGGTGGCAGTGAGGGAAGCCGAGGAGGAGGTCACGGGGTGGAGGGGAACTACAGAGAGATGAGGGGCACTAGTGGAGGGTGGCAGTGAGGGAAGCCGAGGAGGAGGTCACGGGGTGGAGGGGAATTACAGAGAGATGAGGGGCACTGGTGGAGGGTGGCAGTGCGGGAATCCGAGGAGGAGGTCACAGGATGGGGGGAAACTACAGAGAGATGAGAGGCGCTGGTGGAGGGAGCAGTGAGGGAATCCGAGGAGGTGGTCACGGGGTGGGGGGAAACTACAGAGAGATGAGGGGCACTGATGGAGGGTGGCAGTGAGGAAATCCGAGGAGGAGGTCATGGGGTGGGGGAACTACAGACAGATGAGGGGCACTGGTGGAGGGAGCAGTGAGCGAATCTGAGGAGGAGGTCATGGGGTGGGGGGGCTACAGAGAAATGAGGGGCACTAGTGGAGGATGGCAGTGAGGGAACCCGATGAGGTCATGGGGTGGGGGGGAACTACAGAGAGATGAGAGGCGCTGGTGGAGGGTCGCAGTGAGGGAGTCTGAGGAGGAGGAGGCCATGGGGGAGTGGCTACAGAGAGATAAAGAGCACTGTTGGAGGGTGGTTGTTAAGTTATCTACAGAGAAAGAGGTCAAAAAAGAGGTCAAAAAGACTTTTGCACCAGCACTACAGCCGGCCCTGTCATGGCCTTTGTTTATTTAATTAACAGTCAGGTGATTAGGACAACTGTGGCGCATACTTTAACATGCATGCTGATTACATTTACTGATATATTCAATGTTTCAAGTTTGAAGCTGATTTTACTATTGTTTTTTACTGGGAATAATGAAAGTGGAACTAAATGGTGGCTAATATAGGGCTGGGTCCCAAGGTCAGCTGTGAGATAAGGTGTAATGGAGAGGGGTGGTAGAAAAGTGGATAATCAAGTCTGGAAGGGAGAGCGCTGCAGAGTCAGGGGTCAGGTGGAGGTAGTAATGAAGAGGATTTCTCCCTGAAGGCTCGCACAGAGGGAGCCAGAGTAGAGTCACTTGCTAGATACTCCCACCTTTGAAACCTCCTCTTCCCTGCGAGAGTCTGGCTATGCTAGTGCAGCACTGTGGATACGTGTGACTGTGCTCCCTTTGATGGCGCTGTTGTGCTGCTTGACTCTTGGGGGGCTGTAACTGGGGTGAAGGTTGGGGTCAGCAAGTCTGCTTAAAATATATTTTTCAGCACAAGCCCCAACTCGGGGCTTGTGCTGAAAAATATATTTGAAGCAGACAACAGGGCTTTCTAGTGTGTGTGTGTGGGTTTTTTTTTTTTACACAACCGAGTCCTTTTGTTTTGTTTTCCACTGGCCACTGCCTGGTGTTGCCACTGGGCTCTGGCACTTGCGCCGCTTAGGCTAACGTGGGGGGCCTTTTTTAGCTCATGTTCAGGACAAAGGCTTTGTCCTGAACATGAAAGTGAAGTCTGTTTTTTGGGACGCAGTCCGAGCCATGTGGATTACCGAGTTTAACAGAACATACTGCCAACAACACATGGCAGTTAGCCTGGTCGACGCCGCGTTCAGTCCTTACATCAAGGTGGTTGTTATTGTTGTAGTGTAGTCCGCATTGTTTCCTGAATTAGGTTAGATGTTTCAATTCGTTGTCAAATTATTGTGTGGTGCACATGGATTTTTCTTGTATCTAGATGTCATTGTGATTGTGCAGTCAGTATTCACGCTAAATAACCGATGTAGTGTGCTGAGAGACAGCGCCCTTAACCGGCTGCTAACATGGTGCCTGATTTTGTATTCGCTGTAGGAAGTGTGCTTCGTATTCAAGGCTCACAGCGCACAATATTTACATGCCTTTACTTATCTCAGTAATTTCAGCATCGCATCGACAATATCGGCGAGTGACCTCAACATAGAAGAGGGCGTCACAGAGGGCATTGCATTGAAACACAGACATAGGCAAGTCGAAGGTGGCAGCTGCTTTTCTTTTAAGATGGGGTTTATTTTAGGGCATTATTGACCACGGGATGCTGCTCCTAGAGTGGTGTGACCCTACTACAGTTGTAGAACTATTGTGAGTTGGGACATCTCACAAAAAGTGACGGACTGGCCTCACACACCACCTGGTGTCATGCTTCATCATCGGCCAGTCCTCGCCCTCCAAAACCTTCGTTTGATGGAGGGCGGGCATACACCTGGAGACAGGGATGCACTTCTAAGCTAAAGAGTGGGGGCCCATGGGGTGGAACGTGAGGTTAAAAATCATTATAGTTACCAGGATATTTTTAATGTGATCAATAACTATATGATACTAAAAACAAAGTGGCGGCGGGTGGGGTATTTAAATGTCCCCTAGCCGTCTAGTGTAAGGTCGACATGTTTCTGCCTAGTTGGCCAGAGCGGGTCCAGGGCATTCATCAGGACCTAGAGTTACAAAAAGAGGGCTCCGTTCTTACCAACAGGTAGCAAGAAATTACCACTGCGCGGGTGTGGCGGGAGCCACACTCCACTACCTAGATGGCTTCCAACTGTCAAGCCTATAGGGAAGATTGAACAAACAAATGTATACAACTGTAGAAAAAGGGTCGAATGTGAAAGCATTTCCCTTTAGACTGAACAGGAGTGTCTCCTCCCTTCCCCCCATGTGGCAAGTAGTTTGTCTAACTAGGGTAAGCCTTACGAGAGCACTTTTTGACTCTCAATATGTTTGTGTACTCACGTAGAGTGGCACATGTCACGTGATTAGTCACTCACCTTAAGGTATTTACGCATGCGTGTATCTTTGCATTGATGTACTTTATGCTTTCACATTCGACCCTTTTTCTACAGTTGTATACATTTGTTTGTTCAATCTTCCCTATAGGCTTGACAGTTGGAAGCCATCTAGGTAGTGGAGTGTGGCTCCCGCCACACCCGCGCAGTGGTAATTTCTTGCTACCTGTTGGTAAGAACGGAGCCCTCTTTTTGTAACTCTAGGTCCTGATGAATGCCCTGGACCCGCTCGGGCCAACTAGGCAGAAACATGTCGACCTTACACTAGACGGCTAGGGGACATTTAAATACCCCACCCGCCGCCACTTTGTTTTTAGTATCATATAGTTATTGATCACATTAAAAATATCCTGGTAACTATAATGATTTTTAACCTCACGTTCCACCCCATGGGCCCCCACTCTTTAGCTTAGAAGTGCATCCCTGTCTCCAGGTGTATGCCCGCCCTCCATCAAACGAAAGTTTTGGAGGGCGAGGACTGGCCGATGATGAAGCATGACACCAGGTGGTGTGTGAGGCCAGTCCGTCACTTTTTGTGAGATGTCCCAACTCACAATAGTTCTACAACTGTAGTAGGGTCACACCACTCTAGGAGCAGCTTCCTGTGGTCAATATTATTAATGGAGGCCGCCAGCTCCTAGTACCCCGCGCCTCCCGTTCCCCCCTCCACACCCTGTGGAGTTCCTCTTGTGATTGCTGTTTATTTTAGGGCCACACCCTTGCAGCAACATTCTCCTCTCGCTACCATTATGGGGATACATTAAATAAAAACAGTACTAGACAAATCACATCTCTCGGGAGAGCAGCATTTTATTAAAGCACTCCAAAATGTGCCCCTCGTGCACGTTCTTATTAATAAAGTTTTCACCAACTAATGCGAACAGAATTTGAAGCTAGCCTACAAAAAGTGCCTTATGGGCTCCAGGATCATTCGCGATTCTGATATAGGATTGTAATTTAACATCTTATGGTGCAGGTTATAGAGTAAAGGGCTTAGCGCTGCTACCATCTTCTTCAGTGTAACTTTTGACCTCTAATGGGCCTTTTATACCTTTGTATCAGTTCCATCTGTTGAAGGTCGCCCCATGGTGCGTTCCCCATGCGCTGGTTCAGGTGGTTCATGAATCATGACCTATATATTTTTTTATTTTCCGGATTTCAGGCCGGATTTCACAAGAAAGGAGTTTGCGCTGGTAAAATGCACACTTGTGTGTTCAGTGCTAGTGTCTCTTTTGAAAGTCGCCTCCTGCTGCTAGGGCCTGCTCTTTTGCTGTGTGAGGAGACAGAAACGGCCCCAATCAGTTCCGCTTGGCTAGCGAGTTGGCACTTGGCAGCCATGTGCCAAACAACACTCTCCCTCCTGACCCTGGCGCATATAAGCAGACACACTCAGGGAGGCGGCGACAATTTCAATCATCATCTACTATTTACTGTGGTTTGAAAGTTGATACACTTGAATACGTAATGAAAAATGTGCTGTAAAATTCACCATTTTGGTCGGTTGTTTTCCAAAATTTTCTTGGGGGGAGAACCCCCCCAAACCCCCCTAGTAGCGGTCGGGCACGCTCGCTCGCTATGCGCCGGACGGGGGCTGGTCTGCCAAATTCTGCCAGGGCTGCTTTCAGTTCCCAGTCCAGCCCTGTCAGCGGTACACTGGTTTAAGTAGTGTTTAACTGGTCGCTTTCCAAATATCCCTTTGCCTCTTTTTCATTTGAGGCGTAATCTTGGTTCTTTGTCTTTTTCTATCTTTCTTCCTTTGGTCTAAATGCATTAGTTGATGGTGTGTGTGTGTGGGGGGGGTGGAGTTGAGGTGCGTTGTTGGCTGCTCTCTCAGCCAAGGAGTGCGGATGATTTTTCTCTTTCTATGGGGTAGGGGCAGGATTTCAGGCGAGCTCTGGGGGTGGGTTTTCGGTGGGGCCACGCAGGATTTGTTTTGTAAGTCTTCTGTAGGATGTTTGTTGGTCTCTTGAGGCTGGCAGTTGGAATAAAAATGTGGAGAATTGAAGCGGTCATTAGATTTCAGTTTCTAGAGCATATTTCAAGAATGGAGCAGCAGGGTTTGGCTCTGCTTATTGAAATGGCGCAGAGGGAGAGAGTGGGTGACATCAATTATGTCTTCAATCTGGGGGGGGAAGTAAAACCAGGTCAATACGGATAGGGCTTTTTTTCTTTGTTATGTACCAATTTAAAGTCATGTGCTTGAATTTTGTTGGCATACATCTTCCTCTGAAGCGAAGCCTGGTTAAAGAAGAGGTGACTGTCCCTAAACTGCATAATTGATGCCTGACATAAACTCATTTAGCTTATTAAGATAGGGCGTATCTCCAGCAACTAGGCTATACCATTATATGTGCCACACAGCAGGTCTCAGTCTGTGGGGTTGCGATATTAGGTCGTGGGACACTGAAACTTAAAACCATTCGGGCTGCATCTGATTCGCAGGGCAGATGGGCAATTGCTCAGGTTTAAATCTAATTTTTATTTAATTTGCACCATATACCGAACTAATAGGGATGACCTAGGAATACTCTTTTTTTTTATTTTGAGCTCTCTAGCTGAACGGGTGAGCAGCTGCTAATGGGCAATTTTAATTGTATTATGAACTGTATGCTGGATACAACTCATAGAGCTGCCATCTCTCGTATGAACAATACCAGGCGGGCAATTAAGTGGCTAATCAGAGTGTACAGGCTTGTTGATCTTTGGAGAATTTTATATCCAACTACTCCTGTCTATACATATTATTCCACTCCTCACGGCAGTCTAGGATTGATATTGTAGGAATGTGCCCTTTTTGGATTGTCACCCCTCCCCCCACTTTTTGGCTCTAGATGCTGTGGTAATTGATCTGGAAGTGCACTGGATCGTGCTAACCAGGCCCCAGTGCCAGTGTTCTTTCCCATGAAAGGTAATTTGAATCGGTGCACTCAATTGGCAAGATACTTTAAATCTCGTTATAAGACCCTAGTATATGGAACCAGTGGCACCCCAGGCAAAGGTGTTAAAGGGATCACCAGAGCTGCAGCACTATTTCTGCCACCCTGAGTGACCTAAGTAAAACAAATCAGCCTACATGAACAGCTACCCTGCTTGTGATCGACGCTGCACACACTATGTGTGACAGGGTCACTTCACTGCCTTAAAATAAGTAAGGCACCCTTAAGGTAGGCCTCCTGTAGCCCAGGAGACAGGGTGCATTATATTAATGGTTTGGACATGTATGTACAAGCATACGTGTCCCTACAGTGATTTTCCATTAAAGATCACTATAAGTGAACTGTGGTCCATAGGTTAACGTGGACAGGTGATCCCTAGTTAGCCAGCTCCAAAATGGCACAACTGACTTTGGTCATGTTTGGTATCAAACACTGTGCTTTTTCACCCCCCACATGATCCTTGTATCAAGGGTGAGCTGGCATGTACCCAGGTGGCATCTTTTGAGGTTACCCCCAAGTTGCCATAGTCTCCCTGTGCTTTGGCGGGCTTTCCAAGCCAGTTGCCTCCAATACAGAATATTACCCTCCACAGCCACAGGATAAGTAGCTCATTGGCTATTGACTCTCACACCCCTAAACACTCCCTAATTCCAGGATTCAAGGGGCACCCCTGACGCCAGAACTCCAGATCTGCTCTGAAGAAGAAAGGAAAAAGAAGAGACCTGTGCCTGCTCAAGGAAGGACTCCACAAAGACATGGCCTAAGTTCTGCACCTGTGGCAGCCCCATTGCACCTGCCAGACTGTGACTCGTCCTAGACCAGGGACTGATTCCAAAAGGAAGGTGAACCCCTCTGCAACCGAAAGACTTTACCAGGACTCCCTAGGACTAGAGGTACTAGTCCCCTGCAGTCGGCAGTCACAAACTGCAACTCCGAAGATCAAGAAGGACTGTCTGCCGGGCCTTGTCGAGGATCAGCTCAAAGGTGATCAGTCAGGTGCCTTCTGGGAAATGTAGTCCTGAACCCCAGTGAGTCTTAGCTCACTACAGCGTTCCTACGACCTCCAGAAGAAGATTTGCTTCAAGTACTACATTTGCAGTGACCAAGGATTGTTGGTGGTCTTGCTGATTACTAGCCCTTTTACACTCCAAGAAGAGGGAATTCTCTGCTCTGTCAACATCCTGCTTCTGTGGTGCAGTTTTTGAGTACTTGCATCACAAACCTTTCTGTATTGGCATGCCTGGCAAAGAAACCCCTGTATTTCATGTTCAGAACCACGGATGGTCAGGTACACCTCTCCACCCGAGACACCCGAGCTGGATAGAGCTGTTCTACCTGGTGATTCCTGTTTCAGGGGCCCCTCCAAGCTTTTCTTTTAAGGGGCTTCTCTGAACTCAACCTGCAAGTATTGTTATGTCAAGTGTTGTTTTTGACAGTTCCCGGGGCTCCCGTTCACCACCAAGGACAGCCAAGTCACTTCTGCACCCGGACTTCCTAGCTAAGGTAAAACTTTTGCTACTGTCAAAGCTTGGTCTGTGGAGCCGCAGGACCATAACTCCAAGTGGGTTCCATTGAACTCACCCCGCAATTGACCCAGTCTCACCTGAGATTTTCCCGATTGATCGCAATGGTAAAGTTTGACAGTTCTACAAAGTGCTGATTTATTGAACACTATAAAATTGATAACTCCGGTTATCTGCCTTTAACTAATTTTGTTTTGGTGTCTAAATATAAAAATAAGCTTTCTTTTTATAAATCGGTGTTGGAGTTTTTGAGTCATGTCAATTTCTTATTGTCCATGTTGATACTCTGAAATGCTTAACACATGTTCCTCTAAGAAAGTCTGACCACTCTTTGCCACTCTACCAGGACTGACATAAGGATTACTAGTGTGAATCTGAGGTCCACGTTTGGGTATTGTGTTAATATTACACGGTAAGGCCTCCCAGCTATATCACATAATATTTCACCTTGCTACAGATATGCTCTTTACTACTCAGGCCTTGATCAACAAATCAATGTTGAGATTTGTCTAAAGATCACCTTCGATCACAACTCCTTATTAATAGTACTGTGCGCCTGTGACCTTTAAAGTGTCAAGCGAAGATGGACTTTTCCCAGATCACTTTTGCTGGATCCTGCATATATCAAAAGAATGCATGTTGATTTGCCTGTTTTAATCTCCTTAAATATTGGTTCCTCTTCTCCTCATATTGTATGGGATACTTTAAAACATGTGTTCCTTGGGACTACTGACCAATTTAACACTCAACAGAATAAGGATCGAAAGGTCCACATGCAGTCAGCTTACTCCAAATTGCTGAGGTGGGAACAGATGCTCTACTAGGCAGTCCTGGCAAATTCTCTTAATGAACCTAAGATTAGAGCCAAGCTGCTAAAATTCTGAAATAGACTGGACAGGGCACAAAGAGATTATACAGCTGCTGTGTACATTAATGGTCAGATTGCCTTTTTTGAGTATGGCGTCAAAAACGGGAAAGGTTTTGGCTCAAAAAATTATCAAGAGGTACTGGAACATAGTCTAAATGTATACTTGATGCACATGGTAATAAGTACTATGATTCTCAGGAAATTCTTCATCAGGTCAGGCTTTTCTGTCAGGAACTTTACCCAAAAATCTGCCAGTTGGCCTCACAGATAATCAAAGAATACATTGAGATAGCTAAGTATCCAAGATTAGCCCTATTTCTGCTCAGGCACTGGAGAAACCAATCATTAGTGAGGAGATCGAGAGTGCTAGCAGAATACTACCCTCCTGTAAGGCGTCCGGTGGTGATGTGCTCCCGGTGGAATTTTATAAAACTTGTATAAACTTGTTGGCACCTCTACATTTGACTTTCATCTAAAATGCAGAACTTATACCTACTCTTGGAGCCATGCTAATATCGTAGTCTTCCTCAAAAAGGATAAACCCACAGAAGACAGAGGATCTTACCACCCAATATCCCTGATTAATGCTGATGCCAAGATTTTTGCAAAAGTATTGGTTGCCCGGCTGGCTGTTTGTATTCAGGAGGTTGTCTCTCCACAGCAATATGGATTCATCCTAGGCAAGGACACCAAAAATTATATTAATGCTGCTATAGCATTGTTTAACACCTCTAACACCCTTGGTAAATGGGCTGATATGATACTACTCGACGCTGAGAAGGCGTTTGATATAGTTTCATGGCCATGCATGTGGATAAAGTTGCAAGCAATGAGCATTGGGAATTGGCTCTTGAGATGGATCCAGTTTTTATATCAGTGTTCAACGGCTCGCATCGTTCTAGCTGGGCCCATTTCCTCTTCATTTAAGATCACTCGTGGCACTGGACAGGGGTGTCCACTATCTCCACTGATATTTGTTCTCTATCTGAAACCCTATTTAGGGCCTATATTTTAGCATGCTGGGATCGTCCCTGTTTCGATACATGGTCATGGCATCAAATTAAGTGCTATGCGGACGACGTGGCTGTATATTTAACTGATCCTGTTTCTGCTATTAGGCTTATCACTGTAGAAGCTGAGAGATTTTGGGTGTTCTCTGAGTTTTGTCTTCACATACCCAAAACTCAAATTATTGTTAATTTCTCAACACCCGTTTGTGAATTGAATGTGGCCTCAGTTGCTACCTATTTAGTCATCAAGATCACTTCTCAGTGAATCGCATTATTTTGCTAAACTATGAACATCTGCTTCATCAGTGTGTAGCGAAGATATGAACTTGGAATAAGCTTCCAAAAACCATAACTGGGGTGAGTAACATTGTGAAGATGAACATTTTGCCCAAATTCTTATATCTTTTTCACTCTACCCCCCTGCGGGTCCCAGACTTATTCTGTCGAAGGAGAGGTCGGCAGCTTCCTCTGGGGATATAAAGGACTAGATGTGCTATTCACCTGTTGAAACTTCATCCTTTCAAAGGTGGTTGGGTGCCACCAGATTTAAGAGCTACTTCTGGGCCTCCATTGGATCTCGCTTGCAATGCCTGCAGGTTGACTGTCAGACTTTTATTCTTTCCCCTATCAGATTCTTATGGGGAAGGATTGGATTGGTAGTTTTTATTGGTTAGACTCGCTGATCCTAACTACTTCAGGCCTTTGTGCTTCAAGCTTGTTATTGATGTCCGCAGAATTTGGACTCAAATCTGCGCTGCCTTTAAAATTCCAATATTTCACCATCATACACCGCTTTGGGGAAATCTGTCCCTACCAGCTAACTTTTATGATTCTGTCGCTAAGGTATGGCTTGACGGTGGCCTTACCATGGCCCGTCAATTCTTTGATCTTCATGGATTTTGCTCTTTTTCACATTTACAAACTTCGTATGACCTCCCCCATAAAACATGGTCTACAGGTGGGTGATTACTTTAAACTTAGTGCTTCCAATAGGTTTGTTAACGACGATTCTGAGATTCTTACTTATCTATATAATATGGATCGTTAGTTAACTATCTGTGAGCTCTATCGTATTCTTACTGAGAAAAAAGAGGACGATCTTGACAGTTTGGCAAGCAACTGGAGCCATAAGATAGACTCTGAGGTGCAGAAATCTGATCTTAAGGATGTTTTTGAAGCCATATATTCTTCTGTCACTTCAGTGAGCTTGAAACTCCAACAATTTAAAACTTTGTGCATGCTGTATTACACTCCTGAGAGAATATTTATATGGAAAAATGGTTCAACGGGCAATGCATGCTGAGAAAACTGTCTTCAATGTGGGTTATTAGCTGCTGACCTCGTCCACATGTTTGCTTGCTGTCCACATCTCCCATCATTCTGGTTCTGCGTTGTCAGCTCTCTCTCCCACCTATTAAATTGTGATCTGCAGCTTGACATCCGTGATGTCAAGTTAGGTCTCAAGCATGGAGTTGTTAGGCTTATTTCTGCTACTATTTTAATTGCGCATGTCACCCCGTGGCTATGTATTGTGAGGGATTGGGCTATGTCGACGCCCCCCTACAGCACATCACTAGTTGGCAATACTGGGTCATGTATATGAGACGTCAATTCTCCACTTGCGGGAAAAAAAGGGGAAAGGAATAATTTAACAGCTATGGGCCCGTTGTTCTCTAATTAACTCTTTACTTCCAGTCAAAAGTCACTGTTTATTTTATCTGATCCAATTTTGATTTCCCGCTGTCTAAATCTTAGAAGTTAAGGAACGTGACCTCCTCAAATTTAGCATATCAATCAAGCCGGCATGTAAGCACAAACAAATATCAAATTGCAAGTTGAGATTTCTGCCAAAAGACATGAGATATAAAGCCTTGGAGTTCAGGGCGGCCTGTCATCTGATTAGGCGTCCCAGTCGGTCAGCACCATTGGCCTCTGTTGGTGCAAGTGGGAGGTATGGATTGAAGTGTCTCCGGCCTGAGCCCTCTCATACAAATCTAGTCTCCCCTTATAAAGTGCAGGAGCTGGAGGAGATTTCCAGTTGAGGCTGCATGTATTTTTCCTGCCTTTCTGACATGGCATTAGGCCTAGATGGCAGACCTTAGGAGTTAACAGTTGATGCCCGCCTGTCTATTCCGAGAGAAGGTCTGTTACCTTTACAAAGAAAGTTGGGATGACTGGACAAAACCACAGCATGTGAATGAATGTGGCATTGGAGGTCATGCATCTAAAGCAGGTATCAGGCACAGTGGGGAGCATTTTAACAATCTAGCTGGAGTCAACCAAATATAGTGAAGGTTATTAAATTGTAGCTATTTTAGGTGAGTAATCGGTAAAACCCCAACCACATATCCAAGTGCCCTTACCCACTCAGTGTCTGCAATACTGGTGCTCGGGAGAGCTGCCATTCTGGTCTTCAAGTCCAAGACGTTTGCTTAATATGCAGAGGGAAGAGATCGATAAACGTGCATTACAATAAGGCGGGCACCACCCCGGTCAAAAGCATCTGCAGAGTGTGGTTAGTCTCAGGTTCCTTGTTATTGGGGCCCCAGATGGTCCTGAAAGCACAAACCAACGCAGCATGAGAGAGGAATTGACCTAGGGATAATGACGTCTCTCACTGCAAGTCCCTGAAAGTCTTGAGAAGACCAGTCACACAGCTGGCCTATTTCTGTGACGTCCCCCCATGACCACATAGGAACATTGATGGAACCACGGAATTTCCTAAATTATTGCAGTGCACTAAGCGGGGGCTCCTGGGAGTATTGTTAATGCAACCTAGCCTTCTGAAGGCACCTGTGCCACTGATGGCAAGCTGCAAACATAATACCCAACAATCCACCGGGGCTTTGGTATAAAAGCTCCGCAATGGAAGCACCACCTATGGAGGACGTGAGATAATGCATTTATGGGTATATTGGGTGCTCAACCAAGGACTCACCCATTGCAGCTGTCCTATGCCTCAAGTCTATCACCTGTCCTTGTTCAAAAACACTACTCCTACATTCAACCCAGACCACTCGGGAATATAAACTTCGATGAGACAATTGCATCCTTTTATCACACTTGGTGAAGTCTGTGATTAAAAAAAACCACAATCTCTCTCCAAACAATTCTGCAACCAGCTTTAGCTGAGTAGAAATGTACACTCTATTTTCGCTGTAGCTGTGCAGTTATCAGGTGTTACATTAACAGTAACAATGAGGGATTGCCAAGTCTTCTTGTGTTTATCTGCCATAGCAGTAGTACAACTTGTCAGTTTCTCTTCCAATCCTGAAATGAGACAGTCCCGACACTGATGCTTTCAGACCGTTTGTGCCAGAGTGGATAGCGGAAGGCTGGGCAGCTACCTTCCTACTACATCAGCTGACAGTAGTCAGCAAAACCAGGCCCGGCTTTAGCCCTGGTGGCTCCTGGTGCGACAATCATTTTTGGCGCCCCCACACCCAATGACCACCTCCTCGAATTCTCTCACTACCACTTGGCATAAGTGCCCCTCATTTCTCCAATCATAAGTTATTGCTAAACATGCTAAAAACAATGCCCCCACCCAACGTCGGCGCCCCCTCCACAGGTCAGCGCCCAGTGTGGCCGCATCAGTTGCACTGTCCTAAAGCCGACCCTGAGCACAACAGACTACTTAAACCTTCCAGAAAGTCTCCCTACAGAGGTGAGTGGCATTTCCCCAAAACACATTACATGATAGCATGCCATAGATGTGAGCCACCACCATCACACTGTAACAATGGATCCCCTCTTATTGTATTAACATACACATGTCCCTGCAGTACCTGAGGTTCAAGACATGTTATTGCTGATAACTCCTAAGTATACATCATGGTAAATAAATTATATTCTCCAACTACCTGACACATAAAAAGGTGAGCACAAACAATAATCCGACACATAAAAAGGTGAGCACAAACCATAATCCGACACATAAAAAGGTGAGCACAAACAATAACCTGACACATAAAAAGGTGAGCACAAACAATAACCTGACACATAAAAAGGTGATCACAAACAATAATCCGACACATAAAAAGGGGAGCACATACAATAGTGCCCCAATACATTAAATTCTTGTGCAGGGAACATCACAGCACATTTTACTGGCTTAACTACATCCACTGGCGTAGCTGTCAATAATGCATGATGTGCAGTGGCACTGGGGGCCAGGAGTTTTAGGGGCCCAATTCCCCCAAATTATGGCTGCATTTTATAGTCCAGCCAGTGGATAGGAGACTAACTGACCTAGCTTCCACAGGGCCCATGCCACCATTGTCGGCCTCAATGTTTTGAGGTCTGATTTCCTGCCCCACACCCATACTTCCATTTCAGAAGCGTAGCCTGTGAAGAATAATATAGGGCAAAGAAATAATGCCTACAAGGCACAGAGCGGCCTGTCTGGACAATCCACCGCCCTTGTTGTGTATAGTGTTGTTCATAACAACCTATTAATAAAAGTAACGGGTAATTTTTCAAGATTACCAACAACGCATGTAACAAGCTTCTAAAAATCATGTAAGTGGCAGATTCTATGAAATCAAAATAAGCTACAGCTCATCTTTTATATAAATATGTGCTTCGTAGTGCTTTATTTGTGCCGGTCCTTGGAGGTGGGGCCCTCCAGCACTCATTTTTGGGGGCAAGTTCTTATTTTTCCCTCAGAGGCCTGTAACCCAGAGCAAAAGTGAAAAACACACGAGGGAGAAAGGAGGAGAAATAAAAAGAGGGGAAAATGGGACAAAGGTGGACATCAGGAACCTTCTAGAGTGAGTTAAAGGCCAGGAATCATCTGTTGATGGATTAAAGGGGCATGAGGCAGTGGCGTAGTAAGGTCAGGTGGTACCTTGTGCAGAAAATTTCTTGTCACCCCCCCCCCCCCCACATTGAAATTATTAAAATAAGGGAAAAAAGATAGTTACACATATTTTTGCCATTTTGTCACCCCCTCAGTGCCATTTTGCACCCCCCTCGGTGATGACACCTGGGGCGGCCTGCACCCACCGCACCCCACTTCCTACGCCACTGGCATGAGGTAGAATCACGAGTTTTCCAGCCTTGGCTTTCAGAGCGATGGTGCTGGCCACGGGTTTCTAATAAAAACTTTGGGCACCAGCCCTTTTTCTATCATAAATTAAGCAAGCAATGGCTTCCTCTGCTGTGTGACCCACTCCCCTCATGACTGGCAGCAGTCCTCCACAGACGTCAGATCTCAGTTAAAGCGTTCCATAAATTAGGGTAATGCACAGTATTCGAAGCACCTACACAGAACCTACAAACTGTTCTGGGGGCGGGGCTAATTCTGAAATAGCTGAGTGGCAAAGCCATCGATTATGATAAACCTGATACCCTTCCCATGAAAGAGTTCGAATACCCTTCATACTACCTTAATCCCTAAACATTTGGTGGAAGGCAGGTACTGTAGGTGCAGCTTTAATGACCCTCTTTTAAAATTAATACAAATATGGTAAAATTCTTTGAACTTACTGTGAAAACACCTGTCCAGCTAGGTAAATAAATAATACTGAATGGTGGCGTGAGCAAGGAGTGGGAAAATGTGCAGTACAAGTACAACGTGGGAGCAAGTAAGGGAAGAAATAAGAAAGAGTGGAGTGGAGTGGAGAGAAATTGGTATCAGATCATCTTCCCCCTGTCTTTCTCCCTGAAAGACGAGCAAGATGTAAATAAGCAATGGTCTGTAGCCCTTCATGTTTGTTTTATATGGCGCAAATTCGACCCAAGGGCATTGGACCACATTACATGAGCAACAGATTACCTTACACAAGGTCAGATTTTTTTTAAAACACGGGAGATTAAGGGATTTGCCCAGAATCACAGAACGTTGAGCCAATGCCGGGACTCGTACATGGTTCCGCAGATCCAAAGTCAGCAGTTCTGATTGTTGTCGGTGCCAGGCTCTTGTAGGCATAAGGAGACAAAGAGGTCTCTGCAGCTCAGCAGCAGCAATATCAGGGGATGCACGCGGTGCTATGCAGCCCTGGTACCTGTGCAGCTATGCAGTCCTGTTAGCATCGGGGGAAAAACAAATCTTTGCTAGAGAAAGAGGTAGAAAAAAACAGCGCCTCAGGAACTGCTGTGACCTGACTTTGGCAGTAGAAGGATACTTACCCTCTCTGAACCCTGTGTGACCTAAATACTTCTGGGAGGAGCACACACAAAAAATAGCAAGGATAGCCAATGCATCAAGAGATGACTACTGGGATAGACAGCAAAGCCATCCAATCCTGATCAAGGGGTGGACCCAAGGCCCATTCTAGGTATATTTTATGTATCAAAAAAGCCTTTGTATATACGCCCACAGGTGCTATCCATTGAACGAGGTGGCAAACGTAAAGATATTCAAATACCTTAAAAGAATGATCATGTCAACCCCGTCACACTCTTAACCACAGTAGCTCATTGCTGGAGCTCCGAGGGAGCACAGCGGAGTCCTTTTTTTATCCACATTGTATGCCCTATCAGGCAAGGAGTACATGAGGTAACCCTTCTGCATCAGAGGGGGTGATATCAATGATTAGTCTTGTTTTACTGTAGTATTAAATACAAACTGCAAATGAGCACTAGTGTAGTTACATCCTCAAATGTTCCTCCAACTTAGGAGATAGAAGAAGTTGGCAAGTCCCCATACTGTCCCTATTCTTATAAGGAACCTAACTGGCAGATTGCCAGGAATTATACTGGTCAAAGAGAGCAGACCTGCACTTGTCAGGTTTGTAATGTGAATTGAGGTACTATTGGAAATTCAGTTATTACTTTGGAACCAACTCAAGTAATCCACTCTGGTTAGGTCAAAACACAATTCTGAGAAAATCTCTGATCAACCACTAGTAGCTATGACACAAGTAGCAGACAATCCACAGAGTAACGCATGCCACGTTCAAGAAGTATCAACAATTGCAGAGTAAACAGCACAACACAATTAAATTGAAACCAATTTAGCAAATTTGACAAATTAGAGAAAAATGTAATAAAGAAAATTACACCAAGGTCATTAAAATAGGAAATAAGATTTTTTTAAAGCTTTACAGCAAAAATTGGCAATGAAAAGTAAAGCACAAATCAAAATCAATGGCTTGCAATTGACTAGAACCTAGGTACTATATCAGGACAAACAAAATGGAGCAGAAGTTGGATATACCTACGCAGTGAGGTCCTACTGAACCAGTTTTCAGCGTGGCAAAAAGCTGTGATTAGGACAAACCTGTTTTTTGCACATTTGAGGGATACCTTTCTGGAGAAGACTCAGCACCTTGTCAAAGTCCTTTCAAAGTTGAAAAAAAAATGACTACGTACCAACTTTCTCAAAATGTTTCTTGTCAGTCCTGCAGCCCATAGGTTCTTAGGGCAGCCTTCTAGGTTCCAGGTCTCTTACTAGTTGAGACCTGTTGTCTGTGGTCAGTTTGGAGCTTGGAGTCAGGAGTCCTGATTTTTGTGTCTCTGAAGCAGACAAACTGAAGGCCAACTCTTTGCCCCATTGAGAACAGTTCCAGGCCCTCAATACCAGCAGGAATCAAGAGTCCTTGAGTCTTTTAGTGAGCCTTCTTCTTCCAGCAGGGCCTTCCTCCACAGGTGGAGTCTTCCCAGGTCAAGGAATGATCTGAGGAGGTCGTGGTTGAGGTGACAGCTTTATTTTGTGCACTAGCCAGTGATTAGAGAAATGCTACTGAACAATCTTGACTATTTTTTCACAGTCCCTACCTCCTTTGCAGGACTTCCTGCTTTCCATACTTTGTAATTTCCCAGGAGCCTCCGTTTTTAGGTGGCAGAATAATACACACTACTGTCAACTTATCATATTTAACTATCCATGTCAATGTTTATTTTCTGCACCATTCACAATGACATTATAGAGAAGTTAAATTGGTCAATAAGGGAGTTCAAATACAGAGCACAAGTTTAATACTGGAATCACCAGCAGTTTATGACTGTTAAGCCATGGTAAAACACCTAGAGTACTAAAGACAGCTAATTCAGACAGAGAAAAAATGGGGGGACCACAACTAAAATTGAGTAATTTCTTGCAAGTGCACATAATGCAAGAGGTGGGAAGGAGGAAAATACTAAGTGGTCTTCCAGCCAAGAGGCTACTATACTGTGGTGCACTGTAAGTGGTAGGGAGAACAAAAACAACTACTTCACTCTTACCACTGTTGTTTGCTGTAGTGAACCTCAAGATACAGCTCTTGCTGACTGTGATGGTGCATCTCGTAGCCACAGCCTCTCTGTGTCCTAAACAGTCTAATGAACAAACTACAGAGAAGGTGGTTAAAACACAGAATGGTGCTGTGTGTTTTGAAACTTTAAAACTTCTGTTTTTCTACCCACGATTGTTTAAATTGAATCTCTTGTTTTCTGTGCAATTGGTACAGTTAAAACTGCTGTTCTTTACATGTGACTCTTTGAAATGAACTCTTGGTTTCTCTGCAATTGGTGATGTTAAAACTGCTGTATTTCTATCCATGACTGTTTGAATTTCTGCCCTAGCTTCCCCTGTACTGCGCTTAGGTGTGCAGGGGCAACCCTCTTCAGCCCCCCCTTGGGTCTTTTAAAAGTTAAAAAGGCACACTATACCATCAGAGGCTAAGCAGAGTGTGTTTAAGAGAATGCTGAATCTGCTCTAAGGTTCAAACTGTGTTTGGAAAGTGCTGGTAACCATCATTTTTGGCTAGTAAAAGAGATTTTGTTAAGTGCGCAAAACGCAGTATTTTAAGTGACTTAGATTTGGGCCTACCTGCAGAGTATACCAGGACCAGCAAAGTGTGGATTGAATCTGTCTATATCCCAAGAAATTCTGATCTTGAGGAGCAACTCACTGCCCCTTGGCCATCAGCCCGGGTCTTCCTGATTGGCCCTCTAGCTCCCAAGCAACCCTGAGCCCCCACCTGCAGAAGCACTTAAGGTCTGTGGAGGGAACCCCAAGACAGCCACCTCAATCTTGTAGCCCCAGCCTCTCTATGCCCTAAACAGCCCAGTGAACAAACGACAGAGAAGGTGGTAAGAACACAGATTTGTGTTGTGTGTTTTGAAACTTGAAAATTGCTGTTTTTCTACCCGTGACTGTTTTAAATTGAATTTCCTGTCTCCAGTGAAATTAGTACCATTAAGACTGCTGTTTTTTGCTTGTGACTGTTTGAATTTAACTCTTGCTTTCTGTGCAATTGGTACCGTTAAAAACAGTTGTTTTCTAACTGTGAGTGTTTGAATTTCTGTCCTAGTTTCCCCTGTATTACGCTAAGGCCAGTGGCGACGGGTAAGGTACGGTGTGGCGGGCCAGGGGAAGGGCTCGGTTTGAATAAGAAAAAAACAATCACTTACCTGATCTTGCCTCGTCCCTCCTCCGTCTCTCCTGCATCAAGTGAGTCTCTTCCGGGAAGCACCCAGGCTCTCCACAGCCAATCACAACACTGCAATGCAGCATTGTGATTGGTAAGCACCCAGGCTCCCCTGAGCCAATCGATTGGTCTGAGCGCCGTTGTTCAGCACTCAGCCAGGGAATGGCGGCCTGGGCATGTTCTCCATGCAGGCTGTAATGCAGCCTGAATGGAGAACAAGCGAAGTGCGCATGACTGTTTGGCCGGCCCGAGAGCAGGGCTGGACTGGGAACCAACACATTCATGCGCACTTTCCAGAGTGCACAACCACTCCTCCTCCCCAACATCAGGGGAGCCAAGCCCCGCCCTAGCCTAATGATGCGAAAAAGAAAATGATAATAACTGAAGTTATTATCATTTTCTTTTGTCGCTTACACTGCTCCATAATCAGTGGGAAAACGCACTTCTGCCTTAGCGGAGGAGCCACCACTGGCTTCAGCATGTAGGAGCAACCCCCACAACCCCCATTTTGGTCTTTTAAAAGTTAAAAAAGCAATCTAGACCCTCAGAGGCTAGTCGAGTGTGTTTAAGAGACTGCTGAGTCTGCTTTGAGGTTTGAACTGTGTTTGGAAAATGTATGTTGTCCTTATTTTTGTCTAGAAAAAGGGATTTCTTTAACTATGCGAAAAACAGTATTTTAAGTGGCTTAGATTTGGGCCTACCTGCAAGATTAACCAGGTCCAGCAAAGTGTGCGTTGAGCCTATCTGTATCCACTGCCCCCTGCCCATCAGTCTGTGCTTGAGGTCACACACCCCTTCTAAAAGTTGCTAGTGGATGTTATATCTGTGCTCTGGTTCCTTTATCTGGTTTTTACTATTGGGTTTAGGATTAGATTTCTGATTGGCTGATAGGTCTGGAGCTGTGATTGGCCCCTGAGGCTCGAGTTTCTATTTGAGTTAGTGCTTAGGGTTAGGGTTCTGATTGGCGGATAGGTCTGGGGTTTTAATTGGTTTCCTGGGACTAGGTTTTCTATTGGGCTAAGGGCTTAGGGTTTGGTTTCTGAGTGGCTGCTAGAGCTAGGACTGTGATTTGTTGTAAGACCCAAGTCTCCTATTAGTCCTAGGGCTAGTATTCAGGTCGGTTAGGGGAGGGTTCCCATTGGCCAAAGGTGTCACCTGATCACTAGGGCAATTTAAGCTTAGGGCATCTCACCTGGGCATCGAGGCTAAGGGCAGGGAGGACAAGGGAGTTGCTTTTTTGGCCTGTTCGGGACTGGTCAGGCCCAGGGCCAGAAATGCTGCCCTCTTTCCCATTCAGCAGCACCCATCTTAACTCATCCACATCTGCAAACATATTAACACACACATAGCAAATGTACTCTACTCATTTACTACAAACAAACCCTAACCACATTTCATTTTCTCAACAAGCACTAAAAAATACCACAAACAACACCTATACACCCTTGTACCCCAACTACCACACAATGGCAACATCACTCTGACATATACCACTAACAAATCCACACATCGCCAATGCAAAGACACACTATATATAACTGTATTTCATCCAGACACACACTACATGTTCATAAAAAAGCACCAGCTCTACCCTCTACTTACTCCTAACACAACCCATTCTGTCGCCACTAAACCTATTCTCAACCCCCATCATTTTGTCAACCAATACACTCTACATCTTTTTACAAAAAAGCACAACCACACAACCCTTACACTCCACTTCACCACACATATTACCTCTTCCAGCTATCAAATCTACCACAAACGCTCATAACTCTTGTCCATCCCTATCATTCACACACCACATACACTCTTTTCCAAAAACACTTCACCACCCCCTTTACAATTCAACTTTCACTAACCAACAATATTTTACTTACAAATCCTTCTCAGGAAACCACTACATCATCATCTCCTCTCACTAATCCACAAGAATAAAACATAACGCACACACCAGCTCAAGAAAATTTCACACACACATACTCCAACCCTCTTGACTACACAAATAATACACATCCTAAACCATCTTTACTGCCAATAATTCTCTCTTCAACCACACCTAACACAAATACACCAACACAACAACTCTCATTCAACCGCCTCTCATCCGTTTTGACAATTTAGAGCCTTACAGCATGACCCACATACAACACCACCACCCCACCTCATACACCTTCCACCCCAGACACAAACAAAATAAATAGCATGCCAGTCTTCACAACTTCACATATCCATGTCTATTGTATACCAATGCTACTCTACAAAAACAACACAGCTGACCAACTCACTCTCAACCAGCATCTCCACGTCATACACATGAAGCTCCATCAAAATGCCTTCTAAGCCTGCTGGACGAGGAAGACGATATAGAAAGCAACACTATTGCTATCCTCATAAAGCTAATACCACCACTAATGACACTGCTACATACTCAACTAATACTGCCCACTCTTCTACAAAGTAAATTTACACCATCACCAAAACACAATCTCTCAACTGCCTACTAATAAATGTGCGATCACTCTACAAAAACAAGCGTCACATCTGCAACCTACTCACTGACACACAACGACCTACTCTTCATAACTGAATCATGTTTGTGAGATGACATGGCTCCAGTGTTGCATGAAACCGTTCCTCTCGGCTATCAAACTATCACACAAAATCATATCGGCAAAAGAGGAGGTGGCCTAGCTGTTAAGTTCAAGCAAACAATAAATCTCACTAAAGCTTCATTCAAGGTGGTGAGACCCTCTTCACCAGATGCAACCCTACACCATCTTCCTCCTGTAACTTCCTACTCCCTTATAATCCTCCACCTAGCAATGCAAATTCCTCAGACACACATCTAGACACAGTTTCAAACCTGATAACACTACACTCCAACCTATGAATTCTTGGTGACCAAAACATTTGGTTTGATAAACCCAATATGCCCCATTCAAAAACCATTAATCACTGGCCTAGATACATTGAACCTACATCAAATCATCCACAAACCCACATACATTGCTGGACCCATCCTAGAGGTCATTTTTGAAAAATCTGAATCTAGTTACCTTTCAAATAATTACTCCAGTCACATGGTCAGGCCACTATTTGCTAGCTTTCCAACATAAAACACCATAAAGCAACTCACCTAAAAGCACCTTACTTCCATCCACCTATTCACTATGGAATAAACTCAATTTTGAAGACTTAGAAACACAACCAACATCC
This sequence comes from Triturus cristatus, assembly GCF_964204655.1. Classification (NCBI taxonomy): domain Eukaryota; kingdom Metazoa; phylum Chordata; class Amphibia; order Caudata; family Salamandridae; genus Triturus; species Triturus cristatus. Next base: position 344,529,923 of record NC_140586.1, read on the forward strand.
AACACATATCTAGACACAATACATTTAATTCAAAACCTATATGAGTGGCTACAGGAAGCTTTTGATATCCTAATACCACTAAGAACAACAAAACTCATCCCATTACTCAAGAACTCAAGGACAAACTGGCAAATCATTACACAACCAAAGGAGCCAAGTTGGACTACTATTTAAAACAAAGGTAAACCACCAGCGCCAATCCTTTTTCAAAGAAACCTCCAAGAATAGGCTAACCCAGCTTCTGTATTCCTTCAAACAAATATCACAAAAGAATTTATTGATCTGATCAAAACAAGCAGGCCTGCCGGCAGCCCTTCTGCCCCATGTCCACCACAAACCTTTAACAACATTCTTCTAACTGCCTCTGTTTCCACATCAATAAGAAGAATCATCAATAATTCCATATCTACGGGAATCTTTCTTGGAAGACCTTGAAAAGGCATACATAAGCTCATTATTAAAAAAAAACCCTGGACCTGTGTGACTCCAACTACAGACCGATTACAAATGGACCTTTCCTGGGCAAACAGATAGAAAGAGCAGCATTCGCCCAGATGTCACAATACACTGAAGAAAACTCCATACTTTCAGACTTCCAAATAGAATTCCGTCCAGGAAGAGGCACAGAATCTGCCCTCATCGCCATCTGGGATGACCTTAACAATTCCATAGACAGGAACAGGGTTGATGCACTACTTCTCTCGCACCTCTCAGCAGCCTTTGACACAGTTGACCATGACACTCTAATACAAAGACTCCACGAAGCTAGCACAGAAGCAACTGCTCTCGACTGGATCACATCCTACCTTCAAAACAGAACAAATGCCAGTCATTCTTCTGCTTTCTCATCCACACGCACTTCACAAAAGCAGGGGTCCCTCGAGGCTCTATCATCTCTCCCATACTTTTCAACATCTACATGACGTCTTTACCAGCAATGATCAATGAATTTCACCTCATATGCCAGTGGTTCCCAAACTGTGCACCGTGGCTCCCTGGGGAGCCGCCAAACCTAGCCAGGGGAGCTTCACACAAAGCACTTTAATGTATTTAATGTTGAAGGGTCTGTTGGCTTCAGGTAAACTAATTAGACTTAAACGCATGATGTTGATGATTTGTAAGTGACATGCCTAAAGCTGTAAACGTAGTTCTTAATTGATGGCATGTTGAGGGAGATGACCTCCCTATTTCACTGGATCCCCACGTTCAACACTCCCAAAGTAGGCGGAAGCGGCCTGATTTATTTTGTTAGGCTCGTCAATAGTTTTGTTTTATTCCACAACAATGCAAGTTATCAGGAAAGTACAGTTGCCCTGTGTATTAAACACACTAGGTATTATTAAGTATTGACATTTGTACTTGAATCATAGGTACTTCCAGTACACATGTCTTCTGTACACACACTTTTCTAGACAGGACTGCTCTCTCCTTGAGCACAGGGAAGTAAAACACTGTATACGGTATAATACCAACATTTGGAACCAAGAAAGAGGGAAGTTTAAAAAAAAATCTGAGGAATTCATTTTACTTGCATTGATTTGGAGGCAATTTAGGGAGGAGACAGCAAAAATAAAGCTGTATGTGGTTATCAAAATCATGAGTTACCCTGCGGAGACAGGTGCGTTGGCACCTAAGACATGGGTAGAAATGGAAGTGCATGCAAATATTCTTCAAGTGCAGAAACACTTTGGCAATGGGGCCTCCATGCATAGGACTGTTATCTAGCACTGTAAGTGGGATAAAAAAGTTTGAGAGGGTACTCTAAAAAAGGCATGGGCAAAGAATTGTAACTAGGAATATTTTATTAGAGGTGCTGCCTTAGTAATACGAAACACCCTGCGTATATGATTATAATACTTTTATCAGCTCAATCCCAATTATTTTCTGGGAGAAAAATGAAAGTACTCCAGAGGCCGGGCTTACATCCCCCCCCACCCTCCCAAAAATATACCAGTGCGGAGCCACAGGCAATGGCCAATGGGTCAAGGGTGACGCGGGTCAAAAAAGTTTGGGAACCACTGTCATATGCTATAACTATGCAGATTACACACAAATACTCCTTAAACTAGAAAGCCGCAAAGATATTGGAAATACTCACATTTTCAGTTGACTCAGAACCGTTGATCAGTGGGTGACATGGTGCCATCTCAAATTGATTACTTCCAAAATGGAAATATTCACATGTGGTGACTGGAAAAATTATGACCCACTCGCCACCTGGCCTGACCATCTAGGAATACTGCCTAAAGTATCTAAGGAAGTAAGAAACCTTGGACTTACCATGGACTCCAATCTAGCGAGATCATGTTTCATTACTATGAAAACTCTGCAACGCATCTTCCCCCACCTGGGATTTCCATACAAGGTCCAGGCTCTTACCTCTCTTGTACTGTCTAAACTTGATTACGCCAATGGCTTCTACCACGGATCATCTTTATCAACTATGAAAAGACTACAACAGATTCAGAACTTTGCTGCCAGACTACTCCTACATGTAAAGCCACAAGCACACGTCTCTCCTGCCGTAAGGGCCCTACATTGGTTACCAGTTGCCAGAAGATCCACATTCATGCTGCTTTGTATCACCCACAAAGCAATACATGGAACAGGGCCACTCTGCATCACCAAACACATTCAAAACAGGAGCTCTGCTCCAGATTGGCACCTCGCCTCAAGAATCACACCATTCAAGAAAAAAACCATAGGCGGCACATCCTTTTCTGTTCAAGCAGCGAAACTATGGAACTCATGAACACCAAACATAAGATACAGGGATAACTATCTTATCTATCTTCAGAAGACTACTCAAGAGTTGCCTCTTGCTTATATAACCACCATACTCAAACATATATGTACAGCATATCCCTGTGCATAATAGCATTTAATTTGATTATATGTATGTCTCTAGATATGTGTATTCCTTTATATAAATGGATAGAATAATTATGTTTAGAAATATATAGATACTCTTTAGGTCTGCTTAACAAATGTACACATTACGTATGAATATATATTCTATGTTTGACATGTATATAGGCCACTGCATAGTTTGCATATGTTATTTGATTAGTTGCTTATGTTTATCCATTTATTTATCTATCACAATATGTAAATGGCATAATAACTATTTGCCTACAATTGCTTCATTATTTAATTATTGAAATAAAATTTAATTTAAATTAAAATAAATAACACAAAAATAAATTAGCTTAAAGTACAGCAACACTTGAATGTCTGAGTTTTTTTAATGCAACTTAAATCTTGAAATTATACCTTACTTATACATATATATCTTCCATGTGTTTATGTATCTATATATCTATTACTGTACTTCTAATGCAAACAAAAAAAATGTTGACCCTCTTCAATGCACTATTATCACATCCTATACTTCTCTCAATATATGCTCTACCTCCACTCTCTGACTCATCCCAAACCTCATTGTACTACTATGATCTCCAAAAGAACCCTTTCTAGACTCTCCCCTCCTCTATTCCTCCTTCCATCGCCTCCTTCCATCACCTCAAACATCATTTTACTATTCAGATCTCTCAAATAACCCTTTCTAAACCCTTCCATCATGTATCCCTCCTTAGACTCATCCGAGACCTCATTTATCTCCCTAATCCACCTGTAGAGACTCTTCCCCCTCCATCTCTCCTTTACTCATCCCAACCCTCCTATTACTTCTATGATCTCCAAATAAACACTTCTAGACCCTTCCCTCGTCTATCCCTCCACTGTCCTTTCAATCCAACTAACAGACTCACATGTCCACTGCTCAATTAATTCATATTTCCCTGTTCTAACTCACCAGTGATCCTTTTTGGGTTCCAGAGTAGCATGCTACTCGCTGAAATGGGCTTCAACGCCTTGTCAGGGATAGCAAGCGCTATATAAATGCAATTACAATTACAATATTAACTAGCAACACCACTTCATTTGTAGCATTCCCCATAAGCAATTCACTAGAATGGAAGCAAAAACCTCCTCCCAATGTAGAAAACCTCAGAAACCCAATTTTTTGCAGTGAGAGCACCATTATAACCCTGTGGTGTAACACCTTAATGCTAAGAATATTTCCTCACAAAGACACAAAGAGACACATGGTATGTTGTTAAAGTGACTAGCAAAAGAAGATATTGTAGGGTCTTACAAGAAAGTTCATATCACAATTATCTTTTGAAGTAGTGGAGGACATCCGAATAGCAACGCAATACCCGAAAGAAATGTGTTAAATTGTAATTAGTTTGAAGAACAAGGTAGCAATGCAAACCACAATTAAAACCAGCAATTACAGAACATTTTGGACATTGATGCAATGTGTAGGGCCTCTAATTGTTCAGGCCAGTGTCTCTGAAGATGACGCTGGCCTAAGCAATGTATCTAATTTAATTAGTACTTGGAAGTGAACAGAATACATTACTGAACTGTAGAAGAGCAGAGATAAAACCGATAACCACAGACTGTGGTTCAAAATACTCAGTTTGAGTTGTCTCTTAAACTGGTTTATACAAATGTCTCAGTTGCACTTTAAGATCTGTGCAACAACTGAAACTTTTCCAACAGAAGATACCCTTTACAAGCTATGTTGTCACCCTGGATAGTGAGTTTTGAGCCTGTACTTTTTTAATGTCATTATTAGTGACTGATGTCTCTCTTCTTAGCAGTAGAACACCTAACCCATTGAGTTTAAGCCTTGTTTTACGCCACTGATCTTTTATCCTTAGACCAAGCAGCCTTGGAGCTACAAAGACTATTGACGACTCTCGCTAGTTATGCAACACAAAATCACCTAGCGATCATTGTCAGCAAAAGAAAGATGCTTTCATTTCGATCCATCAAGTGCACTTGGCTCACTGACAATCCAAGAGGAAAACCTATCTGAATATAGATGACTGGGATTAGTGATGGATAGAAATCTATACTGGGTCAATTTCTTCCGGCAAAAAAGAAAGCATTAATGTCTGACTGGTTGCCTCCTACAACTTAGTCTGAAATATTGAAGGAAGTTAGATGTGCAATGCTAAAAGTTAAGCCAGGAGTTATATATGGTGCCCATATATGGTTCCTGACCTGTATAAAAGAAATTAAGAAAACTGGAGCTCATATTTGGGGCAGACTATTAGGACCAAATTGGAGCACTCAATGCAGACGATTTAACTTGAATCAAAAATGTTTCATCTAAAGCTCGGATAATGCAATTGGCACTTGCCTGGTATGCTACTTTGATCCGCTCAACAGAAGAAACTCTTGCGAGCTGGAGTTTGAAACTATTTATTTGCACTAGCTAAGCTATATACAACCAATATAGACCAAGATGTGAACATTGGCTACATAATGTAGATTAGAGATCAGCTTTCAATGAAGCAAAGACTGACCAGATCATTATTGAAGGGAAGGATAAGGAAGAGAATTAAAATATGGTCCCTACAGACTGGTCTGCTATGTATAACCAGCAAATTATCATATAAGAGCTTCTGTACTCTTCAAAATGAGACACATTTACTTGCTATGATAGATCAATTTCAAGAGAATGATGATACAGATGAGATTTCATATTTTCCCACTATTCGAAATAAAGGGTTGATGTGTACTCCGAGCTAAGACACTGTGTTGCTTTTGTGCTCTAAGCATTGAAATGTTTTTTTTTGTAGGAGAATGGAGGCTTTAAGGAGTAACTCTCTTAGAGGAGATGTGACCTGACTGCCAGAGCTGCCAACCTTGAAACTGGGCAGCCAGGTACAAGTCCTGGCCTTGGCACAACATCCTGTGCTTTGGGCCAAATCCCTTAACCTTCCCATACCTAAAAAAGTATGTAATGTAATCTGGTTCTCATGCAAAGCCCTCTAATGCCCTTGGACAAGGTTAGAGCTAGCTATATAATACTGAAAGCAGGCATGCTCCAGTCCATGGGTTCCATGGTGATGAAACACTAAAATGATCCTTTCCAAACCCCCCAAAAAATCACATTTGTTAATCGCCTGTGGAACTTCTTTATAATTTTAAAAACATTTGTCTTTAAATTATGTTCTTATTTCCCTTTTCACTTGTCTTTGTTCCTTCTCTATTTTCTTCTCTTCATTTGAGGTTTATATGGTTAGTATTAAACAAAACCTAATGTATAAAAGTATTAAACTTAATCTGCGTGGAAATGTTTAGAGTTCAATGAGGTAAAAAGTCTACTGCCCTCACATCTCATTTCTCGCTTGAATTAATGTGCTCGACCTCCGTCGCCGAAGCTTGAGTCGTTAGCCCTCACTTTAAACCAAACCTGTCTCTGTGTCCACATGACTGGCTTTAGAAGCGAAGTCTGTGTCTGATCGCATGAGCTGGTTAATAATTCAACCTTATTTTAACAGAAATGAGTCAGGCTAGAGCCACTACAGTACATGGCAAAAACTCAAATCTGTATTTTTGACCATACTGTAAATATGAATCTATATGGTGTGCGAATAAGCAAGCAAAGGCTTGCAGAGAAACCAGTTACTGGCTTATCCAGTTTCCTACGTGTCATGATTTTCCTACATCTATATACTTACATCATTTATTAGCAGTAAACCACCTGCGTTTTCTCATGAATGCCAATATCTCCTCTGACAGTAGACGCACCGGCTTCTCATGGGTTAACTTTAAGTTAGTTTTCCTTGTGACTTTGAACCATAATAGATGTTGGTAATCTTCTTTCCGTCAAAACTACTTTAAAGGGGTGCAAACGCTGTAATTTAAAGTAGAACCGATATGCAGAAAACTGTAGGGTAGGATTCGTAGTGTTTTGAGATTTAAGGAAAGTTATCGAGAGAATATATTTCCAACTTCATACACCCTAAACTATGATGTGATTATCTTCAAATTATATTTAATGCTTTTTTATAAAAATCAAATAAACTATTGTAATGCAGAAAAAAGGTAGCACATTTGTATGATGCCTTGGGCAGCAGATTCCATGTATAGTTCATGAACATAGCAGACATGGTTAGACAGTTACACATAGATTGAATTGGGGAGACATGTGGTTAAAATATTTTACATCTAGCTTAAAGAAAGTGTTATTCTTGCACTTTTGTAAAAGCCACGCTAGTGGAGTGATGTGCAAGGAATAGGAATGGAGAAAGTGCCATATAAGAGGAGGGAATGAGACAATTTTAGGGCAAAGGAAGCAGAGCATCTAATTTGACTCGAGCTGCCCTCTGCTACTGATGATGCAGTATTCCAAATAGTCCTTGGTTCTTTCTGCCTTGTTATATTAACATCACTTGATCGTCTACATTTACGCCTGCAAGGGCACATCTAATGAGTGGGGGGTGTGTCGCACATGCATCATGCAACGTGGTACCTGCATGATGGGAACACTGGCTTAATAAATCCAGAGTAACGCAACGCAGCACAAATCGCTGCGTTGCGTTACTCTGCCCTGGAAAGGCGTTCCATGGACATTGCATGGGTGTTCCCATGCAACTCTCATGGATTTTGATGCATTCCCAGATTTCCCATTCCTGGTAGACCTGGGAATGTGCAAAATGCCACGCCTTCCATAGTGAGGCGCAACAAGGCGAAATATCTCTATTTCTCCTCGTGACTTCCTCTTTCTATGTGTGCGGCATTCTTTAAAAGTCAAAGCTACATGCTGCAGCTGGGACTTTTTCTTGGGACAGAAGATGTGATTATACGACACCATTCACAGGCCGTGCGCGGTTAGGGGTTGGCTGCAAACGTATTGTAACAAGATATCACTTTACGTTAAAAAACATAGGAATTCACTGAAAGAAACAAAGTTTAATGTTCAGTTATATTTAAGGAAGGTCGTAAAAATTTAATTTACGTTAAAAAACCTTAAAGATTCACTGAAATAGCACTGCTGTTGGAAAACGAGGGGAAATTGCCAGTTATACATAACTGACATAACTATAACTCGCACCGTTGTGGTGCCCCGATCATAAACTTATATATTACATTACCGATGACATCTGAAATCTACGATGGTGGAAGTTACACTTATCACAATTGTTTCAAGATAATTTGGACCACAGAACATTCATTAAGATTATCCTTATGTAAGGAACCATTAAACTGGCATGCACCTGCTGTTACGAATTGTGGTTAAAGACCATGCAACAAATGGCAAAAATGATCCGTGGTATTTTAAATGGACTAGTCTATATATTTTAAAGTGCCTAGAACCTACACTCCGGTGCGCAACGCACATTGGGCTCAAAGGGCTTCACACAGCCGCACCCAAGTACTTCACAGGTCTTTAAAAGACCATTTAGTTGTTGACAAGGTTTTCTTGTTCTTACACCCCTTCTTGGAACCCCTGCATCTTCACTCTGCCGATTGCTGGAAGAATTAGCCCCTCTCCCCACCCCCCGAAAATTGTATTAGCCCCCCACCCCCCGAAATTTCTGTTGCCCTCTGCCTACACTTCAACTCTTGATATGACCTTCATTCGTGCCATGTAGAGTTTCTATTAGAATTTGGAATTCGATGGGAAATAGTGCAGGAGCACGTGCACTTGGACACAGTCTTTAACTGCAGAATCCCCCAGCGCCTCGAGAACCTCACGGGTGATTAGCCGCGCTCTAGAAGAACCTTGATTGATCGAACTACAGTTCATACTGCGGTGCATGCTAAAATAGCTCTCAAAAGATTAGTGGCTGTGGCGGTGGGGGCGTCATCTCCTCTTATAGGAAGTAGGGATGCGTTGCTTCATCTCAATGACACGTGCGTGCAATTCGTTTCTCCCAGATTATGTACTGTGCACGCTCCTGGGCGAACAGTGGATACATCGGAAGGAAAGATGTTAAGGCGCCTAAAGGCAGATTACACGTACAATGTAGGTGGGTTTAACTCACGCGAAAAAAAAATTTGGGGACCTGGGTTTAAAGAATATTTTTCGCTGTATATGGCAGCGGATCATTGTTGAATGTAGTCTGCGCCACACGGTCTATTGCAAGACAACTCAGCAAGTAATGCGCCCTCTGCAGGAAATAATGTGTTGGTGCACAGTGGGTTATCTCCGCTTTTCGCTCTTCCGAACACAATAAAATAAGAACCACTAAGTATGATAATAAAGCCTGTGTTGATGACTTCATACGTAACTACACACTGGAATTGGCTTACAGCCCTTTGTACCAGCCCGTCTGCTGGGTTTTAGAAGCGGTTCGGGTTGTATTTCAGCCAGTTCTTTTAAAGGGACGGTACTGTCCGGTTCGGTACGGAGTACCGGCACTTTTTTATTTTGAGGAGAGCACCGGCACTTTTCTAGAGAAATGCAATACCTTTAATTGGAACGTACCGGCACTTCTCGGAAACAAGCAGGTACTCTCTTACAGAGTACCTTCACTTTTATTTTTCCATTTCATGCACTGATTTCAGTATAATCTCGGCACTGTACAAACACACAGATCAGAAAGGAAGTGTCCTGCTCTGTCCGTCCGCGTGTAACGAGTTGGGGTAAAACCTAACGCAGATCCAGCTGTTGGATATATGGCAGTTCAGTGCCAATCCTGGCTTCTCCGCGGAAATAAATATTGAATGTGACCATATTCCACCTTTAACAGTTTACATTTTTACGCATGCAAGGCACTGCTGGTACGCAGAAACCCGTCCAGCTGCGCTCCACTGTACAGGCCGGTCCAGCCTCTCCTGTCCCGAGCCCTGCGTTTGACTGATGTCCATGGAAGCCGCACTGCTTCTCCCCCGCTCCCTGTCCAGTACTTCCAGCTCTGACAGCAGAACAGGCATCACAGAGCATCGCACATCAGCCTCCCGTAGGACGCAGAGCGGCCAGGCCTCTCATTGGCTGCAGTGTAGGATGGCCCCGCCCCGCCTGCCCACACCGAATATAAATTAGAGCAGCCTGCGCCACTGGCAGACAGCTCTGCTCTGGGCATCTGCCGGTCTCAGTCAGCGGTTCTTGGAGGAGCGGAGCACCGAGCTGTTTTAGCAGAACCCCCATCTGCAGCGAACGGAGCACAGAGAACAGCAGCCAGCTGTTCCAGCCTCCTCCGAAATAAACCCCCCTGCCAGCAGCCCACCCGGCGCCATGTGCAAGGACAGTCTGACCACGCTGCCCTCCATCTGCATCGAGAGGTAAGAGAGAGTCGAGGCGCTGTGGGAGGGAATCTGCATCTCTGCAGAGTGACTGCGCAAGCTTGCAGTCAGAAATGCGACCATTTAGGGGCAGAAGGGACCTGTTCATCATTTACTTGATGTGAAACCCCAGCTAGTGTTTGCTGCTGACCCCATGTGCACGTGGCTAGCGCTTAACTAATAGTCAATTTCTGTGTTCCTACTGATGTTAGTTAAGCCTGTTTTACTTATGCACCTCTAGTCTTCTCGTCTTTAGTGTAGTTACTTGATGTCCCTTTAGCTAGGTAGGCACTACACAATTCTTTTTAATAAATAATAATCCCAGTTCGTTTCATTCTTTACCTCACTATTGTCCTACACAGTTTGACTAAATGAGACTTCCCAGGGCCACAGCGTCCAGACTGCATTGAGTGGTTACCTGAGTGCCCTGATGGCACATTTAATGCATGAGGGGCGAGCCTGGGCTCTGTGTGAATCCTGAGGTGATGCTGAACGATAGGCGGGTCTCCAGAGCGAGGGGCTCTGGAAGAGATCACTGCAGACATTCCAGTGCAGAGAGATGCGCTTCTGCGCTGCACCTGAGAAGCGGGGAGCGAAGGGAGCCGCCTGGTCCAGTCTGATACACTAGGGAAGAAGGGACTGTCCAATCTCACCTCAGGGAGCAGGTGTGCAGCATTCTTACAGCAACCTCTCACCAATAGAAGGGCTGTCTTAGGCAATCCTTAAACAGGGGGATATTAAATGTATAGTGTCGTTGCATAAAACATACTCAGGGAGAAAGGACTGAGGGGTTCCTTATACTGATCAGAATTGCTCTAATTCTAGAAGAATCCGGAGGTGTCAGGTGGGATTTGAGCAGTGACGGTAGATCCTGCTCACTGCACACAAGAAAGAGATGATCTGGCTATAGCGCCCGCTCTAAGCACTATACTAACATGAGACATTTTTATAAGTGTGAAACTGGTGGGGGGGGGGGGGGGGGGAGGGGCGGGGGTTGTCTGAGGGTAAGTGCCTCATCTACCAGATTAAGCTATAGGTTATGAGGGGTCTTGCACTGTGCTGTGTACTTCAGCAATAATATGCTGATTGTGCATTTAAATACTTAGTGACCTCATAGGAGGAATTAGTCTATCTCCCTTCTGTCCCAGAAGTAACATGAGCAGGGATCAACAGTGTTATGTCAGCCCTTTATCGTTCCAAGGTCGATACACAGAGAATCATTAAAGAGTGCTAGGCACAACTGTTGCAGAGAGCGTTCAAAAGGAGAAAAGCACAGACAATAGCATAAAACCATATTATTTTTCAAAGGACTGGGTAGGGAAGCTGGCACTTGTCCGTAACATATGAACTAGTGCCCTTGGAGGGAGGCTTCTAAACACAATTCACTGTCAAGTTTCTTAGCGGGACTTCAAAACTAACAAATGTCTCTTCACTTTCAGGGTTAAAGAGCTCGGAGCCCGCCTGGGAGTCCTGCTTCAGAAACCAGATGCAGCTTTGGAACCTGGAAAATGCATCCAGAGCAAACCAAGAAACAAACACAGGTAAATCAGGGGCCTCACTTGTCAACGACCCTTCACAAAGGGGTTTGTCTTCTTTGTGTCAATGGTATTTCCCTTTTTGATCCTTCCCTGTTCTAAAGCTCTTCCTGTTCCTTCTCCAGACTCTGCCTGGAAGATGTGCGGACATGGAGGGACTCCTTCGACAATCTGCTGAGTAGTAAAGGTGAGTGTCAGTCACTCTGAGGATGGAGGGGCTGGGTGGGCAGGATGGATGTGTGATGGCAGTTCAATGGAGTCATTATTGCCTCAACCCTGGGCCAGTGGGGAATGCTGAAGGTAGAAGGTTGGCTCATGACTGTCTTGTGCTGGAAGCTGCATGTAAGTGGACAGATGGAACACACCTGGGTAGGCTGGGAGAAGGTGCAGCAATGGATAGATCATGCCTAGGCGGAAGAGGAAGGGAATGTATGATATGGTCCATATGTATGGACCATGGCAGAGTAGACGAGCAGAAAGTTCTTGTGAGCTAATTGGTGGTCTGTGGATTGGAGGATCCTGACTAGATGGGAGGTTATATGGGACAGGTGGATGCGCCATTTATTGCTAGAAGATTTGTAACATGATCAGATGAAAGAGATATTTTGTGTAAGACTAGGGCTAAGTATAGCTTCTGTATGGGCTAGGTCCAGAATAGGGATACATGTGGATGAATCATGGCTGATTGTGGCTATTTGTCAATGGGTGGTTGAACCGAGACTGAACAGGATAGATATGATTAAATATTAATAGAATGGATGACTGGTTGGACTATCTGGGGTAAACCAAAGAATAAAACAAGGGACCATGGGATAAACCTTTGATGTCCAATGACTCATTGGAGATAAACTGTAGAAAGCAGCGACCCCATGAGATAAACCACAGGATGAAATAGTGAACCAAAGGATGCACTCAGAGGAGAGGGGCGATTGAAAGGATGACCTACACACGTGTGGCAGTGTGGGATAAGTTGCTGGATGATGCTGAAGTTTGTACAAATCTATTACTCTTTGCAGATCAGTGCTCTTCATTCATAACCGTTCTTTTCTTATTTTCTCCATGCAGACGGCCTTGCTGCATTCTGGTCCTTCCTGAAGACCGAGTTCAGCGATGAGAACCTGGAGTTCTGGCTGGCCTGCGAGAAGTACAAGAAGATCCGCTCCGCTGCCAAACTGTCCTCCAAAGCTCAGGAGATCTACGAGCAGTTTATCCAGAACGAAGCCTCCAGAGAGGTGAGTTGGAGTCAGATTCACCAGACTGTTCCCCAGATCATAGAGGATTCCCTTGCAATCTTTTTAGCTTTCGACAAGATAGGACAGGAATGCATTACTACTCTTCTATAGAGTATCCCTATAAATATGGAGGTGGTAAGGCCATTTGGCCAAGCCAGAAGCCTGGGGTTAGGAGCGCTAGTGGTCAAAAAGGGGATCTTCTTAATGCAAGCGTAGGGTGATACGAGCCAAAACACTTACAGTTCATTCCTTTCTTTTACTAACCTGCTGTCTCCCATCCTTCCAGGTGAATATCGACCACCAGACGAAGGAACTCACTCAACTCCAGTTGGCACATGCAACCCACAACTGCTTTGACGTGGCCCAGGAGAAGACCTGGGTCCTCATGGAGAAGGACAGCTACCCCAGGTTCCTGAGATCCACCCTCTACCAAGACCTTCTGAATATTGCCTCTCACCGTGGGGGTGACCAGCACTCACACACGTGAACTCGACTCTGATTCTAAAAATGTGACTTTGGAAAATTACTGGGGCGCGACGTATCTGGCCCCTTAGAATCAGACACCTCGAGTGAGGATCGGGAAGGCAGCAGCGAGGATCTGGAAGAGAGCGTTTCCAGAAAGTGTCTCTTCAAGGGCTTGTCCCGTGGACTTTGGTGTGGAAAGCTAACTCTGAAATATGTTCTCAGGATGTTTACCATGAGGCACATGTCTCAAGGGGCTATACATCTGTATTATCTTTTGTTCATCTCGGCCATCACTGCAAGAATATTTATGGTCAGGGCTGTAAGATGGACACACAGTTTTGGTATGCATGAACAAATTGTGTGTGTCTGTGTACCAGTAACTGCGGAAATACGAGGTAAAGAGTGTCGATGTTATAGTAGTTTCTCTTTGTAACCAAATCCACAAGAGTGGGTTTTCAAGACACGTGCACAAGCACACGTACCTGCAGGCTTGGGTACTACACTGTAGATGGGTGCGTAACAGTAGACAAAAATGAACTCAACAAAGTAAGTCTTATAATGTGTGTTGAGTGCCTAGTGTATTTTTGCACTGTGTTGCTCTGATAGCCTTGCACTGACCCCTGTTGCGATGTAAGGACAGGTACCTCTCTGGAACCTTCTAAAATGCTACTAGTGTCTGTTGACCAGACCCTTCCTCTGTTTCAAATATGGATACTGTCTGTAACCCATAGACGATGCAAGAAGACTCGACTGAGCCTCTTGCAAAAGACGCTGCTATACATGTGCTGTACAAATTGCGTCTTTAATACGAAATGGTGCCAGGAGCATTGTCAGATAATGAGGGCGGCTAAGTTCAATAACACCCAGGCTGGTGTTGGGGGGTGATGGGAAGCCTGCTTCAGAGAGACAAGTCTACAGGATTTAGGGCCGAGTCCAAATCTGGTATAGTATTTCAAGGACACTCTGATGGTGGAAGGGTGTGGCCTGATTTGCATCATGTACTTAAACCAGAGTGCACATGTGCGGACGGTGCCTCCACAGCAATGAGAAGAACGCTCCTTCTTGGCCTCTGTTCTCTTCTCGGTGACACTTTTGTGAACATTCAGAGTCACACTGGTCATGGCCAGTCTGTAGGGGTTTCCGCCATGCACTAGTTGTGCTCAAGAGCAGGGAGACTCTTTGGTATTTAGGTGACTTGGGTTCCAGTGAAGTCCCACAGATGTGTCTGAGTCTGCCCCGTTGAGGCCTCTCTTTTCTGGTGCTAATGTTTCTTTTCTGAGCCACCTTGACTTCCACGTACAATAATTATTTTATTCTGCCATAACTGTGCATTATTTTAATTGGGCTCCCCCACTAATCAACATCGCCCTTCTGCAGTTACCCCGGTTCAGTTTCACTTGCATTGCTGTGGCTGTTCCTTCTGAGAGGCTCTGGACTGGACCACTCTAACAGCACCCCACTTCGCCCATTCACCAAACAAGTTATTTTACCTTGAGTTCATTGACCGCAGGCGAGGCATGCAATGGATGGCCACTAATAACTGGGGCTCATGCTGGGCCTTACCAACGACCCCTCTCCTCACCAGGATTGTAGATTGTGGCTAGTGCTGCACTGGATGGGCTAATGAGGACCCTGAACAAAAGATAGAGGCATCAAGCATCATCAGCTGCGCTCCGAGCATTGACGGGATTCATTTCAACTAGATACAGTCCCAATTGAGGGACTTTTGACTATTTTTTGAGTGTCTATTTATGTATATATATATATATATATATATATATATGTGTATTTATATATTTATTTATTTAATGCCATGTCCTGTTCTTTGATGAGATGAAGGAATAAAAATCGAAAAAAGAGTGGTGTTTTGGGTTCATTGATTTTGTTCATTTAATATATCTTTTATACTTGTTTCAATCATTTCATCACACAATTCAAAGGTACCCCTGGCAAAGCAGTGGATTCTCCGGAAAAGTACTATCTCTGGGAAAAAAGAAACAAAAAGCAACATTTCAGAAACAATGTCTTCAATGTCAGCTCTCCATCTTATGGAGCATATGTACAAGTCCCTATCACCACCCAGGGGCGTAACACAGGCCTCCGCATCCCCCGCGGTGCTGGGGGGCCCCGAGCTGCAGGGGGCCCCCTTGGCACAGTACTTCTGTCTGTGCGCTCCGGAATAAATCCGGAGGGGGGCCCCTCCGTGTATATCGCAGGGGGGCCCCTTGAACTTTCGTTACGCCACTGTCGCCACCACAACGTGTGGTGGTGATAGGGTCCTCGCCTGATTTACAAGGCACCATTAAGGTTAACGCTGCCTTGTAAATAAGGCCCCCTTTCACGATATGTTTAGCGTGAGTGGGGAGGAGAATGGTTGATGCGGTGGGCATTCTACCGCAACAACCATTGATTTTGACACTGCCTCCTATTTACAAGGGCAGCATAATTAGGAGGCAGCGCCAAAATGAAGACTAGGGAATACCTGGTCTTAAGTTGGCGAAACAAGGAAAAATACTCTATTTCTCCTCGTTTTTGCTTTTTCCATGTGTGCTGCCTTGTGCAGCACACATGGAAAAAGCAAAACGCTTTGGATTATTTACAGGAAGGTTCTCCTTCCTGCAAATAAACAATCTTTAAAAAAAATGACATTTTGTGACTTCCATGTGTGCTGCATTAAGCAGCACACATAGAAGTGACAAAATGGCATTTAAAGATTGTTTATGTACAGGAAGGGGGGCCTTCCTGTGCATAAACAATCTTCCCCTGCACGCAGACACCCTTGCACTATGGCGCCAGCGCAGGGGGAAACCCAAGGCTGAACCATATTCTCGTAAATAGGGTGCAGCCTTGAGTTTCTGAAGTGGCGGAGTGCGGCGTAAAGCCATGACGGCTAACGCCTTACTCCGCCACTTCAGTTGTAAACATCCCCCATGTGTCTCCATGACTGCCCAAACTAAAGTCATGATTCGAACATTGTAAAGTCTGCTAACTAATGACATTCAAAACTGTGACATCTGCTTTCACCTAGGTCTGCCTGCAGGTTTTTACATTTCTGGAATTCATAAAGGTATCCAGAAGGTTGCAGACACACTTTTCACGAGCCCCCGAATCAAATAGTGAATTCTGTTGTTGCATAAGGAAATATACACGTGCATGTATATGCGCAAAAGTTCATCAGTAACAGAAAATAAAACTAGCTATATTTTTTTACCCTCCACAGAAAATAGTCCTCCATATGAGGAAATTCCTCCACTCTGTGTTTCTTGCTATTATTGCCATATTGGTAGCAGAATTTACTCGACCCCGATGTGTTGAAGCTCTGACTGTTTCCAATGTGGGAATGGGCCAAAAAGAGGTGTGTGAACACACAGACACGTTTGTAGGTGTGCAACAAAAATAGCATTTCTGTAGGCTTCAAAAACACACATTGACCATTTGATAAAGGTTGAGCAAAATTAGTGAAATATTCAAAGGATTATTTCACTTTTTTTTTTCTTCAGAAAAATGCCTCAAAGTTTACTTTATACTTGTGACTTTTCCAGTCTGGCCATCTGACACTTTTAGAGGCTTCTTGTGGTGCGGTCAAAAGGCCTTGATCTCCCGTGGCTTTAACATAGCACTGCCCTTGAGAGCTGCAATGTTTTCTCTTCCAAGTGCAAGCATGCACATACATCCTAGTCAGAGCGTGATAATTCCATGGCTATAATAAGCAAAGGGTATATTTTGTTCACACTGTCGGTGCTGCTGTGGTTTGTTGAAGACGCCCTGTTGTGGGTGGCATGTTTCAATCTACTCCCCGTTGACTTATGTTACACCATAAGGCATCCAAGCAGAGTATGCGTCCTCTGGGCAGAAATTTGAGTTTGGCCCCAACATGGGCATCAACTAAGGGTAGTATCTGCTGCCCTGCTCTGCCATGTGGTTCACCTGCAAGTGTCCTCTCCTCCTCTGTTCTCAGGAATCAAAACATAGACTCAATTCAGCACATATCAAGCCATTACAAACCATACAACTTAGAAAAGGAAAATGTGTTTCATACAGAGACACTAGTAAAACACGTATCGCTACTACTTATTTTGTTTCTAAATAGTCTTTGTATGAACGCACGTTTTGTATGAAAACAAGCATTGTCTAAATGTTAAACTCACTCTCTCTCTCTCGCTCTCTCTCTCTCTCTATATATATATATATTCAATGAAAAAACCATAGGTTTCAGGCACGTTATAGTTAGAAATTAGCATTTAAAAAACCTTAGAAATTCACTGAAAAAACATAGGGGCAGATTTATGTTCCCTGCCGCATCCCTGCAAATCAGCATGGATGCACCAGGGAAGATGCGTCACGCAAGTTTGCCCTTGCGCCACCGCAGATGCGCCGCATTTACAATGCAGCGCATCGTGGCGCACGGACAAGCAGATGCGTGATGCATCTGCCGGCGTAAGGTTGGTGCATTGCTGGAGTTGCGTCGCAACCACGACGCAGCTCCAGCAAGGCTCGGGGTGCCCCTATCCCTAACATGCTGCGTCAATCCTTACGCCTGCTTCAAGCAGGCGCAGGGTTTTGACGCAGCATGGCCGGAAAAGTGACTGAGTGAAATCTTGTAGATTTCACTCAGCCACTTTTCGGAGGCGTTCCTGCGCCGGAATGCCTCCCCTGTGCAGGTACGCCCACATGTGGCGCAAGCTTTACAACGTGACGCATCTCCCTAGATGCGTCACGTTGTAAATAGCCCGCAGCATGGCGCTGGCTTTGCGCCGCCGCTGTGTCACAAAAGTGACGCAACGGCGGCGCAAAAGTGGCGCACGGGGCTTATAAATCTGCCCCATAGATGTCAGGGACATTTTAGTTACTTGGACATGTCACTCGTACAAAACCAGAGAAATTCCCCGTTTAAGTTAGTTCAGCTAACTATAACTCGCGCCCCCACAATGCACTGCTGATGACGTCACATATGACATCATTCATGACATGGTCAGTGACATCACTGATGAGATCACTGATGACATCTCAAATTACATCCCTGATGACATCACTGATGACATCATCTAGTGACTGTGTTTTTCTTTAAAATATAAATATGTATTATATATATGCCAAGGTGTATTGAAGAATGAGTGGGTGTATGAGTGTCTGAATGGAGGATTTAGTAGGTGCGTGACTGACTGTTTAAGTGAGTGATTAAACGTGTCTTACTAAATGCATGGGTTAGTGACTAAACTGCGTGAATGTCTGTATCAGTCTGTCTGTTGTTGTATAAGCTGTTGCATGGATTGGTCAGTAGCTACATAAGTGTCTATATGGGTTATCGATTGGTTGCCCTAAATTGGCAGGGTATTCCCAGACGTGGGTCCCTTGCTCACTTTGCCACTGAATTCAAGCCAGCCTGACTAATGATTGCTTATTAGCTTGCTTGTTTTCGGTCCAGGGAAGACATGACTTGGCAGTTCAGGCTGGACTATTCCCATGAGGCACAGGGTCAGAATGATTTGTATATGGCCATGTCTGAAATGGGGTGGCGGAGTGAGCTAAAGAATGATGATGGATTAAACCCAGATCAGTTGACTGGGGGTGAGTGCTTGCATTGTTCAACACTCCGTCCATCATCCCCTTTGGTTTTGCTTTGTTCGCCCTAAGTTGGCAGGGTATGCCCAGATGTGGGTACCTTGCTCACTTTGCCACTGGATTCCAGCTAGCGTGGCTGGTGATGGCTGATTAGCCAGAAACCGGTCTCAGAATGCTTGATTTCAGTCCACGGAAGATATGGCTTGGCAGTTCGGGTTGGACTATTCCCATGAGGCACAGGGTCAGACTGATTTGTATATGGCCATGTCTGAACTGGGGTGGCGGAGTGAGCTAAAGAATGATGATGGATTAAACCCAGATCAGTTGACTCAGAGTGAGCGCTTGCATTGTTCAATACTCCGTCCATCATCCCCTTTGGTTTTGCTTTGTTCGCCCTAAGTTGGCAGGGTATGCCCAGATGTGGGTCCATTGCTCACTTTGCCACTGGATTCAAGCTAGCCTGGCTGATGACGGATGATTAGCCAGAAACCGGTTCCAGGATGCTTGTTTACGGTCCAGGGAAGACATGGCTTGGCAGTTCAGGCTGGACTGTTCCCATGAGGCACAGGGTCAGACTGATTTGCATATGGCCATGTCTGAACTGGGGTGGCAGAGTGAGCTAAAGAATGATGATGGATTAAACCCAGACCAGTTGACTGGGGGTGTGTGCTTGCACTGTTCAACTCTCTGTCCATCATCCCCTTTGGTTTTGCTTTGTTCGCCCTAAGTTGGCAGGGTATGGCCAGACGTGGGTCCCTTGCTCACTTTGCCACTGGATTCAAGCTAGCCTGGCTGATGACGGCTGATTAGCCAGAAACTGGTCCTAGGATGCTTGTTTCCTGTCCAGGGAAGACATGGCTTGGCAGTTCGGGCTGGACTGTTCCCATGAGGCACAGGGTCAGACTAATTTGCATATGGCCATGTCTGAACTGGCGTGGCGGAGTGAGCTAAAGAATGATGATGGATTAAACCCAGATCAGTTGACTGGGGGTGAGTGCTTGCATTGTTCAACACTCCATCCTTCATCCCCTTTGGTTTTGCTCACTTCTGGGAATACCAACGCGCCTGCCAGAGCGGTGACCCTCACCCTGCCACAAGGCCACCTCCGTGACTGACGGCCTCCTTGACACAGGCCCCCTGCGAACCCAG
Source organism: Triturus cristatus (assembly GCF_964204655.1). Taxonomy (NCBI): domain Eukaryota; kingdom Metazoa; phylum Chordata; class Amphibia; order Caudata; family Salamandridae; genus Triturus; species Triturus cristatus. The sequence goes on from NC_140586.1 coordinate 344,549,958, forward strand.
CGGCACAGCACCGCAGAGTTATGTCTGTAAAGACTACTGCCTTCGATGTACACTGTGGACAGCAGGGCTCACAATTCAGATCGAGTCGTGATTGCAGAAGACGCAGTCGAGTAGGCAAGGGACATTGCTCCCAGTGTGGCCCGCCCGGACCACGCATCATCACCGGCTACGCACACGATGAGCGCTTCAGGTGCCCCTAACTCTGTGCACCACATGTCAATGCCACATGGCCTTATTGAGGCAGAATTCAGTACACAAAAGACATTACTACCAGTGCGGCCCGCCTGGACCACGCATCATCGCTAGCTGCGCACACGCTGAGTGCTTCAGGTGCCACTATCTCACTGCACCACAAGTCATCGCCACGTAGCCTTATTAAGGTAGAATTTATTAGGCAAAAGACATTGCTAGCAGTGCGGCCTGACAGGACCACGCATCATCGCCAGCTGCGCACACGCTGAATGCTTCAGGTGCCACTAACTCAGTGCACCATAAGTCATAGCCACGTAGCCTTATTAAGGCAGAATTAATTAGGCAAAGAACAGTGCTACCAGTGCGGCCCGCCCGGACCACGTATCATCGCTGGCTGCGCACACGCTGAGTGCTTCAGGTACCACTAACTCTGTACGGCTCAAGTGAACTCCACTTGGCTGTTGGCCTTTGCTGACCGCTGCCTCCAGCCTACACTGCGGTTAGCAGGGCTGACAATTCAGATCGAGTCGTGATTGCAGATGACGCAGTCCAGTAAGCAACAGACATTGCTCCCAGTGCAGCTCGCCCGCACCGCGCCTCATCGCTGGTTGCGCACACGATGAATGCTTCTGATGTCACTAACTGGCCACGTGGCCTTATTGACGCAGAATCCATTAGGCAAAAGACATTGCTCCCAGTGCGGCCCGCCCGAACTACGTATCATCGCTGGCTACGCACACACTGAACGCCACTGTTGCCACTAACTCACATCACAAGTCAACACCACATGGTTGTAGGCCCTTGCTGACCGCTGCCACCAGCCTACACTGCGGTCAGCAGGTCTCACACATATCCAATCCAATCCTGTCCTGCAAGGAAACACCATTATCGCTGGCTGCGCACACGCTGAGCTCTTCAGGTGCCACTTACTCTGTGCTTCACAACTCATGGACCCTTTATGATTGACTTTCGTGCTGCAGACACCGGACGCAATAATGTCACCTCATGCAGCAAGAATATCCTGAAGGGACATTAACAATTTCTTCACATCAGCACGCTCATCTCTGGTGCCCTTACCTCAGTGCACCACAACTCATGGACCCTTTACGATACATTCTTTTCTGTGTGATTTAAGATCTGGTACCCCTACCTTAATGCACCACAAGTCATGGACCCTTTATGATTGAATCTCTGTGTGTGATATGATTATCACTGTTGGAGTTGTTGCCAGCACCAACCATTCCCTGAGGGCTGGCTTACAATCACCCCACATGCCTCTAGCACAGACGTCACTGGACATGTGACCATGGTAATAAAAAGGGGCCGAGCACACGTGCCCGTAGCCAGTTCCACTATCTATCTAACTGTGTCCGTGTGATCATTATGTATGCATGATGGCTCTGGTCCCTACCACATTACATTGTGCTGTTGACTGCGCACGCAACCATGTTACCTCTGGCAGTGGGGAAGACCTCGGTTATGTAACTTTGTCTGGGTCATTCTATGAGTACATGGGTAGAGACTGGATGATTAGAGTACTGCAAAGAGAGAGTATAGTGAATTTATAAGTGCTTGGGGATTGGCGGACTGATTGGATAAGTACATATGTTGGCGGAGCCTAACCACCGAGCACGAGCTTGGCTCTAATTGGCTCCCAACCAGTGGCAACCCCAGCGGAGTGTCTGGATTGAAAACCAAGCCTCGGGAAAGGCCCAGAATCCTGTCTGCAAGATATTCCCAGCCCCACAACTAGATCATTGACATACAGCCGATAGAATCTACAGAATTCTGTAAGCGGAGTGGGCAGAGCCGGCGTATGCCAGTCAGGGGCGCAACTAGAGCTACATTTCGGGGGAGGCTGATAAAAATGTTGGGGGGGGGGCTAATTCTTCCAGTCATAGGCAGAGTGGAGATGCAGGGGCTCTAAGAAGAGGTGAAATCACCACAAAGTCTCATTTACAGGTAAATGGTTTTTTAAAGACCTGTGAATTACTCGGGTGCCGTGCTGAGAGCTGCGCACCCAGCGCATTCACACTAGAGGGGCGCGCTGAGAGCCATGCACCCAGCACGTTCACACTAGGGGGCCGTGCTGAGAGCTGCCTTAGGATCGCCACTCAAAACTTTTCTAAAAAAAAAATCTGTCCACTTCCATTAATTTATATTCGCCCTGAGGACCCCATCCCCCGGGGCATGCCCAATTCTTGAATGTATTTAATAATCATTAGGCCACGTGGTCCCCCTTCCCATGTCCACTTCTGGCCCCAGGAACCCCATCCCCGGGGCGTGGCCTCTTCGTTGGGGACCGTAGGGGGAGCCCCAATGATCCCACGGTCCCAGCCGGCTCCCCACCTCCTGCGGGAGCCGGCATTGCTTTTGGGCAAGAGGAGCTGCTAACATACAGCTCCCCTTGCCCAAGAGCAGTCCCGCAATATAATTATAGGATTGCCCCCAGAACCTGGCCCACCCGGGGGCTCATTTAAATGAAGTGTGCCTGTGGGTCATTGTGGGACCCCCTGAGCAGGCCTAGTGGGTCAGGGTATTTCTACCCTACCCCTTTTCTTCTTTTTTAATCTTTTTTCGACTGTTTTCTTGTGACTCGGTTCTACCGAGTCACAAGATGGTTGCCAACACTTCCTGGTTTGAAGTGTTGGCAGCCAATCACAGTGAAGCGTGTGGTCGGGAGGGTGCGCGAACCCACCACTACCCCAGATATCAAAACTTTTATTTTTTGAATTTCTCAGCAACTACTGATTGGACGTACACCATTAAAAATAAAGTGGCTTTCTGAATCAAGCACTACCTTTTTGCCAAATTTGGTGTAATTCCGTTCAGCAGTTCGGGCTGTAGCCTTAGCTAAAGTTTCCTATGGGAAATTGATTTTTTGACTTTTATTTTTTGAATTTCTCAGCAACTACTGACCGGATTTACACCATTTAAAAAAAAGATTGCTTTCTTAACCAAGCTCTACCTTTTTGCCAGATTTGGTGTAATTACGTTCAGCAGTTCGGGCTGTAGCCTGTAATAAAACACTTTTTGGGACCCCCTTTTTTCTCAGCCCCTGCTTGACGAATCACCCCCAAACTTTCAGGATAGGAGGTGACCTGGATAGACCTTTTTTTGGGAGAATTTTGCGAATATTCGTCAAACAAGGCCAAAGTTATTAGAAAATCAAAAAATGCTTTTCCTATGGAAACTAGGTTCTAACTATAACTACCTACTGGCGACCCCCAGTAGGTATATATATATATATATATATATATATATATATATATATATATATATATATATATATATATATATATATATATATAGTCACTGAAAAAACCATAGGTTTCAGACACATTATAGTTAGGAATTTGCATTAAAAAAACCTTAGAAATTCACTGAAAAAACCATAGGTTTCAGGGGCGTTATAGTTAGCTGGACTTTTCACTCGTACAAAACCATTGAAATTTCCCCGTTATAGTTAGTTCAGCTAACTTTAACTCGCGTGCCCACAATGCACTGCTGATGACGTCACATATTACATCACTCATGACATGGTCAGTGACATCACTCATGACATCACTGATGACATCTCAACTTAAAACGCGCCATAGGGCATGTTTGCACACGTCACCTCAGGCCCCGTCCCCTCCATTCCCCACTGTGTAAATACGCCCTGTGGCCGTTTTAAGTTGGGAGATTAAGTCCCCTTGAAACCTGAGGGTCCCTAGGGACAAAATAGCCCACTAGGTACGTCCAGTAAGCGCCGTTGCAGAGAGGTGTAAAAAGGGGCACGGCCTGCATCACCTCTCTGCAACGCAGAGCAGTGGCGCTTACTGGAAGCACCTGGTGGACTAGTTGGCCCCAAGGGTCCCTCAGGATTGAAAGGGAATTATTTCCCCAACCTAAAACGCGGCACAGGGCATGTTTGCACACGTCACCTCAGGCCCTGTTCCCTCCCTTCACCACTGTGTAAACGCGCCCTGTGGCCGTTCTAAGTTGAGATATTAAGTCCCCTTGAATCCTAAGGGTCCTTAGTGTCAAACTAGCCCACTAGGTACCTCCAGTAAGCGCCACAGAGCTGCGTTGCAGAGAGGTGTAAAAAGGAGCGTGGCCTCAGAACACCTGTCTGCAACGCAGCTCCCTGGCGCATACTGGAGATGCCTGTTGGGCTAGTTGGCCCTCAGGGACCCCCAGTATTGAAGGGGAATTCATTCCCCAACTTACAACTGGCCAGGGGGCGCATTTGCAGAGTGCTGCAAGCAGGGGGCGTGGCCTCCGGTGCGATGCCGGTCTTTTATTTATTTTATTTTTTTAAGACGGGGGTCTGTGTTGCCCCCCTTCTTTTTCTAATTTATTGGCCCTGGGGACACCATCCCCCAGGGCCTGCCCCCTAATTTTTCTGTTGTTGAAAAAAAACAATTTGGAAAGGGGCCACGTGGCCCCCCTCCCAAGGCCTTAATCGGCCCCGGGGACCCCAACCCCCGGGGCATGGCCTTTTTGAGAAAAAAAAAAATCTTTAGGAGGGGGGCTGCGTTGCCCCCCTCCTGAGGCCACTTATGGCCCCGGAGACCCCATCCCCCGGGGCCGGACTTCGTTTTATTTTATTTAAAAAAAAATATATTTATAGAAATACCTAGGACATGCTGGACAAACCGTATGTACCTATTACCATGACTATTTGCGTGATATTCATTAAAAGGCGACTATGCATACAATGAATCCACATGGAATGTATTTATACCGCTAGTGATGCTCTGACGTGTCTGACGCCCTATCGTGCCTAATGGGTGGGTACTCTCCAAGTAGACACCCTTGTCGTTTATTTATACAAACATGGGTAGCTATTGACGGGCACATTTAATACACATGCACACCAAGCCATTCAAAGGGGATTTGACAAAAATTCGACCAAAACTATGCATGAAACCCCCCTCACGGTTAATAAAACACACATCCACCGCCGGATGTGTAATACTTTTTATTTTACTCTCTGGAAAGGAGATGGACCTCACTTGAGAGTCACAGCGCGGTCCTGGCTGAGCCCAATGCTGTGTTACACCCACCAGTGCCCGCCGAGTGGCACACACCTCTGTGTTGTATTCCACAAGCTAGTGCGTATGCTATGACACTCTCGAGCCCATGTGCACTGTAACACCACCCTGCGAATATGTCATGCCACACTTGCCTTCGCACGGGTTATATTGCCCCATCTAACATGCCTTCCTCGATGTCTATGTTATAACGCACAGCGCTGTGCCATACATATTACAATCTGGGATCCATATCTTTGTCACAGTGCATATGCAACGTTACACTCCCCAGCACATATTTTATATTACAACTTTAGAGACTAGTTAGGTTACACAACACTGCCCTGTGCATATTACACTCCAAGGCGCATATCGCATAGCACGCACTAGTGCCTGTGCTATCTCGCGCTCTCCAATGAATCTGTCATTGCGCACAATGTATTGCATATTATATTTCACGCCCTGGTTCATCTTATATCACACTTTTTGGTGCATAGTTTATACCATACACTATATCTAGTTTTCAGTTTCAATCGTGCTCTCAGGACTATGTTCTATATAACACTGCGTTCACCTACCCTTTTCACGGGCATTTCATTTTGCGATGGGGGGTGGGGGGTCAGGGGGTGTTTCTGCCAAGTGAGCCCGGAGTCACAGTCATAAACGTCCTCTTCTTCCTGAATGAAAGTGAGATTATGCTGCATGCTTGTTTATATTTTAAGAAGTTCGCACAGACACACATTTTAAAAACAATAAAGTTCCTAATACCCACCTTCTCTGAACAGTTAGCTTGCTGCCCCATCCACCTCCTCCCTATCCTCTCTTGTCTGAATCCATGGACTAGCCTCCTCCCTCCTGCCATGCATGGTCTGATGTGCTGCCACTGCCCTCCATTTAGCATGATGTACCAGTCCACTCCTCCTGCCCTCCACTGCCCAATTCTATGGCCCATCATTGACCTCCTGCTTAGCCTCTGTGCTTAGCTTGCTGCCCCTATTCTCCTTCCCCCTGCCCTCCGATGTCTTTGTGCATGCCCCTGCTCCATCCTTTTTGCCCACCATGCTCCACTGACCTGCCACTCCTGTCTACTCTGAGTGTTCTGTTGAGCTGCCACTCCCCTCCCACCTGCCTAGCATTGTCAGATGACTGTAACCTGTCGCTGCCACCTCCACCCTGCCGGTCCACATGCCATGCCCCTATCCCCTTCCTCCTGTCCTCCATGGTCCATTTTACTGCCACACCATTCTGCCCTCCGTGGTCTGTTATGCTGCAACTGCTCCTCATGCCTGCCCCGCACGGTCTGTTTTGAGGCCCCTTCCCCTGAACTCTCTTGTCTGTGCCTAGGTCCTGACCCTCCCTTCTATCCTCCATGGTCCTTTGCACATGCCCCTGCACCCTCCTTCTTACCCATCATAGCCATTGTGCTGCCACTAACCCTCCCGCTTGCCATACATGGTCTTCTGTGCTGCCACGGCCCCTCCCACCTTCCCTGTGTGGTCAGCTAGCTGCCCCTGACCCCCTCCCACCTTCCCTCCATGGTCTGTGTGTATGCCATCATAGTCTCAATGTTGCTCTCCATGGTGTGTCTTGTTTCTAGTGCCCATCCTGCCTGACCTCCATGGTCATCTTGCTGCTCCTGCCCTGCCCCCTTACCCCCAGCCCTCTGTTTCCATGTGCAGACCCCTATTCCCTCAATCCTGGCTTGTCTGTTCCATTGTAATGCCCCTGATCCGTCCCTCCTGCCCTTTATGGTCTGTTATGTTGCAGCTTTCTCTCCTGTCTGTCCATTATGGTCAGCTAGCTACCATTGCCTCTTTCCCCTCTGTTCTCTGTTGTCCATGTGCATGGTCCTGTCCCCTCCCTATTGCTTTCTATGGATTGTTGTGCTGCACTCCCGTCCCGCATGCCCTGTGTGGTGTATTGTGCTGCTGCAAACCCTGATGCCTGCCCTGTAGGGTCAGTTTGGTGCACCTCTCCATGTCCCTCCTGTCCTCTGTTATCCGAGTCCATGTCCCTACCCCAATTCCTCCTGCCTTCCATGATCCAATGTACCATACTTGTGAACATTTTGAACTTGAGGGAGATTTTGGAGAAAAAAAACTGGGGCATTGATTTTCCCCTTTGAGTTACATTGAAAAAGAGGAGATTGTAGACAGGAGACAGATCAAGTAAAGCCCATTTGAGCTTAAAAACATTGGACGTTTCCTGGCTGAATCGGGTCTGTTGGCATGTATGGTTGTACTACCACTGCCTCTTCCTTCTGCCCACAAGGGTATATTATATTGCCACAGCATCTCTTGCCAGTCCTGTATTGTTGGTTTGTTGCCCCTGCCCCCCTTTCCACTGTCCTCCATAGTCTGTTGTGCTGCCACTGCCCTTCCTGCCTACCCAGTGTGGTCAAATTTTTGCCTCTGCACCCTCCTACCTGCCTTCAATTTTCAGAGTCTGTGCCTCTGGCCTCTGCCTCTCAACAGTATCCTAATGAACAACTAGATTGCTAACATTCTATATTTATTACAAAAGTGTGGAACGCCTGACGTCATCTTGATGTAATCAAAACTGTAATACATAGAGCATTTCCTTTAGAAATTACATATATGAGAGGGTCTTATTTGCATCAAAATTATGGTTAGTGCTCTAAAAAACTAAAATGAGGACATATTTTCTGAGTTTTCAAATAGCGACAAAGCACTTTTAAATTATTTGTTATCTTTATGTTTTTTTATCCAGTTGACCACTTGATTAAATGTTGCACTTAGGGGAGAGGATGTGGTGTTGCTTCCAGACCTGCAGACTTTGCAACTGGGGAACCAGGTTTGAGTTTCTGCTTCAGCTCAACATTCTGTGATTCTGGTCAAATCACTTAATCTCCCCATGTCTACAACCAAAATGAATTTGATCTTGTGTGATGTAACCAATGCTCATGTAAAGCACTCCAATACCTAACAAGTCTACACTATATAAAACTGCAAAAACACAAAAAATAAGTGTTTTGCACACTTCTGTCATTGGGCTACATGTGGGCTACATCTGGGTGATATTTGGGCTACATTTGGGCTCTTTTGTCTCTGGTGGCCATCTTGGGAGACTTATTTGTTATGAAGTTTCCTAATTTCCTCATTTACTGCAGTCTCCTCAGTAGGAAATACTTTCAGTTTTTTACTTTGGTTCCATCAAGAAGGCATTCAGATGTGTCACACATTTGCCATAAATTCAGAATGTTAGCACTCTAGTTGCTCATTAGATCACTGTAGTAAAGCTACTGCTTACCAGGGAAGTCCGGAGCTGGTATTGAAAGTGCATGTTTCAGTCTGCATGTCAGAATGTTTTAATGAAATAGAAGAAGATTTGAGAAGTCATTCAAAATGTGCCCTAATTTTTCTTTCTGCAGCACTAATCATACTTTCTATGGCAAAATGAACCCCCTCGTTTTGTTCCTTTTTGAATTAAATGTTTTAAGAGTTACCACTTTATTCCAATCAAGATGGCTTCAGGTGTGCAATACGTTTGTCATAAGTAGGACTGTTAGCACTCTAGTTGTTCTTTAGAACACTCTGAGAAGCTGCAGTGGAACACAAAGGAATCAACTGACAGTCTCTGCCCTTGTTGGATGTACATGTTTTACTGAGAATGTCAGAGTTCATTCTCACATGACTGAGAAAGATAATGTAAATTTACAGAAAATATGCTCTCAGTTTAGCTTATAGATCACCTTCCAAACCTCTGTGGGAAAAGCATGAGAAAATAGTTTTCTCTCAAACATGATTCATGATATCACAGCAGAAGGCTTTTTCGCATGGTAAAATCACCTTAGAACACACCACAATTCCTAAAATGAGTATGGTACCATCAACAAATGATTTATAATGTAACTAAAGTCTTAAAACCTTCTATTAACTGCAATGCTTTTTAATGAGGTGCTATCATGTATATTGGTCCCAAGATGCCTGCCAACACGTCTTGGATGAAGTACTGACAGCCAATCAGATCTCACGATGAGATGTGTGGTTAGGCTCCGCCCAGATATATATGTGAGTTTGATTTTGATTTTCTCAGCAACTACTGAACGGATTCACACCATTTAAGCAAAAGGCATGACTCTGAACCAAGGTCTACCTTTCTGCCAAATTTGGTGTAATTCCGTTCAGCAGTTCGGGCTGTAGCTGCAGCTAAAGGTCCTATGGGAAATTGCATGGGGGAGACACATTTTGGGACTCCCCTTTTTTCTCAGCCCCGCTACACGAATCATCCCGAGACTTTCAGGATAGGAGCGGACCGGAGCTGGCCAAAAGTTTGGAAAATTTTGCGAAGATTCGTCAACGGGCGCCAAAGTTATTCCAAATAGAATGTTGCGGATTTCCTACGGAAAATAGGTCCTAACTATAACTACCTACTGGCGACCGCCAGTAGGTTATATATATATATATATATATATATATATATATATATATATATTCACTGAAAAAACCATAGGTTTCAGGGGTGTTATAGTTAGCTGGACTTTTCACTTGTACAAAACCATTGAAATTCCCCCGTTATAGTTAGTTCAGCTAACTATAACTCGCGCGCCCGCAATGCACTGCTGATGACGTCACATATTACATCACTCATGACATGGTCAGTGACATCACTCATGACATCACTGATGACATCTCAAATGACAAATCCTTGTGATAGAGTGGCAGACCTCCTCTCACCCTAATATAACCTTTGATACACACATTAAAAAATAGAGACTAAAATTTTCAAAACAATGGACATACCAATACCAGTTACAACAACCTCTTCAGTAATTCTAAGATCCACATACACATCCACTCATTCACCAACAGTCCTATACAGTCACTCATACATGTACTCACTCATCATATGTACTCATACACCTATACATCCTGTTACACAATGCCACTCATCCATAGAGTTACTCACACACATAGTCACTCATGCTAATAAAGAATCAAACATATATTTACTTGCATATACAGTTATACACACACCACCACACTTACTTCTACGGAAACTTACACATACTTAGTCTTTTAAACAATCACTTATAGAAACACATACTTATTCATACAGGAACTCTTTCAATCTCTCACTCTCACATATACTCACTTATATACACCAATAGTCACATATACTAGTTTAAAACATATGTAGTTACTCATAAAGACACTATTGAGACAGTCATTCACTCACTAACACACCCATACACACACTCATCCACCCATACAGTCCTGCACACATGCTGTCTTCAACACATACAAACAGTGAGTCACTCATTCATGCACCTATGCACTACGTAATACCCCCCACCGAACCATGTAGACACTCAGACTGATACTCAAAAAATCAACTAATAACCTATATAGACACCCATGTAGCTACTCACCAACCCATGCAGCCACTTATACACAAAGTGAGAGACTGATACAGATATTTACATATTTAAACATTACTCACTAAGCCATGTATTCACTATGAGACACTTAATCAGTCAGTTACACAATCAATTTTTCAAAAACAAATCATCCATTTAGACACTTATATACCCATTTATTCTTCCATCGACCTTGATATATACATATGTAAAACATATTTAATTTTCAGAAAAACAGACATTCACTGGATGATGTCATCAGTGATGTCATCAGTGATGTCATTTGAGATGTCATCAGTGATGTCATGAGTGATGTCACTGACCATGTCATGAGTGATGTAATATGTGATGTCATCAGCAGTGCATTGCGGGCGCGCGAGTTATAGTTAGCTGAACTAACTATAACGGGGGAATTTCAATGATTTTGTACAAGTGAAAAGTCCAGCTAACTATAACACCCCTGAAACCTATGTTTTTTTCTGTGAATTTCTGAGGTTTTTTAAGTGCTAATTCCTAACTATATCGTGCCTGAAACCTATGTTTTTTTCTGTGAATTTCAAAGGTTTTTTAAATGCTAATTTCTAACTATGCCTACAGAGATAGGACATGTGAAGAAAGAAGAAAAAATGCACAGAAAGAAAAAAAAGAAGTGCAGAAAGAAGCAACAGAAGTCCTCAAAGACGAAGAAAACTGCAGGAAGAAGGATAACATGCAGAAAGAATAAAAAGAAGAGCAGAAAGAACCCTTGTTGCAAAATCATCCTGTACCCTCAACTTTTTCAGACGGATACTGGTGGTAACTGAGTCTGACTAACCAGTCCTAGAGCCAGTGCTATGTTAAAAGACACTTAGAATACAGTGAAAACACCTACATACACTAGGGAACATTATGAGTTGGGGTCCCCCTGTGATTAGCATGACCTCCTCTGTAAGCCCCTAGTATATAATAGGGCAGGGGGATTTAAACTACCTCTTAAAACAGGCCACAGGGCGTTTTTGCACACGTTAACTCAGGCCCCGTCCCCTCCCTTCACCACTGTGTAAACACGCCCTGTGTCCGTTTCTAGTTAGGAGATTAAGTTCATTTGAATCCTGAGGGTCCCTAGGGTCCAACTAGCCCACTAGGTACCTCCAGTAAGTGCCACAGAGCTGCGTTGCAGAGAGGTGTAAAAAGTGGCACAGCCTGGACCACCGCTCTGCAATGCAGCTCAGTGGCGCTTACTGGAAGCACTTGGTGGGCTAGTTAGCCCCCAGGGGCCCTCAGTATTGAAGGGAAATTATATCCCCAATTTAAAACGTGCCATAGTGCGTGTTTGCACACGTCACCTCAGGCCCCGTCCCCTCCCTTCACCACTGTGTAAACGCGCCCTGTGGCTGTTCTAAGTTGAGAGATTAAGTCCCCTTGAATCCTAAGGGTCCCTAGGGTCAAACTAGACCACTAGGTACCTCCAGTAAGCGCCACAGAGCTGCGTTGCAGAGAGGTGTAAAAAGGGGCTTGGCCTCAGAACACCTGTCTGCAGCGCAGCTCCCTGGCGCATACTGGAGATGCCTGTTGGGCTAGTTGGCCCTCAGGGACCCTCAGTATTGAAGAGGAATTAATTCCCCAACTTACAACTCGCCAGGGGGCGCGTTTGCAGAGTGCTGCAAGGAGGGGGCGTGGCCTCCGGCACGATGCCAGTCTTTTATTTATTTAAATTTTTTAAGAAGGGGGGCTGTGTGGTTCCCCTTCTTATTCTAATTTATTGGCCCTGATGACCCCATCCCCCAGGGCCTGTCTCCTAATTATATTTTTTTGACCCCAATCCCCAGGGCCGGCCACTGTTTTTTATTATTTTAAAAAAATATATATTTATAGACACACCTAGGACATGCTGGACAAACCGTACGTACCTATCACCATGACGATTTGAGTGATATTTATTAAAAGGCGACTATGCATCCAATGAATCCACGTGGAATGTATTTACACCACTAGTGAAGCTCTGACATGTCTGATGCCCTACCGTGCCTAATCCCGGTAGACACCCTTGTCGTTTATTTATACAAACATGGGTAGCTATTGACGGGCACATTTAATACACATGCACACCAAGCCATTCAAAGGGGATTCGACAAAAATTCGACCAAAACTATGTAAGAAACCCCCCTCACGGTTAATAAAACACACATCCACTGCCGGATGTGTAATACTTTTTATTTTACTCTCTGGAAAGGGGACGAACATCACTTGAGAGTCACAGCGCGCTCCTGGCAGAGCCCAATGCTGTGTTACACCCACCATTGCCTGCCGAGTGCCACACACCTCTGTGTTGTATTCCACCAGCTAGTGCATATGCTATGACACTCTCTAGCCCATGTGCACTGTAACACCACCCCGTGAATATGTCATGCCACACTTGTTTTCGCACGGGTTATATTGCCCCATCTAACGTGCCTTCCTCGATGCCTATGTTATAACGCACAGTGCCATGCCATACATAGTACAATCTGGGATCCATATCTTTGTCACAGTGCATATGCAACGTTACACTCCCCAGCACATATTTTATATTACAACTTTAGAGACTAGTTAGGTTACACAACACTGCCCTGTGCATATTCCAAGGTGCACATCGCATAGCACGCGCTAGTGCCTGTGCTATCTCGCGCTCTCCAATGAATCTGTCATTGAGCACAATGTATTGCATATTATATTTCACGCCCGGTTCATCTTATATCACACTTTTTGGTGCATAGTTTATACCATACACTATATCTAGTTTTCATTTTCAATCGTGCTCTCAGGACTATGTTCTATATAACACTGTGTTCACCTACCCTTTTCACGGGCATTACATTTTGCGATAGGGGTGGAGGGTCAGGGGGTGTTTCTGCCAAGTGAGCCCGGAGTCACAGTCACAAACGTCCTCTTCTTCCTGAATAAAAGTGAGATTATGCTGCATACTTGTTCATATTTTAAGTAGTTCGCACAGACACACGTTTTAAAAACAATAAAGTTCCTAATACCCGCCTTCTCTGAACAGTTAGCTTGCTGCCCCATCCCCCTCCTCCCTATCCTCTGTTGTGTGAATCCATGGACTAGCCTCCTCCCTCCTGCCATGCATGGTTTGATGTGCTGCCACTGCCCTCAATTTAGTATGATGTACCAGTCCCCTCCTCCTGCCCTCCATTGCCCAATTCTATGCACCATCATTGACCTCCTGCTTAAACTCTGTGCTTAGCTTGCTGCCCCTATTCTCCTTCCCCCTGCCCTCCGATGTCTTTGTGCATGCCCCTGCTCCATCCTTTTTGCCCACCATGTTCCATGGACCTGCCACTCCTATATATTCTGAGTGTTCTGTTGAGCTGCCACTCCCCTCCCACCTGCCTAGCATTGTCAGATGACTGTAACCTGTCCCTGCCACCTCCACCCTGCCTGTCCACATGCCATGCCCCTATCCTCTTCCTCCTGTCCTACATGGTCCATTGTACTGCCACACCCTTCTGCCCTCCCTGGTCTGTTGTGCTGCAACTGCTCCTCCTACCTGCCCCGTGCGGTTTTTTGTGAGGCCCCTTCCCCTGAACTTTCTTGTCTGTGCACAGGTCCTGACCCTCCCTTCTATCCTCCATAGTCCTTTGTGCATGCCCCTGCACCCTCCTTCTTGCCCATCATAGCCATTGTGCTGCCACTAACCCTCCCACTTGCCATGCATGGTCTTCTGTGCTGCCATGGCCCCTCCCACCTTCCCTGTGTGGTCAGTTAGCTGCCCCTGACCCCCTCCCACCTTCCCTCCATGGTCTGTGTGTATGCCATCACAGTCTCACTGTTGCTCTTCATGGTGTGTCTTGCTTCTAGTGCCCATCCTGCCTGACCTCCATGGCTATCTTGCTGCTCCTGCCCTGCCCCCTTGCCCCCAGCCCTCTGTTTACATGTGCAGACCCCATCTCCCTCCCTCCTGGCTTGTCTGTTCCATTGTAATGCCCCTGATCCGTCCCTCCTGCCCTTTATGGTCTGTTATGCTGCAGCTTTCTCTCCTGTCTGTCCATTATGGTCAGCTAGCTACCATTGCCTCTTGCCCCTCTGTTCTCTGTTGTCCATGTGCATGGTCCTGTCCCCTCCCTCTTGCTTTCTATAGATTGTTGTGCTGCACTCCCGTCCCGCATGCCCTGTGTGGTGTATTGTGCTGCTGCAAACCCTGATGCCTGCCCTGCAGGGTCAGTTTGGTGCACCTCTCCATGTCCCTCCTGTCCTCTGTTATCCAAGTCCATGTCCCTACCCCATTTCCTTCCATGATCCAATGTACCATACTTGCGAACATTTTGAACTTGGTAAGAGGGAGATTTTGAAAAAAAACTGGGGTATTGATTTTCCCCTTTGAGTTACATTGAAAAAGAGGAGATTGTAGACAGGAGACAGATCAAATAAAGCCCATTTGAGCTTAAAAACATTGGACATTTCCTGGCTGAATCGGGTCTGTTGGCATGTATGGTTGTACTACCATTGCCTCTTCCTTCTGCCCACAATGGTCTATTACATTGCCACAGCCTCTCTGGCAAGTCCTGTATTGTTGGTTTGTTGCCTCTGCCCCCCTTTCCACTGCCCTCCATAGTCCGTTGTGCTGCCACGGCCCTTCCTGCCTGCTCAGTGTGGTTAAATTGTTGCCTTTGCACCCTCCTACCTGCCTTCAATTTTCAGAGTCCGTGCCCCTGGCCTCTGCCTCTCAACAGTATCCTAATGAACAACTAAATTGCTAACATTCTATATTTATTACATAAGTGTGGAACGCCTGACGTCATCTTGATGTAATCAAAACTGTAATACCTAGAGCATTTCGTTTAGAAATTACATATATGAGAGGGTCTTATTGGCATCAAAATTATGGTTAGTGCTCTAAAAGACTAAAATAAGGACATATTTTCTGAGTTTTCAAATAGCGACAAAGCACTTTTAAATTATTTGTTATCTTTATGTTTTTTTATCCAGTTGACCACTTGATTAAATGTTGTACTTAGGGAGAGGATGTGGTGTTACTTCCAGAACTGCAGACTTTGCAACAGGGGAGCCAGGTTGGAGTTTCTGCTTCAGCTCGACATTCTGTGATTCTGGTCAAATCACTTAGTCTCCCCATGTCTACAACCAAAATGAATTTGTTCTTGTGTGATGTAACCAATGCTCATGTAAAGCACTCCAATACCTGACAAGTCTGCACTATATAACACTGCAAAAACACAAAATAATAAGTGTTTTGCACACTTCTGTCATTGGGCTATATTTGGGCTACATCTGGGTGATTTTGGGCTACATTTGGGCTCTTTTGTCTCCGGTGGCCATCTTGGGAGATTTATTTTTTATGAAGTTTCCTAATTTCCTCATGTACTGCAGTCTCCTCAGTAGGAAATGCTTTCAGTTTTTTACTTTGATTCCATCATGAAGGTATTCCGATATGTCACACATTTGCCATAAATTCTGAAAGTTAGCACTCTAGTTGCTCATTAGATCACTGTAGTAAAACTACTGTTCACCATGGAAGTCTGCTCCTGGTATTAAAAGTGCATGTTTCAGTCTGCATGTCAGAATTATTTAATGAAATAGAAGAGGATTTGAGAAGTCACTCAAAATGTGCCCTCGTTTTCTTTCTTCAGCATTAATCATAATTTCTATGGCAAAATGAACCCCCTCATTGTGTTCCTTTCTTTTTAAATTGAATGTTTTAAGTGTTACCAGTTTATTCCAATCAAGATGGCTTCAGGTGTGCCATACTTTTGTCATAATGAAGACAGTAAGCGCTCTAGTTGTTTTTAAGAACACTCTGGGACATTCTGTCATTGGGCTATACTTGGGCTACATCTGGGTGATATTTGGGCTACATTTGGGCTCTTTTGTCTCTGGTGGCCATCTTGGGAGACTTATTTGTTATGAAGTTTCCTAATTTCCTCATTTACTGCAGTCTCCTCAGTAGGAAATACTTTCAGTTTTTTACTTTGATTCCATCAAGAAGGCATTCAGATGTGTCACACATTTGCCATAAATTCAGAATGTTAGCACTCTTTTTGCTCATTAGATCACTGTAGTAAAGCTACTGCTCACCAGGGAAAACTGCTGCTGGTATTGAAAGTGCATGTTTCAGTCTGCATGTCAGAATGTTTTAATGAAATAAAAGAGGATTTCAGAAGTCAAAATGTGCCCTAGTTTTTCTTTCTGCAGCACTAATCATACTTGTTATGGAAAAATGAAACCCCTCATTTTGTTCCTTTTTAAATTAAATGTTTTAAGAGTTACCACTTTAATCCAAGCAAGATGGCTTCAGGTGTGCCATACGTTTATCATAAGTAGGACTGTTAGCGCTCTAGTTGTTCTTTGGAACACTCTGGGAAGCTGCAGTAGAACACAAAGGAATCAACTGACAGTCTCTGCCCTTGTTGGATGTACATGTTTTACTGAGAATGTCAGACTTCATTCTCACATGACTGAGAAAGATAATGTGAATTTACAGAAAATAAGCTCTCAGTTTAGCTTATAGATCACCTTCCAAACCTCTGTGGGAAAAGCATGAGAAAATATTTTTCTCTCAATCATGATATCCCAGCAGAAGGCTTTTTCACATGGTGAAATCACCTTAGAACATACCACAATTCCTAAAATGAGTATGGTACCATCAACAAAAGATTTATAATGTAACTAAAGTCTTAAAACCTTCTATTAACTGCAATGCTTTTTAATGAGGTGTTATCATGTATATTGGTCCCAAGATGGCTGCCAACACTTCTTGGATGAAGTGCTGACAGCCAATCAGATCTCAGGATGAGATGTGTGGTTGGGCTCCGCCCACATATATATATATGATTTTACTTTTGATTTTCTCAGGAACTACTGAATAGATTGACACCAGACCTGCAAAAGGCACTTCCCTGAGCTGAGGACTACCTCTCTGCCAAATTTCAAGTAATTCTGTTCAGCCGTTCGGGCTGTACCTTGGACTAAAGGTCCCTATGGAAAATTGCATGGGGAAAACGCGTTTTGGGACCCCCTTTTTTCTCAGCCCTCGCTTGACGAATCCCCCCGAGACTTTCAGGGTAGGAGCGGAGCGGAGCGCCCCACTTATTTTGAAAATTTTGCGAGGATTCGTAAACCGGCGCCAAAGTTATTCCAAATAGAATGTTGCGGATTTCCTATGGAAACACGGTCCTAACTATAACTATCTACTGGCGACTGCCAGTAGATAATATATATATATATATATATATATATATATATATATATATCAGAATTTGTCTCCGTTACAGCCTCTACCTTTTAATTCCTCACATTGAGGCGAGGACACAGCAGCACAGCCAGGTTTCACAAAAATCCTTGTTTTTATTAATTAAACATCACCACCGGGTGTGCACACGAGACCAATGCATTTCAGCCGTAGCCTTCAACAGGGTCATAGAGTTTTACATGTGCAGGGAATGCTTTTAAAGGGACAATTCCCTTATCTCCACCACCATTAAAGACAAGCATTGGCATAGCCACTAGGTCTCGCCTTTGGGATCTTATGTGTTTAGCCAGAACTTTTGGCTATTTTGTAGAAAATTGTGGCTGCTGTGCATCATGTTGAAAAGTTATAATAAAAAAGTGTTAAGCATTTTTTGTTAACTTTATACACACCAAGACGCCATTATATACAACTGAACAACCTTGTTTATTATAATTTTTTTGTTATGGGGGAGTGGGACATAAATAACGGGGGAGTGGATGCAAAATGGTGGTGGTGAATAATGTTTGGTGCTCAGGTGGTGCCACTATATGGTGTGAATTGGAGGTACGTTTTGGATTGTGGAGTTGAAATATGTTGTTTGGTTGTGTAATTATGTGGTGTGTATTGGAAATGTGCGGAGTTGAATTGTGTGGTCTGGAACTGTGGTGTTGAGTGAAATTATGCTTAGTGAAATTGTGTCATGGTGTGGAGTGCATTTATGTTGACTGGTGGTATGTGGCATAGAGTGCATTTATGTGGAGTGTATTTATGTTGCCTTGAGTAGAGTGCAATTATGTGGCGTGTAATTATGTGGCACTGAGTGGTATTATGTCGAGTGCATTTATGTTGCATTGAGTAGAGTGTAATTATGTGGCGTGTAATTATGTGGCACTGAGTGGTATTATGTGGAGTGTATTTATGCTGCATTGAATAGTGTACTTGTGACGTGTGATTATGTGGTACTGAGTGGTATTATGTGGAGTGTATTTATGTTGCATTGAGTAGAGTGTAATTACATGGTGTGTAATTATTTGGTACCGAGTGGTATTATGTGGAGTGTATTTATATTGCATTGAGTAGATTTTAAATATTTGGCATGTTATTACGTGGCACTGAGTGGTATTATGTGGAGTGTAATTATGTTGCATTGAGTAGAATGTAATTATATGGCATGTAATTATGTGGCATTCAATGGTATTATGTGGAGTGTATGTTGCATTCACTAGAGTGTAATTATGTGGCGTGTAATTAGGTGGCACTAAGTGGTATTATTTGGAGTGTATGTTGCATTGAGTGCAGTGTAATTATGTAACATATAATTATGTGGCACTGAGTGGTATTATGTGGAGTGTATTTATGTTGCATTGAGTAGAGTGTAATTATGTGTCATGTAATTATGTGGCACTGAGTGGTATTCTGTGGAATGTACTTATGTTGCATTTAGTAGAGTGTAATTATGTGGCGTGTAATTATGTGGCACTGATTGGTATTATGTGGAGTGCATGTTGCATTGAGTAGAGTGTAATTATGTGGCGTGTAATTATGTGGCACTGAGTGGTAATATGTGGAGTGTTTTTATGTTGCATTGAGTAGAATAATTATGTGGCACTGAATGGTATTATGTGGAGTGTTTTAGTGTGCATTGATTAGAGTGTAAATATGTGGCACTGTATGGCATCATGTGGAGTGTTTTGTGTTGCATTGAGTAGAGTGTAATGATGTGCCGTGTAATTATGTGACACTGAGTGGTATTATGTGGAGTGTTTTTATGTTGCATTGAGTAGAGTGTAAATGTGGCGTGTAATTTTGTGGGACTGAGTGGTATTATGTGAAAACGCTATAAGAGGCTGGGGAATAAGAGCTATGCAAGAGGCCCTCACCTAGGGCAGCGCATGCGCGCTGCGCTAGGCTCGACCTAACACTGACTAGACTGCTGACTTCCTTTCAGTTATAACAATAATCATTCTAATGTATTGATTATTTCTGTGGATCTCCCACAACCAATCTCACAATTAGTTGAATGTGCATTTGTGTACAGATTTTTATTCTACTTTTGTAAAAAAAAAATTTTCCTTGATTGTTAGGTCTCGCCTGACCCAGCGCATGCGCTGGTCTGGCGAGACTTATTGAGAGGGCTCCAAAAAGTGCTACCAGGCCAGCCTAGAGGTACAGTGCATGTGCGCAGGGCGCGCGCACCGCGCTTTACCGCAATTACTTTCACTTTGATGTTTGATCGTGATCCAGATCGCGATCACTTTAACTTTCGCGACCGCATGGCCGCTTTGCATAGCCAATAGGTCTCGCTTTTGGGACCTTATAAGTATTTAGTTATGCAACTGTTGCATGGCTAAACACTTATAAGGTCCCAAAGGTGAGACCTATTGGCTATGCCAATGCTTGTTATACTTTTTATCTGGATTTACTGTAAGGTACCCTCTTTTAACTGCAAAAGACACATTTGTATAACCATAAGGAAGATGTAATTTAAAAAAATAAAGGTGAGAATGAAATTAAGATTTAGAAATGGGAGAGGATTAAAAGGTTAGAGAGGTGGAGACCTGAGTTTCAAATACATATCCTTACAAGTTTTTTTTTCTTTCTTCATTTTTTGGATGTTATTTTTCTATTTTACACTGCCATATCAGTGTCTCTTCATTGAAATCATAATATAAATAAAAATTGGGAATGGCTTTATCAAATCAGTGTCTGTCTCTATTTCATCAATCTATATATCTCTTTAACCTTCTTTTCTGTTTTTCTTTCCTGTTCACAATGCACGTTCACTCTTATGTATAAGGAGTAACAGACACACAGAATAGTGTATAGTACTGTACCTCTTGACAGTTAAATCAATGAGGACATTGTTCCCTGTTGGCGGTGAAACAAAAATGCCGATCACCTGCTCAACATAGGTGGAGATAGAGGGAAGAGTGTAAAGAGAGGGGGGGGGAAAGAGGAGGGGGACAGGGAGAGGGGGATAGAGGGGGGATGAAAAGAGGCAAAGAGAAATTTCCCCAGTCTCAAGGATCCACTCCTGAAGGGGAGGACTCTATGTAGCCTCTCGTAAGCCCTCACACACCCCGAGGGATGTCTTGCTTCATCATTGGGCTTGTTGTTGCTCCTCGTCGGGCCGGCGCTGCAATGCCCGACGGTCCCCCGAAGGGTCTCTCTATCGGAGGTCTTATAAAGAGAAAAGCCGTCAGGTGAATGCGGGTATGTGGGCAAAAAAGCAGTGAGGTGGATCCGAGAGGTAAGTGGTTGAGTGCGTGCAAGGTGTGTGGAGTAAAAATGCCTAGGGATGTCCAAAAAAGTGAATTTTAATAATATGGAGTCTCTGGCAGATTAAAAAGACCAGAAGGTCACGGGGTCACTAATCAGCGCAAGGTGCTGTTGTGACTTTAATACAAGGTCGACATGTTTCACGCCTGGGATGCCCGGACGGGTCAGTGGCGTTTCATCAGGACCGTGGAGAAGTGAAAGGTAGTGCACGGTGAGGACGGGAGTGCCAGAGATTGGAAGGGTAACTCACGTCTAAGAAAAGGTTAAAAGAGGTACGGGGCTGCGGGGTACAGTGACCTGGTCAGCAAGAACAAAAAGAACGTACCAAACTAGTGTAACCTGTAGGGGAAATAAACGGGAGGGGAGAAGAGCGAGGGGTAGGGAAGAGGGGGGGTAAAAGAAGGAGGGAGGGGTGACAAGACACACATGAATGGTTTAGACAGAACTGGTACATATACACACAGTTATCACGAGAGAGCACAGCAAAGACCTGTCTGTGACCCCGAATACCATTCGCATGGTGATAGTGCGGTCACCCCGGTGACCATGTCAACAAGAACGTACAGGAGTGACGTGTCAGGCGTCCAGCATCAATCTCATGCACATTCAGCTAATACAATTGTAGAGTATCTCCCATGTGTTGAGGAGGGGTGCAGGGCGGGGACCAACACCCATTGAGAAAATGACTGTATAAATCTCAACATTATAGCTGAAGTCAAAGGGAACATAGGTGGCAGAGTGAGCGGCACGTATGTTCGTGGACAAAGCCCAGGCATAGATAATCTATATATAGCGGGCAGAAAAATGAAATAGGAACGCACCACATCGCCAGGTAACAGACCCACTAGACTAATGGGGGGTGGGTCGTGGCAGGACCTGACAGCTCAGACAGCGAGCGAACACTCAGTAATAGTATCACTAGAAAACTAAAAGGTATATGCCAAGAAACGTGAAGATGTACAAATACATGAAACTGGTATAACGAAGAGCAAGGTGCCCCCATCCTTACCCTCGTATTTCTGAACGGGGCTGCATAGGATCCGCCGAGGCTGCCAGCGCCCTATTTGCTGGAGGGACCAAACAGAGCGTAAAAAGGTTAAGGGAGGGGACCCTGCGTGAGGGTAGACTGCGCATATGTGATGGTCCCTGTAGGATCCTGTCTGCGAGTACTCACGGTTGCGTCGGGGGCCGGCTCAGTCTGCACCTACCCACTGCCAGCGGCTGCCTGGAGATAGTGTCCGTTGCCAGCAGGTATCAATTTAAGGCGTCGGAAAAAAGGGGGAGTGAACCACTTCCTGTTCGAGGGCCGGGGGCTGTGCGCATGCCGTGTCTTGCTCATGCGTGGGCGAGTGTGTCCTGGGGTGTGCGCATGCGTAAAGTGAAAACGTGGGAGCAAGCGAAGTGCGCATGCGATATTAATTCCACATAGTGCCCTGCTCGTGGATGGTTTGTACATGAGTGATTCTAAAGGGCTTGTGGGCCCCAGATGTGCCCCGGATAGGACCATAGCTGAAAAAGGGTGGCATGTACAGGTACCCCGGACAGGGTGTGTCCCGCACTCAACAATGAGGGGACCGCGGGCTCCTACTCCTAGAAAAATCCTAAAGGGAGGGCCATAAGTATCATAAAGATACATCGGTGTATTAAATAGTATCCTCTAGGCCACTAGGTTATATCCATGCTTGATTACAGTTCCCCCCTGCGTATTCTATCACTCGCTCGTGTGTAATGAGGAGTGTCCACCGGAGCGAGAGTGTGTGTCAGTTGTGTGTTACAGTTCTACCCAGGGTATCTCATCATTGAGTCCCTGCGTGTTAGTACGGAGACGGAACACCCAACGTTGTTCCTGGCGTAATAAGGCTTGAGCATTCCAGAAGGGTCTGGACTCTAGTATGGTCCATGCCAGTTGTTCGCTGGTATGCCCATGGTCAAGGAAGTGGTTGGTGAGTTTCGTGGCTGTCCGTCCGCGACGGATGGTACTCTTGTGTTCGCTGATGCGGACTTTAATGGGACGTGAGGTCATGCCGACATACTTTAAGCCACATGGGCATGTAATGAGGTAGACGCAGTTCTTGGTGTTGCAATTAGAGTGTCCTCGTTGTTCCCATGTAAAGTTGTCCAAAGTGAGTTGCTTACTGTGCGTGGTCGTAGAACAAGCGTGGCAATTTCCACATGGATAGTGGCCTGACACAGGGGTCACGTTCCACAGTGTGCTGTTGGGTTGGTCCTGTCTACGTTGCAGTGGTCGTGTGTTGACCAGTCTGTCACGTAGGTTCGCTGTTCTTTTAAATGCGAAGCGTGGTAATTCTAGGTTCAGTGTGTCGGTGTTCAAAATCTTCCAGTTCCGTTTTATGATCTGTCTGATTTTGTTGGACTGGGGTGTAAAAGTGGTGACGCATGTGATGGACTCGCTGGGTGTCTTGGTTCTGGTTTCCAAAAGTGTGTCTCTGTGGTTATTTCGGGCTCTTTTTCTTGCGTGTCTGACTACCCTCTTGGGGTAGTGTCTGTCCAGGAGGTTTTCCTCTAGGTGGTTAGCTTCGTTCCCATAATCCTGACTGGTTGAGCAGTTCCGTCGTATGCGTAGGAATTGTCCGTACGGGAGATTCTCCCGAAGGGCTTTGGGGTGGTGGCTGTTAAAATCTAGGAGACTATTACGGTCTGTCGGTTTTTTGTGTAGTGTGGTCCTCAGGGTGTCGTCCTCGAGAATGATCAAGAGGTCCAGAAAGGGGATTGAGGTGTCGCTCATGGTCCCCGTGAATCGAAGGTGTGGGTTCAGTCCATTAACCCATTCCAGGAAGGTTTCGCAGGATGTTCTGGTGCCCTTCCAGAAGATCAAAATGCCATCTATGTATCGCTTCCATGTGATGATGTTGTGCTTGTATGGGTTTGTGTCTGGAAAGATGTGGCTATTCTCGAACGAGGCCATGTACAGCCCCGCCAGACTCGGCGCGAAGGTACTACCCATGCTGGTACCTTGTACCTGATGGAAGATTGAGGTTTTATACATAAAGAAATTCTCTTTCAGGGCTAGTGAGATTAGATCCATGATGAAGGCCACTGGAGTATTGGTAAGAGGTTCCATCCCTTGGAGTAGGTCGCTGACTACCTCAATGGTGGCGTCTTGAGGGATGTTGGTATATAGCGCCTCTACATCCATGGTGAGGAGAAGGTCAATGGGTTCCATATTTTCTTGGTTGATTCTTTCTATGAGATTGAGAACGTCTCGTGTGTCCTTGAGGTACGCGGTGGTGTTCTGTACCAGAGGACGAAGAAAATAATCGCTGAATTGGCTCAGTGGTTCCAGGAGGGAGTTGATGCCCGAAACAATGGGTCTCCCTGGAGGTGGGGTGACCCCCTTATGTATTTTGGGGAGGATGTAAAAGTAAGGTGTTCTGGGGTCATCATTGATCAAAAATGCCGCTTCCTGGGGGGAGATCCACCCCTCTGTGCTAGCCTCGTTGACCAATATCCTGATTCTTTTAGACAGATCTTCTGTGGGGTCTTGATTCAGTCTGCGATAGTATTTGGTGTTCCTTAGTTGTTTCTCACATTCAGCTTCGTAGTCAGTGATGTCCAAGAGGACAGTAGCGCCCCCTTTGTCTGCCGGCTTTATGATGATCGTCTCATCTCTTCTGAGTGATTCCAAAGCCTGGCGATTCTTGCTAGGGAGGTTGTTATATGTAGGCCCTTTGATAAGTTGAGTCGTCTCTTTCAGTACGGCCTTCTCAAAGGTAAGGACCTCTGGTGGTACCATGGAGGAGGTAGGTGTAAACTTGAATGGGGGTCTGAGGCCGGTGTCATCTCTGTCCTGAGGTGGTTTATCCAAGAAGAATGCCTGCAGTCGAATTTTCCTGAATAGTTGGTGTAGTTCCTGATTCATCCTGAAGTCGTCTTCCTTTGGGGTAGGAACGAAACCGAGGCCCAATTCGAGCGTCGAGGTTTCCTCTGCATTCAGCAGTCTCTTGGAAAGGTTGACAATCAAGGTCTTTGATTTGTCATGCTCCTGGTTTGTCGCTGGGGTTGCTGGTGTTGTGGTTGTCCGGCGTCTTGCCATTGGACCTGCTTCTGACCTCTTCTTCTCCCTCTGCCTCGCCCCCTGCCTCTGTACTGAAAAGGAGGAGGTGGGTTCGGGAAGAATGGTTGGGGGTAACCAGGCTGTGCATAGCCTGGTTGTGGTCCGTTGAAGGCAGGATACCACATTGGGCCTTGGGGCGGATAGGGGAGATGATGGAAGCCATACGGGTTGGGTGTCACATGTTGGGGCGGTGGGAGAAGACCCTGTTGTTTCGTGGCTCTCCCCCAGCTTCTATCGCTTGAGTTACTGTAGGACGACTGCCCTGAGTGATTAGATGAAGTCGAGCCATTTTCCGAGAGGGCATCGTTGTCTGTGGTTTGATAGTCCTCTGTGATGTACGGGTATACTTTTTCCCTGTCGAATTTTTTGACATCTTTCTGGAGTTTTGTAATTTTTTGTTGTAGCAGGTAGTCACGGTGTTCATTCATCTCGCTATTAATCTCTGCGAGACGTGTTTTGTACGATGATATGTTGATCCCTGTTTTCAACCCATCTTCAGAGATCTTGATCTTGATGATCAGGGCTTCTGACAAGCGTTTTGCTGTGCTGATGATCAGTATGAGCCAATCACGAGTGCACTTCCAAGCAATCTGACTCCATTCCCTCTTGAAAACCGGATCGTCTAGGAAGATGCGAGGGGCTGTTCGTACAATGAGGCCATTGGGGGCCGCATTAGCCCTAAGGTATGCGGTCATAATTTGGCCATGGAGAGTAACCTTGACCAGTGTTCTCTTAAGAGTTGTTAGTGAGTTCCAGTCTCCTTGGGTGCTGGAACAAGCCATATTCCCGTCTGTGTCGAGTATAGACGGTGTTCTCAGAATTTCAGAGACGACGTCTTCGCCAAACGCGAGACCTAGGGTGTCCCCTATGTTAGGTGTTGACATGTTCACAATGTATTGGTGTGGGGCCTAAAGAAGGGGGGGGGGGGAAGGGGGAAGAGAGGAGAGGGGTGGAAAAAGAGAGAGATGAGATAGTAAATAGAAAGGTCCCTCGGCTGGGCCGCCGTGCAAATACTCAGTCAAAAAAAGGAGAGGGGGACCAGGAGCTAGTTGTGGTCCAATGTCCGTGCTCCACTCATGACAGTTAAATCAATGAGGACATTGTTCCCTGTTGGCGGTGAAACAAAAATGCCGATCACCTGCTCAACATAGGTGGAGATAGAGGGAAGAGTGTAAAGAGAGGGGGGGGGAAAGAGGAGGGGGACAGGGAGAGGGGGATAGAGGGGGGATGAAAAGAGGCAAAGAGAAATTTCCCCAGTCTCAAGGATCCACTCCTGAAGGGGAGGACTCTATGTAGCCTCTCGTAAGCCCTCACACACCCCGAGGGATGTCTTGCTTCATCATTGGGCTTGTTGTTGCTCCTCGTCGGGCCGGCGCTGCAATGCCCGACGGTCCCCCGAAGGGTCTCTCTATCGGAGGTCTTATAAAGAGAAAAGCCGTCAGGTGAATGCGGGTATGTGGGCAAAAAAGCAGTGAGGTGGATCCGAGAGGTAAGTGGTTGAGTGCGTGCAAGGTGTGTGGAGTAAAAATGCCTAGGGATGTCCAAAAAAGTGAATTTTAATAATATGGAGTCTCTGGCAGATTAAAAAGACCAGAAGGTCACGGGGTCACTAATCAGCGCAAGGTGCTGTTGTGACTTTAATACAAGGTCGACATGTTTCACGCCTGGGATGCCCGGACGGGTCAGTGGCGTTTCATCAGGACCGTGGAGAAGTGAAAGGTAGTGCACGGTGAGGACGGGAGTGCCAGAGATTGGAAGGGTAACTCACGTCTAAGAAAAGGTTAAAAGAGGTACGGGGCTGCGGGGTACAGTGACCTGGTCAGCAAGAACAAAAAGAACGTACCAAACTAGTGTAACCTGTAGGGGAAATAAACGGGAGGGGAGAAGAGCGAGGGGTAGGGAAGAGGGGGGGTAAAAGAAGGAGGGAGGGGTGACAAGACACACATGAATGGTTTAGACAGAACTGGTACATATACACACAGTTATCACGAGAGAGCACAGCAAAGACCTGTCTGTGACCCCGAATACCATTCGCATGGTGATAGTGCGGTCACCCCGGTGACCATGTCAACAAGAACGTACATGAGTGACGTGTCAGGCGTCCAGCATCAATCTCATGCACATTCAGCTAATACAATTGTAGAGTATCTCCCATGTGTTGAGGAGGGGTGCAGGGCGGGGACCAACACCCATTGAGAAAATGACTGTATAAATCTCAACATTATAGCTGAAGTCAAAGGGAACATAGGTGGCAGAGTGAGCGGCACGTATGTTCGTGGACAAAGCCCAGGCATAGATAATCTATATATAGCGGGCAGAAAAATGAAATAGGAACGCACCACATCGCCAGGTAACAGACCCACTAGACTAATGGGGGGTGGGTCGTGGCAGGACCTGACAGCTCAGACAGCGAGCGAACACTCAGTAATAGTATCACTAGAAAACTAAAAGGTATATGCCAAGAAACGTGAAGATGTACAAATACATGAAACTGGTATAACGAAGAGCAAGGTGCCCCCATCCTTACCCTCGTATTTCTGAACTGGGCTGCATAGGATCCGCCGAGGCTGCCAGCGCCCTATTTGCTGGAGGGACCAAACAGAGCGTAAAAAGGTTAAGGGAGGGGACCCTGCGTGAGGGTAGACTGCGCATATGTGATGGTCCCTGTAGGATCCTGTCTGCGAGTACTCACGGTTGCGTCGGGGGCCGGCTCAGTCTGCACCTACCCACTGCCAGCGGCTGCCTGGAGATAGTGTCCGTTGCCAGCAGGTATCAATTTAAGGCGTCGGAAAAAAGGGGGAGTGAACCACTTCCTGTTCGAGGGCCGGGGGCTGTGCGCATGCCGTGTCTTGCTCATGCGTGGGCGAGTGTGTCCTGGGGTGTGCGCATGCGTAAAGTGAAAACGTGGGAGCAAGCGAAGTGCGCATGCGATATTAATTCCACATAGTGCCCTGCTCGTGGATGGTTTGTACATGAGTGATTCTAAAGGGCTTGTGGGCCCCAGATGTGCCCCGGATAGGACCATAGCTGAAAAAGGGTGGCATGTTCAGGTACCCCGGACAGGGTGTGTCCCGCACTCAACAATGAGGGGACCGCGGGCTCCTACTCCTAGAAAAATCCTAAAGGGAGGGCCATAAGTATCATAAAGATACATCGGTGTATTAAATAGTATCCTCTAGGCCACTAGGTTATATCCATGCTTGATTACAGTTCCCCCCTGCGTATTCTATCACTCGCTCGTGTGTAATGAGGAGTGTCCACCGGAGCGAGAGTGTGTGTCAGTTGTGTGTTACAGTTCTACCCAGGGTATCTCATCATTGAGTCCCTGCGTGTTAGTACGGAGACGGAACACCCAACGTTGTTCCTGGCGTAATAAGGCTTGAGCATTCCAGAAGGGTCTGGACTCTAGTATGGTCCATGCCAGTTGTTCGCTGGTATGCCCATGGTCAAGGAAGTGGTTGGTGAGTTTCGTGGCTGTCCGTCCGCGACGGATGGTACTCTTGTGTTCGCTGATGCGGACTTTAATGGGACGTGAGGTCATGCCGACATACTTTAAGCCACATGGGCATGTAATGAGGTAGACGCAGTTCTTGGTGTTGCAATTAGAGTGTCCTCGTTGTTCCCATGTAAAGTTGTCCAAAGTGAGTTGCTTACTGTGCGTGGTCGTAGAACAAGCGTGGCAATTTCCACATGGATAGTGGCCTGACACAGGGGTCACGTTCCACAGTGTGCTGTTGGGTTGGTCCTGTCTACGTTGCAGTGGTCGTGTGTTGACCAGTCTGTCACGTAGGTTCGCTGTTCTTTTAAATGCGAAGCGTGGTAATTCTAGGTTCAGTGTGTCGGTGTTCAAAATCTTCCAGTTCCGTTTTATGATCTGTCTGATTTTGTTGGACTGGGGTGTAAAAGTGGTGACGCATGTGATGGACTCGCTGGGTGTCTTGGTTCTGGTTTCCAAAAGTGTGTCTCTGTGGTTATTTCGGGCTCTTTTTCTTGCGTGTCTGACTACCCTCTTGGGGTAGTGTCTGTCCAGGAGGTTTTCCTCTAGGTGGTTAGCTTCGTTCTCATAATCCTGACTGGTTGAGCAGTTCCGTCGTATGCGTAGGAATTGTCCGTACGGGAGATTCTCCCGAAGGGCTTTGGGGTGGTGGCTGTTAAAATCTAGGAGACTATTACGGTCTGTCGGTTTTTTGTGTAGTGTGGTCCTCAGGGTGTCGTCCTCGAGAATGATCAAGAGGTCCAGAAAGGGGATTGAGGTGTCGCTCATGGTCCCCGTGAATCGAAGGTGTGGGTTCAGTCCATTAACCCATTCCAGGAAGGTTTCGCAGGATGTTCTGGTGCCCTTCCAGAAGATCAAAATGTCATCTATGTATCGCTTCCATGTGATGATGTTGTGCTTGTATGGGTTTGTGTCTGGAAAGATGTGTCTATTCTCGAACGAGGCCATGTAAGCAACTCACTTTGGACAACTTTACTTGGGAACAACGAGGACACTCTAATTGCAACACCAAGAACTGCGTCTACCTCATTACATGCCCATGTGGCTTAAAGTATGTCGGCATGACCTCACGTCCCATTAAAGTCCGCATCAGCAAACACAAGAGTACCATCCGTCGCAGACGGACAGCCACGAAACTCACCAACCACTTCCTTGACCATGGGCATACCAGCGAACAACTGGCATGGACCATACTAGAGTCCAGACCCTTCTGGAATGCTCAAGCCTTATTACGCCAGGAACAACGTTGGGTGTTCCGTCTCCGTACTAACACGCAGGGACTCAATGATGAGATACCCTGGGTAGAACTGTAACACACAACTGACACACACTCTCGCTCCGGTGGACACTCCTCATTACACACGAGCGAGTGATAGAATACGCAGGGGGGAACTGTAATCAAGCATGGATATAACTTAGTGGCCTAGAGGATACTATTTAATACACCGATGTATCTTTATGATACTTATGGCCCTCCCTTTAGGATTTTTCTAGGAGTAGGAGCCCGCGGTCCCCTCATTGTTGAGTGCGGGACACACCCTGTCCGGGGTACCTGTACATGCCACCCTTTTTCAGCTATGGTCCTATCCGGGGCACATCTGGGGCCCACAAGCCCTTTAGAATCACTCATGTACAAACCATCCACGAGCAGGGCACTATGTGCGCACTTCGCTTGCTCCCACGTTTTCACTTTACGCATGCGCACACCCCAGGACACACTCGCCCACGCATGAGCAAGACACGGCATGCGCACAGCCCCCGGCCCTCGAACAGGAAGTGGTTCACTCCCCCTTTTTTCCGACGCCTTAAATTGATACCTGCTGGCAACGGACACTATCTCCAGGCAGCCGCTGGCAGTGGGTAGGTGCAGACTGAGCCGGCCCCCGACGCAACCGTGAGTACTCGCAGACAGGATCCTACAGGGACCATCACATATGCGCAGTCTACCCTCACGCAGGGTCCCCTCCCTTAACCTTTTTACGCTCTGTTTGGTCCCTCCAGCAAATAGGGCGCTGGCAGCCTCGGCGGATCCTATGCAGCCCCGTTCAGAAATACGAGGGTAAGGATGGGGGCACCTTGCTCTTCGTTATACCAGTTTCATGTATTTGTACATCTTCACGTTTCTTGGCATATACCTTTTAGTTTTCTAGTGATACTATTACTGAGTGTTCGCTCGCTGTCTGAGCTGTCAGGTCCTGCCACGACCCACCCCCCATTAGTCTAGTGGGTCTGTTACCTGGCGATGTGGTGCGTTCCTATTTCATTTTTCTGCCCGCTATATATAGATTATCTATGCCTGGGCTTTGTCCACGAACATACGTGCCGCTCACTCTGCCACCTATGTTCCCTTTGACTTCAGCTATAATGTTGAGATTTATACAGTCATTTTCTCAATGGGTGTTGGTCCCCGCCCTGCACCCCTCCTCAACACATGGGAGATACTCTACAATTGTATTAGCTGAATGTGCATGAGATTGATGCTGGACGCCTGACACGTCACTCATGTACGTTCTTGTTGACATGGTCACCGGGGTGACCGCACTATCACCATGCGAATGGTATTCGGGGTCACAGACAGGTCTTTGCTGTGCTCTCTCGTGATAACTGTGTGTATATGTACCAGTTCTGTCTAAACCATTCATGTGTGTCTTGTCACCCCTCCCTCCTTCTTTTACCCCCCCTCTTCCCTACCCCTCGCTCTTCTCCCCTCCCGTTTATTTCCCCTACAGGTTACACTAGTTTGGTACGTTCTTTTTGTTCTTGCTGACCAGGTCACTGTACCCCGCAGCCCCGTACCTCTTTTAACCTTTTCTTAGACGTGAGTTACCCTTCCAATCTCTGGCACTCCCGTCCTCACCGTGCACTACCTTTCACTTCTCCACGGTCCTGATGAAACGCCACTGACCCGTCCGGGCATCCCAGGCGTGAAACATGTCGACCTTGTATTAAAGTCACAACAGCACCTTGCGCTGATTAGTGACCCCGTGACCTTCTGGTCTTTTTAATCTGCCAGAGACTCCATATTATTAAAATTCACTTTTTTGGACATCCCTAGGCATTTTTACTCCACACACCTTGCACGCACTCAACCACTTACCTCTCGGATCCACCTCACTGCTTTTTTGCCCACATACCCGCATTCACCTGACGGCTTTTCTCTTTATAAGACCTCCGATAGAGAGACCCTTCGGGGGACCGTCGGGCATTGCAGCGCCGGCCCGACGAGGAGCAACAACAAGCCCAATGATGAAGCAAGACATCCCTCGGGGTGTGTGAGGGCTTACGAGAGGCTACATAGAGTCCTCCCCTTCAGGAGTGGATCCTTGAGACTGGGGAAATTTCTCTTTGCCTCTTTTCATCCCCCCTCTATCCCCCTCTCCCTGTCCCCCTCCTCTTCCCCCCCCCCCCTCTCTTTACACTCTTCCCTCTATCTCCACCTATGTTGAGCAGGTGATCGGCATTTTTGTTTCACCGCCAACAGGGAACAATGTCCTCATTGATTTAACTGTCATGAGTGGAGCACGGACATTGGACCACAACTAGCTCCTGGTCCCCCTCTCCTTTTTTTGACTTAGTACTGTACCTCACCAGGTTTTGGTAATAAATTGCAATTAAATTGTAAACATTTTCTCTCCTCTGCAAAATCACTTATACTATTCTCTCTCACAAAGCAGCCCCTTGTGTAGGGTTTCTTTATGGTGCTGATTTTAATCAGCATTCATCAGTATGGAAGCATATTTAATCCTCTGCCGAAAATCCTCAGTAGAACATTTCTAGAGCTACATATTATCGTGGGCAATTTTTTCTTCTAAATGTAGTTTATGATCTTCAATGGAAATTTGCATGCAATGCTTTACCTATTACTTATTTTGTCACCAAGCAGTATTTTACCCCACGGTCAAAGGAGAGAGGAGAAAAGACAGATGTATATTAAAAAATCTCCTCCTAGACTTAAAGAGTAACATATAGTACTGTGTCTGATGAAATTCTATTAATAAATTGCTTTTTCATTGTAAACAATTTAATTCTTCTCTAGAGAGCCACGGCTAGTGTTCTTTCTCAAGAACAGTCCTTTATCCAAATTTGCCTAAAGTGCTAATCTTTATAAACACTCCTATGTGAAAAGAAGGCATTTGAACTTGTGCAAAAAATCACAGATAATATCTATTTGGAAAAATCCCATAGCCCAATATTTTTCATTATTAGCCTCCTGAGTAGAATTACCATCCTCTGTGCAAATTTGCATATAGTGCTTTGCTTTGGTTCTCATCCCATATATATAATGAAAATGAATGTGTATTGTTTAGTTAGTTAAAACCTTAACAATTTATATATATAATATTATATAATATTCACTGCCCACTGCTAATCTCGTCCCATAATGCGTTGCAGAGCCTTTGGTTGGGATTGTATTTTTACCCATAACTGTGCTTGGGGTGGGACCACCACCGAATCGTCCAGCAAGATGTGCTCTTTGTTTTCAAGGCATCTGCTTGGTTGTCTCCTTAGGCTAGGGAGGATCCCAAAATCATCACCTCTCTCATTGCTTGCTAAAAAATTTTTTTCCCTTTTGTGAAATGACTATATGCATTTTAGCATGTAAAGACAGAGATACTTGTTATTTTACCAAAAGTATATGAGGTCTCTGTTTTATTAATTGGGAGTCCAATGGAGCGAATTCGCGGGTAGTACTCTGCCAACTACATCCACCCTTAGTTAATAGCTGAAGTGGACTGGCCCTGTGCCCCATGTTGGTTGCAGCGGTGGGTGGAAGCAAATTATGAATGACACTTCAGAAGACCAATGGATAAAGTGGTCTGATGGAAAGCCGATGTAAGTAAATGTGCATAGTATATATTTCCATGAACAACAAGAGTTCTTGGCTGGTGTGAGATCTAAAATCACTCAGATAAAATGTGACTGGATCTTCTCCGTATGCATGAGTAAAATCAGTCAGTAGAAAATCTGCCTTCACCGAGACAGTGTTTGTCACGCACTGGGAGTAAATTATTTGGGACAAGCAGCAAGAGAACCAAATTCAAACAGGCAACTATTAATCACAAAACTATTCAGTAAACTAGGTGTTACCACAGTGCTCCATTTTGACAAGACCTCTTTTTTTCCAGTTCTCTTTTTTCATACACAAATCATTGTGCTCAACTCTATTGGCCCAATTGGTTCAAAAGAAGCAAACCGAGACTTGAACCCCAAAAGTACAGCTGGGTGTCAATGAGTGCCTCGGACTGTAAAATTGGGGTGACAAGCAGGTGGATCTCATACCCGTCCCCCTTCTTCCCTTGTCTGGGTTTGTGGGACGTTGGCCTGGTATATGCTGACCACTAATTAAAGTGGGCACCTTGCCCCAGTCCAAACAACCCTTATGGTGATTTAAGAGGTCAAAGATAACCTTAGAAAGCTATCCAAGTGGTAGCTGTGGAGAGCAGCCTTCAGGCTTAGTCTTGAAGGAATGTTAAGCAGCTTGTTTTACCAGAATGTAATCTTATAGTATTGGTTAAATGAAAGGAGAACCAAACAGTAGTTATAAAAATATGTATTTATTAATATAACACTATCTAGTGCAACACAGTATCTCTTACACGGAGATAATCACAAAACACATAATACTTAAGCACAGAAACAACAGTAAATAGCACTAATACACAGTGGGCCCCATGGGGTACCAAACCATATACTAAGAAAGTGGTATAAAAACCACGACTCAAGTCAAGGCAGTGTAGAGAGGACGTAGACTCCCTGGGACCCCAAGGAACCACCCAAGGTGAGTAAATAGGGACCCCAGTGCAGTGTGGGAACACAACCGCGTGCTCCTTACAATTCTATGGAAAAGTCGCGGTTGAAGTCTTAGAATTTAAGGACCCTTCCCAGTGGACTTCGAAGAAACCCAGTGGAAGACAGAAGGTTGGAGAGCCACCCCACCCATAGATACCGATGTACCCAAGTTACCTATCCCAGTGAATCCGGGTGCATAGGTCTGAAGTGGCATCAGAAACCTCCACCGAACCCAATGGAGGACTTTGAAGAAGAGCCGCTGCTGGAAGGAAGAAAAGTGTCCGTTGGAATGCAAAGGTGGATTCTTGTCAAAGAGTACCTGAAAGCAGACGGGACAGAGTCTGGGTCACTCAGGAGTGACCAGCGGCTCGGTAGACGAATGCCCACCGATGTCGGGTGCTTCAGGTGTGTTGAAAGAGTCCTTGACTCTGCAGCTACGGAGACCAGGAGATGTCGTGGATGACCAGCAGTGGGATATGAGCTGTCCCACAAAGGATGCCTCTGGTGTTTTGTGAGTAGGGATCTCTGAGAATAGCACGACTGAACTACTCAGATTCTACTGTTAAATAAGTACCCAACCAACGCTGGCGGGGCCATGTCGCGTAGTTTCTATATACCCTGTACAGGATCTGTGTGTTTGGATAACATAAACTGTGGGATTGGTAGCGGACTGATTCTGTACAGCCCCACCGGATACGTTAGCCTGTTTTGCATCAGCTAGCTCACAGTGCCACTAGAATCTCCTCTTATCGGGGAGAGAATAGTTCTTGGCAACCTCAGAACATGACAACCCTGATCCCTCAGGACCGTGGAAACAATATACTACTTTTCGCTCAGTCACTCGTGCTTACTTAGTTGGCCTCAGAGAGATACACGGAATAAACAGGCTGGGCGTTTCAAAAAGGATTTATTGAACAGTTATTATTCTAGTGTAGAATATATGAGCTGCAACAACCATTAGACAGCAGCAGAGATATATGATTAGCAATACTACAAAAGTAAAGGGATGGTATAGTTCTACCATCTTGAAGAAATCATGAATATATACATGTACATGAAACACATGATAAAAAGTGCAACCTAAAAGTGCTTACTCCTACGATGTCTCCATAACTAGATGTACTTAAATGTACCTAGCATCTGTGTAGGTGTTATGTAGGGGTGGGCGGAATTTGCGAAATTCACTTTCGCAAATTATCGCGAAAATGTTAAAAATCCCTGCAAACACGCGGAAATATCGCGAAGATGCGGAAGTTTTTTTCCCGCCCGTTCGTGGTATTTTCTGCATGGTCGCAGCTCGCCAACTTACCCATGCGGTTGCTCGCGGGTGCGGCCATCATGTTTTCACTTGTCTCGCGGTAAATGATCGCGAGAAGAAAGACGTGATCACGCGACGAATGACGTTACTGCGGGCGCGAACTGTCACGAGACAGCGCAAATGGCTACCAACAATCCAACATCTCGTGGAGAACGCGACCGGATCGGGAAAACTTGTCGGTGAACGCGGGGATTCAGGTAAGGGGATCGCGCGCATGCGAGAATGAATTATTTTACAGCGCGAGCAAGCAAAAAATTTCCGGTAAAATGCGGATTGCGGAAATTTTGACATTTTCGCTTTCTCCGCGGAACGCGAAAATGTCAAATTATCGCAACTTCCGCGAGCGGAACGGAATTTTAGCCCAGGCCTAGTGTTATGTCAAGATTCCCTCTAGGATCTAGTCCACCCCATTACCTGAGAATTAGAGAATATGGGACCCTCGTCCTGGTCTCGAGTTAGACACCCCGCGAGGGATGTTAGACCACTGCTTGCTGGAGTGTCTGCATGCAGGAACCTTAGCGTCTCTGGTTAGTGTGTCAGCCGGGAAGTCACGGTATCCTCTATCTTCCTAAGCAAGATGTGATGTATTTATACCCATAGCTCTCCCTAGGGATCCTACCTTGCTGTGTTACTGTGTCGGCCTAAAGGATGATGTCAGACCTGTACTTTATACAGAGATGTTATACAGGAGATGGTAATCCCACTGTTAGTCCTGCTGTGCATCCAAGAAACCTCATGCATAATATATGAGAATCGAACTAGGGAAAACCTGCGTTCTGGAAGCAGTGTCATATCAGGGTGATAGGTCAGTCCCCAAGAACCGTTATGTATGTAATGTAAGGAAGGATATAGGTGAAAGGATATGATGTTACCTGCTCCTATATAGGGTACCTATACGGAATATAATAAAGGCTGGTACCAGGAGCAGCTGGAACCCCACAAAGCTCGCTTCTCACGGGTGGAATCATACTTCCCAAACCGGTTACTGGTGTGAGGGTATGATTCCAACATGTTTGACACCAAACACTATAGAGTTTGTTTCAGCCGTTTTAGAGTTGGTCATCACATGGTCACATAATGCCACTCTATTTGTCGTTAATGGCTGTTTCACTGACAA
This sequence comes from Triturus cristatus, assembly GCF_964204655.1. Taxonomy (NCBI): domain Eukaryota; kingdom Metazoa; phylum Chordata; class Amphibia; order Caudata; family Salamandridae; genus Triturus; species Triturus cristatus. The sequence continues at coordinate 344,586,842 of NC_140586.1, forward strand.
CCCAGGAGAATGGAATCCGTAGTCTGCAGGGGTGTTCTGCTCATGCAGTGGCACCCTCTCACTTAGAACCAAGCACCCTGCCCTCAGGATTGTAAAGGCCTGCAAGAGGGGTGACTTATAGGTTTTAAGTGCAGTGACCCCTAGATATAGTAAACCTACGTCTTTAGTAAGTGGTGCATGCACCAACATACACAGGCTGCAGTGGCAGGCCTCTAGGTTCCATTTTGCATGGCCTCTCATGGGTGGCATAATACATGCTTCAGCCCAAGGGAGGCCTCTAGTGTACCTATGCCCTGGGTACATGGGTACCATTTACTAGGGACTGACAAGGGTGCCCCAGTATCCAATCTGGAGCATACCTAAGTACATAACCTAACAGTGTAAAGTGAAAGCAGATAGTCCTGATTAGCAGGATCCCAGTCAGACTAGTCAAAAACAGTATCACATTTAGCAAAAGGTGGACGTAACCATAAGAAGCAGATCCTACTTTCCTACAGGGTTGCATTGCTGCTGTGTGTCGGAGCACCAAGTCTGAGGCTCTGACATCTCTCCGACCAGACCACCTGATGACAGACAGTAGTAGCCAGAGGTAAGTGCAGCAGCCAGAGGTCATGGATGAAAACAATGTTACTCAGAAAAACACCTTCTCAATATGCTGAGCATCCCAGACATGCTTGTAAAAAGATTCCACCACAGCGCCTTCGACAGACCAGCAGTCCGTACTCCCCCAGCACCTTGAGACCCTTATGGGTGAGTTGTTGTGCTCTACAAGCCACCTGATTGATTGATTGAGTGTGCGTTAATCAGAGGGCTATAAATATGTGCAGAAAGATAAAATAAAGAGGACTCACCCACCTAAAGTGAGTATTGGTATAGGTGAGTTTAACAACTACACCTGCTTCGCAAGCAATTATTCATGTATAGTTCTTTCTGGAGTGTGTGTAGTTGTTGAACTCCTAACTCAGTCTCCTCAGGGAGTATTGGGTTGCTTTAGAGTATATAAATTAGTATGCATTGCCTCTTAAGAGCTGCCAGAGGGGAGAGATTGGGTGCTGCTGACATCACCACTCACATGAATACTAGAAGGACCTTGATGAGCCTGTTCAGGGAAATATGAACGGGTTAAGTTCAGAGGATGCAAAGGTAATATAGTGTTGAAATGTTTGTTCTTTTGTCGATACTGTACCTCAACTGCAGTTCATCTTCAGTGTGGATTTGTGGCACAGTGTAGGGGTTACTGTTTAGTGTTAGCGATGAAAGTGTAGTGATACAGTAAATTGGTGCTATGTGTTCATAGTCAAGTGGTGTACGGTGGGAGTGTTGTGGCATTGGATTCATTTTCTTAGTGGTATGTAATAATGTGGCATTAGGTGTAGTGCACCCTGAGGCCTTTGTTTATGATCATTGCATCACTTTTGTGTGATGCTGAGGCAGTGTTATCAATACGCCACACTGAGCCCAATTTACAAAGTGACACATCTAGGCAGATGTGTCACTTTGTAAAGGCATGCGCTACATTATACCTGCTTTAGGTATAATATATGCAGGGTGGGCGTTCCCCCATAAAAACACCTCGTAGAAGTGGCACAGTGAAAAATATGACATTTCTCCATGCCACTTCTATGACTTGACTTCGTCAAAATCCTTATGCCTGCTTCAAGCATTTGTCAGGATTGACACAGGTCTTTTCACATGGGACTCGCCCATGGGCTATGACACATTGCTGGAGTTGCGTCAGTTTTCTGACACGCTCCAGCAATGCATCATTTTTGCACCACCAGATACGTCAGAATCACTGACGTATATTTGTAAATCCTTGCGCCATGGAGTGCCATATTGTAAATACAGCGCCTCAATGGTGTCGTAAGGAGGGCGCTATGAAAAGTGACGCATCGCTGTTGTTGTGTAGTGATGCTTCACTTTTCATAAATGAGGCCCCGAATGTGGGAATGTGGTTAAGGGAGGTGGAAGCATAGGGGTTGGATTTGGCAGTGTGGATCACACTGTGGTTCTCTTAGATCGGGTTAATGTGCAAAGATGGAGTGTGGCAGAGTGGTGGTGATCAGTGAATGCCTGGTACTGTGAGGAGATTTTGTTGTGGCTGGAGTTAATTTCATGTTGAGCTTGATAGGGTGCTGCTATTGGGTTGCCTGATTAGTGCTGTGGGTAGAGGGGTGCCCACAGGGTGGTTTTGTTGGGATGTTCTGTAGAGGTGAGGTTGTTACTGACATGAGATGTTTGTTATTATGGTTGTGTACCTTAGTAGTCCAGAGGCATAAGGTTGTACTACAGTGCTGTTGTGGTTGAATGGTGCTGGGTGGATGTGTGGTCGACAGAGATGGTAGGATATTTGTTTTGGTGCTGCAGTGTAAGGATGGTGGATGGCAATGATGTACTTTCAGGTGGTCGTATAAGTATACCCTGGGTTGTTCAGTAGGATTATGTGGCTGTGTCAAGGTGCTGAATGGTAGTGTGCTGCAGTGAGGTTTTTTTGTAGTGATGGAAAATATCGGTTCGTTAATAATTAAGCATCCACATAGTGAAAGATTAGGTTTCAACAAGAAGTCATTTTTAGGTCTCGCCTAGCTATTGCGTTTACGCAATCACTATGCGAGACTCTAGTAAGTGGGGGATTTCAAAGTGCTCCCAAAAGTGGATTGCATGGCGAGCACGCGCACAATCACGTGCATCGTGCCGCCATGCAATCCGTTTGGGGAAGCGCTTCAGCCCACTGGCGCGTGCACGTGTAGCCACAGCCTCGACATCCGACTTCAAAGGGTCCGCTCCCCCGCCTGGAAGGCGCTCCCCCACCACAACATGCTTTGTCGGTCTTTTTTTATTGTCTCTTAGTACGTCCCTTTTCTGTCACTATCAATGCCTCTTTCTCGAGCTCTTTCATTTTCCCATTCTCTCCAGTTCACTTTCACTTTCACTGTCTCACTAGCCCTTCTGGAGACACCCTCTTCATAACCTTGTGCCTGTGAGGCGATGAGCCCCCCCCCGCATCTCTCCAACCCTCTCTCCCTAGTTATTTCTCCGTTCTCTACTTGTTTTTTTTTTGCTGACATTGTTGCTTGGGTGGTACTGTATAATAAGGGGGCACTCAATATTCCAACCGCATCTGGGTAAAGTAACAATCACAAAAAACAGAGTGATGCGAAGGAACAGATCAAAATGATATTTCTTTCAAGAAAATATGAAGGGTACCACAAATTACTCCTTCATAACAAGTTACTTGTATATTGAAATAAATCATCTATTAGTCATGTCATTGTTTGGACACAGTTTCACTTGATAAATTTCTTTTTATCGACATATCAAATACAATTTCAGATATTCATTTCGAAAAACAAAGGACATCAATCCATTCCTTATTCCCCTACAGGAAAAAATAATGATGGATGTAACCACTATTATCATGAACATTCCATTGTTATAAGAAGCCCCATGCAATAGTACTGGGGGGGGGGGGGGGGGGAAACAGTTACACCCCTATCACAATATGTTAGTACTATGTATCTTGATTCAACAAAAATTTAAATTCTTCCAGGGCTCTTAGAATTAAACAGTAGTCAACGCGTTTCAGCCCAACTTGCTTGTGGGCCCTGTTGCTTGGGTGGTGCACGTCTACAGCCCAGAGTAGGAAGTATGTGTAAGGTTCGATATGCAGTGTATGTTGGCAGGATACATATTTAGGTAGCACGGAGCAAGCGTCGTGGGGCGCTTCACGCCGCCTAGAAGCCACGAGCATCTGTTTAGTGTGCTGGGGGTGCTATTTGCGTGCTGGCATGCAGACAGCACGGTGCCCAGATGGGATATTACTGTCTGCAGACTAGTAGTGTCATCGGTGCAGAGCGTGGACGATGGCTGTGTGTACGATCACATAGAGGTGCTCTGAGGGCACGTAGCACGTGGCGTGTCTGGTTGCTATTTGCACTATATCATGCAGGCAGTGTGGTGCCCAGCTGTTTGTGTAATGCAGGTCTGCAGCCAAAAATAGGGGCATGCCAGAGAGGAGTGTGTGTGGTTTTTCTTTTGTATAAGGCGTTTGCTACCCGGGCTAGGGGGAACTCACAGGTTACTGTGTACAAGGATTGACACCACCCCAGACAACCACTCCCCATCGCCCCCACCCCGTAATCTTCTTCTGTCGCATCCCTCGGTATGTTCCAAAGGGAGCCCTTAACACCTCACAGAGTCCCACCGACTCGCCCAGACTGATGATTTCAGGGACTGGCAACTGACGGGGCTAGAAGGCCACCTTTATGATTAAACCTACCAAAGGTTGCCTGTCAACCGGTTTTATATAGCACCAATTACCGTACTTGAGTTGTTCTATGCGTTAAAAATAGCATATGTTAAAATCGGCTAGTTTACGTGCTTTACGAACAACTGAAAGGATAAATGTGAGCGTTTACTATGTGCATACGGACCCCGAGAGCCCGGCGGCGTTCCTGTATATTCGCCTGGCCCTTGCATGCAGTCCAGCCTGGGCTCAAATGCCCCCAAAAGGCTCAAGATGGAAGCGGCCGAGCGAATCCAGTCACCCGCTGCCACCCAGGAATGCTGCGAATTGGCAATCACACTGAAGGCCTGCTAGGCAATCAATGTCTCGCTCAGAAGCACCCATAAAACGCGGCTGTGGGGAATTGTCTTCCTAAAAGGCCTGCTGGTTTCTCAACAATGCGCCGGAGCAGTCAATAACTGGCCAGGAGAGGACTGCAGGCTAAAATCACGGAGCAGGCCTCGGTGTTTGTAAAGGTGGGTTGTTTTCGTGCTTCTAAACGTGGGTCGTTTTTTCTTACCACCATTGTTTTCAGTGTATTTGTGTCTAGATTTTTGTAGATGTCAGTAAATGCATGCAGATAAATATTATAGTTGTGTGTGTGTGTAGATATATGTATGATTATTTATAATTTATAGCATGGATGGAAGAATGTTAAATATATATGCAGCTTATGTGTAACTTATATTCATGTATACATCTTGTTTATATATAGAGACATGAGGGGGCCTGCATCTTACTTTTAAGCCGGGTCTCAAGGGGGTTAGTGCAGTATTGGTTCCACTAGAGGAATTTGTCCTCACCTTGGGTACAAATCTTGGCGGGTCTACTCAGCCTCTCATCCTCCCAAGGTAGATAGATACAAGTATACCATTGAGTAGACTTAACATTAAACAGTTACAGGTCCAGAAGACCTCACAGGGTGGACAAATGATTTATGGATTCCGGTGAAGAAGACACACTCTCATATTTAACAAGCATTAAAAATGCAATAGGTCTCGCCTTTGATTAAGTTAAAGCCATTTGCTTTGCTATACAATACCATTAGCAAATCAAATGGCTTTAACTTAATCAAAGGCAAGACCTATTGCATTTTCAATGCTTATTTTAATTGTTCACATTTTTTGCAGCACAGTTGTCTAATCTACCGATCCATCCCAGATCAGTAAATTACAAAAATAAATAGTCACGATGAAGCTTTTGTGAGCATTCATGCAATGTGAACATTAGCAAAGTGAATAGGTCAATAAAGCGCGATCTATCGACCTTGCCAATGCTTGTTTATATGGGCGCCCTTCTCAATCTCTGCCTAACCCCTGCTCGAACCTTTAACCCCAATAAAGAGCGTGTGAGTGCACGACTGGACCATTGTTAGACAGATGTCGCCTTACTGGCCCCTCCTCACACTCCATCTTCCCAGCAACACAAACACAACTCTAACTGTGGACCTTCAAAAGTTTAAAGTCCTTGCTCTGTTTTATTCAACAAGCCCTATATGCTATTGCGTCACAGCATGTATGACGCAGAGTACATCACTGTAATTAGGGGAGGATGTAAAACGTGTAATTCTGCGTAGCGTAATCATGTGGTATTACCCAAACATTTTGTGAGTTTATGCAGAATTACACAAGAAGAGTAATTCTGCCTTCAACACTCTTTTCTTAGTGCCAATATGCCCCCTCGCGTCTAAAATGGACGCAAAGATGCATGTTGTGCTAGGAAATACAGCTAAATGCAAAAAAAATGAATAAACGTGCACTTGGGATAGAATTTTCCCCCAACTTACTACTGTCATTTAGTGCTAGATTCTTCACACAAAATGCAGCCTTGCGTCCAAAATGGAAGTGAGGATGTATTTTGCGCTAAGGAAATAGGGCCAACTGCAACAAAAAAAGATCACCAGAGAGAACGGCCTCTTGTGCTTGCTAAATGTGCACTCTCTGTATGTTTTTATTCCTCCAAATTATTCTTAATTATGCGAGCACGCTTAATTGTGATATTTTTGGTAATTCCGCGTCAAAGGGTAATGCAGTATTATCGGAATTACTCCGACATAATTGAAATTCCGCCCATGCCTAATAGTAACAGTGGCGGCTCCTCAACTATGGCGGAGGAGCGTCGCCCCACTGCATTTAAGCAGTGCGAAGAAAAAGCATTAAATGATAATAACCTTAAGTTATTATCATTTAATGCATCCTGCTGCTTTTGCCGGTGGGCAGGTGGGCGCGGCTGCTCTCGGATAAGGGCAGGGGAGGAGTGCTTTGCCCACTCCTAAGTGCACAATGACTGTTTGCTCAGCCCTCTCGGGCCGCTCAAACCAGTCATGCGCACTTTCTCCGTTCTCCAATACAGCCTGCATGGAGAACAAACCCAGGCCCCATTCCCTGGTTGAGCGTCCAACCAGAACTCCCAAAACCACAATCACAATGCTGCATTGCAGCGTTGTGATTAGTCAGTGGGGCCTGGCAGTGCTTCTCTCCAAGATGGAGGAAAGCAGGAGCAGAGATTCTGGACCTGGCGCAAAGGTAATTTTTTTTTATTTTTTTTATGCGCGACCCCAGCGCGGACACCGGCGCGACCTGCCCAGCCCACCATCCGAGAGCCATGCCGGCCTCCGCTGAATAGTAATGCAACAAGGATTGACCTATGATAGGTTTTCAGCTATGAAAATGTCACCTGCAAGGATTTATGTACTCTGCGCGATCTTCATACTATGTTGCATACGCCTTTCACGGACATTGTAGAGTAAGGAGTGTAATGTTCTGTGCAAGTGACTGGCAGTATTTTTACTTGTAGACATTTTGGGAATTGTGGTCTTGTTATATTTTTTGTGGCTTTCTTAACATGTTTCATGTTAAAGGGCCCAGCAATATCATGACACTAGACAAGCGGGCACCAGGTGGTAGTGACCCTCATCTGAACTCCAAGAAGAAGCAAACAGAAGATGGACTTTGGATGTCAAATGTCCCTCACAGAATTGTATGATTTAGAGGCTTTTTGTAGCGTTCAAAACCAGAGGTTCTGCAGTCAGCATTATCATGAGAAACGAATGATACATTTTGAATGTACACAGCGACACTCAGTGGTGGATGGGCATTCGTTCAGGACGTACACAGATCGGACGACGATCGTTTCCCCTTCCTAGTGTCACGCTGAAAGGTAAACGATTTCCTTTATTTAGGCATTTTATTGGCAATTGATGCACAAGTGTGCCATTTTATAGAGTGAAATATGCTGAGCTCACGATTAATTGCAGCATGATCGTATGCCAGGTACAGTAGACTTCTAATAGAAACATGCATTGGCAAAGTCAATGAGCTGTTGTCTTTGCCAATGTCTTTTAGTAGTTGTAGAGCAGCGTAACTAAACGTTTGTTTTTAATAGGTGCTATAAAAGTTATTAAAATAACGCTAGGACGTGGGAAAGAAAAAGACGGTTATATCACGGTTTTAAATATTTTTTAGCAATGCTGCACAGCAGCCACGCTGCTATGCAACATTGCTAAAGGACATTAGCAAAGCCAATAGCTCTCACATAAGCAGAACCTATTGGCTTTGTCAATGCTTGTATTAAATGAAGGCAAGAGCTCTGACAGGTTATACTCACATGCAACTGGCAATAACATTTGAGGTTAAAGACCATGCTGCAAAGAACTTCAGAAATTTAAATGGAATATTGTAAATATTTTAAAGCGCCTAGAAGCAACATTAAAATGAATGTTATAACTTTTATTTGCTAGTAGCCAGAAAATTAAAATACCCCCCCCCCCCCACACACACACTTCAAGCCAAAGCTCTTATGGCACCAAGCAAATGAAGCAAGTCATCACATCCCTCCCCTCATCTATTAATTCATCCTTTCATCCTTCCATCCACCTGCTGATATCTACCATTTCACTGTTACATTCTGTCATCCATTCCTTCTTTCATCCATTATTCAATCTTTCATCATTCCATCCATCCACCCATATCCAAACCTATCCACCCATCTCCAAACCTATTCATCAAATCTAACCATCCATCTATCGATCTATCCATCATCTGCCCTTTCACTCATCTGTCTGTTCTCCCTTTCTGTTCATTCATTCATTCATCCACCCATCCTTTTTCTCATCCAGCCACCATTTCACTCCATCCTTCCATCCATCCATCCATCCATCCAACCACCCAATCATCCATCCATCCATCTATCCAGTCTCCCTTTCCCTCATCCATCCATCCATCCACTCTTTCACTCAGCCATCTCTGCTTTTACTCATCCATCTGCCCTTCCACCCATCCATCCACTGACCCATCTATCTATTTACTCTTTCACTCACTCATCCATCCATCCTTTCACTCTCTCATCCATCCACATGTCCACACTTCTGTCCATCCATTCACCCACCCTTTCACTCATCCATCTTTTATGAGTCCATCCATCCACCCTTTCATCCATAATCCATCTTTTCATCCATACATTCATTCTTTCACCCAGCAATCCTTGCTCTATTCCATCCATTCTTTCACTTATCCAACCCTACTTTTGCTCATCCATACATCCACCCTTTCACTCCATCCATTCATCCCTCATTCATTTCATCTATTCGAGCCATCTGTTTATCCTTTTTTCTTCTCTTCCCACTCATTCATACTTTTACTCTGCCATCCATCCTTTCAGTCACTCATCTATCCATCCCCATCCATCATTTCTCTTTTCATCCATCCATCCACCCTTTCACTCATCCATTCATCCACCCATCCTCCCTTTCACTCATCCACCCATCCTTTCGCTCATCCACCCATCCTTTCGCTCATCCATCCATCCATTCACTCCATCCATCCATTCAACATCTCACTCCATCCATCTGTTGATCCTCTCTTTCACTTATCCCATCTATCCATTGTTTCACTCAGCCATTCATCATTTCATGCATCCATCCACCCTTTCACCTACCCTCTCTTTCACTCTTAAATTCTTGAATACATCTGAACACCCTTTCATCCACCTTACTTTTACTCATCCATCCATCCATTCTTTAACTCATCCATTCTTACATCTACCCTTTCACTCATTCATCCATTTGCTCATCCATCGTTTAACGGACTCACTCATCCATCCTTCCACTCACACATCCATCTATTCTTTCACTCAGTCACCTTTGTCTGCCAAGGGGCATACAGATGGCTCATCAACAACGTCATTCTCGCTGTAGCTGCTAATGTTGGAGGTTCATGATTCCCCAGCCCCTATACTTTCATTCATTCATCCATCCTTTCGCTCATCTATCCATTTTTTATGCATCCATCCACATTTTCATCCACCCTCCCTTTCACTCATCCATCCATTCTTTCAAGCATCTATCCACTCTTTCATCTACCATCGCTTTCACTTATCCATTCATTCTTTCACTCATCCATCTACTCATCCATCCCTTCACTCACACTTCAATCCACTATTCACTCACACATCCATCCATCATCTCACTCACTCCCTTTTGTCTGATAAGTTGCAGACAGAAGATGTCTATCAAGAACTTCATTCCCACTGTAGGTGCAAAGGTTGAGGGTTCACGATGCCCCAGTATCCATCCTGTCTCTCATCCATCAATCCAGTCTTTCGCTCATCCATCTGCCCACCCTTTCACTCTATCCATCCATCCACCTTTTCACTTCATCCATCCATCCATCCAGCCATCCGTCCATCCAATCTTTCACTAACCTATCCATATTTTGAGTCACTCCTCCAGCCATCCTTTCCCTCATTATCCATCCACCCTTTCACACACTCATTCATCTTTCCACCCTTTTGTCCATCCATTCACCCTCCCTTTCATTCACCCATCCTTATTTTCACTTATCTATCCACCCATAATTTCATCCATCCTTCAATCCATCCTCCCTTTCACTCATCAATCCATTCTTTCACTCATCTATCCTTACATACATCCTTTCAATCACTCATTCATCCATCCATTGCTTTTACTCAACCATCCATCCACCCTTTCACTCACACATCCATCCACCCTTTTACTCACTCACTTATTCACTCACTGACCTTTTCACCTTATTTATTAGCCTTTTTCTGCCAAATTGTAGACAGAAGAGGCCCGTCAATGAATCCACCCCCGCTGTAGCTGCTAAAGTTCAGGGTTAATGACGCCCCGGAATCCATCCTTTCGCTCATCCATCTATCCACCCTTTCATCCCATCAATCCATCCACCTTTTTCATCCTTCCATTCATCCATCCATCAAATCAAATTAAACAGGATTTGTAAAGCACTGCTGTTCACCTGCAAGGGTATCCAGGTGCTGAGAGCTGTGCTTCTTAGGTGGAATCAGTTGAACAACCAGGTCTTGAGTCCCTCTCTGAATTCCTGAAGAGAGGGTGAGGCCCAGAGGGGGAGGCTGTTCCAGGACTCTGTGGTGAGGTAAGAGAAGAAGGGTCCTCTACTGTTGCTTTGGTGGATGGGGTGGGTGTGAGCGAGGGAGAGGGAGCAGGAGCGCAGTTATCTGGAGGATTGGTGGAAGCTCAGTCCGTGGTTGATGTATGCTTGTCCTTGATTGTGCAGGGCTTTGTAGGTGTGGGTCAGCATCTTGAATTGACATCTCTTGTGAACAGGGAGCCAGTGGATTTTCTTGAGGTGTTTGGTGATGTGGGTAAATTTGGGGAGGATGAGTCTGACCTCTGTTTTCTGTGCAGTCTGAATTCCCTTTAGGAGGTGAGTGGTAATGTCTATGTAGAGTGCCTTGCTGTTATCTAAGCGATAAGTTGCTTGAGTGATGGTACTTCTGGTGTTCACTGGGATCTATTTGACGTTCTTCTGGAGAATGCAAGGAGTGAGGAAGCAGGCAGAGGAGACTGCATTGATCTGATTTTTCATAGTGAGTTTGCTGTCCAAGATAATGCAGAGGTGCCACCCGTGGTCTGTGGGATGGGTAAAGGTCCTAGTTCAGTGAGCCACCAGGAGTAATTCCGCGGGTAGGAGTTGTTCCTGAAAATCAGTACTTCTGTTTTGTCTGTGTTGAGTTTGAGGCAGTTTCTTTGCATCCAGTCTGCGACGCTGGTCATGCACAGACATTGGGGTGGATGGGTCTTCTGATAGAGAAAGGAAGAGCTGGGTGTCTTCTGCGTAGGATATCATGTTCAGCCCATGGGTTCTGACGATGTTGGCCAAGGGAGTAATGTAGGCGCTGAACAGCGTAGGGCTGAGGGACGAGCCATGAGGGATGCCGCAAAAAATATTCTTGGGTTCCGAGGTGAAAGGGGGTAGGCAGATCCTTAGGGTTCTTCCGGTGAGGAAGGATGCAATCCGTTTGAGGGTGTTCTCTTTGATTCCGATCTGATGAAGTTTCATTATCAGGGTGTGGTGGGACACAGTGTCGAAGGCTGCTGAGAGGTCCATCCATCCATTCTTTCACTCAACCATCCATACTTTCAGTCATTCATCCATCCATCCTTTCTCTCATCATCCATCCACCCTTTCACTCATTTATCCTTCCACCCTTTCATCCACCCTCTTTCATTCATCCATCCTTATTTTCACTTATACATCCATCCATCCACCAATCCATCCATCCACCCTTCCTCCCTCTCACTCATCTATCCATTTATGCGCTCATGTATCCTTACATCCATCCTTTCACTAATTCATCCATCTATGTACCAATCCATCCTTTCACTCACCCATCCATCCACTCTTTCACTCACACACCCATCTGCCCTTTCACTCACACTCATCCACTCACCTTTTCACGTTATTTATGAGCCTTTGTCGGCTGAGTTGCAGACAGAAGAGGTCCTTCAATAACTCCACCCCTGCTGCAGCTGCTAAAGCCAGGCGTAGGGGGCTCACGATGCCCCTGTTTATTTGTGCCTTGTAGAGTTATCATTGTAGTCTGGAAGACTGGAAATAGTGCAGAAACATGTACACTTGGACACAGTCTTTAACCGCAGTTCAAATTGGCAGTACATGCAAAGATAGCTCGCAAGAGGTTAGAGGCTGGGGCGGGCGCTTGAGGTGGGCAGCATTTGTCTAATGTGAACTACAGATGTTGTTGCATTATCTCGACTACACCCGCTCTTATACTTCACAGATTGTGTAAGCTAGTTGCACCTGGGTGAATGGTGGATAAATCTGATGGTTGGATGTTGAGGCAAACTGCACATGTACAATATACACCTGGACGTGCGTATATTGAAAAGAAAAGTTATGGAGCTGGGTTTAAAATCATTGTAAAAATGCTTTATAGGAACTGATTCTGTGATGCGCTGCATGCTTTATTTCAAGAAAGCTCAGAGTGAAAGTGCGCTCTCTGCTGGCAATTATATGTCAGTGCACTGTGGGTTATGTCAGCTTTTCGTTCTCAAGGGCTTTTTTTTTTGCGGATTTAAATAGCCGCACTCGACCCGAAGGTATTGGTGTGCTTTACATGAGCATCAGTTACCTTACACAAGGACACATTCATTTTCGTAGGCACAGGGATTTGACGCAAACTTGGCGCAAGGGGCTTGTAAATCTGTCCCTAAGTGATTTGCACAGAATCACACGATGTTGAGCCAACACCAAGACTCGAACCTCGTTCCCCAGCTCTAGCCATCAGGCTACATCCTCTCAGTGGCTTTACAAAATAAAAGCCACTGAGTGAGTCTGACAATAAAGCAGTGTTTACTCCTTACGTAGGCAAGCTGGGATGACATTGCAGCCCTTTGTAACAGCTCAGCCGTAGGGTTTTAAGATTTTACCAGCATCTCAGCACTGATCTGCATTGAATGCCGTTTCTCCTGAGAAGGGTCCTGCTCTATCCGTCCTCGGGTAAGGAAGGGTTGGGGTAGAGAGTGACGCATATCCAACTCTGGATATAGGACAGCAGCTTCCTGTCCAGGCTGCTCCACTGGATGAACGTTGAGTTTGTGTAATGGTCAAAGCGGCCGACGTTGGACCTGGAGAACCAGGTTCTTGTCTTGGCGTTGCTCAACGTCTTCTAATTCAGGGCAAATCGCTTAAACTCCATTTGCCCAAAAAAATGGAATGTGCAGTGTAACCGATGCTCATTATGGGGCATATTATCAAGCCAGGCGATAAAATTATAAAATAATGGGCTTAATAATATGCTCTATAGAATTCCAATTGAAGCCCATGTTAAATGTGAAGGACATCTAACATGGACTTCAATTGGAATTCCATAGAGCATATCATCAAGCCCATTATCGCCGTTTTAGCGGCAGTTTTCTGCCGCTAAAGCGGCGATACTTTTATCGCCTGGCTTGATAATATGCCCCATAATGCGCTCAGGTACCTCCGTGTCGAGTTTGCGCTTTATGAAACCACAAAACATGTGGTTAGTGACGTTGTATATTACGCCTCTAACAAGCCACATTTTCACCCATGACACTAAAGATGCGTAGAAACAGGAGGGAAAGTGTCCTTCTTCGCACCACTGTACAGGCCGGTCCAGCCTCTCCCGAGCCCTGCGTTTGACTGATGTCCATGGAAGCCGCACTGCTTCTCCCCCGCTCCCTGTCCAGTACTTCCAGCTCTGACAGCAGAACAGGCAACACAGAGCATCACACATCTGCCTCCTGTAGGACGCAGAGCCGTGGCCAGGCCTCTCATTGGCTGCAGTGTAGGATGGCCCCGCCTGCCCACACCGAATATAAATAGGAGCAGCCTGCGCCACTGGCAGACAGCTCTGAGTATTCGTGCGCGGGTTTTGGAGGGTCTGTCATTCTCCAGACAGCGGTCCTAGAAGAATCCCGATTTGCAGCGAGCAGAGCTCAGAGAACAGTAACTAGTTGCTCCAGCCTCCTACGAACACACCATCCTTCCTGGAACACGCCCGGCGCCATGTGCAAGGACAGTCTGACCACGCTGCCCTCCATCTGCATCGAGAGGTAAGACTCCGAGAGAGTCGAGGCGCTGTGGAAGGGACACTGCAGCCCTGCAGAGTGACTGCACAAGGTTCAAGTTGCAGTAAGAAATGCGACCATTTTTGGGCGGCAGAAAGGGAGCTATTCTTTTCGTTCACTTGACGTGAAACCCAGTGGCGTAGCAGGGTAAGACGGGCCCCGCCACTGCTCCCAATTTTGAAAGCAAAAAATGTCTTAATTTAGGCAGTCACCCACCTGAAATTAACTGTGCTGAAATAGAAGTCACTAGGAGAATAGATTCTTCCGATTATATTTTTACATTACCCACTTTCCTTTTCTAAAATGTTGGCTTTTATGGTTCATACTAGTGCAAGTTGAGCCTGTTTTACCCCTTTAGCTGTACTATTCTTGCCTTTGTGCAGCTACCTGGTGATGCCCATGTGGCTAGGTCTGTGCTATGCAAATATCTTTCATAAGTCAACATACCTGTTCTTTCCTGTCTTTTACTCACTATTGTCATACACAGTTTGACTAAATGAGTCTTCCCAGGGCCACAGCGTCCAGACTGCATTGAGTGGTTACCTGAGTACCCTGATGGCACCGGGGCATCTAGTAACGTTACCGCTGGCACATTTAATGCATGAGGGGCGCACCTGGGCTCTGTGTGAATCCTGAGGTGATGCTGAACGATAGGCGGGTCTCCAGAGCGAGGGGCTCAGGAAGAGATCACTGCAGACATTCCAGTGCAGAGAGATGCGCTTCTGCGCTGCACCAGAGAAGCATGCACAAGAATGGATTTAGCGGTTCCTCATACTGATCTAAGATGCAATTTAAGTTTCAATTCTATCCGAGGCGCAGGATTTTAGGTGGGCTTTGAGCAGTGGTGAGATATGCTGTTTGTAAAAAACAAGGAAAAGAAGATCTGGCATATAGCTCCAGGTCTAAGCAATACACCAAGATAAGAGATCATTATTAATGTGATACTGGAGAAGGGGGGAGGGAGGGTCCATCCCCCATCTCTCAGATAAAACTATGGATTATGAGGGGCCTCGCACTGGGCTCTGAAAAGCAACAATAATATGCTGATTCTGCATTTAAATTCTAGGGAAGAAATGAATCTGTCTTTCTTCTGTAATCGAGATAAAAGCAGGGGTCAACAGTGCCATCTCAGGCCTTTATCCTTTCAAGGTTGCTACAGAGTATCATTAGAGTGCCAGGGACAACTTTTGTAGAGAGCGTTCAAAAGAAGCAAAAACAAGCAAGAGCACAAAAAAGATGTAATTGTAAAAAAGTAACTGGGTAGGGAAGACTGCCTCTGTATCTTTTTCCAAAATTACTTGTATATTTTATTAACTTGCACCCTTGAAGGGAGGCATGTAATTGAAATTCACCGTCAAGGTTCTTAGCCGGTCTTCAAAAGTAACAAATTTCTCTTCTTTTCTCTTTCAGGGTTAAAGAGCTCGGGGCCCGCCTTGGAGTCCTGCTTCAGAAACCAGATGCAACGTTTCAACCTAGAAGATGCAGCCAGAGCAAGCCAGGAAACAAACACAGGTATATTTGAAGGCCCCATTTGTCACCGACCCTTCACAAAGGCTGTTGTTCTCCCTGTGTTTACGGTAATACCCTTTCTGGTCCTTGCCTGTCCTAAAGCTCTTTCTGTTCCTTCTCCAGACTCTGCCTGGAAGATGTGGTGAGATGGAGGGTCTCGTTCGACAATCTGCTCAGTAGTAAAGGTGAGTGTCAGTCACTCTGAGAATGGACAGGCGGGCTGTGGCTAGGCAGGATGAAAATGTGATGGGGATCAGTGGGGAAATTCTGGCAACAAACCACGGCAGAGTGGGCGATGCTGAAGATTGATAGATGGATCATGGCTGACTTTCAGTGGAAGCTGATGTAAATGGGTAGATGGAACTCAGCTGGGTAGGTTGGGAGAAGGTGCAGCGATAGACAAGCGAACAATGCCTTGGTGGAAGAGGAGGGGAATGTAACATATTATCCATGTGTATGCTCCATAGCAAATAGGTGGGGATAAAGTTGTAAGTAAAAAGACAGACTGTAGATTGGAAGGCAGTTGCTAGAAGGGGTGGCTATATGTGGCAGTGGATGGAGCAATTGTTGTTAGGACATTTGTTACATGATTAAATCAAAGAGTGGTTTAGTGGCATGCGAGGGATATGTGTGGCTTCTCTATGGGCTACGGCTGGAATGGTCATGCATGCAGATGAACAATGGTTTATTGTGCCTGTTAGTGGATGGACCAAGTCTGAACACAGTACATATGAATAAATGTAGATAGAAGGGATGATCAGTTATACTATCTGGGGGAAACCAAAGAATAAAACAAGGGGCCACGGGTTAAACCATATGATGATTAATAAACTATTTGGGAAAAGCTGTATTTCAAATGAGCCCTGATGTGATAAACCACAGGTTGAAATATGGAATCAAGAACAATTGTTAGGATGATGTACACAAGTGTTAGGATAAGGTGTTGGATGATGTTGAACTTTGTCAATGCTACTACCCTTTGTTGATCGGTGCTCTTCCTTTGTGACCTTTTCCTTTCTAACTTTCTTCGTGCAGACGGTCTTGCTGCATTCTGGTCCTTCCTGAAGACCGAGTTCAGCGATGAGAACCTGGAGTTCTGGCTGGCCTGCGAGAAGTACAAGAAGATCCGCTCCGCTGCCAAACTGTCCTCCAAAGCCCACAAGATCTACGAGCAGTTTATCCAGAACGAAGCCTCCAGAGAGGTGAGTTGGAGCCCGATTAACCAGATTGTTCCCCTGATTATAGGGGTTTCCTTTGTTCAAGAAGAATTTTTTGACTTTCGAAACAACAGGGCAGGAGGGCATTACTGATCTTCTATTACTATCTCAACAAAAAATGAGGGGGTAAGTCTGTGTGTCCCAGACAGAAGACTCGAGTTATGATGAGTTGGGGTTAGAAACGGGATCTCTTTGATGCAAGTCTAGGGGGAACTGAGCCAGAACAATTAAGGCCAATTCATTTTTTTTACTAACCTGCTGTCTCCCATCCTTCCAGGTGAATATCGACCACCAGACGAAGGAACTCACTCAACTCCAGTTGGCACATGCAACCCACAACTGCTTTGACGTGGCCCAGGAGAAGACCTGGGTCCTCATGGAGAAGGACAGCTACCCCAGGTTCCTGAGATCCACCCTCTACCAAGACCTTCTGAATATTGCCTCTCACCGTGGGGGTGACCAGCACTAGCATGCATGAACTTTGTTCTGATTGTAGGAATGTGACTTTGGCAAATAACTGGGGCGCAACGTATCTGTCCCCTTAGAATCAGACACCTGAGGATCTGGAAGAGAATGTCCCAGAAATAGTCTCTTCAAGGACTTGTCATGTGGACTTTGGTGCGGAAAGCTTCCTCTGGAAAGAATTCTCAGGATAAACTGGACATTGCAGTATTTATGGGGAGTTGGCTATGCTTATAATGCCTGCTTGTTCACCATGAGGCAGATGTCTCAGGAGGGTATACAGCTGTAATATGTTTTACTCAGCTCTGCCGTTAACTGCAAGGGTATTTATGGTCAGGGGTGTAAGATGGCACACAGTAATGCATGAGCAAATTCTGTGTGTACATGTATTAGTAGCTGTGGGAATATGAGATAAAGAGTGTCAATGGTGTTAATTTACCTTTGTGACCGAATCCACAAGAGTGGGTTTTCAAGAGACATGCACAAGCACACGTACCTGCAGGCTTGGGCACGACAGTACCCAGTTGACAATAATTAACTCAACAAAGTAAGTCTAATAATGTGAGTTGAATGTTGAGTGTCTAGTGTATTTTTGCACTGTGGTGCTCTGATAGCTTTGCAGTGACCCTTGTTGCGAAGTAAGGACCGGCACCTCCGAGACTCTGCTACAGTGCGACTAGTGTCCCTTCCTCTGTTTCAATCATGGATACTGTCGGTATCCCATAGACGATGCAAGAAGACTGGACTAACTGTTCTTGCAAAAGATGCTGCTATTATTGAGATGTGAACAAATTGTGTATTTTATAAAAGACCATGCCAGGAGCATTGTGATATACGATGAGCGGGTTGGTGCAATAATACCCAAGCTGGTTTTGGGGGTGATGGGAAGCCTGCGTCATAGAGACAAAACTGAAAGATTTAGGGCCGAGTCCAAATCTGGTATAGAATTTTGAGGACACCCTGAAGGTGGAGGTATGTGACCTGATTTGCGTCATGTACTTAGACGAGAATGCGTATGTGCGGACGGTGCAGCCACAGCAATGAGAACAACATGCCTTCTTGGCCTCTGTTCTCTTCTCAGTGACACTGTTTTGGACAGTCAGAGTCACACTGGGCATGGCCAGTCTGTAGTGTTTTCCACCATTCTTTAATCGCGCTCAGGATCAGCGAGACTCTTTGTTGCTTGGGTGACTTGGGCTTGCCGATAGCTACTCTTTCTCTGGGGACCCTACTGACTGTCCTATCCAGGTCTGTTTTTAGTCTCAATCCTTCTTTTCTAAGCCTCCATTATCTCCAAGTTTAATATTTAATTTATTCAATCTTAAATGTGCAGTGGGGGTGAAATTCCGTTTCTTTATTGAGCTCCCCAACCAACCTGAAATGTCCTGAACTCTGATATTGAACAGGACAGCTGCACCCCCACTTCCCTCATTCACCAAATGCCTTATTTTGCCATTAATATAGCTAATTAATCAGTCAGTCAGTCAGTCAAAAGTACTTTTATTCGGTTAATTAAAACCATAAAAGCATTCCATACACGAAATTTAAATTAATAAAACATTGATTAGCAGCAAAGATGTTTACACAAATTCTAACATTAAATGATCGGGGACAAACAATCTAAAATATGACATTATAGAAAACCATGGTGCATTAAAATCAATAGATATAAACTATATCATAAAAATCAATCTCAGTGTTTTTCCCCCATATTCTATAACATTGATTAGCAGCAAAGGTATTACACTAATTATAGGTCTTGAATAATCCGGGAGAGACAATCTAAAATATGGCATCATAAAAATCCTTGATTCATTAAAAATATAAACTACATTATAAAAATCGCTCTCATTTTTTCTTCTTTTTTCTGACTGCTGCGATTAAAAAACTTGCTATGCTAAAAATCTCCCAGACATTTGACAACAACTGTAAATACATAAGTGCCGGTTTTACTTGTAAAAAACCTTTATCTTTTAGAATTGGGAGAATGAAACGCTTCAGAATGTGCAAAAAGTGCTCACAAAAGAAGATAAAATGTAGTGTGTCCTGCGTAGAAAAGTTGTCGCATGAGCATACGCCCAAATCTAGCTAATTAATCGCAGGCATGCAATGAACGAAAACATTCAGTAGATAACTGGGGCTCGCGCTGGGCCTTACCTATGACCCGTCCCTCACCCAGACTGTGGCTAGTGCTGCACAGGATGGGCGTGTGAGTGCCCTGGAGAAAAGACAGATGCATCAAGGCATCACCTGCACTCTCAGCAATGAGGGGATTTTTCCCCCCACCTAGATGCAGTCCCAGTTGAGGGACTTTGACTATGTTCTGAGTATCTGTATTTATGTATGCATTTGTTTTATTTATATATTTATTTATTATATAATGCCATGTCGTTTTCCTCGATGATATGACCAAATAAAACTATGAGTATTATTTTGACTTCATTGAGTCTGTTAAATTATTATACTTTTTACACGTGTCACTTTTTTCATCGCACAAATTAAGGGTACCCCAACAAGTTGTCGCTTCTCTGGAATAGTACAACCTCTCGGCAATAAATACTGAAAAACAAGATTTCACACACCAAGAAGTATTTTTGTGCCGCCTCTCTTTCATGTGTGCCTATGACTGCCCAAATTAAACTCGTGATGCATGCACATATTGTAGACACATAGCCAATTAAATGAAAAAATATGTCCTCATATGTTTACACAAACATTTGCGCGCAGGTTTTAAAATTCCTGAAATCATAAAGGTTGCCATTCGTAATTTTCACAGAGTACTCCCAGAATCCTTTTGTGAATTGCCTTTTTGTATGAGGAAAAACATATACCTACATATTCGCTTATTTGCTCAAACATTTCCCAGCAAATGCATTGGTTAATATTATTACTACCACTGAGAAATATTTATCTCTCTGAAGAAACCCCACCACTCCGAACTCCAACTGTAATAATGTTCCTTCCCTATACCCAGGGCTACTGGGACTGTGTAATTTTCCAGCCACTGTTTTCCGCATAATTATGGATTTGGTGCATTGCCACTTAATCCACCATCTGCTGCATATTCAGTATATTTCAACAAATAAAAGGTTTCTACCTCAAACGGATCACAAGTTATTTGGGTGTTAAACTGGCACAGGTGGGGTAAAACCTTTGGCCAGGCAGTATACATACAGGTAATATCACAAAATAACGAAGTAATTCTATCACACAATGTGCCACATAATTCATCTTTGCTTACCACATAATCAAGTGAACCTTCCGCATAATTCTAGTGGTTTTCCCTACACCACGCATCAAACAGATGTATTCATGCTACTGATGGGGATAAATCTCTTATGCTCTATGGTAAGAAAGGGCCAATAAGGGCTTTGGGAATACCAAGAAACACAAGTTTGTGGCTTTGCACAAAATATCTTGTCGGTAGGAGAAATAAAATATAATTGGACTTTTGAGGATTTATGGTCAGCAAAATAACGAAAACACCCCAAAAACACATTTTCACTTGTTTGGGTTGAAACATACCTTTCATCTGACTTTTGACTTGCAGATTTTCGCGCAAAACAGAGAAATGTCAACAGAAGATTAATTGGGCAATACAAAATGCCCGATCCCCCGTATAATTATTTCACTAGCCATAAAGCCTGAACATTTACCCGAGAGCGGGAAACAAGGAGGCCGGCCTGCAGGGAATGGAAGCCGGGAACCTCTGGCAAGGCAGTCATTCTCGTCTGATTTGAAGTCTGAGATTGCAGCACGGAATCTGGGCATCATGTGATGCTGCTGCGAGGCACAGTGGGGGGCATGAAGGGTTCATCAGGCAACCCACATACAGGCACAAAGGAGGCTTTAGATCTCATTAGACGCAATCCAGTACAAATCAAGCCATTCCAAACCATATACTATAGAGTAGGAATCACTGATACTTGCAAAATAAGCATTGTCAAAACCAGTATGTCTGGCATTGATTGCTGACCTTTTGGTTTTGCCAGTACTTACTTGGGGGCATATCCGCAAAAAACGGCGATAATTATTGCTAAGCACACTTAGCGCTAGGATAATTATCGCCGGCTATCGCTGGATTCTATTGCGGAGATAGCGTGCTATCAGCAACGCTTATCTCTAAAGCGACAGAGATCCAAGCGTTAGCTACAAAACAGTGCGATTATCACTGGAAATCCAGCGATAATCGCACTGCGACAGGCGATACCTTGCTGATAGGGCAGGGTGGATTAGCCATATAATCCACCTCCCATTGGATTACATGGCTAAATCAACCTGAAAGCAGGCATAAGGAAAGTAGCGATAACCAAGGTTAGCGCTACTTTTCTTATCGCTATGCTCTTTAGCGTGCAGCTTGTAAACAGGAGAAGTAATTCTGGGACGGAATGTCCACTTTGCATCTCATTCGAGATGCAAAGCTGGGCATTCAGAAACAGGGTGCTAAGGCAAGGATTCACGCGATAGGTGACCTTGCTAATAGTGGAATACAATTATCGCCGCTTTCCGGCCGAAAACGGCCGCTAAAGCGGCGATAATTGTCTTGATGATATGCCCCTTGGTTTGTGAATGATTTTCATATCATGCAACAGCACCACTCATATTCAATGCCTCATGTTGTATGTTGTGAATGGCCGTATGCCAGGCCAGTGAAAATTAGTGTGCTCAGTGATGTCCCAGATGGTTCAAAAGTAGTAAACCAAGACTTGAACCCCAAGGATCCCGGTGGTTGTCAAATGACAGCCTAGGACTGGAAAGATGGGGTTTCACAACAGCCATAGCCCTCAGCTCACCCGCCATTGGCAGTTGGCGCGTGACGTGGGGCTCCAGCCGTCTGCACGTGCCAACGCCGCCTTGCTGCTATCTGCACCGGCTCCAGTTCCGAGGTGCTGACATGTCTTTGATCAGCCGCCTGCTGACAGACAGTTTTATAGCCCAGAGATAAGTGCAGCAGCCAGAGGTCATGGATGAAAACAGCGTCACTTTGAAAAAGATGACCTCACAAAGATAAGCAACACAGAAATGCTTGCAAAACATCTTTAGCAAAGCACACTGGGCCCTAAATAGAGGGCTATAAATATACTTAGAAAGTTAAAACAATGTCGCATTTCCTGATTGAAGTGAGTAATGGTGTGGATGAGAGTGCATCCTGGGAGCTCAGGCACAGGGTAGGACTGGGATCATAATTAGGCCTGGGCACTGGCTAAAAAGTGGCCCACATTTGGGGTTGTCCCTTTCATGGGTCACCATCTGGTTAGTCTCATTGGAATCTGGCTGGTTACTTTTTTTTTTTGTACATTACTCAATTTATTTCTATTTTAGGTATGGAGATTAAGTGATTTGCCCAAAATCACAGGTTGTTGAGCTGACGCTGGTACTCGAACCTAGGGGGATATTATCAAGAAGTGGTGATAATTATCGCTAACCGCCGCTAGCGTGACTTTTTTTATAGCCGTCTACCACGGGAAATTATCGCAGTGTTAGCGGCGTATCAACAAAACGCCGCTAACAGGTGATAGTTTCTCTTACCCGCTGAAATGTCCGGCGATAAAATTAGCGGGACGGCGATAAAAATCCTCGCGCTAACGTTAAAAAAGTGGTGATAAGCCCATTAGCAATAAAAAAACGCACGTTAGGCAGCCCAACATGAGTGATTTTTCCCTCTAACTTAAAAAATAGCCTAACAGTCCACCTCCCATACACCTGGAGCCTGGATGCCCCGCTGGACCTGTGTCTTGAGCCTGGATGCCTCCCTGGACCTGCGTCTGGAGCCTGGATGCCCTGCTGGACCTGCGTCTGGAGCCTGGATTCCTCGCTGGACCTGCGTCTTGAGCCTGGATGCCTCCCTGGACTTGCGTCTGGAGCCTGGATGCCCCGCTGGACCTGTGTCTGGAGCCTGGATGCTCCACTGGATCTGCGTCTTGAGGCTGGCTGCCTCCCTGGACCTGCGTCTGGAGCCTGGATGCCCCACTGGACCTGCGTCTTGAGGCTGGATACCTCGCAGGACCTGTGTCTGGAGCGTGGAGTGAGTGGGATGTGGAGGAGCTGTGGAGTCGATGAGCCGTGGCCGGAGACTTTGATGCATGACGATCGCCAGTACCTGGTGGTGAAGTCTGGCAGGTCGCATGGAACCACGTAGCTGACCTGTGTGAGAAAACCGCCCTGCGACCCTTGGAGCAGTTAATAGTAGAAGCGCTCCTGCGCACCAACGTAGTGAGGTACGCATCGCATACTACAATCCACCGCTACACCGGGGTGCACGGAGGGGATTACCAATGGTGTGTGCCGTCTCCCTGCATCACAGGCCGGATGATGTTGGGCTGGCCATACGCTGTGGAGGCTGAGGCCCCTGTGCTACAGTGAACTTGTGTGGCGTGAGTGCTGTGTCTTCACCGCTAAGGGGACCCTGCTGCATCAATTCCATCGGAAGGTCCACCAGCGTACTAGGCGGCGACTGCTGTACCCAACCGAGTGAAATCACACCTCGCTGAGGCTCCTGCTGGCTGAGTCACAGATTTGGAGAGAGTGCAGTGGATTGTGCCACGGTGTCAATGTCCAGGTAAGGAGAAGGTGGGACACGTAGCGCAAGAGGGCTGGGGGGACGAGTCGCTCATGCCTAACACACGTAGATGACACACCCCCAGTGGCGGCTCTTCCTCACCACCTCAAGCAGTGCAGAAGAGGAACAATCATCACATGATGATAACTCAATCAATGAATCAATCAGGGGAATTGTAAGCGCGCTACTCACCCGTGAGGGTATCAAGGCACTGGGAGGGGGGGGCGCAGAACTGTTAGGCGAAGAGCGAGGTCTTGAGGGTCTCCCTGAAGGTGTTCAGGGAGGTGACGCATCTGATGTCTGCTGGCAGCTCGTTCCAGGTCTTGGATGCAACTTGGGAGAAGGATCTGCCACCTGCTCTTGCTCTGTGGATGCGCGGGGTATCGGCCAGTGAGAGTTTGGAAGATCGGATGTCTCTTTTGGGTACGTGGATGTCGATTCTGTCGTTGAGGTATTTGGGTCCATTGTTGAGTAAGCCTTTGTCGGCGTGAGTGAGGATTTTGAAGGTGACTCTTTTCTCCACAGGGAGCCAGTGGAGTCTACGTAGGCGTTGGCTGATGTGTTCGTGCCGGGGGATGCCGAGGATGAGTCTGGCAGCGGTGTTCTGTAATGTCTGGAGTTTGCGGAGTAGGGACTTGTAAATGTCGGCGTAGTGTGCGTTTCAATAGTCCAGTCTGCTGGTGATGAGTGCATGGGTGACTGTCTTCCTTGACTCCGGGGGGCTCCATTTGAAGGTCTTGCGGAGGATGGGGAGGGTGTTGAAGCAACTGAAGGTGACGGTGTAGACCTGTTGGCTCATGGTGAGGGATGAGTCGAGTACGATGCCGAGGTTTTTGGTGTGGTCCGAGTGGGTAGGTGGGATTCTGAGGGCAGCGGACCCCAGTTGTTGTCCCATGCTGAAGGGCGTGGTTCCAAGGACGAGGACAACTGTCTTCTCAGCGTTGAGCTACAGGCAGCTGTTGGTCATCCAGACTTCGACGTCATGCATTCCTTTCTGCAAGTTGAGTCTGGCGGTGGTGTGCAATGACTGTTTGGTCAGCCCACTCAGGCAGTCCAAAGCAGTAATGCACACTTCCCTGTTCGCAATGCAGGCTGCATTACAGCCTGCATGGAGAACATTGCCACCCCTCCGGACCCTGGCTGCATGACTTGTTCCGTTGCCGATTACCAATCCCACCGCTGCATCCCAGCGTTGTGATTGACTCAGGGGAGGGAGCCTGGCTGCCTACTTCCTTTTCCTGGAAGCAGACGCAGGAGAGCAGGAGCTACAAAGACACGGCACACAGCTTTGAGGTAAGACTTTCCTCAAAATATTTTTAACAACACACGCTCACACACACATCCCCACGTCTATGCACCATCCAGTGTTATTTACGGCGTTTACCACCTCACAGCTGTCCAGCACACCCCGCACTTCTCAATGGTGGCCACTGTGCGCCCATGCAAGCGGGCGTACCACTCGTGTGCTAAAGGCACACACGTAGTTGCGACGCATGCCATCACCTCCATCATCATTCCATTCCAATGCATACTAATACTTGGCACATTGCAACAGTAGAGTGGGTGTTGCATAGCGGAGACATAGAGATCACTGTTCCCACTTCAGTGAGTGCAACCCAAAACTAACCTTTGCACCACAAATCCAACCGTGAACCCTGGAAGTCCTTTTTCAAGCCCCCAGTATAAACACAAAAAAATCACATTTGAGACAAATGCACACCCCATTTTTCATATTTTACCCCAACAAACACCCCATTTTTCATATTTTACACCAAAAAACACCTGATTTTTTCATATTTTACCCCAGAAAACACACAATTTTTTATATTTTACCCCAACAAACACACCATTTTTCATATTTTACCCCAAGACAAACGTACATTTTCAAATTTTACCGCAAAACTCGTACACAACATAGAAACTTTAAATTACCCCATTACTGACCTCACAATGCGTTGTGATCAAATGCGATGTTAAGGCACCCACGTTGTCGGAGTTGCGTTGTTAACAATGTACTGCCTGCATTGTAATGGTCGTCTCCTGTGCCAAAGGCAACCCATAGGCTACGCCGTTTGCTTCCGTCTGCCCCTGGACCTCGCTCAGCACCAAGGAGCATTCTTTTTGGACACTCCACCGCTATGACGCCAGCGCCCTCCTTGCCATCAACCCTGGACGCCACCTCGCCTGCCAGGACCAACCTCTGTTCCATGCCGGACATTGACTTTGCCATCACTGACGGCTGCAGTATCACCCGCAAGGAGCACCCCGACCATCAAGGAGGAATCATTGCCGTCACCTACAGAGGCACACTCCGACTGACAATGCACTCTAATGTGCCAAGGGTGACCATGGACCATGCTGATATCTCCAAGGTACAGCCTGGAGATATCAATGTGTGCATGTCGGTTTGGCCGTCCTAAGAAGGCCTGCAAAACCAACATACGCAATTTCAGTGCATACCACTCCTTCTTCCCCTGCTGTGTGACTCTGCGACATGTACCTGCCCTGCTCTAGACTCCATGATTGGAAGTGAAAAATAAAATATTAAAATAATTTTATTGTCATTTTATTTTTCTTCTGTTTGCTGCCTTTCAGCAGTGGGGCGACAATCCTCCACCATAGTGAAGGAACCGCCGCTGCCTATGAGCTTCCTGAAGGGAGAGTTTGGCTGGATCTGATGGTGTGCAAAACCATAATAATCTGTCCCCAAAGTGCACCTTGGTGGATTAGGAGTGGTGTAGTTTCAAGACAGAATTTGAGGCTTCTTGCAGGACCTCTCTATTTAAGAAGTTAAAGGTGGCAATTTCAAATAACAGAAATGTAGAACATGGTTGGTCCTACAAAAATGACAGAGAATAAAACCAGGGTATCGTTAAGTCAGCGATATTCAGGAGCTGTGAATTGCAAATTCTCCAACTAAAAAATCAGTATGCCAAAGGATGGAGGGATGAGCAAGGTGTGAGATACACTGTTCCCTCGAGGAACAAGTTCAAAACGTATTTGCATTAGGTGAGCCTCTGTCTAAGTGCCTTTAAAACAAATAACCAGTAAAAAACTTATAGTCAAATGAAAAACCAACAAAGGCATAAAAGATCCAACTTGGGCTCCCCAGACCCACCTCTCAAACCAAGAATGCATTTATTTGGGGGGTGTCCGAACAGAGGGTTTCACACATTCACTACAGAAGTACTGTGTTCACACACTCTTAAGCAATCAGAATAAAGCAAAGAGAAACATTTACAGCTGAATAGCATATTCTTATATTTCTTCTACATCTGGGTTATCATTAACAGCATGTGCAGATCGGACAATAATGTTACATGGTATGTGATTCTCTCTGGGATAGCTAGGTTTACCCTAGAATGTGTATACTTTATTCAGATCAGACTTTGAAAGTCTTTGTGGGACCTGGGGTCACCGGGCCCTAAGGGGGTAACGTGACTCGAGCGGTTGGGCACCCGAAGGCTTACGTGTGAAGCAACCATACAGCACACACAACCCCTGAAGCAGGAAGCGCCCGCAATAACTGACACCACACAGTATGTTCAATGAAAATCAATTAGTTTATCTAAATCAGATTAGATTCAAAAGCAGTTCATTAGGTTTCAATTGGGAACACCTGAATACATTTAAATGTCAAGTTCAAAAGCATTTCATTACATTTCACTTGGCAATACCTGAATACATTTAAACCTGGTATGGAACCCAAGCGCGCCACCTGGTGATCCTGCGGAGCGTCAAACACAGTGGTTAAACATAGCGCTGCGCGTAGCAACTAAACAGCGTTTAAAATCAGGCATAGGAACATCACTCTAAACATAGCAATTGAATAATGCTTTAAATCAGACCTGGGACCATAGCACTGCACATAGCCAATATCTAGCGCGTTAAAACAGGCTATAGGAACATAGCGCTGCACATAGCGGTTCAATAGCGCTTCTAAAACATGGCATCTAACATAGCGCTGCAGAACTGGGCATTACAATGTAGCCTGCCACATGGCATCGCCTTGGCGCATTAAACCTGGCAGGGTATGGCAGCACTAGCCTGGTAAATCACTGCAGCGTGGGCCAACTTAACACTGGGGCGCTAAATAGACGCGATCCCCACAGTGCTAAACATTCTATCACCGGCGCGCTAGACCTCACAGTCACTGAAGCGCTATCATCGGGTGCCCTCCTCGGAGCTATCAGCAGGACAGCGCTCCCCTTGCAGGGGATAGTAGCGCTCCACCGGGTAGGAAGTCCCAGCGCTCTCCAGGTAGGCACTCCCAGCGCTTCTCGGTCCGGGGTGAGAGGGGGCCAAAGAAGGAACGGTGGGTCCCCCCTGGGGGAGGGGCGTGCTTCGGGCTTCTCGTGGGCCTCCCCGCCCTCTTTCCCAGGGGGTT
Source organism: Triturus cristatus (assembly GCF_964204655.1). Taxonomy (NCBI): domain Eukaryota; kingdom Metazoa; phylum Chordata; class Amphibia; order Caudata; family Salamandridae; genus Triturus; species Triturus cristatus. The sequence goes on from NC_140586.1 coordinate 344,615,150, forward strand.
ACCTTGGTCGATGATCCCTCGCGGGTCCCGGTGAAGGGCTCCTCCTTCTTGGGGCAGGCGAGGCGGGCACTCCTGGAATCCTCCCGGCGATGTCCGGGACGACGGGGATAGCGCGGGGCTCCCGGACTGGCCAGACGTGGCCGGGGAGCTCCGCAGTGTTCACCGGGGCGTCCACGGATCTTCTCACGGCGACTGAGGCCCGCAACCGCCAATGGTAGTGCGGTCTGCGGGGGGCGCGGCCCAATCGGCCAATGGCACAACGGCGGGGGCGGCGTTCGGCAGTCCGCCCCCGTCAGGTGACGATGGTTCTTGGCTTCGGGCCTACGCGGCCTTCGCTGCTCTACGGCGGCCTTCTCCGCCCTGGGACTGCGCGACCTTGGCTGCGACGGGGCCCCGGGCTTCTCCGTGGGCCCCGGTGACGACAGGGGGCAGTTTCCCCGCCCTGGGCCACAGCGGTGAGTGCGCCTCAAATCCCCACACCAGGGGGGGGGCAGAAATTAAGGGGTGACTTCGGCGCCCAGCGCCCGTGACAGGACTGGCTAGGGGGGTCCCAGGTAGGGTTGGGGAGCGCAGGGGTCACAGCGCTAGTACCTGGTTGATCCCCCAGTCGTCCAACAGTAAGTCTTTAGCAATAAGTTTCAGTAGTCAGTTTCAGCAATCAGCTTCAGCATTAAGTTCCAGCAGTCAGCTTCAGCAGAGTTGCAGAAGTAGGTTTTAACAGTCTTACTGGCGCAGGTGTCTCTGGCGCCCTTAGGGGTTCTGTTCCTTGGGGGGGGGGGGTGGTTGAGTTGGTGACTAGTTCCCTCCTAGTCAAGCTTGGCAGTTGGCACCGGGGGTTCCCTACCGCTGGGCTAGATCAGTGGGTAGGACAGGATCCCTCACTCACTTAAAGGGCAGCGCCTACACCCTGTCACCTTCAGAGGCATAAGTCCCTGCCTAGGCCCTACCGCCTAAAACTCCCGGATGGGTTCCCCAGGTCTACGTTACTCCAACTGACTAGAAAAAGTTCCCTCCCTCTGTTAAGTAGCCCTAGGTCAGGTGACCACCTGCTAAGGCGGCAAAAGTAAAACCCCACCCTTCTTCTAGAAGGTTCCAGCACATTCCAGGAGCTTCCCCACTCTAGGTATAGGACAAAAAAGGCGGGCTGGTGTCGCAACATTGTTGTGGGGTTCCAGCCAGCTCCTGGCAGCTAGGGTGCACTAGAAAGGCCATTCCGCAGTAGCAGGGGCCTGTGGCAGCCATCTTAGGGGAAGGGAGCACCTGCACCTTAACACTGACTAGCAATGAAAAGGCGCCCGGAGACCTAAGTTCAACACAAAAATGAGGGTGGAAAAAGTGAGGCACGATCAAAAATACAGGGGGAGACCACCCTAGGGCTGACAGGTCCAACACGCGTCCCCCCCAGCCAAAAGAGGGGAGAGCTACCCAACCTCTAGGGAGTTCTCATCGCTAAGACGGAAAAACCTGGAGAGACCGTCAGCATTGGCGTGGTCAACTCCGGGCCGATGTTCCACCCGAAAGTCCATCCCCTGTAGGGAAATGGACCACCTCAACAACTTGGGGTTTTCGCCTCTCATCTGCATGAGCCAGCGAAGGGGGCGGTGGTTAGTCTGAATTAGGAAGTAAGTTCCAAAGAGATATGGCCTCAACTTCTTCAGGGCCCAGACCACCGCAAAGGCTTCTCTCTCAATGGTGCTCCATCGCCGTTCCCGAGGGAGGTGTCTTCTGGAGATGAAGGCCACAGGTTGATCTTGGCCCTCAGTGTTGAGTTGCGAGAGCACCGCACCTATGCCGTGCTCTGAGGCGTCTGTCTGTACAATGAACTCCTTACTAAAATCTGGAGTTGCGAGTACTGGAGCGGTACACATCGCCTGTTTCAGCGCGTCAAATGCCTCCTGGCAAGCAGCTGTCCATATAACCTTGCGAGGTTGCTTCTTCGAGGTTAATTCAGTCAAGGGGGTTACGATGGTACCAATACCCAGTGAGGCCGAGGAAAGCTCGGACCTCTGTTTGGGTCTTGGGGGGCTCCCAAGCCAAGTTGGTCTCTATTTTTGCCTGGAGGGGTTGCACCATATCTCCGCCCACTAGGTGTCCCAGGTACACGACAGATCCCTGTCCAATCTGGCACTTGCTGGCTTTAACTGTTAGGCCAGCGCGTCGCAGCGCCTGCAATACCTCCTGGAGGTGTTGCAGATGGTCCTCCCAGGTGCTACTGAAGACAGCTATGTCATCCAGGTAGGCCGCTGAGAAGGACTCCAGACCAGATAGTACCTGATTCACTAACCGCTGGAATGTGGCCGGAGCATTTTTGAGCCCAAAGGGCATCACTCGGAACTGAAAGCGGCCCTCGGGGCTGGAGAACGCTGTCTTCTCCCTTGCTCCTTCGGCCATGGCAATCTGCCAATATCCGGATGTCAGGTCAATGGTGCTGAGGTACCGGGCTGCTCCCAGCCAGTCCACCAGCTCGTCTGCACGTGGGATGGGGTGAGCATCTGTCTTCGTGACAGAGTTCAACCACCTGTAGTCCACACAAAACCGAAGTTCTGGTGTGGTACCCGGTGGGGCCGCTTTCGGCACCAACACCACCGGACTAGCCCACGGGCTGCTGGAAGGTTCTATCACCCCCAGCTCCAACATCTTGGCTACCTCACGCTGGATGCTATCCTTCACTCGGTCAGAGAGCCGGTAAGACTTGTTCTTCACCGGGGGGCTGTCCCCTGTGTCCACATCATGGGTGCACAGATGAGTGATTCCAGGCGTGAGGGAGAACAACGAGGCGAACTGTCCCAGGACATGGCGGCAGTCCCTCTGTTGCTCTGGGGTTAAGGATGGGGAGAGGACTACACCTTCTACCGAGCCATCCTTCTCCTGTACCGCTAGAAGGTCAGGAAGAGCTTCACTCTCCTCCTCTTCGCTCCCATCCGTCACCATAAGGAGAGCAAGCTCTGATCGCTCATGGTGCGGCTTCAGGCGGTTGACGTGGAATACCCTCAGGGGCTGTCGGGGGGTCTTTAGATCCACTACGTAGGTGGACTGGCCTCGTCGCTCCACAATGTCATACGGACCAGTCCACCGGTCCTGGAGGGCACAAAGCTCCCCAGGTTCCATGACCCACACCTTCTGTCCAACGTCCAACTCGACCGTCCGAGCGTTGCGGTCGTACCACTCCTTCATAACGTTCTGGCTAGCCTCTAGGTTCTCTGAGGCCGCCTTCCACAGCTTGGCCATCTGGCTGCGGAACGCCAGCATGTAGCTGACAATGTCACAGGGAAGCTTCTGCGAAGTCTTCTCCCACCCCTCCTTAACCAAGCTGAGGGGACCCCTAACGGGATGGCCATAGAGCAACTCAAACGGGCTGAACCTGACTCCCTTTTGCGGTACCTCCCGGTAGGAGAACAACAAGCAGGGGAGGAGGACGTCCCATTTACGCCGCAAGCCCTCTGGCAGGCTCCGGATCATACCCTTCAAGGTTTTATTAAAGCGCTCTACAAGTCCGTTAGTCTGGGGGTGGTAAGGAGTGGAGAACCGGTAGGTCACCCCACACTCCTTCCACATGGCCTGCATGTAGGCCGACATAAAATTAGTGCCCCTGTCTGGCACCACGACCTTGGGGAATCCCACTCGGGTAAAAATCCCCAACAGTGCCCGCGCCACCACCGGTGCAGTGATGGTCCTCAGAGGAATAGCCTCTGGGTACCGAGTGGCGTGGTCCACCAAGACAAGAATGAACCGGTGTCCCGCTGCGGTCGGAGGATCCAACGGCCCAACAATGTCTATGCCGACCCTCTCAAACGGGGTCCCGACCACCGGGAGCGGTTCCGACGGGACCTTCAATTTCGTCTCAGTCTTGCCACTTGCCTGACAAGACTTACAGGTCTTACAAAAGGTGTCTGAGGCGATCCTCATCCTGGGCCAATAAAAATGTGGGACCAACCACGCAAAGGTTTTGTCCTGGCCCAGATGTCCGGCTAGGGGAATCTCGTGCGCTAACTCCAGCAGGAAGGTCCGGTAACATTGGGGGACCACTATGGCCTTCGAAGATCCATGCACCAGCACCCTGGGCTCACTGTATAGGAGACCATCCTCCCAATACACATGATATCCTCCCATCTCCTGACTGGCCACTTGGGCTTCGGCCTGTCGCCGCATGCCTTCAAGCGTGGGGCACGCCCTTTGTGCCTGACAAAATTCCTTCCGGGTAGGCCCTCCTTCCACATGCCAGTTGGCAAGGGTCGGTAAGCCCCCACGGGAACGACATCCACCTCCGCGGACTCCGGGGGCACTTCTGCGGCCTCCCCATCCATCTCACGGGGCGTGTCCTCTACCACCTTCTTCTTTCCACACTTGGCATTGGGTTGGGCCATGATTCTAGGCTCCAACCCGGGGTGAGTTCCATGCCGGGCAGCCATGGACCGCGTGACTACGCAAGTCCACCCTGGTAATCCCAGCATCTCGGTATGCGCTCAAAACTCGACATCTTTCCACTTGGTGTGCTCCAGGTCGTTCCCTAGCAAGCACCCCACAGGCAAGGCAGGGCTCACCGCAACTCTCAGTAGGCCTTCGACTCCTCCCCACTCAAATGGAACACGAGCCACTGGATAGTGACTCACACTGCCGTCAGCCAATACGGCCGGATGGAACTCCTCGGGGACTACTTGGTCTGGGGACACCAGCCGCCTCACCACAGTGGTCATGCTGGCTCATGTGTGCCTCAGAGCCTCCACCTCCTCCCTGTTAATTCTCACCTTCTGCTGGTATTTAGCAGTGTTCGGGGATAGGGACACTACGGGAACCATCTCTCTATCCCCGAGTGAAACCAGGGTCAGGCCTGTCCACTCCCCTTCCCTATCTAAGGGCAGCTCCACCCCAAGCGCTATACTACTCACCCCGGGGCTCTTCCCGCCCATTGGGGCTGGGGGTCGCTTGCGACACTTGGGATCTCCCTTGTAGTGTCCAATCTCCCCACATTCGTAGCACCGCACAATCCTTGGCTGCTGACTCCTGTCAGGGTAAGTGGGTCTTGTGGAATTGGACGGGGGTGGGGTTCCTACTCCCTTCCCAAACTTATTTTGGGGGCCTTTAGAGAACTCCACCTTTTTATCTCCCCCTCTTTCTTCTGGGGGAAACCCTGTCCGCCTTTCGAGCCATCTCCCCCGGGACCCTTGTGAGACACCCGGGTGCTCACCCAAATATCTGCCTCCTCCGCAAGCTCACGGGGATCCATCAACTTGCGGTCCACCAAATGTTGGTGCAGCTCCGGAAAGCACTTATCCATGAGGTGCTCCCTTAAAAAAAGATTGTACAACCCTTGGTAGTCCTGCACCTCGCTGCCACGCACCCAACCATCTAGTGCCTTACGGGCATATGATGGACAGCTTATGGCCGCCACGGAATTTCTGCCTGTACCTCTCGGGGTTGAGACCAATTTTTTTTAGTAAGGTCTCTTTCATCGGGGCATACCTGAGCTGATCCGCCTTGGTTAAGTATAACAGGGTGCACCTGACATTGGGAGGTATATAGCAATACAAGCCCCCTCCCCAATTGCTCTCGGGAACCCCATGGGCAGTCAAGGCCACCTCGTATGCTTCCAACCATTTAGCAATATCATCCCCCACTGTGTAGCTGGCAATGACTTCTTTGGGTAGGTAAAATTTTGACTCATGGGACTCTCTTGGTACGCTGCCACCATTGTCCTTATTGGACGCGTTTAACTGGAGGGCGCGCAGCTCCAACTCCTTCAGCTGAAGCTCGTGCGCCAGCTTCTTTTCCTCCATTGCCCATCTCTTGTTTTCCCTTTCTCTCTCTCTTTCATGTTCCAATTTCGCTAGCTCCCACTTTAACTGCCTCTCTTCACTCCTGTCCTCATACTCCTTTGGAGACACGCTCCTACTAGACCCTGTCCTACTACTGGCCCCAGAACGTCTCCCTGGGGGCCCATTTTCTGACACATCTACATTTAGTACGTCTAGTACTTCCTGGGCGCTCTCCTCCTGAGGTGCATCCGGTGCCTCCTGTCCCTCATCCTCCCTCCCCTCTGGGTGGGCCTCTACCCATGCCCTTAAGGCGGTACGAAGTTCCGGTCCTTTGGCCTTCCGCACCCCAGGCATCCCCCATCCCCTGTCCGAATTCCCTCAGTTGCTTTACCGTGTACCCCTCGAGGTCAGCTAACCGGAACTCCATCGTGACAGGTGGGGACCTAGATACTAAGGAAGATATGGGTGTCAGTTGCAAGCTAACCAGGATTTTTACATCCTCAGTCTGGACAGTGGAATTCAATCAATGCAGTAATAAACAGTTGCAGAGCTTAAACACAATAGGCGTCTAATTGGAGGGTGCTGTATGGTCACAGGTCCTTATCCCACCGCTCGCCAACAATGTAGGACCTGGGGTCACCGGGCCCTAAGGGGGTAACGTGACTCGAGCGGTTGGGCACCCGAAGGCTTATGTGTGAAGCAACCATACAGCACACACAACCCCTGAAGCAGGAAGCGCCCGCAATAACTGACACCACACAGTATGTTCAATGAAAATCAATTAGTTTATCTAAATCAGATTAGATTCAAAAGCAGTTCATTAGGTTTCAATTGGGAACACCTGAATACATTTAAATGTCAAGTTCAAAAGCATTTCATTACATTTCACTTGGCAATACCTGAATACATTTAAACCTGGTATGGAACCCAAGCGCGCCACCTGGTGATCCTGCGGAGCGTCAAACACAGTGGTAAACATAGCGCTGCGCGTAGCAACTAAACAGCGTTTAAAATCAGGCATAGGAACATCACGCTACACATAGCAATTGAATAATGCTTTAAATCAGACCTAGGACCATAGCACTGCACATAGCCAATATCTAACCCGTTAAAACAGGCTATAGGAACATAGCGCTGCACATAGCGGTTCAATAGCGCTTCTAAAACATGGCATCTAACATAGCGCTGCAGAACTGGGCATTACAATGTAGCCTGCCACATGGCATCGCCTTGGCGCATTAAACCTGGCAAGGTATGGCAGCACTAGCCTGGTAAATCACTGCAGCGTGGGCCAACTTAACACTGGGGCGCTAAATAGACGCGATCCCCACAGTGCTAACCATTCTATCACCGGCGCGCTAGACCTCACAGTCACTGAGGCACTATCATCGGGTGTCCACCTCAGAGCTATCAGCAGGACAGCGCTCCCCTTGCAGGGGATAGCAGCGCTCCACCGGGTAGGAAGTCCCAGCGCTCTCCTGGTAGGCCATCCCAGCGCTTCTCGGTCCGGGGTGAGAGGTGGCCAAAGAAGGAACGGTGGGTCCCCCCTGGGGGAGGGGCGTGCTTCGGGCTTCTCGTGGGCCTCCCCGCCCTCTTCCCCGGGGGGTTACCTTGCTCGATGATCCCTCGCTGGTCCCGGTGAAGGGCTCCTCCTTCTTGGGGCAGGCGAGGCGGGCACTCCTGGAATCCTCCCGGCGATGTCCGGGACGACGGGGATAGCGCGGGGCTCCCGGACGGGCCAGACGTGGCCGGGGAGCTCCGCAGTGTTCACCGGGGCGTGTGCGGATCTTCTCACGGCGACAGAGGCCCGCAACCGCCAATGGTAGTGCGGTCTGCGGGGGGCGCGGCCCAATCGGCCAATGGCACAACGGCGGGGGCGGCGTTCGGCAGTCCGCCCCCGTCAGGTGACGATGGTTCTTGGCTTCGGGCCTACGCGGCCTTCGCTGCTCTACGGCGGCCTTCTCCGCCCTGGGACTGCGCGACCTCGGCTGCGATGGGGCCCCGGGCTTCTCCGTGGGCCCCGGTGACGGCAGGGGCCAGTTTCCCCGCCCTGGGCCGCAGCGGTGAGTGTGCCTCAAATCCCCACACCAGGGGGGGGGCAGAAATTAAGGGGTGACTTCGGCGCCCAGCGCCCGTGACAGGACTGGCTAGGGGGGTCCCAGGCAGGGTCGGGGAGCGCAGGGGTCACAGCGCTAGTACCTGGTTGATCCCCCAGTCGTCCAACAGTAAGTCTTTAGCAATAAGTTTCAGTAGTCAGTTTCAGCAATCAGCTTCAGCATTAAGTTCCAGCAGTCAGCTTCAGCAGAGTTGCAGAAGTAGGTTTTAACAGTCTTACTGGCGCAGGTGTCTCTGGCGCCCTTAGGGGTTCTGTTCCTTGGGGGGGGGGGGTTGAGTTGGTGACTAGTTCCCTCCTAGTCAAGCTTGGCAGTTGGCACCGGGGGTTCCCTACCGCTGGGCTAGATCAGTGGGTAGGACAGGATCCCTCACTCACTTAAAGGGCAGCGCCTAAACCCTGTCACCTTCAGAGGCATAAGTCCCTGCCTAGGCCCTACCGCCTAAAACTCCCTCGTGGGTTCCCCAGGTCTGCGTTACTCCAACTGACTAGAAAAAGTTCCCTCCCTCTGTTAAGTAGCCCTAGGTCAGGTGACCACCTCCTAAGGCGGCAAAAGTAAAACCCCACCCTTCTTCTAGAAGGTTCCAGCACATTCCAGGAGCTTCCCCACTCTAGGTATAGGACAAAAAAGGCGGGCTGGTGTCGCAACATTGTTGTGGGGTTCCAGCCAGCTCCAGGCCGCTAGGGTGCACTAGAAAGGCCACTCCGCAGTAGCAGGGGCCTGTGGCAGCCATCTTAGGGGAAGGGAGCATGTGCACCTTAACACTGACTGGCAATGAAAAGGCGCCCGGAGACCTAAGTTCAACACAAAAATGAAGGTGGAAAAAATGAGGCACGATCAAAATTACAGGGGGAGACCACCCTAGGGCTGACAGGTCCAACAGTCTTCATCCTTTTCTGTTGGACACATTTACATCTTATTCTAGTAGAGGCTTCTCCAACGAGTAGCTTATGAGCTACTGGTAGCTCTCCTGTGTGCACAACAGCTGTTAGAAATAGGGTCTCTAGTTAGCAGTGGTTTGCACCCTGTCCAAGTAGGGACCCTCAACATAGTCAGGATAAGGGAGTCATACACCTAAGATAACCTATGCTCATCCCCTTGGTAGCTTGGCACGAGCAGTCAGGCTTCTCTCAGAGGCATAATGTGAAACATTTGTACACACACATAGTGACACAGTGACAACAGTACAAAAGGAGTCCACACAAGTTTAGAAAAATTGGCAATATTTATCTGAATAAAGCAAGACCAAAATGACAAAAATCCAACATACACAAGTCCTTACTACACAAAGAGGAGATGCGTTGGTTCTTTACTGCTTGGCAGGGTAGGTGATGCTTTGGTTCCTTACTGTCAAGGGAGATGATGCATCGGTTCCTTACTGAAAGGGGAGATGATGTGCTGATTTACGGACATGCAGCCTTGGTTCTTTACTGAGGTGCGGCGTTGATGAAGTATCAAGGGACGATGCGTCAAAAATCTAGATGCGCTGCGTCAATGCAACAGTGGCAAAGCAGGCACTGCATCAACTTTCCAACCACAAAGCAGATTCTGAATCGATTACGCAGCTACCAACCAGGCGCTGAGTCGGAGTTGGAGTCGGAGTGGGTGTCATGGACATCTGTGACATGGGCTTGGGAACATGCTGCCGCGATTTTTCTGATGTGCTGCGATGGTTTGCTGGGGCCTGCAGTGAAAGCTGTGACTGATGCACCTGGTCGGTAACAATGCTTTGGGGAGGCAGAGGTGATATGGTGATCTTTTGCAGTGATGCGTTGAGAAAACAGGTGGTGGAACTCGATGCATGGATTTTCTTCTTAAGATCACCAGCTTATACTTCCAAGGGCCCAAGAACTGGATTTGGCACCACATGGCAAGTCAGGATTCTCAGCAGATGAGCCCAGGCACTGCTAGGTGAAGTCTTTAATGGCCCTGAGACCTCTTAACAGGAGGCAAGCATGCACAAGACCTTGGAGAACCTTGGAAGCAGGATGCAGAACGCAAAGTCCCGTCCTTTCACTGCCAGGGTAGAAGAATCAAGCAGTAGGCCAGCACAACAAAGCAACAGGCAGAATGGCAGTCCCTCCTACAGCATCCAGCTCTACTTACTGGCAGAATGTCCTCAGTTTAGAAGTGTTATGATTTTGGGGTGTCAGAGGACCAATACTTCTACCCCTCTCTGCCTTTGAAGTAGGTAAACTTCAAAAGAAGTACTTTGTAGTGTACAAGACCCTCCCTTTTCCCGAACTGGCTCCAGAAACACTGCAAGGTGGTGGAGACAGCATTGTGTGAGGAAAGGCACATCCCTTTTCAGGTGTCAAACAACTCCTTCGACCACTCTAGCTCAAGAAGGCCCATCAGCCTGGTGATGGCCCATCAGGAAATGCAAGGCACACCGCAGCTCCCTTTGTGTGACTGTCTAAAGTTAATGCCCAAGAGCCCAACTGTCAGCCAACCCAGACATGGATTCTACAGACAGACAGAGGCACAGAATAGTTGAGCAAGAAAATGCCCACTTTCTACAAGTGGCATTTTCAAACACACGATTTATAAGACATCTTCACCAAAAGATGTATATTTAAATTGTGAGTTCAAAACTCCAAACTCCAAATCTCTAACTATTCACAGCTGGAAGATACACTTGTAAGATGTTATAAGGCAGCGCCAATGATAACATATGGGAGAGATAGTCCTTGCAATAGTGAAACAACCATTTGCAATGCAATGGGTCTTGCATTTGTGAGAGTTAGAGCTATTGGCATTGTAAATGACTATGGGGCATATTATCAAGCACGGCGTTAAAACTATCGCCGCTTTAGCGGCAGAAAACTGCTGCTAAAGCGGCGATAATGGGCTTGATAATATGCTGCAGAGAATTCACATAGAAGCCCATGTTCTGGTGTTAACATGGGCTTCTATTGGAATTCTCTGCGGCATATTATCAAGACCATTATCGCCGCTTTAGCGGCAGTTTTCTGCCGCTAAATCGGCGATAATTTTAATGCAGTTTCTTGATAATATGCCCCTATGTCTTTTACCCATTTGTTTTGTTTTTGAGTGGAGTGGTTGTATGTTGATTTGAATCAAATTGTGCAGTTTGAATTACAATTATTATCTGTGGAATTGTGTGAGGTGGAATTGTGTGCGGTGTAGTGTGTTTGTGTAGTGGAACAATGTGGCATGGTGAATCGATAGGGATGAGAGCTGCACAGAACAGATAGAAATAAGATAGAGAGGGATAGGTAGTTTGTGCACGGAGTGGTGAATGAACTCTAAATAGAGTATCAGAAAGACAGAGAAGGAAGGGGAAAGCAGGCCACAGACACATAAGGAGGGAATGCCTGTGAACGCAGAAGATGCCCTAAAAAGAGGAGGAGAGTGTGGGTTTGAGGGACGGAAATCTTGAAAAGGTACATGAAAAAAAGCATGCTCGAAGACCTGAAGTTAACCATATGAGAGAGATGGGAAGAGTGCGTGGGAGAGAGGTGTGAGAGAGAGTATGAGTGGGAGGGGCACCTAGAGGAGGAGGGGGGAAGGCGAGAAGTAAACCTGTACATAGATAACTGCATTTGTGACTGCCTGTTCAGTAGTAAAATATAGCAATATTAGGTGTTTAGTGGGGTGCCTAGATCTTTGGACAGGTGCTACTGCACCTGTTGCACAATTCAAATCATGACCATAGTGCCTGAAAGATAACTGCACTTGTGACTGCTTGTTTAGTTGTAAAACATAGCAATAAACAAAGTTTAGTGGGGTGCTTAGAGCTTTTGGTCCCGGAGCCATTACACCTGCTGTACCAGTGAAATCATGACCTAGTGCCTGAAGATTATAGATAATTCTCAGTGAGAAAATAATAAGTGGAGACGATTCCTTTCATATCATACTTTATTTACTGCCTTTCAAGAGGCAGTTCAAACGCAGTCATTTGGTCCTATTTCTAGAGATAAAATTGAGCTGGTTTCTAAAAAAAAAAAAAAATCCTGCTTGTTTTCAGAACAAAACACATGGGGGCAGATTTATAAGCCCCTTGCGCCACTTTTGCGTCACTTTTAACATGGGAAAAGTGACGCAAAAGTGGCGCAAGAGGCTTGTAAATCTGCCCCATGGTGTTCTGCTGTCCTTCTCCCCAAAACCTGAAGGGCAGACAAGGGTAATTTTTAGGTCTCTCCTAGGCAGTGCTTGCGCTGGTTCTGCGACCCTTGACCTTGCCTGGTAGGTCGCTCCCCCCCCCCGCTGCAGCTCCGCCTTCGTTCCTGCTGCCGCCTGCTGCCGCCGCTGAAGTCGTGGCCCTCCACCACCCGCAGGCTACCACCTGCGCCTCATCCCTGGTGGCCAGTGGTGGTCTTATCTGTTGTGCCTGTATTATGTCTGCCTCTCTCTTTTGTACTCCTCTGCCCTCCTCTCTGTACACCCGTTCCTCTTCTGTACACCCCTGCCCCCCACTCACCGCTGTGACCTCTTTTACTTCTGTGCCCCCACTGCCCGGTTTTCTCCCTCTGTCCCTCGTCTGCCTCCCGCCCCTGCTGTGACCTTTCTGCTCTGTGCCCCCTGCCCATCTGTCCGGCTGTGCCCCCTTTTCTGCTTCTGTACCCCTTTTTGCCTTGCTTTCCTACCTTGCGACCGCTTCGCTTCCCTGCTTCCGTCCCCGCCGCTGCATCCCCGCGGCCCCGCCCCCTCTGTGCCCATTCGCTGCCCCTGCCACCCGCCTTCCGCCTCCCAGCTGCTCCTCCCTCCTCACCTCCCCATATATGGCGGCTGCTGCACGGTGAAGAGAGCGACCCTTGACCTTTCCTGGCAGGTCTCTCCCCCCCGCTGCGGGTCTGCCTGCGTTCCTGCTGCCGCCTGCTGCTGCCGCTGAAGTCGAGGCCCTCCACCACCCGCAGGCTACCACCTGCGCCTCATCACTGGTGGTCAGTGGAGGCCTTAGGTTTGTATCTGCTCTCTGTTGTGCCTGTATTCTGTATTCTGTCTGCCCGTCTCTCTTTTGTACTCCTTTGCCCTCCTTCTGTACACCCATTCCTCTTCTGTACCCCCCTGCCCCTGCTCGCCACTGTGACCTCTTTTACTTCTGTGCCCCCACTGCCCGGTTTTCTCCCTCTGTCCCTCGTCTACCTCCCGCCCCTGCTGCGACCTTTCTGCTCTGTGCCCCCTGCCCATCTGTACGGCTGCTGCTGTGCCCCCTTTTCTGCTTCTGTAACCCCTTTTTGCCTTGTTTTCCTACCTTGCGACCGCTTTTCTTCCCTGCATCCCCTGTGGCCCGCCCCCTCCGCGCCCATTCGCTGCCCCTGCCACCTGCCACCTGCCTCCCGCCTCCCAGCTGCTCCTCCCTCCCCACCTCCCCATATATGGCGGCCGCTGCGCGGTGAGGAGAGTGACCCTTGACCTTGCCTGGTAGGTCGCTCTCCCCCCGCTGCGGCTCCGCCTGCGTTCTTGCTGCCGCCGCTGAAATCAAGGCCCTCCACCACCCGCAGGCTACCACCTGTGCCTCATTCCTGGTGGCCAGTGGTGGCCTTAGGTTTGTATCCGCTCTCTGTTGTGCCTGTATTCTGTCTGCCCGTCTCTCTTTTGTACTCCTCTGCCCTCCTTCTGTACACCCGTTCCTCTTCTGTACCCCCTGCCCCCCGCTCGCTGCTGTGACCTCTTTTACTTCTGTGCCCCCACTGCCCGCTGTCCCTCGTCTGCCTCCCGCCCCTGCTGGGACCTTTTTGCTCTGTGCCCCCTGCCCATCTGTCCGGCTGCTGCTGTGCCCCCTTTTCTGCTTCTGTACCCCTTTTGCCTTGTTTTCCTACCTTGCGACAGCTTCGCTTCCCCGCTCCGCACGCAAACACGCAGTCGATCTCTGGGACCTACTCGACACCGCATCTCCGGACGTCGCCTTCCTGACCGAGACCTGGATGAACGAAGCCTCCTCTCCAGACTTCGCCATAGCCATCCCCAACGGATACAAGATCATCCGCAGAGACCGCACCAACGGAGCCGGAGGAGGAACCGCCATCGTCCACAAGAACACCATCAGGGTCTCAACAAACACCAACGACACTCTCAGCGCCGCCGAACACATGCACTTCCAGATCCACACAGACCCCAAGACCACCCTAAGAGGCACCCTCGTCTACAGACCGCCTGGACCCGACCACAATTCTGCGACTCCATCGCCGACTTCATCAGCACGCACACGCTGACCTCCACTGACTACATCCTCCTCGGAGACCTGAACTATCATCTGGAGAACAACAACGACAGCAACTCCTCCACCCTGATCGACAACCTCACCAACCTCGGACTAAAACAGCTCGTCACGACGCCAACCCACATCGCCGGTCACACGCTCGATGCCATCTTCTCCTAAAGCCCCCACGTCGCCTTCAGCCACGCCTCCGAACTCACCTGAACAGACCACCACTGCATCCACTTCACCTTCCGAACACCCCTCACACCCCACTGCACCCTACAGATCCCCCGCCGCTGCTGGGGCAAAGTTACTGAAGAACAACTACAGACAAACCTCGCACTCAACCCCTCTGACCAACCCCACCAACCCCGACTATGGTGCACGCATCCTCAGACGCTGGTTGGACGACTGCGCCAACACCTTAACCCCGCTGAAAAAGCCAACCAACAGAGACACCAGCAAGAGAGCCAGCTGGTTCACCCCGGAACTCCTAGCATCAAAGCGCACCTGCCGGAAATTGGAGAACAAATGGCACAGTGAGAAGACACCGGACTGCGTGCTGCCCACAAAGACGCCATCCGCAACCACCACCACCTCATCAGGACCACCAAAAGGACCTCCTTCAAAGACCGCCTCGACAACAATACACACAACAGCAAGGAGCTCTTCAACATCGTGAAGGAACTCTCCAACCCCAGCTCCGGCGCCAACGACATTCCACCATCGCAGGCCCTGTGCGACTCCCTCGCCACCTTCTTTCACCACAAAATCACCGACATCCATGACAGCTTCAACCCCCGGACGACCCCTACAGGCCTCGACACGCCGGACCCACCGCATCCCATCGACCACGACTCCGACAACCTGGGCCAACATGAGCATCGAGGACACAATCAAGACCATGGGCACAATCCACTCCGGCTCCCCGTCTGACCCTCTTCCACACCACATCTTCAACAAAGCCGGCAGCTCCTCGCACCCCACCTGCGCAACGTCATCAACCTCTCCTTCGAGACCGCTACCTTCCCTGAGAGCTGTAAGCACGCCGAGATCAACGCCCTACTGAAAAAAGCCAAGGTGGATCCGAGCGACCTCAAGAACTTCCGGCCCATCTCCCTGCTTCCATTCCCAGCAAAGGTCATCGAGAAGATAGTTAACATCCAGTTCACCCGTCACCTCGAAGACAACAGCATCCTGGACCCCTCACAAATCAGGATTCCGCAGCGCCGAGACTGCCCTCATCGCCGCCACAGACGACATCAGGATCCTGCTAGACAACGGCGAGATGGCGGCCCTCATCCTCCTGGACCTCTCCGCTGCCTTCGACACCATCTGCCACCGCACACTACGCATCCTCGACATCCCTCGCCGCGACCACATCACCCCCCACCTGGGGAACCTGCACTGGCTCCCCGTCGACAGAAGAATCTCCTTCAAGCTCCTGATCCACGCACACAAAGCACTCCACAAAACCGGCCCAGCCTATCTCAACAGTCGACTCCACTTCTACGTACCCAACAGGAAACTACACTCTGCCGACCACGCCCTGGCCACGGTCCAGCGCATCGATAGAACCACATCCGGAGGCAGGTTCTTCTCCCACTGAGCCGCCAAGACCTGGAACACCCTCCTCCTCAACCTACAACAAACTGAAGACCTGCTGACCTTCAGGAGACGACTCAAGACCTGGCTTTTCGACCAGTAGCAGCAGCACCCCCCCCCCCTCCCTCAGCGCCTTGAAACCCTTGCTGGTAAGTAGTGCGCTTTACAAATTAACTGATTGATTGATTGATTGCGAGACATGCTGTTTTCTGGCTATGCTATTACAAGATACAGGGGTAACCCATACTAAACCCATTGGACCTAGTACTGGTACCTGAGCAACGACAAATGCAACATTTAATTTGCACTTTAGGTGAGCGAAAAAAACAATAACAAAAGGCAACACAATAAATCAAATGCACTTAATGAAGAGTCAAACAATCAGATTCAGTTTTTGTATCAGGATTCATTAGTCATAATTCAGCAAAAGAAAACATCAAATTCATTGTATAACGGTTGCTCCAAAAAGGAAAGAAAAAAGATGTGTTTCAGATGGTGCTCAAGTGCGTAGTGAAATGAAGAAAGGTGAAGAAAGGTTTAATACAAAGCTAGCCTGTCTATGGGATTTAGTACAGTCTCTTATTTCTATTTGTTCAGAACACAACACAGATATCGATAATCGGTACAGGCTAAAAAAGTCGACGTTTTGACCCGCTTCATTGGAAGGTAGGCTCCCACCTCTTTGTTGCGTTCGTCTAATTGTGTTTATATTCTTGAATGGCAACTCATGCCCCACTAATTCCTTTTTTAAATCACAGATGAAGAAACTTTCAAGTCTCCTACCACTCTTGAATATTGCTAGGGGAGGATGCAGATTGATTCTACACCTTCTGCATCACATGGTGCGGCTGCACCATTGTTAGGTTAGTGTTTCCTTTAGTTATTGGCGATGCAATTTTTTAAATTTAGAATCCACTCTTGAAATAATTTAGTGTGTCCTTCTTCAGGTTAGCCCTACATATAATCTCACTTTATCAGTCCTGATGAAGACCCGCATGCTAGGATCTAAGTCCGCTCGTGCAAAAGTTGGGTCACAACGTCGACTTTTTTAGACTAACAAGCCTGGAGTGATTATCGATACCTGTGTGGGGTGGGTGTTCTAAATATACACCACCCCATTCTGAACAAGGAGAAATAAGGGACTGTACTAAATCCCGTAGACACGCTACCTTTGTATTAATCCTTTCTTCACCTTTCTCCATATCACTGCGCACTTGAGCACCATCTGAAACACATCTTTTGTCTTTCCTTTTTGGAGCAACCGTTATACAATGAGATTAATGTTTTCTTTTGCTGAATTATGACTAATGAAACTTGATACAAAAACTGAATCTGATTGTTTGACTTTTCATTAAGTGCATTTCATTTATTGTGTTGCCTTTTGTTTTTCGCTCGCCTTAAGTGCAAATTAAATGTTGCATTTGTCATTGCTCACGTACCAGTATTCTGGTTATGGGCTTAAAAAACGGTGCCCAATTTCAAGGATTGCCCCTGTTGCATATGTTGTTACTCAGAACTTGTGAGCACAATTTCTTTCTTTAGGCTAGAGCAGTCGAGACCAGTGCTCGAGGTTTACCGAGCTTTGTTGTAAACAGGGCTGTAAATCCTGCTCTTATCTTGCCACATTTGCTATGCCTTCACAGACCGTGGTCTGTTTTGGCTGCAGATGCCTCCTTCTCTTTCCTGCTTTTGAAATGCACAGCCTGGCGTCATGGTCCTTGCCTTCCTTTGGCTGCTGCCGCCTCCGTCTCAGACCTCAACAAGCATTTGCAATGCAATAGGTCTCGCATTTTTAAGAGTCTGAGCTATTGGCATTGTAAATGACAATGCCTTTAATTTATGTGTTTTTTGAAAACCTGCAAGCGGTGCATAAACACACACTTTGCATTTATAGTCGTTGCTTGCGAGAAGCAAGGCTGGCAGTAACTGCGCCTCTTTCACTGCCAGCTTTGCATCTCGTAAGCAAGGGCTATGAGTATAAAGTGTATGTTTACGCACCGCTTGCAGGTTTTCAAAACACATAAATAAAAGGTATTGTCATTTACAATACCAATAGCTCAAAATCTCTCCAATGCGAGACCTATTGCATTGCAAATGCTTGCTATGGGAAAGCAATGGGTCAGGGATACAGCCGTCTGCTCCTAATAAATGTTGGAAGAATCCATGGAGAGGAAATGTAGATTTAAAGACTAACCACCTCCCTTCTCTCACAAATAGCATGCATTATGTAATTGTGTAATTTCTGACTCATGTGGCTAGTGGGAACACATATGTGAAAGGTTACTTCAGCAGTAAGAGAGAAACCGTTTATTTCCCACTCAGCCACATCAAAACTTACAAACAAGTCCCTTCAAAATGCCCCTTCAGTATAGTTCAGACACAAAATGAGCAATACAGATCTTCAGAGAGTGGACAAAACAGGCCGTGCTCCTTAAAAGTTTCTTAAAGTTGATCAAAGAAAAACTGTAAATAAGTCAGAGACTGCAACAATGTAACGGTTTAAACGTGAGGAGAAACTGATACCTTTTTAAATTAAACAGTGCTTCTGAACCAGTTGTAATCTGGAGAAACTTTGATCTCTTCCATGATGTCTGACGAGAAAGGAAGCCAGAGGATCCTGTGAGGAAAGACGTGAATCATCAGACTGCACAGTGGAAGACACCCAATAAAAGCCCCTTGCACTGCAGCCTTGTGATACTAACGCACAGTTCTTTTGGTTTTTACTCAAGGGTTTGCACAGCTTATGCGGGTCCATGGGATTCAGTGCTCGCCTTTAGCCGAAATCTAAAATAAACGAGGGAGTGGTGGGAGAAGGGTGACCTGCTGGACGGCATGCTGAGGGAGCATGCAGCGGGTTCAAAGAGTGAGAGGTAAAGACAGTGCGGGCTACAAAATTACAGGCTTCTTAGAGAAAATGACAGTAAACCCTGGGGAAGGAAATATTACCGCCAGTGGGAGTAGGTCTGGGGCTGCGCTGTGCCGTCATTCTCCTCACTGCATAGGTACAGGGAATGCAAGCATCATTTTAAAGTCCATCTAAGCGATCTGCACTCATCCCAACAAGCTCCTTTTAAAAAAGGGTATACAAAATGTCAGCCCAACTAACACAAGCAGAATTCAAAGTGAAATAGCTGCTCTCCCATACATATTCCTTTTAAGACATCAGGCAAAGGCACGGCCGTGGTGACATATGGAGGGAGACTGGTGTGTTTGTTCCACTGAAAACCTACAACCGGGTCACTGCGTTGAGCAATGTATAAACTATACGTGTGTGTGCAATGCTCGTTCCATCACATACAATGCCCACAAGGAGCCAAACCCACAGGGGTCTCTGATAGGCTCTGTGACATGATGTGACTCATACTGAATTAATGAAGGGACGACCAGGAGAAACAATGAGTGAATACTCCAGGGGAGTGAACAACTTCAAAATGAGGAGGGGCAGGAAACTCAAATACCCACTGACAAGGCAGGATTTTTACAGGACAACCACATAGACATATCTAAACCCATGAGAGGAGTCAGACCCCACAACACACATACAACAGATCACTTGACAGCGGAAGTGCTGTTTTGGCGTGACCTGAAAACGAAATTAGCAGTATTTCACTATAAGGACTTGTAAAACACATCATTTCATGTACTGCCTTTTAAATACGGATGTACGACGTTACAACGCATGCTGTTACAACGAAAGTTTTACAACGTGAGTGCATTGACAACGCAGGACATTACAACGCAAGTCTTTACATCGACTTGCACTAGATGGCGTGCTAACATTAAAAAAGTGTATTTTACTATTCCAACTCCAGTCCACGTAACAGTAGGGAAGGTGTTGGGATAGTAAACTACGCTATTTTTAATGTTAGCACGCCATCTAGTGCAAGTCGATGTAAAGACTTGCGTTGTAATGTCCTGCGTTGTCAATGCACTCGCGTTGTAACAGTTTCGTTGTAATGGTAGTGCGTTGTAAAAGTTGCGTTGTAAAGGTTGTTCACCTTTAAATACACTGACCCTGCCCATGAGATTACAATAGGCCTACCATAGGGGTGACTTACAAGTAGTAAAAGGGAAGGTTTGGGACTGGCAAGTAGGTTCACTTGCCAGGTCGACATTGCAATTTAAAACTGCACATACAGACACTGCAGTGGTAGGTATGAGACGTGCGCAGGGCTACTCATGTGGGTGGCACAATCAGTGCTGCAGGACCACTAGTAGCATTTTAATTTACTGACCAGGACACACCTGGTGCACTTTACTAGGCACTTACTATTAAATCAAGTATGCCAATCATGGATAAACCATTCACCATTAGAATTTACACAAGGAGCCCTTGCACTTTAGCACTGGTTAGCAGTGGTAAAGTGCCCAGAGTCCTAAAACCACCAAAAATGAAATGAAGTACACAGTAAAAAGCAGGTCAGAGGCAAAAAGAGACAAGGAAAATCACGCCAAAGATGCTAGGTCTAACATGTGTCCCCCAGCTAAAAGTGGGGAGAACCACCCAAACTCATGGAACTAAGGCAGAATAACCTGGAGAGACTATAAGCATTGGCGTGTTCTGTGACAGGGCGGTGTTCCACTGTAAAGTCCATTCCCTGTAGGGAGATGGACCACCTCAACAGTTTTGGGTCCTTGCTCCTCATCTGCATTAACCATCTGAGGGGCCTGTGGTCTGTCTGAACCACAAAGTGAGCCCCAAACAAGTAAGGTCCTAGCTTCTTCAGCGCCCAGAACACAGTAAAAGCTTCCCTTTCAATTATGCTCCACCTCTGTTCCTGGGGAAGTAAGCTCCTGCTAATGAAGGCTATAGGTTGATCTCCAGCTCCCACACCATGATCTGAGTCATCAGTCTGCACCACAGTCGGGAGCCTTGAGCACAGGCATATGGCATCAAAAGCGGTCTGGCATGCCTCAGTTCAGATCACCTGATGTGGCTGCTTCCTTGAAGTCATCTCTGTCATGGCAGAAACAATGGTGCCATAATGAATATGTAGTAGTACCCGCTGAGGCCTAAGAAGGCTCTCACCTCTGTCTTGGGGGGTGCCCAAGCCAGAATAGTGTCCATCTTGGGTTGTAGGGGCACTACCTGGCCACTTCATACCTGGTGTCCCAAGTACACCACAGACCCCTGCCCTACCTGGTAGGTGGGAGTGAAGTTCTCCAACCCAGCAAGGACCTTATTGACCAACCTCTGCAATGTGCCAGAGGCGTTCTTCAACCAAAATAGGCATAACCCAGAACTGGTAGTGCCCTTTTGGCATTGAGAATGCTGACCTCTCTTGGGCCCCTTCGATCAAGGCAATCTGCCAGTACCTAGACGTTAAATCCAAAGCACTGAGGAACTTGGCAGCTCCTAGCGGATCAATGAGCTTATCAGCTTGGGGGATGGGGTGGGCGTCAGTCTTGGTGATGGCATTGAGCCCACAGTAGTCCATCCAGAACCGTGGTGGACCTTTTTGGCTAAAGGTCCCTAAATGTGTTGCTTTCCCCCTAGACCTTTTTAGATGCTTTGGACACTTTGCCACTGCTAATCAGTGTCAAAGTGCAAGTGCTCTCTGTATAAAGTGTAATGGTAATTGGTTGTCCATGATTGGTAGGTTTGCCTTACTAGGAAAGTCCATAGTAAAGTGCACCATGTGTGCCAGGGCTGGTAATGCAAATGCATCTAGTGGGCCTGCAGCACTAATTGTGCCACCCACACCAGTAGCCTTAAAAAGGGAACTCAGGCCTGCCATTGCAGTGCCTACGAGCAGTGTGTTAAACTGCCATTTTGTTCTGACAAGTGCACCCACTTGCCAGACCTTACCATTCCCTTTCTATGCACATCAGACACCCCTATGGTAGGTCCAAGGAACCCCCTGTGCATTGTGCAGTGCATGTGAAAGGTAGGACATGTACTAAGGTGTGTACCATGTTCTGACAGTGAAATAATCTCCATTTCGTTTTTCACTGTTGAAAGGCCATCTTGCCCATAGGACAGAATGGGAAGGCTATGTAATATGTTTTCCAGCCTATTTTCCCAAAGGCTTAAGATGGAGAGGTGAAGTTTAGTATACTTGAACTCACAATGTAATAACACATCTTTTTATGAAGGTGTTTTTTGCATTGTGTGTTTAGAAGCCACTCTTTTAGAAGTGGCTGGGTGTTTGTGCTCTAAAATTTCTGTGTTGTGGATTGACAGCCTGGATTTGAAAACGATAGGATCTGGGGAATGTCTTGACCCAGAGGAGGAGGTGAAACTCCAACAGGCTGACCTGCATCTTGAGTGTAGGGGAGGGGTAGCCCCTAGAGGTGAAGAGGCCTGGGTTGCAGCCATAAAACAATTGTCCCATCTCCTGCGGAGTGATTGAGAATCCAGACCCCCACTAATCAAAGGAAGAATGTGTCACTGGCAGAGAGGTACCCAGAACTGGTTTGAACAGTGGTCAGTGCCCCCCTGAGCACAAAGACTTCAAAGCCATTGAGGGGTATAACTATGAGAGCTGAAGCCCCTGAACTTTGGAGAATGGTTTGATCAAGATTGAACAAGACTGGAGCTACTTCGTGGTCAAGAGGAACCTTTGCCAAGGAAGAAACAACTGAAGAGACTGAAGGAAAGGACTGACCCTTGCTGTGTGTTCTGGGGCTGGCCTACAGTTTGCTGTTTTAACCAAGGAAAGGCTAAGGAGACTTTGCTGTGTGCTGTTTCCCCCTGCTTGAAAGGACTTTGCTGTGCTGTGTCCTGAAGTAACTTATCCCCAAGGGCCCGAGGTGAGCTGGCTCCCTATTGCGGAAACTCAGGAACACAAATGTTTCCAGGAGAGTCTCAACGATGCTGTGTGCGTGTGCTTTTTGCAGCCTGAGACCCTTGTAAAGAATGCCCTGTGATTGTGGGCACCTGGAGTCAAAGGGAGTCTCAGCGACGCTGTGTGCATGTGCTTTTTGCAGCCTGAGCCCTTCGCGAGGATCGTCTTGTTATCGTGTGCACTGGAATCCAAGTGAGTACCAGCGACAGTGTGTGCGTGTGCTTGGTGCAGCCTGAGACCTTCGCAAGGATTGCCTTGTTATCGTGCACCCGGAATCCAAGTGAGTCTCAGCGACGCTGTGTGCATGTGCTTTGTGCAGCCTGAGACCTTCATGAGGATTGTCTTGTTATGGTGCACCCGGAGTCCAAGTGAGTCTCAGCGACGCTGTGTGCGTGTGCTTTGTGCAGCCTGAGATCTTCGTGAGGATTGCCTTGTTATCTTGCACCCGGAGTTAAAGTGAGTCTCAGCGACACTGTGTGCGTGTTCTTCATGCAGCCTGAGACCTTTGTCAGGACACTGTGTGCGTGTGCCCTGTGGCAGCCTGAGATCTTCGTAGCAGTAGCTGCCCGGACTGGCAGCCCCGGAGGAGCTGAGCCGCCAGCCTGAGCCCGCCGTTGCCGATTCACAAAGATTGCATCGGAGGCCCAAGTCGCTGGAAGAGGAGAGGAGAGTGAGGTCGCACCCCCCAGGTAACGTTTGTCGACACTTGGGGCAGGGTGCGGGCTCGGAGGGAGACGCTCTCGGCCTCTCTCATTCCGGCAGCGCGAGCCTCTGCTTCGGCTCGTATCGCGGCCGTACTGGCCAAGGGAGTGGCAGTTGTGGGGCCGGAGTGCGGACCTGCACTTTTTTTTATACCATACCCGTGTTGGGGGCAACTGTTGGCAGAGGCTGACTGCGAGTCAGCACGAGTGGTGGAGAGACCGCCTAAGGCACCGTGATCGGTGCTGGAGTGTATTACGCCTTACCTTATTTCTGAGTACCTGATTGTCGTATTACACATTGCATAATTTCTGCATAACGAAATACCTGATTAGTGTATTACGCATTGCATTATTCCTCCATAACAAACTACCTGATCAGTGTACTACACATGGCATTATTTCTGCATAACGAACTACTTGATTGTCGTATGACGCATTGTATTGTTTCTGCATAACGAACTACCTGATTAGTGTATTACGCATTGCATTATTCCTGCATAACAAACTACCTGATTAGTGTATTACACAGTGCATTATTTCTGCATAACGAAGTACCTGGTTGTTGCATTACGCATTCCATTATTTCTACATTGTAAGGTGCCTGATTGTTGCGTTATGCATTGCATTACTTTTCCATTGCAAAGTGCCTGATTCTAGCATTACGAACTGCATAATATTGTATTACGACTACAGTGGAATGTTTAGAAGTGCTCATTAATATCGCCAGAACTTACAAGGGCTGCTGACCTAACAACCGGCCAGGAGGAATATTACCAATACTCATATGTTGGATTTGTATCGTGTGGTCTTTTTATATAAAAGTTATACTCATTTTTATAAAACTCGTGTGGAGTCCATTTGTGGTGTCATCATTGAGTTGAGGCGAGCGTGGTTGCAAATACTTTACACATTTGCCTTGAAGATAAGCCTGGCTGCTCGTGCCAAGCTACCAAGGGGGTGAGCGGGGGCTATCTCAGAAGGTGTCCTTCCTTTACCTGATGTGGAAACGCGGATCCCTATTTGGCCTAAGGTACCTACCTCAGCCAGCCAGGGATACCGGGTCTAACAAGGAGTGACATTGGGCAGGGCAGCCTTTGGAACTAAGACCACTGGGTGGCACCAAGGACTGCCGGATGGCTCAATAACCCCTAAGTTTAGCATCTTGGAAACCTCCTCCCTAATGCTAGCCATCACTCTTTCAGTCAACCTGCAAATCTTTTGCTTCACTGATGAACTATCCTCAGTGTCTATGTCATGAGTGCGCCTATGGGTGACTCCTGGGAGAAGTGAAAATAGAGTGCGAAACTGTCCCAGCAACTATCGACACTCTGCTGCTCTAGGGTCAGTGTAGGGAGTAGGATCACACCCTCCACTGACCCATCCTGCTCCTGAGCAGACATAAGGCCGGGGAGGGGTTCCCTCTCCTCCTCTGCCCCATCATCAGTAGCCAAAAGCATGGTCAACTCAGACCTCTCAAAGTGGGGTTTGAGGCGGTTCACATGCAGAACTCTCAAGGGGTTCCTGGGAGTCTGCAAGTCCACAAGGTAGATGAAGTCACTCTTGTGCTCATTTCCCTCAAATGGGCAGACCACTTGTCTTGTAGAGTGCAGGGCTCTACTGGTTCCATCACCCACACCTTTTGACCAGGCTGAAACTCAACCAGAGTGGTATTCTGGTCATACCAATGTTTCATGTCCTCCTAGCTAGCTTCTAGGTTCTCCTGAGCAAGTTTCCTGAAGCGTGTTGTCTGGTTGCGGAAGCCCAGCATGTAACTGAATACATCCTAAGGTGGCTTCCTAGGATCTTGCTCCCAGCTCTACTTCACCAGACTAAGAGGTCCCCTCACAGGGTACCCATACATAAGTACAAAATGGCTGAAGCCAACCCCCTTTTGCGGTACTTCCCTGTAGGCAAAGTGTTAGACCCGGCCTTGTGGCATGGCCATCCCTGACCCCTAGCCACATCCCCTGACCCGTACACCTCATTCAGTCCCTCCGTACACGGCCTAGCCGGTCCTGCCCACCAGGACCCACACACACCCGACCCGGACTTCCCTGTCCGTGCCCTCCATCTTCCCAGCACCACAGGGCCCGCGTGCCCACTTCATGCACCTACGATGGCCGCCCGGCCCCAGCACAACCCAGGCCTAGAGGCGCCGCCCCGGCTGGGGAACATCGCGCTCCCATGGAGTGAGAGAGGGAGGAGCAGTTTCCATCGCACCTCTGACCTCCCCTCGGGAGATGGGTTTCGATCGGCCCTCTGGCCTCCCTGAGGGCTGCCTCCACGCCTGCTGGGTGTCTGGGGCACACAAAGTACTCACTCACTGGGGCTCCTCCGACCCGGCCCTGAAAGGATCAAAGGACAACGGCAGGAAACTCCAACGAGCGGCCCCCAGGCACTAAGACCCCTGCTACACGGACCCCGGACATCAAAGAGGGGTGGACCTATAACAAGGGGTGCTCTGGGACTTTCAGGCAGATTCGACTCTGGAACGACGAGAGCCCTGCTGACGTGGTCGCGGCTCCCTTGCAACCTTGGAACCTCTGAGCCCTGCTGAGTGACTCGCGGCTCCCCTGACGATCGTAAGACCTCCGAACTTGTGCTTGAGCCCTGCTGAGTGACTCGTGGCTCCCCTGAAGATCGTAAGACCTCCGAACTTGTGCTTGAGCCCTGCTGAGTGACTCGCGGCTCCCCTGAAGATCGTAAGACCTCCGAACTTGTGCTTGAGCCCTTCTGAGTGACTCGCGGCTCCCCTGAAGATCGTAAGACCTCCGAACTTGTGCTTGAGCCCTGCTGAGTGACTCGTGGCTCTCCTGAAGATCGTAAGACCTCCGAACTTGTGCTTGAGCCCTGCTGAGTGACTCGCGGCTCCTAACGACTCCCTCGGTGCCGGCTGGACCGCAGCGTATCCCCCAGCTCGAGGATTGTGAGCTGTGCGTTGGGTATGCCCCTGCATTGATCCGGATCCCCAAAGACTGTCCCGCTACCCCCTTTCCCTACTGAGACTTTCTGAGCCCGTGCTCTATTTGTACATACCCACCTTGGTGATCATAAAGATCCGACGAAGTTGAATAGATAAAAGATCTGTTCCCAAGAACCTATCGTGTGGTGTCTCTTTGTCGTGTGGTGCCGTGTATCCTAGATACGAGACTCTTCCCCTGAGGAGTCTCCCACCAGTACCCGGCTACGTTACCCCGAGGGTGGGTCTCAGGGTGTTCAGGCAACCTCCCTGTCTCCCCTGGGGTCGCCTTCTAACACAAAGAGACAACATGGTAAGCGACGTCCCACTCACGCCACATGGGTTTTGACAGACCCTCCCAGTCATGCATTTCAGGGGTCGGTTGAACCTCTCAATCAACCCATTAATCTGGGGATGGTAAGGGGTGATGAATTTGTAGTTCACTCCATACTCCTTCCACATGGCCTTCCTGTACAGTGACATGAAGTTGGTACACTGGTCAGATACCACCTCCTTGGAGAAACCCATGCAGGTAAAGATCCCCATCAGTCCCGTCAGAGCGGTTACTGTCCTCAGGGGGATAGCTTCTGGGTACCGGGTGGCATGATTCACCAAGACCAGGATGAACCTGTTGCCCATAGCTGTCTTGGGATCCAGAGGCCCTACAATGTCAATGCCCAGCTGCTTGAAAGGGATGCTCACAACAGGAAATGGTTGCAGGGGAGCCTTACACCCCCCCCCACTCTTGCCGCTTGCTTGGCAAGTCTGGCATGACCTACAGAAGGTATCTGAATGCTTTCTCATTTGGGGCCAGTAAAAGTGAACGGCAAGCCTGTCAAAGTTCTTGCCCTGCCCCAAATGTCCTACCAGAGGCATATCATGAGTCAAGCCTAGTAGGAAGGCTCTGAAGAACTGGGGTACCACGAGCACACGAGTTGCCCCAGGCTCATTAACTTTAGGCTCAGTATATATAGGAGACCATTCTCCCAATAGATCAGCTGAGATCCAGACTCTTTGCCAGATGGTTGGTCCTCAGCCTGTTGCAGAAGATCCACAAGAGTAGGACACTCTTTCTGCGCTGTGCAGAGCTCCTCCCTGGTGGGACCTCCTTCCTGCTGCCAATGGGTCAGCTCAAGCAGGTTCTCCAGTTTGACCATGTCATCCGCTGCAGGTTACGGAGCATCCCACTCTGGGTCTCCCTCCTCCCAGACTGTGGGAACATTTGGAGTGAGATTCCCATGCCCCTTGTCCATCATCTTCTTGGCAGACACCTGGGCCACAGTTTCAGACTCCAGAATCTTCTGATTACTCTGGACTGCCATGGATCGTGTGGTCATGCACACCCACACAGGCAATCCCAACATCTCCAAATGGGACCTGCACTCCACCTCCCTCCAGGCGGTGTGCTTCAGGTCATTTCTCAGAAGACAATCCACAGGCATGGTTGGGCTCACTGCTACCCTTAAAGGACCTGAGACACCCCCCTTCTCAAAGGGAACCTGAGCCACTTTACAAAAGCGCTCAATGTTGTCTGCTGCAACTACTTGGTGAAGCTCTCCAGAGACCACTTGCTCTTCAAACACCAGGTAACACCTGACAGTAGTCACTCTGTCTCCTGTGTCTCTCAGAGCCTCTACCCTCTGTCCATTAATGGCCAACCACTGCCTGTAACTCTTAGTGTTATCAGGCAGTAGGTTTTTGTGGACCATCTCACTGTCCACTGGTAAGACAAGGGTCGTCTCAGCTGGTTCCCCGCACTCAACTGGGACCCACTCCTCCCCAAGCATTACACTGGCCCTCCCTGGTGTCTGGCCACTGAGAGGGGCCTGTGCCCACTTTGGGCTCCCTCTAAAGTGTCTTGCCTGGTTACAGTCAGAGCACGTCAGGTGTCCCGTCCCTCCAGATCTAATTGGGGGAAAATAGCTCTTCTTCTTCTCGGGGGGTGGGGGGGCTGGGAAGTCTTACCTTGGGAATTATTTTAGGTCCCTTTAGAGAACTCACCAGTTTTACCCTGCCCCCCACCTTCTGCTGCTGGGTACCCTGCCTACCTTTGGCATTCTCCCTCATACAACCTCTTGTGGACTCTGGTACTCACCCAGTGTTTAAACACAATCTCCCACCAATCGAATTTTACAGCCCCTTGTAATTTTCATCAAGTCTTTTTTCGACTCCCTTGCAGGAGGATAGACAGTTCCTTTTCACTTTCTGTTTAGGCAGTCATGTCTTGGCATGGTGCCGAGTCCCACACTTGTGGTAAGGGCTTAGTGAGAGGATGATCAATAGAAAGGTATTAGTTAATACCTATTATTCCTGTGGTGCCACTGATTTGTCTACATGTATACTCTGATTGAGGCGATATGCTGCATGATGATGGAAGGATGTGTGGTTTGTTCTATGTATGCTCTGTTAAAAAAAGTGTGTTCACATCTACCCATACATGCATGGGCCAGATCCATCCATCCATGCAGCCGCAAAGATCCAGCTAGACCCATCAATCCATGAATCCATTCAGCCATCTGTCAATCCATGCGCCCGCCAGGATCTATCCACCTACCAAGGTCCATCACCAAGGTCCATCTGTCTGCCCATCCATTCATCCATCCAAGCACACATCTGCCCAATAACTCATCAATGGTCCAATTCATCAATCTATACACCTATGCACCCACCAATATCCATATATCCACCCAGATCCATCTATCCATCCTCCAACCAGTGGCGGATGGTGACATTTGAAAGTGGTGAACAGCCGCGGTCCATGCGGGTAACAGCAGTGAGGCGGCGTGGCAGGGGGATTTCGACGGACGATGGCGGGGGAAAATAATTATTTATTTAATTTTCCCTCTGCATCGTCCCTCGAAATCCCCCCCATGCAGCCCCACTGCCCCATCGCTGTTACCTGCATGGACCGCGGCTGGTAGTGGAGCGTAAAAGTTGAAAATAAGTTTTACGTCGCAAGCGTAAAACCATCACACACTATTAAACTATTCCCTGGGACACTATTAACTAATTGCATGATATTCTAATAACCGGTTCTGCACGGCTTTATTTGGATATTCTGTGAGACACCATTAACAAGTTTTCTCAGACACTATCACCCAGTTTCTTGAAACACTTAGGGGGTGATTAGGATCCGCCCACCACCCTAGCGGTAATGGGACCACCCGCCTGCCATGCGGCGGTGTCGCCCCTCCAATTATAATGCGACCGCCACCGCGGTGGTTACATCTGGCATTCTAACATTGCGGCGGGTGCTGCTGCCTGCAGCACCCGCCGCAATGGTAAAATGTCATGTTGTGCATTGCCATGCACAACACGGCAGGCACCGCACAGTACCTGCCACCTTGTGCATGGCAATGGTACCCCCCAAGTGCAGCCCCCAAAGGGGCCCGCAACGGGCCCCCAAAGCGAATGCCCGCCAGCCTTTTATGGAAAGGCCTGGAACAGCACACATCATAATATGGATGGCGGTGCCTAGCTGAGACCGTATATGTGCTCCATATCCATCCGGCCGGCAATCGCAGCAATTGCCGACCAGCGGAAAAGTGGCAGACGGACTTTCCGTCCGCCGCGTTACCCATCGCCATTGTAATCTGGCGGTGGGTAAATCAGGTTACGATGGCGTGACGGTTGCCACTGCCGGCACGGCGGTGGCGATTGTTACGCCATCCTAATCACCCCTAAGTGTTAACCAGTTCTATTAGAATCTATTAACCAGTTCCTTGAGACACCAATAATCAATTGCTTGTGGCACTATTGACCAGTTACTTGATAATCACTATTAAGCAGTAGCATCTATTAACCAGTTCTCTGAGACTCTATTATTCAGATTCACAAGGTACAATTTACCAGCAGAATGAGACAACATTAACCAGTTCAGTGAGACACTAACTGGTTCACTGAGACTGCATTAAACATCGCCATGACACACTATTGAACAAGTTTCAGTGACACTGATGATCAGCTCAATACGATAATATTAACCAGCTCCATGAGATACTATTCAAACTGATTTCAAATTCTAGTTCACCGGTTGCAAATGTCTTTTGGTAGGGTCCAATTGCAGGACATCATGTTTTAACAGCAGGCTATATATGCCCTTAAGAATAATAAAGGAATGCCAATAGGTACTTGTGTCTGAGTCCTAGATGCTAGATAGAAGAAGTTGGAAACAGAGAGATGCAATCTCTGCTGTTGCCAACTTGTTCTGTTTAAAGTTAATGCACTAACTCGCGCTAAAAAATGGCCCTTGGCTTGTCATGATACACCCCTCGATCTGAATGCAAAAGCGGGTATATGGAGGATTGAATACTGTAATCATCACTAGGAAATCACGCTAGTAGTGACGCTACACTACAAGGTCTGAAGTTTTATGGCCGGGATTTGCGTGAAGCAGACAATCACTGCCTGATTCAAATAGCGAAAAAGATGAAACAATCACTGTCTTGACGTTTTATGCAGTGCCATGCACACATTTCAGTCCATATGTATCATCATCCTACAAAGAGCTGGAGCACAGGTTTACATTCTGCAGGAGTCGGATCCTGCAGGCGGGGAGGGCGCTGTGCCGGGTGGCGGATGGGCAGGGGAGTATGCAGCTTGACTGAAATAAGAAGCTGTTGAATGGCTTGCCTACCCGCAGATACTGGACTGCAGGGACAGCACACATGGACCTTGGAATGCCAGGGAGTTGACATTCACTGACTGGCATGCAAAGCAACGAGCACGCCTCTTACAGTACACCACGCTGAAATAAGAAAGGAGCTGCACGGCTCGCCTACCCCGCCTGCCCCGAGTGGAATCCCTTATTGAAACAAGAGTCCCCAAAGAACACACAATACATGTGTGTGTAAGAAAACTGTAATTTACAGGTGCTCCTCACCATAAAACTGGAAATGATGTATTGCAGCACTAACAAATAAGGAGCAACGAAATAGAAGCGACGCAAGAGTGAACCAATTACAAGCAGCAGACTGGATTACACTCAGTACGAGTGATTCCAGCAGGTCTTGAAGACAGCACACGCGCGCTGATGCTTGACCTAAAAAAGCACTATGCCCTGTGTGAGTCTCGGCGCCGGCTCTGTAGCCTGTGATGTGATTCTGGACAAATCGCTTAATCTGGTGCCTAAAAATAGCTGAACTCTCTACTGTAGCTATGGGGCTCATGTTATCGCAGCTTAAAGAGAACATAGGTGCCAACCTGTACTATTTTGGGCCTGTGCTGCAAAGAACAAGATGAGAGAGGTGCCCACAGAGAAAGAGCTCCGTTTCAGCTTCAGCTTCATAAGTAACGTTTCCAAAAGTGAATGCACACTGCACAAGAGGAATGATGAGAGAAGCCAGCTGCACCCCTCCTACAGCCCGCTCCCTCTCATGATGACTTTAAATTGTTACCACCTATTATCTCATTCTCTTTCTCAGCTTGCCCCGCCCCCTGCCATTCAAGTGAATGGAGTTCTTTGAACTCCACACAGGATAAGTGTGTAAGCGCCTGAAATCCAACCTTATCCCCGGCATTGTAAATCGGCACACCCTCTGCCATGATGTCACAGCTGTAGCTTGTGCCTGCAGGTTGAAGAATACCTCGCCCAGCAGGCACATGCGCAGCAGGACATCTGCAAAGCTTATCACAGCTGCCCATAAAAAATAAGAGAGCAGCAAGTAGTAGTCTCTTATCAGCTGCATGGCAATTTTTTTAATTCTCTTTTTGTCTTTCCCACAGCATGAGAGCAGCATCTGGCTTGGATAAAGTAGTTGACTGTGTGATGTGAGGTTGCGCCCGGAGGTGTCTGAAGTCAGGGACTGAGAGCATCGAGGACGTGCTGCAGGATAAGATAAGTGAAAGTTTTTTTTTACTTTCTTGTCATTTTTAATGTAACGTGTTTTCATAATGTATGAGTTTGTCTTTATGTATGTACAGCCACACCATTTTATATGTCACTGACCGCCACTGCATTTAACTGTGTGCTTTTGCCCTGTCCCTTGGACAGAAAGCAGATGTGATTGTTGAGGAATACTCAGCCAGTGTTATGTAATACCTTGAAAGTATGGGTGCGGAGTTTGAATTGTGATAATTTGTGAACTGGGAGCAAGTGGAGCTCCTTCAAGTGTGGTGTGATGTGAGTGCAGCATGGGTGTTTGAGGGTGACTCTGGTCACCGAGTTCTGAATGGTCTGTAGCCTTCTGTTGATTTTGTGTGGAATCCATCATAAAGGGTGTTCCAGTAGTCCAGCTTGACCAGGGTTTACATGACGGTTTTATGGGGGCTGATTGGGAGCCAGTTGAAAATCTTCCTCAGCATTTTCAGGGTATAGAAGGATGTGGTGGTGACGGCGTTTATGAGTTTGCCTTCAATAATGATCCTGAGGATCTTGGCATGGGTGGTAGGGGTGGGTGTCCATTATGACTGTGTTTGCCACTAGGTGGAGTCCCATGGTGATGTGCTCTTCCCAAAGATACCCATTTTGGTCTTGTCAGTGTTCAACCTCAGACAGTTGGGGACAGATTTATCAGGGCATTGGTTGCCCTTGTGTCACACAGGGTGTCACAAGGGCAGCACAATCCTTAAGTAAGATTTACCAAGCAAAGTAAGGCCACCTTGCATGGCCCTGCATTCATTGGTTAATATGGAGTAACACAAGGCAGCGCAAGTCTCTGCTTTGTGTTACTCTGCCCTGGGAAGGTATTCCATGAGTGGAGCGTGGGTGTTCCCACACATCCACCCATTGATTTTAGCGCATTCCCATATTTACCAACACTGGTAAACATAAGAATGCTTCAAAATGCTACACATTCCCATGGGAGACGTAACAAGGATAATACTCTTTATTTCTCCTCATTGGTTCCCCTTTCTAAGTGTGCTGCAAAGAGTTAAAAGCCTCAGAGGATTGATTTTGTGCAGAAAGGTGTTTCTTCTGTGGACAAAAACAATGGTATCTACAAATCAGGCACCCTTTCACCATGGCACAAGAATGCCTTTTTTGGTGCTAGGTAGCAGAGAGTAGGAATGTTGGTGAATATGGCGCATTCCTGCCCTCTCCCTTTCACGCAGCTCAACACCATGCAGTGAAGCAACTTGTCTTGCTGCGTTGTGTGAAACCTCGATCAATCTGGTCCTCGGACTTCATCCTGTGGGCTGTTTGAGTCATGCAGGCATTGAACTTGGTCTGGGTACTGGGTGTCTTGTTTGTGAGGGAGAGAATGAGTTCTATGCCATTAGCGAAGGAGAGGATGTTGAGGTCGTGAGATCGTATGATGCTGATTAGAGAGATCATGCATGCATTGAAGATGGTTGGGCTAAGGATGGATTCTTGCTGAACTCCGAAGATGAGGTTGTGACTGTCCCAGATGTATGGTGTCAGGCTGACTGACTAGGTCCTTCAAGTCAGGAAGGAGCAGATCCATCGGAGTGCATATGCTTGGAGTCTTATGTTGTGTAGTCATATGATGATGATGTGGTGGGAAACTGTGCCAAATGCTGTGGAGAGGTCTAGTAGGATGAAAGCGGCCATGTCTCCTTCATCCAGAGTCATGTGGATATTATCTGTGGTGGCAATGACAACAATTTTCATGCTGTGGTTGTGTCTAAAACCAGACTGGGTGGTATCGAGGAGTTGGTGGTCATTGAGGTATTTAATGAGATGTCTGTTGAGGATTTTCTTTGAGACCTTGGCTGGGAATGGTAGCAGGAAGATCAGTCTTACCTTTTCTTTAATTTAAATTCCCTAACGTCAAACATTTCTTATTTTAACCAAAATGGTTCATCCTGCTGTAGACAGGGAATGTAAACAGAAAACGTAACACCTTCAAAAGGGATCGGGACAATTGGGGTTCCGATAAGTTCTTGCTTTTTTTCCATGATTTCCAGCTTATTAAGAAACTATAGGGTCCCCATTTACCACATGCATAATAATAACCTCCTTCTAGATTACTCAGCAGCACCCCATCCTTAAGGGCTCAGAGCCATGCCTCCACATTTTGGTAGACATTAAAAGTGGCTTTTAGTTCAGCCTGACTGACCTTCTTTATGATCAGGTCAGGCAGCCAGGCGCTACACATGAACTAAATGCGCAGGCGCCTTGCTGCTTGAACCGAACTTTGCCAGCTGAAGAAGTCACAGTCCAGTGGGCCTGACCTCCTAAGCCCTATGTTTGTGACCTCCTACACTCGTCAAAGCACTTGGTGGATCTCCCCCACATGACGAGGGGGCACATCCCTGATAGCCTTCGACCTGGTTGCTTCAGTTTTAAGCCCTTAAGTGCCCGGGGCCGGGTGTCGATCAGTGGCACCACATCACAGGGTGAGGTGGGGTCAGTAGTCTCACTGATCCCATCTCACTCTGTGAAGAGTAAAGGACTGTTGTCTCTTCTCATTGCTGACCTAAGGTCAGCCAAAGAGAGGAGGCAGCCCTCCCAGTCATCCATAAACCGCAAAGACCAAGATCACAGCAGCAGCCAGTATGTTTTAAAACCAAATGTTTGGTGTGTGCATGCTTGTGCGTTTATATGTGTATTTGTGAGTGTGTGTTGTGAATGGGTGTGTGTGTGTGTGCTTGTGAATGGTGGGTGTATGTGTGCACACTTGTTGAATGCATGGAGGTGTGTGCCAGTATGCATGGAGATGGGTGAGCGCATGTGTGTGTGTGCGTGTGTTGCCTGCCCACCCCGCTCGAATTGCCGGCCGCCACTCAAAGTACTACATATGCTCTAATTGATAGTCTATTAGTGATATACCTCAGTGCATCTAAATATTCACAGAGTTTAGGATACTATATTGAAATATTATTAACCTACATATAACATACCATGAGTGCGGTCATGTGATTGTCTTCCATCACTGGAGCCTGAATCATAAGCCCCCACTGTAGACGCAACATTCCTCTTTCCCCCTGACTTGCTCTTGAAGAACAGCATCTCTCCGAATGTATGAGCAAGTTAATAATTAGAACGTGTACAAGCAGATATAAATCTGCCTGCAGCCAATGTAGTGTAAAAACAATCCAAAAGAGGCTATTTATTCTGAGTCATATTTAGAAAGCCTGAGTGGTCATAATAACTGAAGGATATTATTATAAAAGATAAAATCCAGATTCGTTTCTATCATTTTATGTCTTGAGCCTATTTAGAATGAAAATAAAAGGAAACAGTAGTTGTAAACATAAAAGAGTTGTCAGAGCCCTTTGTCCTGTGGTGACATTTCCAACATTCTTTTAAGTAGCCAATGAGAGAGTACATTCCTAAATCTAATCAGCAAGTGTGGAGCTGTGCTGCATTGCGTGACTGAGAGAGCAGAACTGAGCCATAGCTTCAAAGAAATGGTGCAGTTCTGCTATATCCATGCACTGGGTCACTTGTGGCTGCCTAGCGTGAAGACAAGCACCCTGGCACCACAGCTCAAAGGTGTCTGCCTTAAGGTCAGGATAGTGTGTGTGTAGGAAAGGGCATCCTCCTGCATACAAGCTATACTCTAAGGCTATTTCCTCTTTGTATGTGTGCTGCAGAAGGCAGCATACATGCAAAGAGGAAATAACAAGAATAAATAAAGATATGTCTCCTTTTTACGCCAGCCTCGGGCAAGTGCACCATTTTTGGTGCAAACCCATGTCTGCAAGTCCGAACGTCTTTGCACCACCCATGGAACATCCCTCAGATGCAAATTATTTCAACGCTACCCAATGCTCTGCGTTGCAGTATTTTTTTTTTTTTGATAACACACAAAAAGAGAGAAAGGGGGGGTCCAAGGGAATGAGTTTAAAGACCTGCAAGAAGTTTTTCCCCAATTAATAGTCACAGAACACACAAATAAACTCTCGGGTCTGAGCAACCTTGAACCATAGGCATGGACAGGAAAATGTTGTGATCAAACTGTGTCTTAACTAACAGTGCCCTAATAAGGAAAGGAATCCCTTTTCAGGATGAATGCCCTCACTCACCAAAAGGTGACATGCTTCATCATTTGGGCTTTCTCCTCTCAGTGGGAAAACCTAGTCCCACTGAGGGCTACAACCACCGCACTGAGAGGTGGGAGCTCAGGGATGTTTTACAATTGTGTGGAGAATAAGGATGCTAAAATCCCAAAGAAGAGCACTTTAGTGATGTGAGGGCGCAGCGCAAAGAAATATATTTAGAAAATAGGTGAATATGATCTAAAACTGGCTAGTGCTAGTGAAAAACAATTTTTATTAGCTCATTAGCCCTGCCAGAGATAAAAAACAGTGCAAAGCAGTGACTATTGAAAACTGCTTGATGACAAAGGTCAACATGTTTCAGCCAATAATCATCTCAAAAGTATGTGTGGCTTTTGTCAGGACCAAAAACAAAGCTGCTGCTAAGTGTAAAAAACGGGCAAAAAAGTTGGAAAAAAAAACCAAACCAGTTTATGCTCTTGCGGATACAATCTCGCTGGAACTTGTCTAGAAACAAAACAGAAGGACACAGAGAGAAACGGTATAAGCATTCAAATCCCTTTGCTAAATACCAGTAATGTTTGAAACAATGATGTTTCAATAATGAGTCCTCTTAAAGGCTCAAAAAATCATGACTCAACCAATCTGTGGGACAAGTAAGCCCACCTCAACCTGGTTACAACTCAGGAAAGGGAGCCCCGCTCTGCAAAGATAAGCAAACGTAAGAAAATCAATACGTTTTGCTATTTATTAGTGCAAGGAAATGTGAATTATGTGAATATTCATCAACCGAAATGATCAAGAAAGGTGGGGATACACTCTAGCACAGGTAACACTAACTTGCCGTAATTAAAAGGCATTAGTTGGACAAACCACTGCTTTGACATCTAGCATTGTTTCTTTAAAGAGAACATAGTGGTAATGAGCTAAAACACCTCATCGTTGTGCTTGACTCAGGCTAACATATGTAAAAGAAAAATTACAATCCTGAATGCCATTCAAATGAACATCCAACAGGACACGTATTCAAAAGCACACCCTTTTCAGCAAAAAGCTAGAAAGATGCCGAATAATGTACATCATGAGGCCAGCACCCCGCAAGATAAAGCAAACTGGAAAAACAGTATAACAGCACGCTAGTGTACTCTGAGTCTTTCAAAAGTACACTTATATGCTTATTCTTTACTTCTTGACAATTGCGTTCCACTGTAATATGCATGCACTATTCCTTGAACACTATTCTCTCAGGAAGTAGCGTAAAAAAAGAGACAGGCACTGGCGATGGACACCCATGGGGTCCTGCTCCACGCTCACGGAGTTTCCGACTTTTGGGTACTTAACATCACTTTCGCCACCCCGTCGGTACCTCCGGTTGCAATTTCTGTACTACGACGGAGTACCGACGGAGAGGTGAGTCCAGTAGGGTTAGCGCGCTGTTATACTGTTTTTCCAGTTTGCTTTATCTTGCGGGGTGCTGGCCTCATGATGTACATTATTCGGCATCTTTCTAGCTTTTTGCTGAAAAGTGTGTGCTTTTGAATACGTGTCCTTTTGGATGTTCATTTGAATGGCATTCAGGATTGTAATTTTTCTTTTACATATGTTAGCCTGAGTCAAGCACAACGATGAGGTGTTTTAGCTCATTACCACTATGTTCTCTTTAAAGAAACGATGCTAGATGTCAAAGCAGTGGTTTGTCCAACTAATGCCTTTTAATTACGGCAAGTTAGTGTTACATGTGCTAGAGTGTATCCCCCCCTTTCTTGATCCTTTCGGTTGATGAATATTCACATAATTCACATTTCCTTGCACTAATAAATAGCAAAACGTATTGATTTTCTTACGTTTGCTTATCTTTGCAGAGCGGGGCTCCCTTTCCTGAGTTGTAACCAGGTTGAGGTGGGCTTACTTGTCCCACAGATTGGGTGAGTCATGATTTTTTGAGCCTTCAAGAGGACTCATGATTGAAACATCATTGTTTCAAACATTACTGGTATTTAGCAAAGGGATTTGAATGCTTATACCGTTTCTCTCTGTGTCTTTCTGTTTTGTTTCTAGACAAGTTCCAGCGAGATTGTATCCGCAAGAGCATAAACTGGTTTGGTTTCTTTTTTTCAACTTTTTTGCACGTTTTTTACACTTAGCAGCAGCTTTGTTTTTGGTCCTGACGAAAGCCACACATACTTTTGAGATGATTATTGGCTGAAACATGTTGACCTTTGTCATCAAGCAGTTTTCAATAGTCACTGCTTTGCACTGTTTTTTATCTCTGGCAGGGCTAATGAGCTAATAAAAATTGTTTTTCACTAGCACTAGCCAGGTTTAGATCACATTCACCTATTTTCTAAATATATTTCTTTGCGCTGCGCCCTCACATCACTAAAGTGCTCTTCTTTGGGATTTTAGCATCCTTATTCTCCACACAATTGTAAAACATCCCTGAGCTCCCACCTCTCAGTGCGGTGGTTGTAGCCCTCAGTGGGACTAGGTTTTCCCACTGAGAGGAGAAAGCCCAAATGATGAAGCATGTCACCTTTTGGTGAGTGAGGGCATTCATCCTGAAAAGGGATTCCTTTCCTTATTAGGGCACTGTTAGTTAAGACACAGTTTGATCATAACATTTTCCTGTCCATGCCTATGGTTCAAGGTTGCTCAGACCCGAGAGTTTATTTGTGTGTTCTGTATTTTTTTTTTTTTTTGACAAAGAAATACACATAAACATTTGCATAGCTTGGTAAATACCACAAAAGATTTTTCATCGAGTTTGCATAAAAAAAGTGACCAAACCCGACACAAATTGTTTCAAAACCCAGAGATCTTTGATTAATCTTTTCAGGTGAAATTGCTGACATTATAATGTAGCAATGAAGTTGAAGACACGCACTACCAAGCTGTTTCAGGTTTGAGATTGGTAGCGTGCTACTGGGGAATCACTTTCTGATCCAAAAAGTATAAAGTATGTAGAACAACCAAGTTGCATCTCCTGGTTAGGAGATGTCCCCCTGTGCGCAACTGTTGGTCCCAATTAGTGGATAAAAATGTAATCCAAAATAAATGATTCGCCAATTGAATCGGTTGCTTTTTGTTGTAATGTTTATTCACATCAATCCAAGATATTTCTTCATATCAAGTATCATCTATCATGCATGTTTGGGGCGGAAATCCATATGTGCCAATTCAATACATCAATCCCGATGAATTTCGGGCAGCCCAGTGCCCTTCATCAGGGGAAAGCATAATACAGTGACAGTAGTATGTACGCCGCGACTTTCAACGAAGCGATCGTCCAGCAGGCGTATACCTTGAAGTGTAGGCAAACAATGTCAATGTGGCTCGGGTAGTTGCCGGAAGCTAAATGCGGACTAAATGCATCAGGATTGATCTATTGAATTGACATTAAAATGTAACAGAAGCAATACCATTTTCAAGCCCTTGATCTTTTAAAAGCCATGGCAGAGAGGGTGTGGGATTACAGTCTGAGTGAATCCATAGTTCAGGCCAACCGCAATGCAGTGCAGTTGGGCTAAAGGACATACGCAGGTCTTGCTGAAAAAGTGTCAATGTCAAGGACCCGATATGAGGAGCAGAGAAGGCAATGCTTCGTTGTTGATACCTTGGATGCAGGTGATGAGTCGGTTCCGATCAGTGCAGTTGGCGAAGCCTTGTCAACTAACCCCTTTGTGATGCAGGCTATGCGTCATTGCTGAGCTGCACAGTTCATTGTTGTTAAGCCATGCAGTCTGTTGAAGCGATGTCCTCAAGCAGAAACTGCATCGGCATCAAAAGCGATTCATCGATTCCGATCGGCGCAAAGGCGTAGATGCACTAGTTTTCTTGGATCAGCACAGCAAAAGCTCACTTTCAAGGACCCAGGACTGGATTGGCACCACTGGGCAGGGCAGGACTCCTCACAGACGGCAGAGTCAAGGTGCTGTTGCAGGGACAGAGGAAGTCTTTGATGTATTTGAGACTTCAGAGTAGGAGACAAACCAGCAAGCCTTTGGAGTCACTCTGGGATCATGTGAGATGGGTCCAGTCCTTTTCCTCAGCAGGTCAGAGGGTAGCAAGTAGATGAAACAGGCAGCATGTCAGAGCAAAAAAGCAGTTATTCCAGAGCAGCAGTCCAGCATATTGGCAGTCTTTGTAGATGCACAGAAGTCCTTCTTCTTAGCAGAGTTCTTCACAGAGCCAGAATTGTAGTGTCTTGGTAGGGTCAGAGACCCATCACTTATACCCAGTTGTGCCTTTGAAGTGGGGGCGACTTCAAAGAAGGGTCTTTGGTGTGCGCAGAGGTCTTTTCTTCCCAACCTGGCTCCAGACTATCAGTAGGGGGTAAAAATCCCTGTGTGGGAACAGAACACTGCCTATTAAGGTGTAAGTGTCAGCTACTCTCTCCCTTCCTGCCCAGGAAGAGCCATCAGAATGCAGATGAGTATTCAGACACATCTAACCTTCCTATCAGCCATGGTCCATCCAGGTAACAGCGGTGGGCCGGGTGGGGGGCATTTCGAGGGACGATGCTGAGGGGAAATTAATTATTTATTTAATTTTCTCTCGGGCATCGTCCCTCGAAATACCACCTACCCAGGCCACCGCCCCACCACTGTTATCTGCACTGACCGTGGCTGCTTTCTATGTTTGTGGCTGTCTAAAGGGATTGCACAAAGGGTAGCTGTCACCCTCCCCAGATGTGTATTAGAGACAGGCTGCAGGCACACACCAGTAAGAGCAAAGAAATGTCCACTTTCTTAAAGTGGAATTTCTAAAACAGTCATTATAAATCTAACTTTACCAATAAAGAAGATTTATCATTACTATTCCAAAGATATAAAACATGATGCATCTACGCCTTTCTAATCAAGAATTATAGCTTAAAAGTGTATTAAAGAATTCCTAATGTTAACTTAAGAGAGGAGTAGGCATCCCAGTAGTGAAAATCAAATGTATCTGTTTGTCACTACCAGAACATGCAACACTTAAAAGTACATGTCTTACCTTTTACTTGCACAGCACCCTGCCCTATGTGCCACCTAGGGCCTACCCTGGGGTGACTTATTTATGATAAATGGGGAGTTTAAGATTTGGCACAGCGTTTTAAATGCCAAGCCAAAGTAGCAGTAAACTGCACACATGGGTCCTGCAATGGCAGGTGTGAGAAATGTTTAAACAGCTACTTGTGTAGGTGGCACAATCAGTGCAGCACACCCACTACTGGCATTTAAGTTAAAGGCCCTTGGTATATGGTATACCACTGCAAAAGGGGCTTACAAGTGAATTAAATATGACAAACAGGTGTAAGCCAATTATTTGATGTTTAGAGGAGAGAGCACATGCACTTTAGCACTGGTTAGCAGTGGTAGAGTTCTCAAAGTCCTATTGGCAAAAATAACAAGTTAAGAAAAAGAGGAGGAGAAACGCAAACAGTTTGGGGTCACCCTGGAGAGAGGGCCTTTTCCAACTGCATCTTTTGCCAAATACACTCCACCTCATTAGGGGTGTGCAAGAAATTGGGGTTTTGGTTGGGGGGGTGCCAACCATTCTCAAGTAACAACCATAATTCTTGCCAGGGTGAACCACAAAAGTCACTAAATTAACCTGTGCTTAACCCCCTGGTAGCTTGGCACAGAAGCAGTCAGGCTGAAAGTAGAGGCAGTGTGTGAAGTATTTATGAAGCACACAAAGAGTAATAAAGTGAAAAACAACACAAGAAAAATTCCAAAGCCGTTTTGTAAACATTGAGGGTCCGGTTCACAAAGGTAAACTTATACTTTTGTGTGAGTTTACTCTTTTTTGGTATTTATGAGCAAACAACTTAATAATACATTTACTAGTGGGAGACTCCACAGTCGGGACGGAGAACTCTGCACATAAAAATATAGGTTTATCCTCTGCAGTCGATAAGTTACCAATAAATTGTTTGTGAATACAGACGAGAGTAACCTTACATGAAAGTATAAGTTTACCTTTGTGAATCAGGCCCTGAGTCATTTCTTTAAAATAAAATGATACCAGAACAGAACAGAAAAATCCAATCTGTACAACTGGAGATATGCAATTCCAAGGTTTTAGGCAAGTATAGTGCCTACAAGCACAAAGCGACCCTTGCGGTCATTTGGTCGTGCTAGCCCAGGGAAAAATCACAAGTTAGTCCAATTGAAAGATTGGTTCCATTTGTGGTGGCGGTGGCTGCAAGGTGCAAAGAGAGCCTTGCAGATGTTGCTGTAGCACGAAGGGCAGGCCCAGTGTCATGGACAGTCATCACTGAAGTCCGGAGATCTGGTCGTTGCTGAAGCTTCAATTTGGTGGCCACTGTGGGCTGTCGTTGCTGTAGTGAATAGTGTAGATCTTGCATTGCCGGTCGTTGCTGGTGGTCACTGTAGCATGAAAAGTCGGGTTCATCAGAGCTTCATGATGCCAGTCTTCGCAGGAGACAGAAATGGGCCTGTTCATTAAGAGCCCAAAACTTCCTGGTTTCACCTTTCTTTGCAGAGGAGTGTACTCTGATACCAGCCAATGCTCCAGCACCAGGACAGGCAACTCTTGGAGATCAGGGAATTACTTGAGTAGGGGCCAGCAGGGCTCAGGCAGGTCCAGTTGCAGAAGGTCAGCTGTGCAGTTACAGCAAGACATCTGA
This sequence comes from Triturus cristatus, assembly GCF_964204655.1. Lineage (NCBI taxonomy): Eukaryota > Metazoa > Chordata > Amphibia > Caudata > Salamandridae > Triturus > Triturus cristatus. Next base: position 344,657,776 of record NC_140586.1, read on the forward strand.
AGCTTGTTGTGTTCCTGTTACTCAGAACAGGAGATCAGCCAACTGCTGAAGGTAGCAGGTCCAGTCTTCTTTACAGAGAGCAGGGCAGGCTCAAGCAGCAGGTCAGTCCTCTAGAGAACAAGGCAGGCCTAAATCAGCAGGGCTGATCCCCTGGTAAAAGCAGGGCAGTCCTCTGAGGAACAAAGCAGGCCTCAAGCAGCAGGACAGTCCTCTCAGGAGCAAGGCAGTCCTTTTTCTGTAGTCCACAGATCCAGGAGCTTACTCATGAGTTGGCCTAATAGTCCAATGCCTGTGCAATCCTTTGAAGTGGGAGAAACTTCTAGGCTACTCCCCCCACCTGGTTCTGGAAATTTCCATCCTTCCACTGCCCAAACCCCAAGTGATATAGGGTGACAAAAATAATTGTGTCAAGTTTCTTTTGAGTGCGCTGGAGTGATGGAGCAGAGGAGAATACAACATTGTTGTACACCCTTCGAAGTTAATGACCTCATAACCTTAAAATGACTAATTGTTTGAATAAATGTACTAATCAATCAATGCACCTTTAATTAGATACTACACGCGGGAAAACTAACTGGCATATGCAAAATCAAATTTATTTACCAATGTGAAATTAAATTAACATAGGTTTGTGTTTCGTGTAGAAAATAGAAGTAAAATTGCATGTATTTCATGTGTAGTTAAATAGATTGTGGCAAAGAATGCAGATGGTAAGTAAAATGGCTTTAAATGTCGCTTATGCTAGGTAACACCTAACACGGGCCATTAGAATGGTGGGTGGTAAACAGAAGGGCTTATTTTCTATGTCTAATTTCTGCTATGTTGTTTTCACATTAGTTCCGTTCAGGCCTGTTAGGCCTCCCTGAGAAAATGGCCGCTGCCAAGAGATGTGATTACGTGTAATCTGCGCATGAGCAGAATGGAAGTTACAGTCACGAGTGTGGCCTATGCCTTGAGTGAGAGATGTCAAGGCCGCACAGGCCTAGGACAAGAGTGGATGCCAAGACTCGCTGTACAAAATCATGGGAACGGATGAGAAACTCGGACTACAGAAGATGATTTCATTTATTAATAATAGCAGTTGTTACAAATTTTAGGACTTGACAAGACATGAGGATGTGCATGAATATGAAATTTACAGAACCGGTTTAGGCAAGGAGGACAATGAGGTGACCATCACCACCCCTCCAATGGACCAATAGAAATGAATACAGCCCTAAAAAAAGTTTCAATTCTGGGTATAGCCAGTTAGTGAAAGGGTATAAAAAGTGGTGCTTATGATGACGTTAAGGCACTTGCTTATTTTTCTATTCAACACGACACGCTGTCTGTTGAAACGATTTTTCTTCCTGATGCTGAAAAGACTTTGACAGATTCTGAACTTCGAACTTTGATGGGGAAAAGGAATGAGACCGTTACAGGATTCAACCCTTGGTCGGGAATATGTCCGAGGAGCTTAGAGGGACAGCCAGTCAGTTTGGGAACCTATCCTGTGATCTGAGGTTCATGCTCTCTTGAACCATTCTCGTCATCGCCCTAAGGCCAAGGGTAATGAGTATTTTCTGTTTCTATTTGAATCTTTACTTGAAACACTTATGAAATTATTGTTTATAATCTTTTCTAAATAAATGTTACTTATTCAATTCAATTTATTCAATGAATCTAGATAAAATTTCATACTGAATCAAATTGAGTCTGTGGTTATTAAAATTAAAGTTATGATCTATAAAAGTTAAAGGTTTAATTGTGGGGCGAGGAAGGAAGATGGCGGACTAAGAACCGCGCTGTTCATCTCACGTCCCCCGCTCGCTCCCTTCAGCTCTCTACCGACTGGAGGCTGCTTACGCTCTCGTAGAAAAATGCTTGGATGCTTACCGAGGGAGGGCATCTGCATTTATGAAGCGGATCTGCATGCTTGACTTTGGCAGCCCCGCAGTGTTTTGCTTCTGCTTGCTGGCTTTCCCGGTTGCTGGCTTGGGGGCTGTAGATGCTCATTCGGAGCGGCAGGCTTTGGCGGGCTGCGAGGAGAGCCTGCTGGAGAGGATTGACTCCGTGCTCCTGCAGTGACGGCTCGGACCTCTGCTCTTGGCTTTCTGGAATCTACTGCTCACGTCTAGACATGGCGCCACCGAAAGGTGCAGTGAAAGCTGCTCGGGCTGCTCGCCTGGCTGGGACACAATCTGCTCTACAGGCGGAGGCTAGTACGGAAAGCAGGGTAAAAACTTCTTTACCTAAAAATATTAAGCTGGCAAGCATGGCAAAACGATCTTTGGAGCGAGGTAAGGTGGCAGAGCAATTAGAGGAGGGTGAGCTTCGTGCTGCAACACCGGATACAATAGCTCTTGCGGCGTTACTCAGCAGCCCTGAGACAATGGATGAAAATGAAATGTTTGGTGAAGGAATAATATCATCTAAGTGCATCCTGGTAGGACAAGAGCTTTCTTTTAAATCAGCGCAGAAAGAGGGTTTGGAACTACAAAATGCTGAAGAGCATAATAATCTAGGAGAGCGATCTGTTTTTGAGGATGATCGAAGGAGCAACAATGTGAGCAATGGCGAAAGATACTGCGCTACTCCTCGGGATATAGTTCAGTGTTGCGAGGTGTCTACCCTCGAAAATAGAATTGATCAGCCCAGTGACATTGGTCAAGTTGAACTAGCAGTCCAGGGCAATATGGCTAATGCTTCTGAGCAAGTCCAAAAAACACCCGACAAACACCAATTAAACGCTAAAACTCTATGTTTAGAAGGGGGGCCAGCATATACAGTGGAGAAACAACCGGAATTACATAGTACGCTAAATACATCGATCTCTAGCCAAAAGAGTAAAGGCAGCATTACAAACAAAAATCTAATAGTCGTAAGAGATCTTCCTCTGGTTGTCAAGGGGTGGCAACGCATGTTAATGGGGGTTCCCGACGCGGAATGGAAAATAGCTCATTAAGGAAATGGGTACAAGCCAAGGGGGATGTTAAAGCTATGATCTCGCGGCTATCTGCTACTGGTTTAACAAAGCCCCAATTTGGGACAAGCACGGTAACTGCCGAAAATAGGGCAGCTATGGCGGCTAAGGAGGGTCAAGGCATATCACCCCACCTAGTACCAGCTTATGTGGAGGAGACTAATAACGTACAGACAACCCCAGGCACAGAGCGATCAGAGTCAAGCAGTAATCTAGGCACGCGGAGGGAGCCCTCACTAGCTGCTATACTAGAAGCATTACAGGAACAACGCGAAGAGGCACAGACACACTATGCGCAGGTTAGAGCAGACTATTCATGTATAAAGGAGTCACTCAACGAAGTTACAAATATAGTTGCTAATATCTCTAAGGATGTTGGGGAGTTGCAGAGCAGAGTTGTTGAAGTAGAGAAGACAGTTATAACAGTGGCACAGACTGCTCAGTCACATCAACAACAAATTCATACCTGCCTAGCTAAGATCGAGGATTTGGAGAACAGACAGAGGCGTAACAACTTAAGACTGTTTGGGGTACCTGAGGGAAAAGAAGATTTAGACCCTCGAGGCTATGTGGTTCGTCTTTTACAGAAAGCTTTTCCCGAATTATCAGATTGGGATTGGGACTGTCAAGTCCAAAGAGCACATAGACTCCCTCTTACCATACAAAGAGACAATGCCCGATATCCTCGTCCTATCTTGGTCTTTTTAGGGAATTTTTTGTTGAGACAAGCACTGTCCTTTAAGGCACGTCCTAATACCCCAGTGGCTGTGGATTCATTGTCTATATTTTTTCGGTCAGATTTAAGCCGGTCTACTATGGATCGAAGATGGAAGTTGAGGCAATTAATTGATCCGTTTAAAGCTGCTGGGGTCCAGGCATTTCTTCAGGAACCGGCTAAACTGAAAGTTGTAAAAGATGGGAAATCATTTTTTTTTTCTTCAGATGAAGAGGCTAAATTGATGCTTACAAAATGGAAGACTGTATAACTGCATAACAGTATAACTGTATAATGAATATCTATAAATTTCTACTATGTGCCTAGATAGTGGGCCAAATGGGGGCCTCGGTGCAGCATCATAAGAATTACTATGAATTTCGAATATTGAATAGCGAATATGGCTGACCTTAGTCAGTTTTTTTTCCCCCCTTTTTTTTTTCTTCTTTTTTTTTCTCTTTAAATATATTTTATTTTTTGTAGTAAGGGGGTAAATTCATAAAAAGTATCGTGATGCTTGTTGTTGGAGGGTTTTGAGGGAGCTGGGTGTGGGGACGTCGAGATGCTAGCTGCCTTTTCTAGCGGCAGCAGTCTGGGGGGGGTGATTCCTTCTGATGGAAACAGGGGGACGGCCTTGGAGAAAGAAGGTGAAGGTATTGTAAGGGGGGGTGGGGTATTAAAAAGGCGGGGGAAAAAGTCAAAAAGAAGAGGAGCTCTTAAAATTAAGGCTGGGAGAGAACAATAGGGATTATTGTGCTGTTATTATGTTTTGCTGGAAATCATTAAATAAATATGGCATTAATTAGGTGTTTAGCTTGGAACGTAGCTGGATTAAATGGACGATCTAAAAGACAAATAGTTAGAGAAGAGATTAAAGTATATAAACCTCATGTAACTCTGTTGTCAGAAACACATTTGGCCTATAAGGATCGGCGCCTTTTGGATCAGCTTGGGCTTGAAGTAGTTGTATGTACTTCTCAAAATACATCGATCAGAGAGGCTGCTATTTTAGTATCAAAAACGTTTGGCTGTCAAGTCCATAAAACTTTAGCAGATCAGAGGGGAAGATGGGCTATTGCTCAAATAGAAATCAACTGTGCCTGGTCTGTTTTTTGTGTTTTATACTGGCCAAATATAGATGATCCAACTATATTTGATAATCTTTGTTTAGAGCTAGTGGGATGGCAGGGGGAAATGGTAATGATGGGGTATTTTAATTGTGTTATCTCTTATGGGGTAGACTCCACTAGTAGACCGCTGGCTCCAAGAATGGTGAAGGTGAGAGCTTCCATTCTGGAGCTAGCGAGATTACATTCCCTGCAGGATGTATGGCGGACTTTATATTCAAACAAACCAGGCTAAACCTATTATTCAATACCACACCGTCAGTATTCAAGAATTGATATGGCCTGGGCTTCAGATTCTTTATTGCCGCAAGCGGATATGGAGATATGCCCCAAGATTACGTCTGACCATAACCCCATTATTTTTTCATTCCAAGCAAAAGTGCCTATTAAAAGCGCTCGACTATTTACGTTCCCTAGGTACTTGACAACAAACGTAGAATTCGGGATCACTATCGGTCAACAAATATCTGATTATCTTATGCACAATATAGGCTCAACTTCGCTTCTGACGGTATGGGATGCTATGAAAGCATATATAAGGGGAGCCATTCAACAATTTATCTATCAAGAGAATAGGGAACGGAATGGCCAAGTTAAAGATGCCTATCAAAAACGTATAATATGCGAATTACAACATGCTGATGCAGTCCAAAATCAGCGGACAGAATGGGATTATTTATATCGAATGCTTCTGGAGCAAAAGGCTGTTATAAATGGTGTTTTAACAGAAAAAGTAGCAGTCTGTTTTGTTAAACACAGGACACTACAATATGAATTTGGTGATAGAATCGGGAAAGTCTTAGCTCATCAACTTAGAGAAAGTCAACTTAAAACTAAGATTAAGGCTATAAAGGGCGAAGGTGGCATTCTTTATAATCAACCCAGCGGGATAGCCAATCAATTCTCTATTTTCTATCAAGAATTATATTCTCCAGAGGCAGGGCAGGATACGGCGGCTATGATAAATTATCTGTATCAGAGTAATTTATTGATGTTGACGGAGGAAGACTCTCTTTTTTTAGAGCAGGAGATTACAATAGAGGAGGTTTTTGAAGCAATAGGCGGGCTCTCATTGGGGAGAGCTGCAGGAGATGATGCACTGCCGGCAGAATTTTATAAACATTTTAAAAACCTTTTGGCTCCGGTATTGCGAGATGTTATCTCTCAAATTGGGAGAACAGGACAGGTACCTGATTCATGGAACATTGCTAATATAATTTTCTTTTTAAAAAAGGATAAAGATCCGGAAGAACGTGCTTCGTACCGCCCGATTTCTTTAATTAATACAGATGCAAAGGTGTTTGCCAAAATTTTGGCCACCCGGTCAGCACCAATGATGGCCAAGCTGGTTTCCCCGCAGCAACACGGGTTTATTTCTGGAAGAGATACAACTGCTCATATTAATACGGCAATAGCCGCCTTTGATGTTGCGGGGAAATCAAAAATACAACTTGCCATGGTATTATTGGATGCTGAAAAAGCATTTGACCGGGTGGCCTGGGACTATCTGTGGGCAACACTTATAGCATTTGGAATTAAAGAAAAATTTCGAAAGCTAGCAATGGCAATGTACAAAGATCCAAAAGCTAAGCTATTATATTCTAACATCCAAACTATTCCTTTTTCTATCAGGCATGGCACGAGGCAGGGATGTCCCCTTTCTCCACTTTTATTCGCTCTTTATATCGAGCCATTTATTCGAACACTTTTGGCTAACAACGCAATTTCACCACTGAATATTGAAGATCGCTCCCTTAAGCTAACGGCATATGCCGATGATATAGCTATGTTCACGGAAAAACCAAAGGAGGCTATAGAACATATAGAGAAGGAGGCAAAACAATTTGTGCGCTTCTCTGGATACAAATTAAATAGGGACAAAACTCAAGTTTTATTAAATTTTCAATCAGAAGATGTAATTGAAGGGACTTGTGAGAAGGCTATTAACTTGGGGGTACAAATTTCTTCTAAAATAGAATTAATATATTCTTTAAACTATGTTTTTTTATTAAACAAAATTGAAAAACAATTGAAGGTGTGGCATAAACTCCCGCTGAGCCTTTTGGGTAGATGTAATGTTATTAAAATGAAGGTTCTCCCTAAATTTCTTTATCTTTTTAGGTCTATTCCGCTGCGTATCCCGAATGTTTTTTTTAGGAAGCTAGATGGTATTTTCAGTAGCTTCATTTGGGGGTATCGGAAGGCGAGAAAAGCGATAGGATTAATGAAACTTCCATATAACCAGGGGGGGCTAGATCTTCCCGATTTTAAACTTTTTTTTTTTCCAGCTTTTGTTACCCAGCTGCGGAGCCTTCTAAATCTTGAACTATTGGAGGCTTGGCATTGGTTGATTTTGGGTGCTGAGAGTAAGATGTTTCTTATCACATTAATGATCCCAACTATTTCAAACGGGTACGTTTTAAGACCATACGTGACTCTATACATATTTGGAAAAATATTGAAACTAGACTCTCTCTCCCCTTAATGCATGATAAACTTCCTATGTGGGGCAATCCAATGCTGCCCGGCATTTATCAGGATAGTACAGCCCATTTATGGGCCAAATATGGGGTAAACTCTCTGGGACAATTGTTTGACTGTAATGGTATGAAGTCATTTGAGAATCTTGGAGCAACATTTAGTATTCCACAATGCTTTTTTAAAAAAATATTTACAGATTAGGGACCATTTGGTTAGGAAGCTAGAAATTAGGATGGTCAACGGGGCTAGTATGTGGGATCTTATCTATGGACAGAGCCAACAAGCAATTATTAGTAAGGCATACCAAATCTTATGTCAAAATAGACCAGATGGGTGTGAGAAACGGGCGCTTAAATGGTGCGAGAAGCTGGGGGAGGTTATTACCACCGATAAAATAAGGAGAGCTTTTGATAATATCTCCCGGTCTGTACACTCAACTAACTTACAACTGCAGCAATTTCGGTTACTGTGTCTTCTTTACTATACACCGGAAAAAATTGCTAGATGGTTTCAAGGTACGAATGTACTGAGTGGGCCTCATGGTGGGACCCGGCAGTACTGTCCTAAATGTGGGCAGCATGCGGCTGATGCTGTACATATGTTTGTACTATGTCCTTTGCTGAAAGGGTTTTGGGATGAGATCATGGGGACTATGTCAACTATATTGGGGCAAAATTTCAGGCTGTCAGTAACTGAGAGGATGTTAGGATATAAAGAAGATGATGCCCGAAACGGCCCTATTTTGTCAATAATGATTGTAACGGCACGATTAACGATTGCCAGAGCCTGGATCTCCTCTAAACACCCAACGGAGATAGAATGGTGGCTAATCCTTAAGGAAATTGGTGAGAGAGAGAAAGTCTTGGCTAAAGCTAGGGGAACCCTGGCTCTCCTGAAGTATAGATCTATATGGGGAATGCTCGAATAGAATAGATTTAAGATATCTTGCTCTTAAACAAGTAAAATTAAAAGGACAAAATTAAAAGGACATTATTTCTAAAATTAAATATAATAAATATGTTTTTTATTTTTTTCACAAAGTAATTTAGAGAAGAATGCCAGAGCCAAAATCTGGTGCTATATATGGATATGCTATGTGATTCTAAATGTTTTCTCTTTCTTGTCTCTTGTCATTTTTTCAATGTATGATTGTAATGTCTCTTCTTTTTGACATAAAAATAAAGGTTTAATTGTGATTGAGCTGGGCTTAATCGCCATCAATTGATTCCTACTAGTTGGTCCATCGACCCAAAAAAAAACGGAGTACCTTGATGTTTAAACCGGAAAATTCTAGAGTTAAATGTATATAATGTATATAGTTATTATTAAGGGAAAAATCGTATTAAGGTACCCCGTGTGTCTTGCAGCTCGCCAGCTTGTCACTTATACGGAAAACTGAATGAATGTGTGTTTTCTGTGTTATGGGCCCCACCGATGAATAAGTGGTTTAAGAGTTTACCTGGGTTGGGTGACGTTTGTTAAGGGTTTGTTTTAGCCGCTCTACATCAGTTTTCTTGGTAGCAGAGTTATGGTTTCTATCGGTCAGTTAAGCGGATTATTGATTATTAATCTCTATGTTTAACACTCCATGTTGAGTCTGTGTCACGTTACATGTAGTCGGAATTTTGAAGCATCCGGGAAGTAGGAAGTGGATTTGTATGACGTGAGAAGTCACATGGAACTGTGAATTGTCTGATTTCAATCTGGTGATAACACAGGATTGTGTTATGATAGGGAAATTCATGTGTGAATTACGTTGATTGGAATAGCAACAGGTTTTCTTGTGAAACTCTGGCCTAAATTCTCAGGCGCAGTGTAGTCTCCACATGTGTTTTATCTCCAGAGAAACGGGTTTACTTCTTGCTTGAGAGAAGGGTAAGGTGGAGGGAAGTGCTACTTTAGCGGCAAAACCAAATTCTGTAGTAGGGTAGAGGTAAGCGCTGCCTACTGGAAAAACAGAATTCTCGAATGTTTGAAAAACTATCACTTTTGTTTAGCAAAACGGACAATGGAAAACTTATTTATGTCGTAACTAACCAACTTTGTAAATTAAACGAGTTATAAAATTGTACTGATAATTTTTATAAAGGAGGGGTCAGCAGAAGCAGGAGTAGATCTGACGTCAACAAGAACCGCACTGGGACTGGTCAGTTGCGGAAATACGAAGAGCTGTCTGATTGGTACGTTGGTGTGAGTCGCGCTGAGATTGGTCAGTGTGAGAGTGACGTAAAAGCTTTCTGATTGGTGCGTTAGTGTGGTTCACGCTGGGATAGGACAGAATAGTTAAGCATATTAGAGAAGAGTTGTGTGAATTGTTTCGACAAATAATTGTGAAATATGGCTTATTAGGATGGACGAGAGATAGAGAAACCTTAATGGTTTAAGAAATTCAAGAGCTTTTTTAAGAAAGAGAAAAAGATTGTGAAGAGAGAGGGAGAAGTACTTCCTCCACCAAAAACACCAGCATCTTACATGATGACGAAATATGGTTATCATACTTGCATTTGGTTGGAAAATTGGGCAAAATAGACTCAAAATGATGGAGTATTGGCATTTCCAGAAACTGGTTCATTTAGCACAGCTATATCACGAAATTTAAGAAATAAAATGATGAAGCTTGAACCGAGACCTAGACCGACACAGTTTTAAGCCCTAGTTGAATGGGAAGATGAGATGTATGAAAGAGAGAGACGCAGAGGTACAAGGGATGATGGTGTTGTTCCTGGAAGAGTATAGGGTTGGAATCATGAGGACAGGATGAGACGATGGCGGTACACTAATATGATGGATGGTATGTTTCCTGCTAGAACAGTTGAAGAGGGAACAGGGAAAAAGTGTACGGAGAAAAAGAAGCATACAATACCAGAAAGGTGTGAATATGGAGACAGTGATATCGATGATGAGTTGCTGGAAGACATATTAAATAAAAGCCCGCCTCCATATCAACAGGTTTCTGCGGTGGTGACACCAAATGCACCGCCAATGGAAACTGGGATGAATCAAAATCTGGAACGATTTTCTGAAATAAATAATTCAATTAATAGACAGAAAATACCACAGACTGTAGAGCCTGATAATCATAATGCATCTGAACTAGCAAGAACAACAAAAAAATTGGCTGAAAAGATAAAAGAATTGACAAAGAATGTAGAAGCTGTAACTGTACCAGTAACTATAGGTCCAGTGATACCTATATTTGAAAATCAGAAGATAGATGAACGTTCCTTAACGATTCCCTTAAATTACAGTATGCAAAAAGTACGAGAAAAGATTTATCCTGAAATTAGGGAAACATAAGATTCGGTCAGATTAACTCCACCTATGGATTTGACAATAAATCAGAGTCCGATAAATACAATTCCTATGGGAACTGAATCAGCAACACAAACACCAGAGAAAAGTGTGAATAGGGTAGATTTAAATACGACCCCTGTGGGTCCAATTGCAGAAGAATTAAGTGATTGGGTCAGAAATTTGCAGAGAAAAGATACAGAACCCCAACCTTTGGATGTACTTAGATTAAAAATAGACATGGAAGAACTGATTATAGGAACTATTGGTACAGATCGGTTAAAAACATACCAAGATGAGGAGTTGATGTTTATGTGCAAAAGTATAACGTGGAGAGCTAGGAATTTGCATGAAAAATTGGAAGAAACAGCAATTGGGTTGTGTAGGACTTGGCCCTTTTTCCCTCAGTTGTTTTCATTTTTCATATTGATGCAGATTCAGGGAGCCATTTTAATTACCCCTGAAAACTTCTGCCTGAGGGCCTGAAGCACAAAATGGTGGCCACCTGTGACATCACCAGCATCCACTGGAACCTACCAGCACCTTCCAGAACATTCCAGGAGATTCCAGAACTGTGTGACAGTTGGAAACCGTTTAGAATGTTGGGAGGATAAGAGAAGCAGTTGGCAGTTGGAGCTGGCAGTTGGCACCTGACTGGTGAAGAGAGAGGAGCACAACAGTGAAGGAGGAAGGAGTGAAGCAGCAGGGGTGGAAACTTGTGCCTGGAGTGGGGTCCATAAACCCACCCTTGATACTTGTCCCAGCTGATGGATCCCAGCCTATAGCCCTGTGTGGGAAGAAGAAAGAAGAAAACCATCCTAAGGACCTGGACAGCAGGAACAGGCCTTAGAAGCAAGAAAACAGCAAGACTCTGACCTGAGAGTTGGATTCCCTGGAGCCTGGCGTCGAGTAGCCGAAGACCTGGAGCCCGAGGTGGAGAAGCGGCGCTGACTGAGGTAGCAGACGTCGTACCCGGAGCCGCCTGAGGTCGTAAAGAGGGCACCGGCGGAGGTCGAGTGGAATACCAAGGGTCGAGAAGGAGGTGAACCGAGGTCGAGCGAGCGGCGTCATCGGAAGGGTGAAGTCTGCCCTCCGGAGTCGTCGGAGACCGAGGTAGAGGAGCACCGGAGGTCGGGAGTGAGGATCGCACTCCGGAGTCGCCCGGAACCTGTGAGGAGGAACACCGGAGGTCGGGGGTGAGGATCGCACCCCGGAGTCGCCGGAAGTCGACAGCGAGGTCAGGCCGGCCGACGTCATCGGAGCCGAGTGCGCCATCGGACCGGAACCGCCCGAAGTCGACATCGTGTGGAGACTGCCCGACGCCGTCGAATCGAAGGTAGAGGTCGAACCGAGGCCTCCAACATCGGACCGGAACCGCCTACCGGCGTCGTCAAAAGAACTGACATTGTGCCGAGGCCGCCGAGACCGAACCGGAACCGCCTCACGGCATCGACACGACTCCAGCGGCGTCGGAGCATCAGAAAAGGGCAGTAAGTGGAGTAGAGGGCGCCTAAGGCCCTGTGGAGACCTGAGAGACTACTCTAAGGGGCTAGGGAGGTGCTGAAACCCACCTGACTGTGCCTGGGGTGAACTGGGACTATCCTAGAGAGGTTCTGTGGAGAGGGAAGCCAGGGCATTGGAATTTCCCCCCTTTTGATCTACCTCAGTTTAGGCCTCAGCCCTTGCCTCAGCCAGGGAGTAGCCCCCCTCAAGCCTTCCACACCCTACAAGCTGTGCCTGGGCCAATTCAGCCCTTCAGAAGTGAAGTGTCATCTGATTCACAAAGTGTACTGTATACTTCTAATTATTTATTGGGGATACTGTATTTATTAAGGTCTTATCTATTTATTGCTGCACTGAATTTCTAGGTCCACAGGACTTGTTAGTGTACAGTATTTATTGGGACAGTATTTATTGATACAGTATTTATTACCTCAAAGTATTTAATTGTCTGTATATATTGCACTTGTATTTATGCCCTGTTATTTATAATCACCCCTATTTATTTCAGCAAACAGCAACTATTTATTTGACCTGCTATATTTAAGAATGTATATATTGTGATTGTTATTTATTTTCCCAATCAGCAACTAAGAGAAAAAGATAAAGAAAACATATTTTCATAATTTTTACGGTGTAGAGTCGTTTTTGGAGTGGATGCACGCATGGTTATTGTATGGGTATATTGTATGCTTAGCACTGCGCCTGTTTCCTGACCACTCGAGCCAAGCTACCCCATTGTGTTTGGGAAAGGTCCACCACCGCCCTGCGGAGTGGGAGTGGGCTGTTTCCAACATAAATTGGTGTTCAGTGGTGGGATAGAGCTGTGCCTACATATACTCAACAATAACTGTGGGTAGTCCATAGGCCTACACCGGGAGTTTTCTCACAGCGGCCTTCCTAATTGTGGGTTTTTGTTTTTTTCCAAATTTACTCTGGTGGTGGGAGGAGGTATTACATAAGGTACCCCCCTGCATTGTTACTGCACAAAACCTGTCCTCTAACCTGAGTGGGCAAGATGGAGGTTGTACTAGACAATCTAAAAACGTACACTGTGGCCCAAGTCAGGAAGTTAACAGACCGGAGGGAGAAAAGACAGCTCGCATGGGACTTAGCAAGGCTGGAGAAGGAGAAGGAGGAACAGAGGATGGCTCATGAGAAGGAGAAACAGAGAATAGCTCATGAGATAAGGCTGAAGGAGATAGAGCTTCAGATCCTAAGAATCGGGGCACAAACTGTTCCTAATGGTGGCAGCATACCAGAAGCTTCACAGGAGCTAGAAGTTTATTTACCCCAGGATGACATCACCAGGGTGTCTGAGGAGGCATTGGGGTGTGAACCTGAAGGGGGTAGTGCAGAGATCTCCCAACCCAGCGAGGTGAGAGAAGTGGCAGATAGCCCAGCTAGGTCCCAGGGAGAGAGGGTTGTAGGGCCTCACGACCTATCTGTAGGAAGGCGTGAGACGGGGAGGTGTCCCGAGGTGCCCCAACCGAAGTCTCAGGGCCTGGAGAGTTCCTCAAGGGAGCCCCAGGTTGGGAGCCTAGGCTGTCCCGATGTGCCCTCCAGTGCAGGGGAGCCCCTAGTGTCAGGAGGACCCAGGGCGACTGTAACTAGCGCGCCTGAGGTTCTGGGGTTGGCCCAGTTTCAGGGTTTAGGTTCTGGGCTGGGATGCCAGGCTCAGGGGTTGCCTGACCTGGCGGGTGGTGCCTCGGTTAACCGGGTCCCCCCGAAATTGACTTCCAGGGGTACTTTTCCCGGTAGGAGGGTGCTGAAATCTGGAAGGGGGTGCAGAGGGAGGAAGGTCTCGCCTCGGGCACCGACTCAGCCTAAGGGTCTAGACCCTAGGTTGAAGGATCAGTTGAGGGGTCAAGGCCCTAGACTGAGGAGGAAGTGTTGGTCTGAGGGTGCCTCGCAGGGTAGGGTGAGGAATCCCAGAAGGAGAGTTAGGGGGAGGAGAGCCTCGCCCCGGAAGGCTGGTCAGCCTAAGGGTGTGAACCCCAGGAAGAAGGACCAGAGGCAGTTTAGGACTGCAAGGAGGAGGACCGGAGTGGTCAATGGGCACTACAGGCCTGGGGCTACTGCCCCCCACTCCGCGAGATCACCCGGGCCAGAGACATCTGGATGGCCCAGGGGCCGGTCCTGGCCACAACTAGCTAGGGAGCCCCCGTGGGGTGGTTTTGTTGGTCCAGGGAGGTTTGTTAGGGAACCATTGGGTTCCAGAGCGGAGGAGAACTTGCGGGTGCTCCTGCCGTTGCGGGCCTGCGTCCACCTTTTCTCGCCCCAAGCAGGGAAGACCATCAAGGCATTGATCGGTCTACCCTGGCTTTTGGCTGGAAGGGGGTTGTGTAGGACTTGGCCCTTTTTCCCTCAGTTGTTTTCATTTTTCATATTGATGCAGATTCAGGGAGCCATTTTAATTACCCCTGAAAACTTCTGCCTGAGGGCCTGAAGCACAAAATGGTGGCCACCTGTGACATCACCAGCATCCACTGGAACCTACCAGCACCTTCCAGAACATTCCAGGAGATTCCAGAACTGTGTGACAGTTGGAAACCGTTTAGAATGTTGGGAGGATAAGAGAAGCAGTTGGCAGTTGGAGCTGGCAGTTGGCACCTGACTGGTGAAGAGAGAGGAGCACAACAGTGAAGGAGGAAGGAGTGAAGCAGCAGGGGTGGAAACTTGTGCCTGGAGTGGGGTCCATAAACCCACCCTTGATACTTGTCCCAGCTGATGGATCCCAGCCTATAGCCCTGTGTGGGAAGAAGAAAGAAGAAAACCATCCTAAGGACCTGGACAGCAGGAACAGGCCTTAGAAGCAAGAAAACAGCAAGACTCTGACCTGAGAGTTGGATTCCCTGGAGCCTGGCGTCGAGTAGCCGAAGACCTGGAGCCCGAGGTGGAGAAGCGGCGCTGACTGAGGTAGCAGACGTCGTACCCGGAGCCGCCTGAGGTCGTAAAGAGGGCACCGGCGGAGGTCGAGTGGAATACCAAGGGTCGAGAAGGAGGTGAACCGAGGTCGAGCGAGCGGCGTCATCGGAAGGGTGAAGTCTGCCCTCCGGAGTCGTCGGAGACCGAGGTAGAGGAGCACCGGAGGTCGGGAGTGAGGATCGCACTCCGGAGTCGCCCGGAACCTGTGAGGAGGAACACCGGAGGTCGGGGGTGAGGATCGCACCCCGGAGTCGCCGGAAGTCGACAGCGAGGTCAGGCCGGCCGACGTCATCGGAGCCGAGTGCGCCATCGGACCGGAACCGCCCGAAGTCGACATCGTGTGGAGACTGCCCGACGCCGTCGAATCGAAGGTAGAGGTCGAACCGAGGCCTCCAACATCGGACCGGAACCGCCTACCGGCGTCGTCAAAAGAACTGACATTGTGCCGAGGCCGCCGAGACCGAACCGGAACCGCCTCACGGCATCGACACGACTCCAGCGGCGTCGGAGCATCAGAAAAGGGCAGTAAGTGGAGTAGAGGGCGCCTAAGGCCCTGTGGAGACCTGAGAGACTACTCTAAGGGGCTAGGGAGGTGCTGAAACCCACCTGACTGTGCCTGGGGTGAACTGGGACTATCCTAGAGAGGTTCTGTGGAGAGGGAAGCCAGGGCATTGGAATTTCCCCCCTTTTGATCTACCTCAGTTTAGGCCTCAGCCCTTGCCTCAGCCAGGGAGTAGCCCCCCTCAAGCCTTCCACACCCTACAAGCTGTGCCTGGGCCAATTCAGCCCTTCAGAAGTGAAGTGTCATCTGATTCACAAAGTGTACTGTATACTTCTAATTATTTATTGGGGATACTGTATTTATTAAGGTCTTATCTATTTATTGCTGCACTGAATTTCTAGGTCCACAGGACTTGTTAGTGTACAGTATTTATTGGGACAGTATTTATTGATACAGTATTTATTACCTCAAAGTATTTAATTGTCTGTATATATTGCACTTGTATTTATGCCCTGTTATTTATAATCACCCCTATTTATTTCAGCAAACAGCAACTATTTATTTGACCTGCTATATTTAAGAATGTATATATTGTGATTGTTATTTATTTTCCCAATCAGCAACTAAGAGAAAAAGATAAAGAAAACATATTTTCATAATTTTTACGGTGTAGAGTCGTTTTTGGAGTGGATGCACGCATGGTTATTGTATGGGTATATTGTATGCTTAGCACTGCGCCTGTTTCCTGACCACTCGAGCCAAGCTACCCCATTGTGTTTGGGAAAGGTCCACCACCGCCCTGCGGAGTGGGAGTGGGCTGTTTCCAACAGGTTGGGAGTAGATTTTGCAAAAGTTAGAGGATTACAGAAACCTTATAGAGTAGATTTTAGTGAGAAAGATATAGAGAATTTGAACACTTTAGGGCGGTTAACTCAGATAAAAGAACTAATTGTGTTACTGAGAAAATGGGGAGATGTAGATAAATGGAGAAGTAGATGGACAAAGAGAAAAGAAAATATGACTGATAAAATGACTTTAGCTTTCCCAGTAAAAGAAAAGGAACCAATAGTGGTAGAATGTCCAATGAGAGAAATTCCAGGAGAAGGTTATGTACATGACCCATGGTCTAGACAGGCTATATTGTCATTTACAAATGATTTTCCGAGATTGGAAAGATTTGTAAAGGTTTCAAAGGTATTGTGGGAAGAGTTGGATGGATTGTTTGAGATTGCTGTACCTGCTGATTTATGGACAGAATGTAAAATCACAATTGATTGGCCAAAAGGAAGAATATCCTAGAGACGCCAAAACTGGAGCTCCAGGTCCAGAAGTAATGAGAAAATATGTGCAAGTAATCACATTTTTGCAAAATAAGATTCCTCCAAGGGAAACAGATTGGGTAAAGATAGATAGAACAACACAAAAGAGTCTGTGCATGATTATTATGAAAGGTTGCTTCTAGTTTTTAAACAGTACAGTGGATATGAGAACTTGAGTGAAAAAGACAAGAGTCACTTTGTATATCGATTTGTGTATGGTCTGAGAAATTATTAAACAGCACATGTTATGTTGGCAATCTAGGACAGTGGATGAGGTGTGAAGATATGCAAAATATTGTAGTGATGACCTAGAAGCTAGACAACGTAAGCTCAAAGAAAAAGCAATGTGAGCACAGGTGAAGGTAGCAGAACAGCAAGAAGCTCAAATACTTAACCAGATTAATGACGCAGGGCAGACAAAAATCAAACCCAACATTGGTAAAGGGAAAGGTCAGATGAATATAGAAGAAGCTAAAAAGAAATGGCCATGTCATAATTGTGGAAAATTAGGGCATTGGAAAAACAAGTGTAAATCACCTTCAAAAGTTAATACCGAAAATAAATCATTAAATCCACAGGTGCAGAATGAGGTGGGTTATCAACAACTGCCACAGCAACAGGTAGTTACTCTACAGAGTCAGGTGCCGCAGCCACCTCTCCCAAAGAGTGTAAATCTTCAAAGATACAGTACAGAGACAGGATTCTACGGTGGAGAGCAGGTAACAAAATTGCCACCCCCAGCTGCTGTTTCACAGTATTGGCTACGACCGGACGGAAATGAATTGGATGAAAGTTTATGACGGTGCCTAGGAGAGGAAGAGTAGTGCGTGCTTGGCGCAATTCTAGAGATAGATCAGTCAAGTCCGTTCGTGGATGGAAAGGTGAATGGTGTAAATGTTACTTTCCTTGTGGACACTGGCGCTACCCGTTCTACTGTAAGATCAGTTGAAATTCCAAACCTTCCTCTCTCAGGTGAATTCATCCAAGTTGTAGGTGTCTCCAACAGACCAATTCAAGCCCCTCTTACTAAACCAGTAGAGGTGGAAATTGGTCCTTTTAAAGACATGCATCGTTTTGTAGTGTGCGATTGCAGTCCCGTAAATTTACTTTGACGCGATATCCTTTGTAAAATGAACTGCGCCATCTATTGTACCCCAGATGGTATTGCATTTCAGACATCAGATGACGATGTTCTCCATAAAGTGACTATGGCAGCACTTGAACCAGAACATTGTGATACATTTCCTGTGTTTGATGCAGAGAAAATCCCTACTGAACTGAAAAGAACAGTGAACACTGATGTATGGGATTTTACGGGTGAAGATATAGGTCTAATGAAAGGAGATGACCCTGTAAAAATAACTGTAAAAGAAGAAGCAATTTACTCGAATACTCCACAGTACAAATTAACACCAGAAATTATTGAAGGAATAACACCAGTGATTGATAAAATGATTGAACAAGGGATTTTTAGAGAAATAATGAGTAGGCCATGTAATTCACCTATAATGGGATTAAAAAGCCTAATGGAACCTATAGGATAGTGCAAGACCTGTGAAAAGTGAATAAAATCACTGTTCCCTGTTGTCAAATTGTACCAAACCCTGCTGTAATACTCTATCAAATTCCACATGGTGCAGAATGGTACACAGTCATTGATTTCTGCCATGCATTCTTTTCAATTCCATTGTATCCTGATAGCCAGCCATTATTTGCCTTCCGGTTTGGTGAGCGTATTTTGGCATGGTGCCGAATTCCTAAAGGGTATACTGAAAGTCCTTCCATTTTTAATCTGCTTCCGAAGAAATCTTTAGAAAGTTTGAGAAAGCCAGAGACATCTGTTATGGTCAAGTATATTGATGACCTGTTGGTGGCATCAAGGACCAAAGAGGCATGTATTACAGACTCCATTGCATTGTTGAATCATTTGGCAGAAGGAGGACATAAGGTGTCTCCATCCAAACTGCAGTTCTGTCAACAAGAAGTACAATATTTAGGTCATAGGATTGAAAAAGGAATGAGAAAAATAACAACAGAAAGAATCAGAATTATCAAAGGAATGAGAGCCCCAATGACACAGAGAGAGGTGAGAATGTTTCTTGGAATGGTTGGTTACTGTCGACAGTGGATAAATGGATTTTCATTGATTGCCAAGCCTTTACAGCGGTTAACAAAAAGTGATGTAAAAGATCCAATTGTTCTGAATGAGCAAGAGATGGACGCTTTTGAGCAACTGAAAAACAGGTTGTGTGAAGCTCCAGCGTTAGGAATGCCTGATTATGAGAAAGAATTTGAGTTGTACTGTCGTGAAAGAGATGGATGTGCACTTTCAGTACTAGTACAAAGGCATGGCAGAATGAGACGGCCCATAGCATACTTTTCAGCTGTTTTGGACCCAGTAGCAAAAGCATTGCCTGGATGTCTAAAAGCAGTAGCAGCCACTTGTGTGAGTTTGGAACAGAATGAAGGCATGGTGATGAGATACCCGTTAAAGGTATATGTCCCACATTCAGTAGAAATCCTTTTGACCAGAACAAAAACCCAATTCATAACACATAGTCATTTAACCAGATATAAGAAGGTGATTTGGGTGCAGACAATGTAGCGATTGTGAGGTGCATATGTGTGAATCCTTCCACTTTATTACCCGATGCAGTAAATGCAGAGGTCAAAGATGACCTTGATCACAACTGCCTGGATGAACTTGAATTCTATACAAAGCCTTGTCCTGACATCAAAGATGAACCTCTGGAAGAATAAGATTATGTGATGTTTGTGGATGGATCATGCTTGAGAACGAAAGAGGGAATTTTGAGTGCCGCATATGCTGTATGTACGGTGGCAGACATCATCTTGTTTGAGAGGAATACGTTCCGCCCAAGTTGCTGAGCTGATTGCTCTGATTCAAGCTTGTAAACTGGGAAGAAATTTCCGAACCACTGTGATCACGGATAGCCAGTATGGCTTTGGAGTGGTGCATGATTTCGGACAGATCTGGTCCCAGAGGGGATTCATGACCTCTTCAGGATCTCCAAGTAGGAATGGTGAATTTGTGAAATTGTTGCTTGAGGCGATGCAGCTGCCTAAACGGAATGCGGTCGTGAAGTGTGCTGCACACTAAAATGGTGATGACTACATTACAGAAGGCAATAGGTTCACTGATGAAATAGCTCAATATTGTGCCAGACATACAACCTCAGTGTATCGGAACCACTGTGATCACGGATAGCCAGTATGGCTTTGGAGTGGTGCATGATTTCGGACAGATCTGGTCCCAGAGGGGATTCATGACTTCTTCGGGATCTCCAAGTAGGAATGGTGAATATGTGAAATTGTTGCTTGAGGCGATACAGCTGCCTAAACGGATTGCGGTCGTGAAGTGTGCTGCACACAAAAATGGTGATGACTACATTACAGAAGGCAATAGGGTCACTGATGAAATAGCTCAATATTGTGTCAGACATACAACCTCAATGAATCGGAGGAGGGCAAAAGAACATGTTTCATGTCCTTTGATGTTTACTAACACAGTTGAAACATGGGAAGAAGTGAGATAATTGCAGGAAGAAGCAGGTGATGAGGAAAAAGAGATATGGATTAAATCAGAATGCAGACAAAGAGAAGAAGATGGAGTTTGTGTTTACAGGGATGAAAGACCAGTTATGCCTGATAGCATGATCTCTAACGTGGCACAGATGTACCATGGACAGGCACACATAGGTAGAGATGCAATGATCAGACTTTTTAAACAGACTTGGTACAACGCAAAATTTAGGGTTATAGCTGAAAGCTTTTGTCAAAGATTTCATATATGTCAACAATTGAATCCAGGAAGGAAAACAGTAGTGAGTCTAGGAGCATTAGGACGAGATGGAGGTCCTTTCACCAGAATGCAACTAGATTTCATTGAAATGCCCCTGAGTAACAGATTGAGATATGTCTTGGTAGTTGTCTGTTTGTTTTCTCGTTGGGTGGAAGCATATCCGACAAGAAGGAATGATGGAGTTACTGTAGCTAAACTCGTGCTGAGAGAATTCATTCCTAGATATGGTTTTCCAGTCACGATAGAAACAGATAGAGGAAGTCATTTCTAAAACGAGGTCATCCAGCTGATATGTGAAGCATTAGATATTCAACAAAAGCTGCATTGTGCCTACAGACCAAGGCTTCTGGGGTGGTTGAGCAAGTAAATGGCACAATCAAGAATAGGTTAGGGATAATGTGCCTCGCCACAGGACTCAAATACCCAGATGCCCTACCTTTTGTGCTCATGAGCATGATGAGCGTACCAGACAGAAAAACTGGTTTGAGTCCACATGAAATAATAATGGGACGAGTAATGAGACAAGCATTCATACCTGTCAACAAACTGCTGATTATAACTGATGATCTTATTCTGGACTATTGCAAAGGATTGGCTGATGTGGTGCATTCTGTGTTTCATCAGGTTGGACTGGATGCGATCACTCTTAAAAGAAACCCAGCTCATGATCTGAGTCCGGGAGCCTGGGTCCGCATAAAAGTCCACCGAAGAAGAAATTGCCTGTTTCCTCGCTGGGACAGACCACGACTAGTGATCCTAGTGACTAACACAGCAGTAAAGTGTGCAGGTGTGAAAAATTGGGTTCATGCCAGTCATACGATCAAAGTCCCAGATACTGGAGCGACCTGTGAGCCGACATCTGGAAATATCAGACACCAGTTCGGCATCTGAGACAGAAACTGAAACAACCAGAGTTCCAGATCCTGGAGATCGACCTGTAAATCAACATCTGGAAATATCAGATACCAGTTCGACATCTGAAACAGAACAATCTGAATCTGGTGAAAAGCAAACTGAGGACATTGAAAAGCAAACTGAGGACATTGAAAAACAGAAAATTGATATTGAAACAGGAGAGACAGAAATAATTCACAGTGATGTCGAACAACCAAGTACAAGTTTTGAGGAAACCCCTTCAGAAGTAATCAAAAGAAATCAAAATTCAGATGGCGAATTAGAGATCATAAAGTTCAGAATTAAGGAGAATGAAGTAAGATCTGAAACAGAATCGGAAGAAAGTGAAGAAGAACTAAGACAAAGGAGAGGACCAAGAAAAAGAGCTTGGAAAGTGGAACGAGAGGAAACAGAAGCTGGACTAAAAAAGCCATGAAAAGGAGATAATTGGCCCAATGAATATAAAAGACTGAGATAAAAAATAATACATTTGAACTAAGAACAAGAAGAACAAGTGAATGAAATAAGTCAAAGGAATCAAATAAATTTGAATAAAGGAGAATTGCAGAGACCGAAAAGAGTAAAAATACCTCATTTGAAATATAAATCACCTGAATGGACTTACATAGCACTGCCTGATATTGAAGAGGTGGATAGCAGTCAAGAGAACTCAAAATAAATTTGTAAACAGGAGGGTGAAATTGAATTGTGCCCATCCTGAAAAGACTGAAGAAACCAGAATAAGGACAAACTGATGAACTTGAAAAAGATTTGAAAGGACCAAACAGTGGACCAAGGGCAGTTGGTTCAAAGGCCATATACTTTTTGAGTGTGGAAAGATACATTTTTCTATACATATCTTAAATTAGAGTTTATCATGGCAGAGAATGAAAATAGAAGATCTAGTTGTAGTTTTCTACACAGATGGTGTAGAATGTGTTTTTACTGTATAGGTTTACTGATGCTTATTTGGTTCATTTTAGCAATAGTCATCCCACTTAGATTAACTGCAGAGACTATGTCTGAGATGAACAATAAAACAAGTAATGATAAGGCACATTACACAAAGGATACTGCAACACTGATAGATAATACTGAGTCACATAGAGACAAGTCAATAAATGATTTTTTTAAGAATGTTTTTACAAAGCTTTTATATGAATATGTAGAAACAATGGATGTTAGGGATTGTTATGTCTGTATGCAGTTACCTGCGTCTGTGACAGAGGGTGTAACATATCATCACCTTCCCTTGACGTATGCAATAACCTGCAGTGTGTTGGCTAGTTTATTTCATAAGACAGGCAAACTAGAGTATTACTATACTGATATGGATGATGTTTTTGCAAACATTTCTGTAGTTTCTGAACTAAACAAGGTGAACCTGGTAAAGTATTTGGAGAATTTTTCTTAGAAACAAAAGAATTAACATTAGAATATGCATTTAGACATAACCTCACTTGTAGAATAAGAAAAGAAGAAAAAGTATTTTTAGACATGGTAGAGGATAGAAGAGTTAAGTTTCAAAGAAAAGTGGCAGGAGAAAAGATGAAAACACCACTTTGGGGTTTTGAGGAAGGAAGTTATGATAAGAGCAATACTAATGTAGCAATAGGGCTAGATTTGCCTCAAAAAGGGAAATTGTGCATTCGTAGAGATAACACTATGTACGATAACTATTTCGTGGGTGCTATTGAATGTTGAGATACATGCAGAATTATAGGGGGATGGGGATTCAAAGGCAGTAAAGAGCCAGTATTTCCAGGGATCTAATTTATTTGTGGAAACAAAGCTTATTATAGGTTGCCGGACCATTGGTACGGAACATGTTCTTTAGGTCTGGTGTTTCCAAAGATATTTCATGTAGATAGGGGAACTAAAGGAACTCATGAAATAGGTAAACCACTAACACGTAGAAGAAGGGAAAGTTTCTCTGAGATAATACGTGACATTTTTGGAGCATTGATACCAGCAGTTGGTGTATCTTTTAATGCATATAAGATTCGGAATTTGTAAACAATAGTAGATCGTTTATCAACGAATACTACTGGAGGGTTCTTGATGGTAAATACCAAGATGGTTGCCATGAGAGCTATGGTGATGCAAAATCGACTTGCCCTTGATATTCTTTTGGCAAAAGAGGGAGGAGTCTGTGGAATGTTGAAAGTACAACATTGTTGCACTTACATTCCTAATAAAAGTCAGAATATACAAAAGTATATAAAGAATGTTACTGAATTGCATAAAGAAATTACCCCACTGGAGGTTGATGGTGCTTGGGAGAAACTTGGTAAGAGTTTTTCCTCAGTAAAGAAATGGTTCACAGAAGTAGGTAGTTCATTAGTCGGGAAAATATTAATACCAGTGACACTAGTTATATTAATAACATTAATATTGAAATTAGCATGTGTATATATTAGAAAAAGAAAAGGAGAAAATAAAGTAAAAAGACAAAATGAGAAGAATAAACAAAGAGAACGAGAAATGGGAGAGATTGAACTAGAAGAGCTTAAAGAGAAAATGTACAAGACTAAGAGACAGAATGTAAAGAATACAATTGTTTGAACTGACAAAATAAAAAGGACAAGAAACATGATTTCTGATAAATCGGTAGAGATGGGTTTTTGTGGTGATATGAAAAATCACCAAAGGGGGGAATTGATGGAGCAGGGGAGCAAACAACATTTTTGTAACCCTTCGAAGTTAATGACCTCATAACCTCAAAATTACTAATTGTTTGAATAAATGTACTAATCAATCAATGCACCTTTAATTAGACACTACACGCGGGAAAACTAACTGGCATATGCAAAATCTAATTTATTTACCAATGTGAAATTAAATAAACATAGGTTTGTGTTTCGTGTAGAAAATAGAAGTAAAATTGCATGTATTTCATGTGTAGTTAAATATACTGTGGCAAAGAATGCAGATGGTAAGTAAAATGGCATTAAATGTCGCTTATGCTAGGTAACACCTAACACGGGTCATTAGAATGGTGGGTGGTAAACAGAAGGGCTTATTTTTTATGTCTAATTTCTGCTATGTTGTTTTCACATTAGCTCAGTTCAGGCCTGCTAGGCCTCGCTGAGAAAATGGCTGCTGCCGAGAGATGTGATTACGTGTAACCAAGATGGCCCCTGCGTATAAGCAGAATGGAAGTTACAGTCACGAGTGTGGCCTATGCCTGGAGTGAGAGATGTCAAGGCCGCACTGGCCTAGGACAAGAGTGGATGCCAAGACTCGCTATACAAAAGCATGAGAACGGATGAGAAACTCGGACTACAGAAGATGATTCCATTTATTAATAATAGCAGTTGTTACAAATGTTAGGACTTGACAAGTCACGAGGATGTGCATGAATATGAAATTTACAGAACCGGTTTAGGCAAGGAGGACAATGAGGTGACCATCACCACCCCTCCAATGGACCAACAGAAATGAATACAGCCCCTAAAAAGTTTTAATTCTGGGTATAGCAAGTTAGTGAAAGGGTATAAAAAGTGGTGCTTATGATGACGTTGTGGCACTTGCTTATTTTTCTATTCAACACAACACGCTGTCTGTTGAAATGATTTTTCTTCCTGATGCTGAAAAGACTTTGACAGATTCTGAACTTCGAACTTTGATGGGGAAAAGGAACGAGGCCGTTTCGGGATTCTAACCTGGGAGGGAATACGTCCGAGGAGGTTAGAGGGACAGACAGTCCGTTTGGGAACCTATCCTGTGATCTGCGGTTCATGCTCTATTGAACCATTCTCGTCATCGCCCTAAGGCCAAGGGTAATGAGTATTTTCTGTTTGTATTTGAATCTTTACTTGAAACACTTATGAAATTAATGTTTATAATCTTGTCTAAATAAATTTTACTTATTCAATTCAATTTATTCAATGAATCTGGATAAAATTTCATGCTAACTCAAACTGAGTCTGTGGTTATTAAAATTAAAGTTATGATCTATAAAAGTTAAAGGTTTTATTGTGATTGAGCTGGACTTAATCCCCATCAACTGATTCCTACTAGTTAGTCCATCGACCCAAAAAAAAAAAAAAACGGAATACCTTGATGTTTAAACCGGAAAATTCTAGAGTTAAATGTATATAATGTATATAGTTATTATTTAGGGAAAAATGTCTTGCAGCTCGCCAGCTTGTCACTTATCCAGAAAACTGAGTGAATGTGTGTTTTCGGTGTTATGGGCCCCACCGATGAATAAGTGGTGTAAGAGTTTTCCTGGGTAGGGTGACGTTTGTAAAGTGTTTGTTTTAGCCGCGCTGCATCAGGAGGCAGCCCTTTGAAATGTAAGTGGGACGGGAAACAGCTCTGCCACACCTATCCTGGCAGAATGGCTCATCCTACCAACACCTAGTTCCCCTTTCTCTCGTTGTCTGGGAGTAATACACAAAGGACAACTGCTAACTATTTACAGTCATGTGACCCAGGACACAGGTGGCAGGAACTAAATGGTTAGGACAAGAAAATAGCAACTTTGTAAAAGTGGCATTTTCAGAATTGTGACTTAAAATCTGACTTTCTTATTAAATAGGATTTTAGATTTAAAAAAATGTGAAACCAGACATTGCATTTCTATCTGTTCTCAATCAAAAAGTAGCATGTTTTAAATGTAATATGGTTACCAAATGTTAAGCTATGGGAGAGGTAGGTCTCACAGTAGTAAAAAACACATTTTTGAGTTTTTTCACTAACATGTTAAACTTAAAAACATGTGTCCTACATTTGAAATAAAAATGCACTTTTCCCTACAGGCTGTTTAGGGTCTACCATAGAGGTGACATATATATTAATAAAGGGAGGTTCAGGCCTGGCATAAGTTTTATTTTGCAAGGTCAAATTGGCAGTTTAAAACTGCACTACAGTCTTCAGTGGCAGGCCTGAGAAATGTTTTAATAGGCCATCTTAGGTGGCGGCACAATGAGTGCTGCAAGCTCACCAGTAGAATTTAATTTACAGACCCTGAGTACATGTACTACCACATTACTAGGGGCTTACAAGTAAATTAAATGTGCCAATCAGCTGTAATCCAATTTTACCATATTTTAGGGAGAAGCACAAGCACTCTAGCACTGGTTAGCAGGTAAAATGAGCGGAGTACAAAAGCAAACAAAAACGAATTCAGGAAAAAGGAGGGGTGAAGGCAATCTAAAGTTTGGGAAAGACCTCACCAAGGATAACAGGTCTAAAAGGGTGTGTCTTCCATACTTGTTTCTTTTTCTCATTCACCCCTCCTCCAATGATCCATGACCAAGAAGAGGCAGCTTCACTCATATTCTGTGTATCTTTGAAGAAGGCTACAAATGAATAAAAGAAAACATCCTTCTTTGTGTAAAGGTCACTTTACTGAGGTGTAGTAATTAACCTTTCCTCTTTCTAATGCCAATACAAGGATTAAATTAAAGACTTCATAAAGGTAAAGTCTTCACCTCCAAGGTCCTTTTTAGGTCTCGCCTAGCGTTGCAGCGCATGCGCTGCGCGCTCAGCGAGACCTATAGTGAGAGAGGAGATTTGAGAAGGGGGTTCGAAGCCCCGCCCCTCATTTTCACTGGCTGACGTCACCGTTTATGCTAAACGGTTGCCTGCCATTGGAAATGGGGTTT
The DNA here is from genome assembly GCF_964204655.1 of Triturus cristatus. Taxonomy (NCBI): domain Eukaryota; kingdom Metazoa; phylum Chordata; class Amphibia; order Caudata; family Salamandridae; genus Triturus; species Triturus cristatus. Next base: position 344,684,933 of record NC_140586.1, read on the forward strand.
TGTAGTCGCTGCCCTTTCTCCTTTTCAGAAGGCCCATCCGGACAGGCTTCTCTGCTTCACGGCTGTCGTGAAGCAATTTCTTATCTTTAGTAGGGGGCCATCTATTTTCACTCAGCCGCGTGTTTATTTTTGCATAGCGTTTTCACTGAAAGTGAAAGTGAAAGCGCAATGCAAAAATAAACAAGCGGCTGCCTTCCCGCAATGGCGAGCGCTTGTATTATTTTTATATTTTTCATTCTTCCTCTTCCTTCCACTCCATAATTTCTTTTTTGTTCTTTTCATTCCTTCTCTGCTTCGTTTTTCCACCCTCCGTGTCTCTCCTTTCCTCCTCTATCCTCTCCCCTCATTCCACCTATCTTCTTCCTCTCGTATCCCCGTTGAGCATCCATAATTGTAAATTATCTCCTGCTGCCTTCGCTTCTTTATCTCCCTCGCATTCATATCTCCCCATAGCCGCCTTTCTTTTCCTGCAAGTCTCTCTGTGCCCCTATATACTCCTTTAACTCTCAATCCGCTCCTTCGCACTCTAATTTCTCCCTTCCATCTCTTTTCTTCTCCATTCTCCACGCACTTCTTCCCCTGGTCTCCCCCACCCCCCAGGTTGATGTGCACCTGGCGCCACCTGCGCACGGAGGGCGTTGCTAAGTGATGCGAATGTCCCCAGGTGAGCCCGCTTCAGATGGAGGAGCGAGCGCAGGAGGATGGAAACAGGTAGGAGCTGCGAAGGCGACCGACTGTTTGTGTGTGAGGGGGACTTTGAAGCTGGGGTGGTGACGGGGGAGTTTGGAAGTTATGACTCCAGGCCTCACTTTCCACCACAGATGCTCTGCGCACTGGACTGTCATGGGATGTTGTGGGATCCTCACAGGGGTGTAACGCAGCCCCTGATTCGCAGGAGGGGTCTATTTATACAGCCCGAGGTCGATGATTAGCTGTGAGACATGGGAGACTCCTACTTACTTCACTTTCCCTGATCCATGCCTAGTTAGGAGGTCCAGTGCTTTTCGTTGCATTCTGGGGTTTGTAGTACTGGTTTTTCTAATGGGATAAATCAGCCTACAAGTCCCAGCATGCAAAGAAAAACTGGGCTGGAGCAGTTAGTCACGCATGGATGGACCTCGGAATTTGACAGGGCTGCGCACCAACTCGCTGCTTGTCATAAGGACGCCAAGCGTCCAGTCCTGAGGCTTTTCTGTTGCAAGTCGTTGTCATCAAGTGTGTCAGTCCAGTAAGTTCGACGGAAGCACCCGCCAGCCCCAAGAACCAATAAGCCTCATAAAGTCTCTGCATTCCATGCCTGACTAGCTGCTCCAGTCTACATTTTTTTCTTTGCATTCTGGAAGTTGTAGCACAGAAAAAAGGAGACTCGATCATCTAATTCTGGACCTGGGAAACCTGGCCGCTATAACCATGAGATTGCCAAATGTTATCCCAGGACCGAAGGGAGATGGTAAAATGTGTTGTGCCTACTCCCTCACGATGAACCCAGCCTGCCATGTTTGCTCAGCTGCGTCCCATGCACACTTCCAATTCCCAATAGCAGCACTGAAAATACTGCCAGTCACAACACTCCCACACACACTCACTCTTTTATCTCAAGCGCTAAGAAAAAGAACAAGTTTAGCGCTGGAAAGTTAATTGGAGAAAAAAAGATTTTGCGCCCTTTTGCGTCACTTTTGTGATGCAAACACGGCGCAAAATCTTAGTAAATCTCCCTCTTAGAATTTGGTCGAGTGTGCCTGTGCACAGTCAGTGACCTGGCCGAGGAGGGCATGAAAGAGCTTAAATTGTATCATAAATTCAAAGCTTTTCCGAACAAGGGCCCTCAAAATGCATTTGGCCCAGGACCCCAAAATCCTTAAAATGCCCCTGATTATTGTAATTTCTAATCAATGGGTCTTCCACTACTCTGAAATCCAGCAAAAGCCAACTATCTCTCTATTCAACTCCAGTACTGATGCCTTCCTAGCTTCTCCCCATACCCACCAAGATAGCAACTTTGTACATCCCAAGGACAAGTCTGGCTACATCCTACCTATCTACAATAAATTGCTTTTCATCATTTCAAGAATGTTCAGCCCGAAACCTGTATCAAGTAATCTTTTTGCAAAAATGTATTAACAAGTGATGCTTACCTCTCTCTTCCAACAATCCCCATAACATTGACAACAGCTGGGGCCACCTCGTTCCTCCTGACCCTGACCATGTCATCTCCATTATACTTCAATGACAACCCCATTTGCTGCCATATCCTGAGTTGCTGGTATATTTTCTAGCCCATTCCACCAAGGAAAGTACACAATTACAAATCTCCATCTGCCTTCCACGGCTGCTCTTCATGTCTGTAATAATAAAATTACATTCAACTCCTTCAACTAATATCCTGCAAAATTCCATGTATGTTTTCTCGATACCACTGTATTCCCACTTGCCCAATCCCATAATTTCTCAGTGCCACCAGCACACTTTCGCTAAGTCATCATTCTCGTGCATGAAAAGCCATCCTTCTTTGCCCAGACTTCCATTAATCTCTTGCATTTCTCATAGCCGAAGTGCATCTCCCCAAAGAACTGCACCACCGCTATTTTCCCAGCTATTATTAACAGAGCCAACCCCTTTCTTTATCAAGCCAAAAACGTACCAGGAAGTAGGGAACTAGCACCTGCAATTACTGGATGGTCAATAGAAAAACTGTGTTTTTTGTTAGATTTTACCTGCCTGAAAACGCTGCAGTAAACACCTATGTTGTGCTCAACTTGCGCCCAGCGCCTGGCATTTCCCCGGTGGGCTGGAGCCTTTGGAGGACGGTTTTATGGGCAGGAGACCACTGCTGGAGCCTCTTTCACTTTCTCCAGCTTCCCCTGGCAATTACAGCAGAGGGGCGGTGTGGGTTTCAGGAAAGATAGAGAGGAAAGAGAAAGGTGAGAGAGCGAGGGAGATTGGAGCAGGGCTGGTTTGAACATTTTAGGTCGAGCCAGAGCAGCGCATGCGCTGCCCTGCAAGGCATGCTGTATTCAGGTAGGGACTTAAAGCTCCGCCTACTCTCCGCTCATCTTATCAATTGGTGGCTGTGACTGTCCTTCCTAAATGTTGGCTTTTGATTTGTTAAAAGGCTGAGTCCCTCCTTAGTACCTCACTGTCTTCTTTTGTAACCTTCCGTGAGGACTGGACTTTTTACGTGTGTCCTAACGGTATTGCTTGCAATAGCCCTTCAGGAGTACTCTTTTCCTAGTTAAGCTAAAGAGCACTGGTGGGACGTCAGCTTTGGCAATGGTGGCTGCTTTTTTTTTAAACATTATTTGCAGCGTGCTATGCACGCTTTCAATTTCATTATGGAACACTGCCACATGCCTTTATTTTTAGGTCTCGCCTGAGCCAGCGCATACGCTGACTGCAAGACATTTAGTATACGGGTTTTCAAAGTACTACCAGACATCACTGGCCTAACGCTTACGTTCACGCAAGCGTGCACGCGCGCAGCCGCCATCTGCCTCCCTTCCAGCGCGATCACTGCTGCGTGCGCACCACTCGCGGCTTACCACAGGGCGCATCCTCGCGATCGCCATCACTTTCACGGCCGCGCGTCCAGTACTTTTACGGCTGCGTGGCCAACGCTTGTCCTTCTTATATATATTTCAAGGTCACACCTAGTAGCATATTAGCACTTCAGAAAAGTGGCTATGTCTTATCTTCTGTCTCGATTCAGCATCACTCGGCCCCAGAACCGATTCACATATCCAGAGGCTGGCAGAGTTGTTGACAAACTCGTGAAATTGATGTGCAGAAGTATGCAGCAATTGTTTATTTCTTTTGATTGCTCTTATAAACACTTTCCAAGATAGGCGTTAATGTCTCAACCTAGTGTCCTAGAGCGGGCCATGTGCCTGAGATAAGGACACTTATGCATACCCACCAAGTTCCCTTCTTGAGACGAGCCACTTTGTGACGCCAACAGTGGGACAATCTTCAAACGCTACATTCAAGATGGCATCCATTGTGACACCCCAGACATGGGCAAGAGCCACAGACACCTTTCAAGGTGGCCGCCAAAGTGACTCAAAAGGAGCGACGTTTTGACTGAAGTCAAGCCACCGCTGCTTCTGATCATAGTCTCTTTTCTACTTCTACAGAGCGAAGCAGGCGCTGGGACCCTGTGGATACCGGCTACAGCGGGCGGCATCGCTGCAGAGCCTCTTGTGGCGGCACTGGTGGCCGCTCCTTGTGTACAGTGTGTGAAGCAACAGCCATGCCAAGCAAGAAGAAGAAGTACAATGCGTGTTTCTCACCGGTGAGCCCCCGTGCTTTATACGCTGCCTACCCCCTCCCCCAAACTTGTCTTAATCCCGGGTAACCCACCCATCTCAAACCAGGTACTGCAAAATCAAGAGTTTCTCTCCCACAAACTTATCTTCTATACAGATTCCTCCCCATTTTAAGGAATCTCCCATACCACCCCTCAAATTGTTAGCTCTACTATAGCATGACGTGCCCAGAAATTGGCCTAATTTACTGAGTTCCATCTACCGCCTTTGTTGCCAGTAGAAATAACTTGGTGCCTTGAGAACAGTTACCGATCTCTGCATAGTCTCCACCTATGATTGATAACAAGGGTTCTTCCTGGTTCCTCTCATGCGACTATCTTCAGCATGCAGTCTCCTTGAGAGCTTATCCCCTCTAAGAGACTAATCTTGTTTTCTAAGCATCCGTCACTCCCTAGTCATCCTTCCTTTGAGACCGCCGCTACCATATTTACCTCTAAAATCTTTCGACCACACCACATCATTTCCCCATCTGAGACCGTCTCTCAGCCTCTTCTTGTGGACCGTCCTTCGCCAACCAAAACTGTAGATTTGAGACTGGAGGCCCAGCTCACTACAACTCACCCACTCTGTTGATCACCTCCAGCCCTGTCCCGTTTTAGGACACAAATTGTCAGTTCTAATGGTGCTGATTACTATACATACCACTCTCTCAGTGATAAACCTGTACTCATTGGATTACCCCTGGACATCTGAAGCTGGGCATATGACCGGTCCATCCGACTTGATTTATACATGTGAGTTCAGAGGACGTTAAGGGTTCGGGACATGCTTCCTCGTTGTTTTTTCCTTTAGGCAAGAACATTGAAACCTAAATGGAGTTTGCATTCAAGTATATATTATGATGTAGTTGGAGGGTCAGTTAGATATCTGATGTATATATCACGTCCCTTTGGAACAAAATAGTGATGAGAGACAGGTAAGAGGTGCATAAGAAAGATTGTCAGTAGAGAGAAAGAGGCAAAAAAAATGTAAACTTTATAGGATGGTATACTAGGTTGTTAAGCAGGTCCCAGTTAAATAATTCCAAAGTGCCTCCAGTGTATTGTGTGCAGTAGGGCACATAAGTAGTCTGAGAGTCAAGTCAAGGTGGGAATGGAATGTGATGTAATCAAACCAATGTGGATGAAGGAATTACCTTGACAGCGAATGTCAGTTAGCGTGTAATTGGTCGAAAACAAATTGTGTTTATAAGGAAAAAACAATGTGTGAAGGTAAAAGATGGTTGATACAAGTTATCTTCAGTAAGTAACTAAACTTAATATGCTTCAGTTACTAAAAACCCTTGAAAAATATACAAAACATTCGATTTTAAAAGAATCTATTTAAAATAGCAGATTAAGATAGTTAAAAGTTGGCGCCCCAGATGGCACAAAAGACTTCTTTTAAAGTGCGGTTCTGCAAGTTGCTTTTTGGCAAAGGCAAAAGTACACAGGCTTTGTGGAGCTTGCTTGTGAGTTCTGCATAGAAGCCAAGATGTATTTAAAGGAGAAAACTCCTGTCAACTGCCATTTCAGGGCAGACACATATGAGATAGAGAAGATCTTCAGAGATGGAACCACACCTGCGGAAGCCTCTGTTTCCAGTTTGCTGTCGTGCTGGCTTTTCCCGCTTGGGTTGGAGGACAACCCAGGCGGCACTGTAACAGCTTTCATTTTATCCGGATATGTGCAGTCCGGGTATTTTTCCCGCTTCAGCTTGGAGTAGCTGTTAATCACTGTCCGGGCGTGACATCTTTTCACAAGTTCGTCTTTGCCCTTTAGTATGGAAAGCTTGGCCATTACATTGTTAACTGTTTTATTTTTAAAGCAATCATATGTGACTGGTAGCTCCCACAAATTGCCTGGTAGTAGGCTTGCTAAAGATTGGTCTAAGTACTCTTTAAAATTATTTCTGTTAACACTGCCTGTGTTGGAAATTGTGGCCCACTGGATGTTATTCAGTGTATCGGCTTCTGAGTGTTTTAGCCAATAGGTCTCGCCTTTGGGACCTTATAAAGTGTTTAGCCATTCAACAGTTGCGAGATATTTAGTAAACGGGCTTTAAAAAGTCCAACCACAGCTTTCTGGCTGGCATAGAGCGTGCGGTTACGCGTACAATGATGAGCAGAGGCGCCATATGGCTTTCCTCTCTCGTCATGGTGCGCGCACATTGCACACCACTAGCCAGCCTGCTTTCACTTTTGCCGTCCCGCGCCTCTCTGTCTTGCTCACCCCTCCCCCACCACAGAGCGTGTCTTGCGGCCACGTGTCTTGTTATAGATCGTTAACAGTGCCGATAAGTATTTCTCTCCACTCTATCATCAATGCGAAATGCCTTTCTCCCTGGAGTAATGGTGACGAAAATAAAAAGACCCGTTTGTCCGTAGTCTCTTTTGAAAATGAAATACTGTATAGTGAACCCTTTCTCTATTAACATGCAAGACCTCCGCGTGCCTCTGTCTTGCTCGTCCCTCCCTCTACCCCACCACAGAGCGTGTCTCGCAGCCACGTGTCTTATTATAGATCTCTAACAGTGCCGATAAGTATTTTTCTCCACTCTATCATCAATGCTAAATGCCTTAAATGCCACTGTGGACAAGCTCCGGAGACTCAAACAGCACTGTTGAGGCTGTGGGCACAGAGGGTCCGTCGTTGGCGGTTGCATTGTCATAGCCAATAGGTCTCGCTTTTGGGACCTTATAAGTGTTTAGCTATGCAACAGTTGATGTTGTTGCACCAAGGATATTGTGCTGCATAACTAAATACTTATAAGGTGCCAAAAGCGAGACCTATTGGCTATGCCAATGCTTGTTCTCTTTCTTTTTGTATTATTCACGCAGAAGCCTAGCCTTGTTCGGCAGCGGTGTATGGCTCTGTAAACCTCTTGTCACACCCAATCAGCTTCTGGGCTCTGCCCTCCATGCAGCTGCATAGCAGCGCAGCCTGACTTTGGCACAGGAGAGGGGCTGAGTGCGTTTGTGCATGCATGCGTGCACGGAGGGAGGTCGTGATTAAATGTGCAGATCTCCTCTGGGCTTTTCTCAGGGCGGAGCAGAGCAGCAGATTAATTAATTCAAGGTTCTGAATTTGGGAGCAGCCGCACTACACTCAAGTCAGCCGCAGGGGCTACATTTCTCAGAAATTTGCAGTAAACATGTATATTTCAAATATCTCCTTTATTTACAAAAACATGAATGCGAAATACAGGTGTGGGTGCTTGGGAGCACCTTCATGATGCTTTGAGATATTTCAGTCATGGATTTATGTGGTTTAGTCAGCGTCCCATACAACGCTTTCACTGTAATTTCAGTAACGGCCCTTTCTTTAGACGAGCCACGTCTAAAAAAAAGGTGCGCCGCCGCTATTAAAGTGAAACCTCGACATGGAGCACTTTTACAAAAGAAAGCATTTGTTCATCAACTTGCCAGATGCTTTTTATTTTAAAAGTGCTCCATACCACACTTTAACTTCAATGGCAACCTCGCCCCTTTCTTTAGACGAGCAGGGTCTGAAGAAAGGGGCATGCCCGCCATTAACGTGAAAGTGCTGCATGAGGTGATTTTCCAAAAATTGCATTTGCAAAGTCATTTACAATGCCGATAGCTTAAACTCTCATAAATACGGGACCTATTGCATTGCAAATGCTTGTTGCTAGGGCTGCTTTTGGCTCCCAGTTCGGCCCTGGATCACTGTTCATATAATAATCATGGAGTTGTACTACTGAATATCGACACCAACAATATCGTGGTACAAGAATATCGAGGGACAAAATCTCGAAAGGTATGCGCATATCTGGAAGTATAGATTTACTATTCCTAACCACATTCACGTACCTTGAAAATATATTTACAGCATAGGCACATGTATGCGGAGTTAGGTATAGAAAATCTAGGCTTACGTACCTATTGATTTTTTTTTTCCTCTCAACATTTTGTCCTCAATATTGTGTCCCACCAATATTGTGATGCCAGGCTTACTGTTTTACAGTCCTTAATTCACAGAAAAAGATGCAGGGGCAGATTTACAAGCCCCTTGCGCCACTTTTGCGTCATTTTTCCCATGTTAAAAGTGACTCAAAAGTGGCGCAAGGGGCTTGTAAATCTGCCCTGTGGTGCTGTAGAGGAACATGGCGCCGATGTCATGAAGCATGTCGAGGCGCAGCTGGCTGAAGCTCTGTGTCATGTGCATCATGTGACGCGCTCCAACCTTTTTACATTCAACAGATTTACCCATTCCAAAGTCTGCTTTTTAGGTCTCGCCTGACCCAGCGCATGCGCTAGTCTGGCGAGACATTTTGTGAGGGCTCCAAAAAGTGCTACCAGGCCAGCCTAGAGCTACAGTGCATGTGCGCGGGCGCGCGCGCGCGTCGCGCAATAGCGCGATTACTTTCACTTTCGCGGCCGCACGGCAGCTTTGATGTTTGATTGCGATCTCCGTGAGGCTTCAATAGATTGCAGCAGTTAAAACAAGCATTAGCATAGCCAATAGGTCTCGCTTTTGGGACCTTATAAGTGTTTAGTTATGCAACTGTTGCATGGCTAAACACTTATAAGGTCCCAAAGGCAAGACCTATTGGCTACGCCAATGCTTGTTACGTTTACTAGAACACAGCGCGGCACACAACAGCGCTGTGCCAGGCACAGCTTCTTGAGTTCACAAAAGCAGTAAAATTTCTGATGCAGTCCACTCCATGAGTTATCATTGCTATAAAAAGAAATACTCCTTGGTATCAACAAATTTTACCATTATATTAAGAATGTTTTGATGAAGTAGATGACAGGAGAGACTCCTACTAGGGACATGGATGCCTGTGCTTTTCTAGTAATACAAGGAATAGCTGGATGATTGACACTGAAAGCACAGTTTAAAAAGTCAACATTGTGATTTTTAGTTTTTCTGAAAACGTTAACATTAATAGCTCAGGAAGTTACACATTTACTGCAGACATGTGTTGTGATCTTCAGAGCATAAATTGGAATTCCTGGGAGGACAAATCAACCTCTTGTTCGGGAGCAGTTTAATCTGATATCTGTAACATCTGGTGTTTACAGCGCTAAGAAATGACAAAACCTGGAACGAAGTGCTATGCGACAGCATCCCACATGCCTAGTCCGAAGATGGTAAAGAGTGTTCTTTGCGCCTGTGTTTTTATCACATCCCTCTTATGTTCCATTTTTTTGTCATGTTGTATTGTGCCTGGAGTAGAAACTACTACTGCAAATACCTAATGCTTCAAGTGTGAAACTGACAAGCATTTAAATATTTAGGAGTTAAGAGCAACCCCTTCAGAACAGCTTTTTAAGCCTATAGGTTTTCTTGCAAATTCTTTGGGAATTATGTCATCTAATGCAACACACTGCCTTCAAGTCTTTAAAAATCCCTGATTCAAGCCCTCTTGGTGATCCCTCCCAATCCCCTTCAGGAGTTCTGGCACCGCCCACTTAATGCAATACCTGTCAGTTATTATGGCCCCACTATTAGTGGAGTAATGCAAAATGATGCCCACCCCCTGCGGGATGTGATAAGGGCCCCCGAATCACCAGTATCTCACAAATATTCATATGCAGGGCACGAGTCGGGGGTCATCCACCCACTATTTTCACAGGGTGGACTCCGTCCACCCTGCCAAGAAGTTGGGCCCCACAGAAATATGTCAAACTTGTCCAGGTGTATTCTTCAAACACCGAGACACATTCAGCAGCTCCTGCACATTGTCTGCCTTTCATTCCCAGCAGCAACGTGCAGGCAGCGAGGGTGCTTCTTTTTCAACTCCAGCTGTGCCGAAGTTAAAGGGCCATCAGGCCTCCTTTTGATCGAGTATGGGACTGGAGGTGGCCTGGAACCTCACATTTACATGCAAATGCAATAGATAGGAGACAAAAGCACACAGCTTGTTATCTCTTCACAGGTACTTAAGAGATGCATGCTTTGTACTTTGTTAATTCCCTGTATATGAGTGTATGCACTGTAAGAATGTCAGATGGGTTTGTCTGTCCCAGTATTTACACAAATAACAATTTAAATAGCACTATTTTATTTCTTTAATAGCGCTATTCCTCCCAATGCAGAGTGTTAGAGCGCTTTACATAACAGACACATTATCCATTCAAAATAAATCATGTACATGTGCAAATCAATGTACAAGATGTGTTACATGAGACAGTCAGGGTTACAAGGTGTAGGAGTCAAATGCCTTTAATTGCTCACTGTGGTCTACTAGAAGGATTACAATTTATGAATTGCAGGTAACAAAAGGATCTCTGTGTTCAAAGCAGTAATCCACTTACCTATCTACATAAAATAAAAATCTGTGGTCTGCATGTTACATGATGTGCTTTGCAGGAGACAACTTTTAGTCCAAACATATTTAATGCATTTTCAGTTGGTATATGTTATAGCATCCACATATCAGAGCACCATTGCATAATTAAGTGGTACATTTATGCTCACAACATTGTATAAGATGCACACCATGAATGTTGCATTATCATAAAGGACAAACCCAAAAAATATAAACAATCCCCAAACGCCCTGTCTCACCCCCCCAAGAACAGTGGGTAATTATGTTTTGCTGGCGAAAACATAATCTTTTATACTACTTTGATTCAAATCTGGGACTACACAAAATACAGATCTCTCCAATAAATGTTTTAACCTCCAGAGTTATCTCACCATTATTATAATTATTCCCTGAGATTTACTGGGCACCTCTGTACCAGATGCCGCAACCCCATAAAATAGGTTAAAATGCAGACTTTGCAACCAATTAAACAGAACAGATCTAATTCCATGCGTTTCCTTGTTGCCAATTTCTTTGTGGCAGGGTTTTTTAAAAAAAAGTATTAGTTGAGGCCTAGATTTTGCGTCAGGATTGCGCCACTTTTTTGGCACTGTCCGACTCCAAATCTCATTTGTTAAATATCATAATGCACTTAAATATAGTCATGATACACCTGCTAAACATACGTGCGCGATCTTAGTATCTGATGTCACTTCTTGTGATGTCACTTCCAGTGGGTTCACGTACTGTGATGCCACGTGGAATGTCACGTGTCGCGACAACATGTGCTTTGATGGCACGCATCATGATATCACTTGCATACTGCTAAACTTCGCCTTTAGGACTTGTGCCCTGTTCATATGCTTAAGACTGAATATCCCCCGCCTGAAGGGTAGGGGGCCCATGAGGTATTTGAACCCCCCTCCTGCACCGCAGGGATTGCAGGGGTCTGTGTTACGGCCCTCCCACCATTTTAAAATGACACCTGACGCCACTGGAGTGGAGCAAGGCCGATAGAGTGTGTATGTCAGGGTGGGAGACGGAGACACAGAGAAAGTGAGAGAGGAGGCGTCAGAGAGTTAACGAGACAGAGTAAAAGGATGACTGTCTGCAAGTCACAGAGGCAGAAAGAAGACAAGAAAGAGGGAGAGAAAAGCCCACAAGAGAAATTTTGAAAGCCCCATTATCATCAGCTTGGCAAGCATTGAATGATTCTTCAAAGTAAAAAATACGGCGTGGTGTTGATTTATAAAGGGTAAGATGTCAGGTGGGGAAAGAGCTCAGTGGTTTAATGAACGTTTGTAGCTCAACAGGAGGCTGCATGGCTGCTGCTGCCCTAATCTTACAAAGATCAGCTGCTATCCTCAGGCTCAGACCTCTTCAAGCTTGGATTATCCGGGATTCCCCAACTCTCACGTGGCTTTAGAATCCGCGAGACCTGAAGTCTTTCAATAATGGCTTATTAAACAACAGCAACAAGCCCCACTCGTGCAAACAAGAGAACCACAGGTTTACCCACAGGTTTAATGAAAATAATGCCACACTTCATTGAAAATTAAACTCATAAAAAGTTTAGACTTGGGAACAGGCAGGGTAGAGGGTAGTAAATATGACATTTATCACAGCTCAAACTCTAACTGGTTAGCTTTAAGATTAGATTATTTACAATGTGCCTTCGAATGCCGGAACATGGAGGCAGGATGGACCAGCTAACAACACGAGGAGGCACAATATGGCGGCTGTTGTGAAACTCTCATCACTTTTCATTTGCCCCATAAGGGGCTTATTTATGAGCCCCTTGCAACACTTTTGCGTCATGTCACTTTTTGTGACGCTACGGCGGCATAAACAATGCGCCATATTTACAAGGTGACACATCTAGGCAGATGCGTCACCTTGTACAGCCCTGCGCCATATTATACCTGCATCAGGTATAATGTATGTAGGGTGGGCGTTCCCACACAACAAAGCCTCGTAGGAGTGGTGCAGTGAAATCTATCAGACCTGAAATCTATCAGATTTCACTGCGTCAAAATCTTACACCTCCCTCATAGCAGACATAAGGGTGAGGTGGTGCTATGTGTGTGGGTCTGCCTCGTGCACTGCTGGAGTTGCGTCATGCTTGCGACACAACTCCAGCAGTGCATGGCTTTTGCGCCAACAGATTTGCCAGGTTTGCTGACGTATCTGTCACGCCTTGCGACATGGAGCGCTGTACAGTAAATACGGCGCATCGATTGTGTCACAAGGACGGTTGCATCGCTGTTTTCACGCAGAATAAATAAGCCCCAAAGTGTACTAGTTGCAATAGATCTTCCTCACAATAGTTAGGGTTATCCCTTGCTGCTGACCATCCTCTCTGTACTGTACAAATACACCTCCTGTGTTACTCCATACCCATGGTGCAGTCAGGCCATACAGACCTCGGGGGACTCTGTTTGTAAGACCTGAAGAAGCTCACTGGGCCAAAAGAGCCATAAGCAGAACATGAGTTGACTCAGCACCATTTTCATGAGGGAAGGGAAAAATGCATTATTGAAAGACCATCAAGTTCCCAACACTACATTTAAGGTAGAGAGCACGTGAGATACAGCATAAGACGTGCTCATTGTTAAACTCTAGAGGCCAAGGTAAAGTGGTCACCTGCATCCCCAAGCCTTGATCCCGCTTTCCTCATACACAGACTAAGCTGGAGCCACCCTGAGCTGGATTGGTGGGTATTTAGAACTAAGAGGCCCACGTGCAACATTCCCCATCACAGCAAGGATCGCCTGCTGCATGAGTCTGAAAGTGTGAATGCACGTTGGACGGTTCCAGCCTCCTGCCTCAGGAATGATTGTCAGATGGTCTGGGAATGATTTGGAACATATTTAGTATGGGGTGGTCACGAGTAAAGAAACTTTGTCCTGGCAAACATTGCGGTTATATTTATTAAAAAAATCACAGAGCATAGCACAGCAAGCCACCTTGCTGCGTGGTTGGGAAAGGGCAGGAATGCGCTGTACTTAACATTATGAAGTGCATTCCTGTCATTTCCCAGAACTGGCGCACAATATGCTAACTAGCGCCAACGCAGGCACCCTTGCACCAGTGCAAGGGTGCCTGAGTTGTAAGCAGGATTGTTTTTGTGCAGGAATGGAGACCTTCCTGCACAAAAATAATCCCCTTGGCATTTTTCTTTTCTATGTGTGCTGCATATTTCTCCATGTTACACATCCCCTAGGGATGCATAGCATTTTGGTTCATTCCCAGGTCTACCACTGATGGTAAATTTGGGATTGTTCCAAAATCCATTGAATGCCTTCTTGTGACAGAGCAGCGCAACATACTGATTTACACTGAGTTGCGTTACTCTAGATTCAAGCCACGCAGGGGCATACAAGATGGCCTTGTCTGGCTTGATCGATCTAACTTAAGAGTTGTGTCGATCTTGCTCACCATTGTGTGTCGCAAGGGCGACACAACTCTTCAATAAATATGCCCCGCATGTACAAACAGGAAAACTATAATGTATTCTTTCTCTTAAAGTAACAGGGACACGGAAGGGGTGGTATGCAGACCCCAACACCGCAGGGAGGCCCTCCTGTTCCATAGGGGCCGCAGCCATCCAAGGTGTGACCCATTCGGCCCAAGGTGGATTTGGATTTGGATGTGGATTTATAGAGCGCATAGCTACCCTTGGGCATCCCAGCGCTAAGAGGACCTAGTTTATTCCAAGTGGGGTCGGTGCAGGAAAATGTTTAGGGAAAGAGCCAGGTTTTTAATTTTTTTCGGAATGATAGTAAATTCTGCTCACTCCTCATGGGTAGTGGGAGGGAGTTCCATAGCTTAGGCGCGTTATAGGCGAACCTGCGGCCGCCCGATCTTGCCTTTTTTATTTTCGGGATGGATGCCAGTGCAAGTGAATCAGATCTTAGGTGACGGCTAGCTTTGTGAAGTTTCATCAGGGATCTGAGTATTGGGGGGCCTTTGTCTTGCAGGATTTTGTGCGCTATGCAGAGCGTTTTGAACGTAATGCGCTCTTTTACTGGGAGCCAATGTAGGCTCTTGAGGGCAGGTTTCACCGAGTTCCGTGCTTTGGTTCCCGTGAGGACTCTAGCTGCGGCGTTTTGGGCCACCTGGAGTTTTTGAATGACTGATGCAGGTGCTCCCAAGTATAGGATGTTTCCATAATCAAGTCTTGAGTTGACCAGTCCCTGCATCAGTAACTTCCTGGAATGGAAAGGGATCAGGTGGAGGATCTTACGGGCCATACGGATTAGGCCGAAGCAGGTCCCTGATGTTTTCCTGGCCTGGGTTTTGAAATTAAGGTCCTGGTCAAGCCAGATACCTAGACTTTTGACTTCTGTTTTGGGAGTAGGGTAGGTGCCCATGCAGGCTGGCCAGGAAAGGTTTACGGGTAATTTGTGTTGATTGCCCAGTAGGAGGATTTCGGATTTGTCGCCGTTGAGCTTGAGTCTAGAGTCCGACATCCATTGTGAGATCCCTTCTAGGCAACTGGCGAGGTTTCCTAAGCTAGAGTCAGAGTGGTTAATGGACACCACCAGCTGGGTGTCATCAGCGTACATCACTGACTTGACACCGAAGGGAGTGATGATGTCTTCGAGGGGGGCCATATAGACATTAAAAAGTGTGGGGCTAAGGGAGGAGCCCTGAGGGACCCCACACTGCATAGGCAGGGGTTTAGACGTTGAAAAGCCGTCTGATACCTGAAATGATCTTCCCTCGAGGAAGGATTTAATCCATGCGAGGGCTGAGTCGGTGATTCCCAGTTGGCTCAGCCGGTGGACCAAGATGGAGTGGTCCACCGTGTCGAAGGCGGCACTTAGATCGAGGAGGATCACTGCCACTGATCCTCCTGCGTCTATGATGGCTCTCGCCTCTTCGACAACTGCGAGCAAGGCGGTGTCGGTGCCTTGGCCCGGTCTGAAGCCGGTCTGGGAGTCGCGTAGTAAGTGATTGGACTCCAAAAAGGAGGATAGCTGTTTGTTAGCTATTCGTTCAGCCACTTTACTAATCCCTGGAAGAAGTGAAATCGGCCTGAAGTTGGAGGGGTCTAGAGGGTCCAGGTGGGGTTTCTTTAGGAGGGCTTTGACCGTAGCCTTTTTCCAGTTGGCTGGCACGGCGCCACTCCTGAAGGAGGCGTTTATTAGATTGGTGAAGGGTTGGGCAATGGTGGGGGCTACCAGTTTCATCTTACTGATGGGAGCAGGGTCCGCTGGTGAGCCACTTTTTACAGCTTTCAGGGTTTCTAAAAAAGTTTCCGTGGAGATCTGATCAAAGGCTAGCAGGCAAGGAGCCTCCGGCTGAAGGGGGGATGCAATAGGATGGAGAGAAGCGGAGGGTGCGGGGAGTGAGGTGAGTATTTTATCAATTTTTACGGAGAAGAAGTTGGCCACTTGATTGCATCTCACGCCTTCAGGGTCAGGGGGGGGTGGGGGGAGGGTCCTGGATTTTGGTGAGGAGCCGAACTACTATGCGGTATGTTTCCTTCGCTGAGTTAGCTGCTGCCGCAATCTTTCCTTCAAGGAAGATGGCCTGGGTAGATTTAATTGCGGTTTTATAGAGCTTGATAGCGCTTCTGTATTCGTTTTTGGAGGCTGTGGACCAGTTTTTCCTCCAGGCGCGTTCTAGTTTTTTGCAGCTCTTTTTTAGGGAACGGAGATCCTGGGTATACCAGGGAGAGTTGGTCGATTTGTTCCTGCTAGGCATTGGTTTGAGTGGCAGAATGGTATCTAAGGATTGATGGATCCAATCCTGTAGCTGAGTTTCTGCTATGGACGGGTCTTCGTCCAGGAGGGGGGAGGTGGAGGATAGAGCCTGAGCCCAGGCGCTGTTGTCCAGTTTTTTCCACGGGCGATCCGGGGGTTGGGGAGGGAGTTTACCCAGAGGTTCGGTGGATAGCAGTAGTTCGAATGGGACCAAGAAGTGGTCTGACCATGGAATAGGGATAGGGGGCCTAGCTGTGAGACGGGGGAGGTTGGAGAACACGGGATCCAACAGGTGACCTTTGATGTGAGTAGGGAGGTTATTGAGTAATTCGAGGCTGAGTGAACCTAGGTCGGCTTTGAGGTCCATCGCCGGTTTGTTGGAGGGGTCGTCGAGATGGAGATTTAAATCTCCCAGTATCGTAAAATTCGGCGTAGTACAGGCCAGGGAAGAGACAGAGTCAATGAGTGACTCGCAAAAGTGACGAATTGGTCCAGGGGGACGATAAACTAATAGTCCCGAGAGTGTGAGCGATGGTGGGCGACTCACTGAGAAGAGGATGTTTTCGCAGTCCAGTATGGGACTATCTCTGAATTGACATGCGAGGTAGTCTATGTAAACAACAGCGATTCCTCCGCCAATGCCTACGGGTCTGTTGTGGAATTTAATCAGGTATTCCGGTGGGAGTGACTGAACGATATCTGGCTCTGATCCTGCTGTGAGCCATGTTTCCGTTAGGAATAGGATTTCGATGTCGGAGTCTTTCAGGAGCAGATTAATTTCTGTTTGATGCTTTGGGAGGGATCTGCAGTTAAGCAGGGCCATATTGAGGGTGATGGGTTTCAACGTTGGCTCTAGATGGAAACTGTACGAGCATGAACGGCAGCAAGAGTTCCCTTCAGCGAGCGAGATCGAGTTGCTGCAGGGGGGGGTTAGGGGGATTCGGAGTTCCAGCAAGGTGTCCCTGGAGTAAGTGGTGGCCTGGGAAGGGCAAACCAGGGGTCCGGGCTCTGGGCACGGTCTGGCGCGGACGGGCGCAGACGGGCTTGCCTTAGGCGCGCCTTTGGCGCGCAGACGGCGCTCCCGCTGCGCTCGTCCGCTGCGCTTCCTGAATAGACACATTTTAGTAGAGTGGGGGGGGAGTGGTCAGCGAAGTGGGCGTGGCCTGAGTGCTCGACCAGGTGGCAGCAATTAGGCAATTTTCCCTACGCCAGCGCTAGGGTCCGCTGCGTGGGGGTGCTCAGGGAGATAGGCGAGTGAGTTAAAACACACAGTAACAAGTGACTCCAATTTTTAAAAACAAAGCAATCTCCCGGCTTCCGCCTCAGGAGTAAACAAACAGTCTTCTGGGGGCGTTCTTAGTCAGCGCGCCTTTTGTACTGGATGCGGGGGGCGTGGTCAGCGAAGTGGGCGTGGCCTGAGTGCTCGACCAGGTGGCAGCAATTAGGCAATTTTCCCTACGTCAGCGCTAGGGTCCGCTGCGTGGGGGTGCTCAGGGAGATAGGCGAGTGAGTTAAAACACACAGTAACAAGTGACTCCAATTTTTAAAAACAAAGCAATCTCCCGGCTACCGCCTCAGGAGTAAACAAACAGTCTTCTGGGCGTGTTCTTAGTCAGCGCGCCTTTTGTACTGGATGCGGGGGGCGTGGTCAGCGAAGTGGGCGTGGCCTGGGTGCTCGACCAGGTGGCAGCAATTAGGCAATTTTCCCTACGTCAGCGCTAGGGTCCGCTGCGTGGGGGTGCTCAGGGAGATAGGCGAGTGAGTTAAAACACACAGTAACAAGTGACTCCAATTTTTAAAAACAAAGCAATCTCCCGGCTTCCGCCTCAGGAGTAAACAAACAGTCTTCTGGGCGCGTTCTTAGTCAGCGCGCCTTTTGTACTGGATGCGGGGGCGTGGTCAGCGAAGTGGGCGTGGCCTGAGTGCTCGACCAGGTGGCAGCAATTAGGCAATTTTACCTACGTCAGCGCTAGGGTCCGCTTCGTGGGGGTGCTCAGGGAGATAGGCGAGTGAGTTAAAACACACAGTAACAAGTGACTCCAATTTTTAAAAACAAAGCAATCTCCCGGCTTCCGCCTCAGGAGTAAACAAACAGTCTTCTGGGCGCGTTCTTAGTCAGCGCGCCTTTTGTACTGGATGCGGGGGGCGTGGTCAGCGAAGTGGGCGTGGCCTGAGTGCTCGACCAGGTGGCAGCAATTAGGCAATTTTCCCTACGTCAGCGCTAGGGTCCGCTGCGTGGGGGTGCTCAGGGAGATAGGCGAGTGAGTTAAAACACACAGTAACAAGTGACTCCAATTTTTAAAAACAAAGCAATCTCCCGGCTTCCGCCTCAGGAGTAAACAACCAGTCTATGAGATATGGAGAACCAGGGACCCTGGATCACATTCTGCATGGGGGGAGCATCATTTGGTGTTGCGCCACTGGAAACTTGGAAGTAAAAATACAGACACTGGTCTTCATCTCACACCTAAGTGAAAGGAATCATATTTTCAATTTACTCTATATTTAATAAATTAAATACAAATATACCAAAATATATATATCAAATATTTGGCCTATGTTGGAAATGGGGGTCTCTAGTTGGCAGAGGTGGGTACCTTTGTCCAAGTAGAGACCCTTCTTTCTAGTCAGGGTTTGGGGGATACGCTTCTAAAATAACCCCCGCTCACCCCCTGGTAGCTTAGCATAAGCATACAGGCTTATCTCAGAGGCAGTGTGTAAAGCATTTGTGAATACATTCAGTAATACAGTGAAAACACTACAAATGGACACCACACCAGTTTAGAAAAATAAGTAATCTTTATCTAAACCAACAAGACCAAAAACCCAACATACAATACTCTTAAAAATAGTTACTGTGCAAAATAGCCTTTAAATCGCAGGAAAAAGGTGAAAATACAGTTCCTCCATCTCGGTAGCTCCGTACAGGGCTACTGTGATACTGAATACGACAGAGTCTAACAATTCCAGCCAACCGCGTCGATACGGGTTAGAAAAAGCGACGACAGACTCGGAGAGCGTACCTTTCGTTGTTGACACAATGTTGTTGTTGACACAATGCTATGAGCTGTTCCGGGGCAAGCGTTGCTTGCTATGTGAGATGGAAGTGTTGCAGCGTGCGATGTCCTCAAGGCTCAGCGCAGGCAGCAGCTCATTGACAGAGTCGGTGAGATCAAGACTTGCATTGCAGGGTGAGACGGTGCTTGATGCGGTGCTGGCAGGTCACGATGCAGCGACGGAGCCGGTCGATGTTTGAGTATGGCAGAGACAGAGTCGATGACAGTGGTCCAGAGAGTAGCGAAGCTCTCTATGGTGCTTTCAGGACGCGTAATCCTGCGACGGACTCGGTGACAGAGTCGGTTACTCTTTTTTTCTCCAGGCAACTGAAACCAGCGGTTCCAGAGACGGTGCCCAGAAGTTTGGTGAGGTCTGTGATGTTCCTGAGACCTTGTGAACAGGTGGCAAGCTCAATTCAAGCCCTTGGAGATCTTCCTCAAGCAGGGGACACAGCAAACAGCAAAGTCCTTTCTCCTTTTCTTGGCAGCAGTCAGCCACTGCAGGCCGACCCGAGATAGCAAACAGCACTGGGGAAGTATTCCTCCTCAGCTACTCCGGCTCTTCTCCTTGGCAAAGGTTCCTCTTGATTCCCAGAAGTGATCTAAAGTTCTGGGGTCTGGGCCCCAATATTCATAATACAAAATCCTTTGTTCTCTGGTGGCAGAGAAGCCCTGTGCTTGGTCAAAACCGGTTCTGTCCTCTCTGGTGCAGCTTCCTGGCAGGAGGTGGAGACAGCATTGTCCTTGGCAGACCAGGCCCATTCAGGTGAAAGGAAATCTCCTCCCCCTACTCTAACTGCAGCCCAGGTTTATTCAGCCCAGCCCAGACTCATCAGGCTCTCTAGAGTCACTACTCCCCAGCCCCTGTCACCTAAAAGCCAGACATGCAATACACAGACCTAGCAGAGGCACACTGGATGGCTATGCAAGAAAATACCTACTTTCTAAAAGTGGTATTTTCAAACACAAGATGTAAAAATCACCCCCACTAAAAGATGCATTTTAACATTCTGGGTTCAGGCATATCAAACTTTATTTTCCTACCGTGTTCCCAGGGGTAGTTATGTTTATAAGATGTTATAAACAAACTCCCCATTCTATCCTATGAGAACAGATAGCCTTGCAATCGTGAAAAACAAAATTGGTAGTATTTCACTATCAGGGCATGCCACACACACCAGGACATGTCCTACCTTTCACATACACTACACCTTGCCCACAGGGGTATCTTGGGCCTCCCTTAGGGGTGAATACATGTAAGAAAATGGAAGGTTAGGGCATGGCAACACTTGCCAGGTCGACATGGCAGTGCTAGACTGCACACAGGCTCTACAATGGCAGGCCAAAGTTACATTTACAGGCTGCTTATGTGGGTGGCACAATCAGTGCTGCAGCCCACTAGCAGCATTTGATTTACAGGCCCTGGGCACTGTACTATGGACTGACTAGTAAATCAAATCAGCCAATCATGGAGACATCGATCCATAAAAACAATTTACAAAGGGAGCACTTGCACTTTGGCACTGAACAATGAAATGAAATGAAATGAAATGAAAAGGGGAGTTTGATTAAGCGCACTGTGGCCAAGCGGCTTCCTGGCGCTGAGGACTCATCCAAGCTCACAAAGAAACCCAAAAAGGACTAGCTAGGAAAAGCCTGAGAAAACAGGAAAGTTTTGAGGGTCTTACGGAAGTGGGTGTAGATGGGAATGGAACGAATAGAGAGAGGAAGACTATTCCAAAACCGGGGGGCCAAGACCGAGAAGCGGGTGCCCCCAGTGCGAGTTTTGCGAAAGCGGGGGACGTGAAGCAAAGAAAGTCATGAGGACCGAAGAGTTCGTCTGGGAGCGTGGGAAGTGATGAGAGAATTGATGAAATGAGGGGCAGAATGATGATGAGCCCGAAAGGCCAAACAGGCAAGTTTGAAGAAGGATCTAAAATAAACAGGGAGCCAATGAAGAGACTTAAGAGTGGATGTTATGTGAGAAAATTTGGGTAGGCGAAAGATAAGACGGGCCGCCTGGTTTTGAATGGCCTGAAGACGACGAGTTTCATAGGCGGGGATGCCAACGTACAGGCCATTTCCATAGTCAAGGCGAGAGATGACAAGAGCGATGACTATGGTTTTGAGGGCATCAACAGAAAAAAACAGAGAAATCTTACGAATAAGACGAAGGGAAAAAAAACACGAAGAGACAACGGAACTGATTTGTGAATGCATGGACAGGTCATGGCTAATCTTAATGCCCAAGGTCCGGACAGAAGAAACCGGAACCGGGGGGGGGGGACCAAAAGAAAGGGGCCAATGAGCAAGGGACCAGGGATTGGAGGGACCACCCGTGAGGACAAGCTCCGTTTTATCTGGATTAAGCTTCAGATGATTGGAGCTCATCCACTGAGAGATGAAAACTAGAGTGGAACAGAGCTTGGGGAGGGAAACAAGAGGAGAAGAGAGATCAAAGACGAGCTGAAGGTCATCTGCGTAATTATACACAGAGACCCCCAGCTCGAGAAGAGAGAAGACAAGAGGACGAATATAGAGATTGAAAAGAAGAGGAGAGAGGGAAGAGCCCTGCGGAACCCCACAGGAAACCGAACGAGGGGGAGCAGAGAAACCGGAAAGGTGAACTGCTTGCGTCCTGCCTTGAAGGAAGGACGCGATCCAAGAAAGGGCGATGCCCTGAATGCCCGCTGTGCTGACACGGTCGAGAAGAATGGTATGATCGACCGTGTCAAACGCAGCGGACAATTCGAGGAGGACCAGAGCTTGGGGGAGATTCAGGTCAGCTTTCCCCTTAAGTTCATCCATGACCGCAAGCACCACTCCCTCAGTGGAGTGGCCTGGGCGGAAACCCGCCTGATGGGTGGCCAAACGATGGTTCTCCTCGAGATAGGTGGACAAGCAGGATGTAACATGGCTTTCAAGGATCTTCCCAAGATAGGGAAGCAAAGAGATAGGCCTAAAGTTAGATGAAAGAGAAGGATCCAGACTAGGTTTTTTAAGAATAGGGAGAACAATAGCAGATTTGAACGAAGAAGGGACAGAACCCAAAGTAAGAGAAGCATTGAGAAGAGCAAGAGGTGGGTCAGGGCAGCTGGTATAGAGTACTCTGAGGATGCGTGCGGGAGCGCAATCCGCGGGAGAGCCAGACTTAACCTTAACAAGCAGGTCCAGAAAAAGCTGAGGGGAAATGAGTTGGAAGTGGTTAAGAGAAGGAGGGGGTGGAGGAAGAGAAGCAGAGAGTACGGGTTGAGATACAGCGGGGATGTTGGCCTTAATGTTAGAGATCTTATCAATGAAATAGTCATTAAGTGAGGAGCATAGGGATTGAGATGGAAGAAGGGAAGTGCACGCACGATCGGAAAAAGCAAGGTTATGGACAAGTGAAAAAATTTCACGAGATTTGTTGGCGGAGGAAGCAACTCTCTCAGTAAAGTATTTAGTCTTGGCCGCTAAAATGGCTCTTTTATACTCATTAAGAAGGGTTTTATATTTAAGCCGGAGAGTGGGGCAGTAATTCCGTCTCCACTGACATTCCGAGCGCCTAAGATCAAGTTTTTGGGCTTTTAAGTCGCTGGTAAACCATTTGTGGGCGTCATAGGGACGGACCGATTTGACCTTCTTAAGCGGGGCGGCCTCATCGCAGGAGGAGAAAAGCCACATATTGATGGCATCAGCCTGATCATCCAGTGGCATAGCAGTCAGGTCAGGAGCAGATAGGGCCAGAGAAGAGGAGAGAGCATTAATATCGATCTGGTTCCAACTACGAGCCAAGATGGTCTTAGGCAGAGGAGCCTTCTCGGCGGGACCCAGATGGATAGAGAAGGAGATCATGGAATGGTCCGACCAGACACAAGGGAGGACAGAAGTAGATGATATATTGCAGCGGGAGGACCAAATTTGATCGAGAATATGGCCCTGGGTGTGGGTGGGAACCAAGACATGAGAAAAGACGTTAAGACACTGGAGTGTGGAAGTGAAATCTTTCGATGCTGAGTCCTCCCTGGGGTCGCCTGGCCAAAAGTTGAAGTCGCCAAGTAGCAACAGCGATGAGTTGTTAACCACCAAAGTGGCCAGGAGATCCTGCAGGGTGGGCACAAAAAGCGGCATAGCTTGGGGGGGACGGTAAAGAAGGACGACAGTGAGGGGTGAGGGAAGATTGAGGGAACGAGCCACCAGGTAGTCCACATTGGGTATTGGGGGATGATCGAGAAGTTGAAATTTTAAAGAGGAGCGGATAATCATAGCCACACCTCCACCAGCCTTGCCGTCCGGGCGATCTGCACGGAGGGCATAGTAGGTGTCAGGTAAAATGGCCAAGAGATCAGGAAGAGAAGCAGAAGAAAACCAGGTTTCTGTAAGGAATAGAAAATCAGGAGAATCATTGTGGAGAAGAGTAGAAAGGGCCGTTTGGTTTTTGGCCGCAGAACGAGTGTTAAGCAAAATAGCAGAAGCTGGGGGGGGACCAGGAGGAGGGCAAGTAACCGAGGGTATGCCAAATGTAGGAAGGGTAGGACTGAGCACAGCAGGACGGGGACAGGAAGAAGGATGAGCATTGATACCCAAGGAGTCTAAACGGTGCAATAGGGAGGGAGAGAGAGGGGGGGCAGTGAAAAGAGCAGACAGTTGGACCGAAGTGTAGACTAAAGGCCGAGCAGGGTCTGTGGCCCCTGGTCCCGGCCCGTCGCGGGCAGTGGCAAAGTGCCTAAAGCATCAAGACCAGCAAAAACGAAGTCCAACATACAGCAAAAACACAGGAGACAAAGGCAAAAATACAGGGGAGACCCATGCCAATGGTGCCAGGTCTAACACGAGTCCCCTCCAGCTGAAATGTGGGGAGAACTGCCCACCCTTTTGGGATTTCTCTTCTCTAAGGTGGAAAAATATGGACAGACCATCAGCATTGGCGGGTTCTGTACCAGCGCGAAGGCCATGAAGGCCATCCACTGTAAGGAAGTGGACCACCTCAACTGCTGTGGATTCCAACCCTCATTTGGATCAACCATCTGAGGGCCCTGTGGTCAGTCTGGACCCGGAAGTGAGTTCCAAACAAGTAGGGCCGCAGCTTCTTCAGCGCCCAGACCACAGCAAATGCCTCACGCTCAATCGCACTCCACCTCTGTTCCCGAGGAAGTAACCTCCTACTAATGAAGGCTACAGGTTGGTCTAGACCCTCATCATTCAGGTATGAGAGCACAGCCCCCACACCATGCTTTGAAGCATCTGTCTGCACAATGAATTCCCTTGAGAAGTTGGGCGCCTAAAGCATGGGCGCCATGCAAATGGCAAATTTCAGGGCATCAAAAACCTTCTGGCAGGCGTAAGCCCAGATCACTTTCCGGGGCTGTTTCCTGGAAGTCAGCTCTGTCAAGGGGGCAACAATGGTGCCATACCCCTTGACAAATCTCCTGTACTACCCGGAGGGTCCTAAGAAGGCTCTCACCTCTGTCTGGGTCTTGGGGGGTTCCCAAGCCAGAATGGTATCAATCTTGGGCTGTAGGGGCGCCACCTGGCCGCTCCTTACCTGCTGTCCCAAGTACACCACCGAACACTACCCGATCTGGCACTTACTTGCCTTGATCATGAGGCCTGCCCTCTGTAGAGCCTTCACCACTTCCCAGAGGTGGTGCAAATGTTCCTCCCAAGTGGCTCTGAACACTGCTATGTCATCCAGGTAGGCGGCACTGAAATCCTCCAGTCCAGCCAACACCTGGTTGACCAACCTCTGAAAGGTGGCAGGGCCATTCTTCAACCCAAAGGGCATCACCCAAAATTGGAAGTGCCCCTCTGGCATTGAGAATGCTGACCTCTCCTTTGCCCCATCAGTTAAGGCAAGCTGCCGATACCCAGACAGTAAGTCAAACGTACTGCGGTACAGGGCTGCTCCCAACCAATCTATGAGCTCATCAGCTCTGGGGATGGGGTGCGCATCAGTCCTGGTGACCGACTTGAGCCCTCGGTAGTCCACACAGACCGGAGTTCTGGTGTGGCACTGGGTGCGGCAGCCTTTGGGACCAAGACCACTGGGCTGGCCGAAGGGCTGTTTGAGGGCTCAATCACCCCCAGTGCTAACATCTTAGAGACCTCAACCTTGATGCAAGCCTTGACCCTGTCAGTCACTCTATAAATCTTGTGGTTCACAGGAGGACTGTCCCCAGTGTCGACATCATGGGCACACCACTGAGTGACACCAATCAGGGAGAACAGAGTAGAAAACTGCCTCAACAGTTGGGGGCAGTCACTCTGCTGTTCAGGAGTCAGGGCAGGGGAGATTGTGGCACCGTCCACTGACCCATTGTGTTCCTTCACAGACAGGAGGTCAGGAAGAGGCTCAGTCTCCCACTCCATTCCAGCATCTGTTGCTAGGAGCATGCCCACTTCGGACCTTTCCAAGTGGGACTTAAGGTGGTTCACAGGCAGGACCCGCAAAGGGTTCTTTGGAGACTGCAAGTCCGCCAAGTAGGTGACTTTACTCTTGCCCTCCGCCACCTCAAAGGGTCTGGTCCACGTATCCTGGAGCGTGCAAGGCTCCACTGGGGCCATGACCCATACTTTCTGTCCAGGCTGAAACTCGATCAGAGTGGCATTCTGATCATACCAATGTTTCATCTCCTCCAGGCTGGCTTCCAGATTCGCCTGAGCGAGTTGTCTGAAGCACTTAGTCTGGTTCCTGAAGGTCAGCATGTAGATATATACATCCTGGGTAGGTTTAGTGGGAGCTTTCTCCCAGCCTTCTTTAACTAGACTTAGAGGTTTTTAGACTTGCCCTTTTTGCAGGGTCATCCCTGAACTTTTTGCCTTCCTCCTGGTATTTTTTCTGACCTGGTGTTGGTGGTTTTAGGACTCTGGGCACTTTATCACTGCTGTCCAGTGTAAAGTGCATGTGCTCCCTATGGTAAAATTGATCTACACCTGTTTGGCTAATTTAATTTACCTATCAGTCCCCAGTAATGTGGTATCTTATATACCCGGGGCCAGTAAATTAAATGCTACTGCTGGGCTTGCAGCGCTGATTGCGCCACTCACCAAAGTAGCCTTTCAAACCCGTCTCAGGCATCTGCCATTGCAGGGCCTGCGTGCACAGTTTATTGCCGCTGTGACGTGGCACATAAAGTGGGTGCCACGTCTGTGACTTCCCTTTTACTATTTATCAGTCACCCCTAAGGTAGGCCTTAGCTATCCCTATGGGCAGGGTGCATTGTAGGTAAAAGGTAGGACATGTGCCTTAAATGTATGGCTTGTCCTGGTAGTGACAAACAGCCATTTTGGTTTCTCACTGCTGTGAGGCTGCCCTCTCATAGGAATGCATTGGGGATTCCCTGATAAGTGTTTCAGCTGTAATTCCTGATATGAAAGGGGCAGCGTGGTCAAGTTTGGTATGTTTGGAATAGTGGTAATAAATGCTGCGTAATGGTGTGTGCAGATTTATTATCACTATTTTTTAAATGCCACTTTTAGAAGTGGGCATTTCTGTGTGCTATGTGTCTTTGTGCCTGCCTGATGTGTATTGTATGTCTGGCTCTGGAGTGACAGGGGCTGGGGAGGTGCCGTGGCTCCAGAGGGGCTGGGTGAGTCAGCGTTAGGCTGAATAGGCAAATCTGCATTTGGAGTAGTGGGAGGAGAAGCCCCTGACCCTGAATAGGTCTGTGCCTGCCTTATACAATGCTGGCTCCGCTCTGTGTCTGTGGCCAGGACCTGCAATGTCAAAGGGGACTGTAAATAAAATATTGAGTGCCCCCCAGAACTGGTTTTGACTGGATCCCCAAGCCCTGTGCCAGGGCAGAACAAAGACCTGGCTGGTATAAGTATTGGGCTGTGACCCCATGTAATGTGTGCTGCTTGGTGCTTACTTTGGACTTGTGGCCAGCAAGCTGTCAGACTTCCAGGAGAAACTGCTGTGGGACCCAGCTGCTGCTCTCTGCTGGGAGGCCCTACGGGCAGGCCTGCCTGTGCCCAGCTCTTCCCTGCTGTACTTGGGGGCAGGGAGTGCTGTCTTTAGGAGGGAGAAAGGCTGCACACTTATGGATCGTGCCTCTGAAAGTTGAGGTCAGGTGGGTGTTCTTGCCTGACACAGGAACAGATGAGTGGGAGCGCTGCATGGCTGCATGCTGGTGCCCCTGAAGAGCAGGGGTCTTGCCCAATGAAAGCGCGTCATGAGCGCTTTATCTTATGCCCTCCTTTGAGCCCAAGAAGGAGGCTTCTGTGGTGGGAACGGCAAGAACCGCCGTAATGCAAAACGAAAGTCAGGCAAGCCTGTGCCTGAATGTGGGTGGGGCTCCCCGTGTTGCCAGACAGCCCCGCATGTTGCCCACGAAGGAAGAAAGGAGCCAAGCTGACGGGGACTTCCTCCCCATGAGGACGGCCCTCCTGAGGCCGGACGTCAGGCCTGAGAAGCCTGGTTGTGAGAGAGGAGACCTGCGGAAGAGCCGGAAGTCAGACGACGACTCGGCCTAACTATGGGCGGGGCAGCTGCCAGGAATCGGTCGTCAGGGAGGAGAAACACCGATGGAGACTTCACTCCGTGGAGAGAGGCCAGTTCCTACCTTGCAGTTGGGTAGGTGGTGACCGGTGACTCGCTCAGCCAGGCAGCCGGCGGCTGTGACCTGAACCTCTCTGTCCCTGTGTGTGGTGAGGGGGACGGAGCTAGAGTATTGCAGCTGCACCGCATGGTAGTGGGCAGCTGCACTTGTGGAACTCCCGTGGTGAGGGACTGCGGAGAAAAGCCCGGCTCTGCAGTGTGCAAGGCCGGGGAGGCACTGAGGGCATTCGTGGTGTTTAGCTCCTCTTTTCCAAGCCTGCATAGTGGTCTGCTAGGCCCAGGTGCGTGAGGGGCCCCAGACACGCTCCAACTTGGCTACTTGAATTGCAGCAAGGCCGCCCTGTCAGGAAGTGGCCTGATCACGGGCAGCTGCAGGCTTGCCTGCTGTTGGAGGACATTGTTGTTTGTGGGCAGCTACAGTCCACTTTAAGGGGCCTTGGTGAATAGATGTTCGCCCCTAGGCCTAAGAGGGGCCCGATGAGAGTAGGGCCACGATGTGTGTATCCCTTACATGTAAATTACTAAGGGTGACTATGGGTTATGTGCACATCGGTTACTTTATGCCCTGAGGCGCTAGGACTGCCAATTGGGGGCCAGTGGGCAGCCAGGGATATTGTGAATTGTTGCAGATGTTTAGGCAAGATGTGCTATACTGCTGATTATATGTATGCATAATGTCTTATGCCATGTTGGTAATGTGTGCCCTCTGAAAGGACGTATGGTGACATGTTAATGCTAACGCCTAATATGGTCTATAGTAAGTGTACTATTGCCAGTAATTACTGGTTGTTTTGATTTCCCTACTAGTGAGATCTAATGGTTCTGACAGTGGCCCGATTGGCCCTGTCATGTATATAATCCCCTGTAAAGTGATAGCTAATTGCCATATGGCACAGTGTACATCAGGGTCGGCTTTAGCGCTCGTGGCGCCCAGTGCGACAATGCTTGTTGGCACCCCCAGTGACCACCTCCACTACGGATTCTTCATAACCATCCTTTCACAGTGCCCCTCAAGCCTCCGTAACCATTCAGTCTCAGGTGCATTTAATTCATTTTATAGCGCCGCTCCTATCAGTGTAAGGTGTCAGAAGTCTTTGCATCACACAGATCACATAGAGACAATCAATCATAAGTGTGTAAATCATTGCATAGGAAATGTTACATAAAAGAGAGGACAAGAAGGTGTAGGAGTCACATGTCATCCATACAGGTAGGCAGGATAGTTTAAGAGTGCTTGGTCAGGAGAATCAGAAACTTAGAATTTAAAACCAAGCACCATGGATGGGGGTTCTCTTTGATAATAAGAATAAGAATTTAAACTAATTACTCTGTTGGTCCTGTTGGTCCTGTTCCATCTACATCTGACATACCGCCTGTCCCTGCCCCTGCTCTAATCGCTGTAGATACTTCAATCCTAAACAGCAATCAGCCGCCACGGCAGGCGGGAATGACACAAAATTGCCAATCTCCGAGGCGGGAGGGTAGGTTAAGTAAAGTACCCCAGGACACCAATACAAACATCATGCATCTAGGTAGTTTGAGTACCAACTTACACAGCCTAAACGTTGCTCCCCAAGGTAATGATTCTAGGCCATCCACGATCCAACTTCATCTCCCTCGTGAATCCTTCCCCTATGTTGTAGTTTTAACGGGTGTCCCTGAACTCCCCACTAACAAAAACGAATCTTATGAGCAATTAAAAAACAAAGTTAGTCACTGGCTCAACATCCATAGACCAATTCCAAATGAATTGAATGGTCGGATTCTATTTGTTAGAAGGGTCCAATGGGTAGGTTCCCAACCTAAAAATATTCGGGGAGATTGTGTTATTGTCAATTTTAAAGACGCACTCCTTCCGAGGTTTATTATGGAAAACACTCCCTATGGTCCTAGATCTGGAATTGAGGTGCACGACTTAAACAATTTTTACACCCCAGCCACTTGTTACTGACAATTTCATAGCATCAATACCCCCTTAATCCCCACGGCATTAGGGGCTAATAATAGTCTAACAATGGATGGATTGGCAACCATCTCTGAGATCTCACTGTCATCATCGAATACGTCGGAAGAGAGGGCAAATGTATCTGGAAGCCTTGCTGAGCCCCATGCCATACGTCTGAGTAAAAACTTTGGCACCCTTTTGTCTTGGAACTTGGCCAGTATTACGACCAAAATTGACACACCTGAATGGGTGAGATTTATTAATGATTACGATGTCTGCCTATTTCAGGAAACATGGTCTCCTGAGGCCCGGTTTATGCCGGGTTATCTGAATTTTCATGTCCCAGCAACCAAAGGCCCCAAAGGCCGCCCTTCCGGCGGACTAACTATATGGGCTCGCCAGGATTTGTTCTCACGTGCTATTGAAATTGACACTGGGTCCCAGGATATCCAACTGCTGAGGCTCACGTTCGGCCCCAAGAGCACTGTGGATATATATAACATCTATCTTCGGGGCACGAAGGGGAAAAAGTCAAGCGTGTTGGAAATCCTAACTGCACTCATAGAATCTAAATCGAGTAGTAGGGACCTGATCGTAGCTGGGGACTT
The DNA here is from genome assembly GCF_964204655.1 of Triturus cristatus. Taxonomy (NCBI): domain Eukaryota; kingdom Metazoa; phylum Chordata; class Amphibia; order Caudata; family Salamandridae; genus Triturus; species Triturus cristatus. Next base: position 344,715,372 of record NC_140586.1, read on the forward strand.
TAATGTCACCTTCGAACCCCTTCTAGATAGTGACTCTGAATGGGGGCTTGACCCCGATGAGGACCTACGCTGGGGTATCCCAGCCCTCGCGCTACCTCCCATCAAACGGTGGTCTATGGTGGCATCACAGGTCAACGCATTCTGCTTAGAATTTGGTCTCCGGGCATTGAATGGAAGAGTTAAAGGGGATAAGCTGGGAGCATTTACCTTTGACAACGGCCGCTCAGCCAGTAGGATCGATTATGTCCTGTGCTGTATGAGGCTGTGGTCCCTTCCCATTGACATGGAGGTGGTGCGAAGACTGGAGAGCGATCACAACCCCATTTGTGTCTCTCACAGCTGGTGGGGCAAATCATGCTCATTGTCAAAAGAACCAATCTTGGCCCCCGCCCGCATGTGTGCCAACCAATGACCTTCGAAGGTTAAAATGGGCATCAGTAAAGTCTAATGATTCAGTAATAGCCCAGATTAATACTAATCTCTCTGCAATTAATGCAAACCTTGAGGATATCTTGCAAACCCGAGACCAAGTAATCAGATTACATGAGTCTTTTTTTGAGGGATTACGTCCCTTTTTTTTAAAGAAAATAAGACAGGGTACTAAGCCGCCGCTCAAGCAACCAAGGTGGTATGACAAGCAATGTAAAAGTGCAAGATGCACCTTGGCTAAAGCCCTATCCAGTGGTAGCACGCCACTTATTCAATTAGCAACATCTGCCTATAGGAAAAGCATTGCCCAAGCTAAAATAAAATGGGAAGAAATGTTTTGGCAGGACCTAAAGGAGGCCAGCCATTCCCGGGATGCTAGACTGTTTAGGAACGTACTGAAGTGGGGCAGAGGAGGTCTATCGGAAAATCCTTCAAATCATGTCTCACAAGAGGATTGGCTGGGCTATTTTAAGCCCCAATATGCGCGTGACCCCCTCTACATAAGTCCGGGCATAACGCCTTATGCCTTTTACTCGTCCGGGCCTTTTACCCCCGAAGACTCTCTAGCTGCACTGTCCTGTGTAGCTGCAGGACGGGCCCCTGGATTGGATGGGGTTCCTTCTGATCTCTTTCTAGAGAATAAAGTCCCATGGAGCAAGTATATCGCTCTTATAGCGAACGCCGTGGCTGAAGGCGCTCCAGTACCTAAATCTTGGGGGGGCGCCGTCATAATTCCAATCTATAAAAAGGGCGATAAAAGCCTCCCGGGGAACTACAGACCCATCAGCCTAATTGACACAATCCAAAAAGTCATTGGGAGGATGGTTCTGAATGAGGTACTTATTTGGATCGAAGCAAAGGAGATTCTCTCTAGTCTTCAGGCGGGTTTCCGCAAATCCATTAGCACCATTGACCAGGTGTTTCGCTTTAAGCAATTGTTATGGAAAGTTGTCGAACTGGGCAAAGGCAGTCTCTATGTCACTTTCGTGGACTTAAGAGCTGCCTTTGATCTCGTCCCTCGCGAACAGCTCTGGAGGGTTCTAGAAAAGCTAGGTTTATCCCTGGAACTTCTGACCCTAATAAGAAGATTGCACGAGTCCAACTTTGCAAAAATTCAATGGGGCGGCCTGGGGGAATCAACCATCGAGTTCCCCGTTGAGCGGGGTGTACGTCAAGGATGTGCAATGGCCCCAACACTATTTTCTTTGTATATTAATGGAATAGTGGATTATATGCTCCAGACCAACACTGATGCTCCAAAATTGGCAGGTGCAACCATACCAATATTAATGTTTGCCGACGACACTCTTATAGTGTCAAAAACCCCGAGCGGCATGCAGAGGGCACTGTCAATTTTCGAAAACTTTCGTAAAGACCATGGACTGGAGGTCAACGTGGCTAAGACAAAGCTTATGACCTTTAACCCACACGCTAGCTATAGAGCCGGTAAGCTTATGATGAAAGGCCAAATTCTCGAGGAGGTAACTAACTTTACATACCTAGGCATTCAAATGTCCCACAATAATCGGTGGAATAGGCATCTGGAAATGTCAACACTGAAACTTACCCAGATATCAGGAACGCTGGTTAAAGAGTTTAAAAAATCCCTTACCAAACCTGTTAAACCAGTGTTACAAGTCTATGAGGCAAAGGCCCTAAACTCAGTTCTGTACGGAGCCGAGCTATGGGGCTTTGACACATTAACATCCCTCACTGTAGTTGAAAATAAATTTTTCCGCTCCATTACAGGCTTGCCACAAAGTACGCCAATGGTCCCACTGTGCTACGACCTAGGCAGGAAGGCCATTAAAGATTTGGCCAATCTACGTCCAGTTTTATACTGGAGGAGATTATGGACCACTCCGGAGCTTCGATCTTACGCAGTGGGTATCATGGACGTAATCGAGGTTGATAAGTTTCACAAAATCAAGTGGTTAAGGAACCTACGAGAATCATTAAAAGCTTTAGGGCTGGAAAACCTATGGAATGATCCAGCGGCCGCTGACTTTCCTGTAAAAAAGCTTTTGAAAAAACTTTATTGGGACAAGGTATACCACAGGGTGTGGGCAGCCTCTACTTCCCCTACGATGACTAGCCGCTTCTTAGAGGCAAAGGTTACACCTCTTTTGGAACCCTTTTGGGATTTGATAACATCACCAAAGGATAGGAAACTCTATTTTCAACTTAGAGCAGGCTCCCTCCCACTAAGGGCTTTAACCTCTGGGTGGTCTGGTGGAAGTATATGTACCTGCCCTGCTTGTGGAGCCAAAAAAGAAACCACTGGCCATTTCCTGTTTGTGTGCCCTGTATATGCCGCCCCCAGACGTCACTGGCTTTTCCCTTTATGCAAACTGTTGGGTACCAGGAGCTCCGCTGTAGCTATTCGAATTTTACACACGAGCACCTTACCAGTTCATTCAATAGGCCTAGCTAAGTACTTGGGGTGGGCATGGTCACTTAGATCAAAAACCATTCATTGCATAGAGAATGTATCTGGGCAGGTTTAAAGCTTTTTAAATTTACTGCTGTCATTCCTGCCTTAATTATCTTTTTATAATTCACGTGTATTGCACATCATTTGTCTGTTGTAATGTTTAATCCTTTCTTACTAAAAATGTTTTTATCTATTTATTGGAATGTATTTATGGAATTAGTGATTGTGATTTTTATATATTTGTGATTTGTTGTGTCTTGTATGAATTATTTTTAATTCGAATAAAGACTTATGATGATGATGAATTGATTTCAACCCAAATGAACCCATTTTACAACATTAGGATAATGAAAAACTGGGGGGAAATCATAACGCTCTAGCCTATACCCTGCAGTTTGCATGCATCTTTGATAACAGTTACTTACTCACTGTTATTCTTTAGGATTTTAACTCAGAGTTAGCAACAATATGGTTTCTCTGACAAAAGTGTAACCCACTGACCTATTTACATTACATTAGATGCACTTTGTGAGCTGCACGTTCTTTGCAGCAAGCATAATAACCCTCTACGCTACCTCACGATGAGTAGAAACTTCCATTACACAAAACTTGATCTCTCCCTCTCTCTCTAAGAAATGCATTAATCACTGCAGTCATTTAGACTTTTTTATTGGTTGCTGAAAATTTCTGGAGCCCAGGAAATCAGCAGGTGCTTTTAAAATCATCATATTAGTGCCCCTACACGAAGTTAGCACCCGGTGCGGTGGTACCGGTCGCACCGCCCTAGAACCGGCCCTGGTATACATTGGTGATTATGTTCTAATGTGTTATGGATAATACAATGGCTATTTTTTATATATCCGTGTGGTGAGTTTCTTTTGTGGTGTGCCTAGTGTGTCGCTGGTGTGTGTTGCGCAAATGCTTTACACATTGCCTCTGGGATAAGCCTGACTGCTCGTGCCAAGCTACCAAGGGGGTGAGCAGGGGTTATCTTCAGCGTGTAACTCCCTTGCCCTGACTAGAGTGGTGGTTTCTGCCTTACTTAGGCACATGCCCTAGCCAACCAGAAATCCCATTTCTAACAGAGGTCCTCGTTCAGGATGCCCATACAGGAGCTCAAAGGGACTGAATCCTAAGGACTTCTGCGGTACCTCTCTGTAAGCAGACAAAAGGCATGGTAAGAGGACGTCCCACTTACGCCTCATGAGTTCACCAAGACACATGATTATGCCCTTCAAGGTCCGGTTGAATCTCTCAACCATTCCATTACCTTGGAGGTGGTAAGGAGTGGTTAACTTGTAGGTAACACCGCACTCCTTCCACAAGGTTTTCATATACTTAGATATGAAGTTGGTATCACAGTCGGACACCACCTCTCTGGGGAACCCCACATGGGAGTAAATCCCCATCAATGCAAGACCCACCACGGGTGGCATGGTCCACCAAGACCAGGATAAACCTGTTGCCCATGGCTGTCTTGGGATCCAGAGGCCCCACAAAGTCAAGACCCACCCTCCCAAAGGAGGTGCTGACCACAGGGAAAAATTGGAGAGGAACCTTACACTTCCTCCCACTCTTACTACTTGTCTTGCAAGTCTGGCAAGACCTACAATGAGTGTCAGAACACTTAAGCATTTGGGGCCAGTACAAGTGTGTGACAAGTCTTTCAAAGGTCTTGTCTTGCCCCAAATGTCCTGCCAAAGGCACATCATGAGCCAGACCCAGTAGGAAGGCACTGAAGTGCTGGGATACCACCATCACACGGGCTGACCCCGGCTTAGCAACCTTAGCCTAGCTATACAGGAGGCCATTCTCTCAGTAAATCCAGTGTGATCCAGACTGATCACCTGCTGCCTGGTTTACAGCCTGTTGCTACAAACCCACAAGATAAGGACACTTCTGCTGCTCCTGGCAGAAATCCTCCCTGAAGGGTCCTCCTTCCTGCTGCCAATGGGTCAGCTCAGGCAGGTCCCCCAGTTCAGCCACTTGTTCCCCCTGTAGGCTCAAGGGCATCCCCCTCAAGGTCTGCCTCCTCCTGGACCGTGTGAACTTAGGGGGCTGGCTTCCTGTGCCCCCTGCCTCTTCTCTTCCAGGCAGACTCCTGGGCCACTCTTTCAGGCTCCAGGTCCTCATGAATGCCCTTACCGCCACCATAGACCGAGTGGTCTCACACACACCCACTCAGGCAGACCCAACATCTCTAAATGAGACCTCCACTCCACCTTCATCCAAGGGGAGCTCTCCAAATCATTGCCTAGCAGACAATCAACAGGTATGGCTGGCCTCAGAGCTACTTTCAAGGAAACTGAGACCCCCCTCCCCCCACTCAAAGGGAACCTGTGCCACTTTGCAGAAGCATTCTGAATTGTCAGCAGAAACTACTGGGTAGAATGTGTTGGGGACCACCTGCTACTCAGACACCAGCCAACAACTGCCAGCTGTCACACCCGCTCCGGTGTCACCCACTGCCTGTACTTCCTAGTGTTACCGGGCAGATGTGCTCTTGGGACCATCTCAACGTTTCCTAAAGAGACCAGGAACATTTTTGAGGGACCTCACCCCTCTTGGGCACCCAACTCCTCCCCCAAGGCTACACTAGCCATGTGCCGGGGCTGTGCACCAGTGGTTGCGGTGGTAACCTTCTGTGGACACCTAGGATCCCCTTGTAAGTGACCCACCTGACCACAACCATAACATGCCTTGGAACCCCTATGAACGGGCTCACCTGTCGGTACCCATGACTTATTTTCAGTGGGAGGCTGGGAACCCTTACCTTGGTTCCCTTGGGTATTACTTCTGTTTACCCTTGTCCACACCCACTCTTCTGCTGGGGACCCTGCCCACCTTTGACGGAGTCTCCCACACGACCTTTGTAGACCCTGGTACTGACCCAGCGATCTGCCTTCACAGCAAGCTTCCTGGGGTTCAGTCAGCTTACTGTGAATCAAGTGCTGGCGCAGCACTGGAAAATTATCTGACAAGTGCTCCTATGCAACCAAATCATAGAGCCCCTGCAAATCATTCTCCTTGCTACCCTTCACCCAACCATCCAATGCTCTGCAAAAGTAGGACACATACTCCACCCAAGTACTTGACTCCAGCTTTTTACGTTTTCTAAATTTTTGCCTTTACAGCTCTGGGGTCAACCCATACCTTGCTACTAAGGCTTCCTTCATGGGGGCAGAGGACATCTGATCCTCAGTGGGCAATACTAGCAATGTTTCCCTTCCTTCACTAAGAAAGCGCCCCCCCAGCCCCGCTCCCCAATCTCTCTTAGACTCTGTGGGACCTCATCGCTACCTCATAGGCCTTGAACCACTGACCAATGTCCTCATGCTTTGTGAAATCCTTAATAACCTCCTTGGGGATGTATACCTTCCCTTCTCCAGCACTGATGGTGGGCTGCCACCATTGGGATTGACCTCTAGACTGTTGGCTTTAAGATCTTACTCCCTCAACCCTCTTTCATGCTCTAAGAGCATCTTCTTCTCTTTCATGGCCAATGTCTTGCTTTCCAACTACAATTTCTTACTCTCCGTGTCACACTCCTTTCCCGGCCTGAGCTTCGCAAGCTCCATCTCATGCACTCTGCTTCTCTCCCTGTCCTCCAACTCCTCTGGAGACAGCCCTTTTGAAGAAACACTGCTGCCATCTCTGGAAGGTACCCTCCCCTCTGGCAGATTCAACAGCCCCTCTTGCTGCTCATCCAAATTCTCTGCTTCCAAGGGAGTCTCCTCATCCTGCCCACTGGCATTTCTGGATTCCAACCAGGCCCTCAGCACCTTTTGGTATTCATCCTTTCTGGTGAGGCCTTTCACAGATGGCTTTAAGTTGAGACACAGTGTAGGCTTCCACCCTATCTTCTTCAAACTCAATATCAATAGATGCAATGGATGCTGGCTTGGTCATGATTAACAAATTGGCAGTTCTCATGTTGCAGAAAATCCAAAAAGTAGAGTTCAGTAAATAGTATGTGGTTGTGTAATGGTCTGCACTAGTCTAGAAGTGTACACCAATAACTGTATGTAAGGCACAAATGCAAGTCCAGATCCTCACCGCTGACCACCAATGTTAGAAATGGGGGTCTATAGTTGGCAGAGGTGGGTACCTTTGTCCAAGTAGGGACCATTCTTTCTAGTCAGGGTAAGGGGATACACTTCTAAAATAACCCCTGCTCACCCCCTTGGTAGCTTCGCACGAGCAGACAGGCTTATCTCAGAGGCAGTGTGTAAAGCATTTGTGAATACATTCAGTAATACAGTACAAATACTACAAATGGACACCACACCAGTTTAGAAAAATTAATAATCTTCATCTAATCCAACAAGACCAAAAATGACAAAAATCCAACATACAATACTCTTAAAAATACTTACTGTGCAAAATAACCTCTTAAGTGCAGGAAAAACGTGAAAATACAATTCCTCCGACTGGGTAGCTCCTTCCGGGGCTACTACGATACTGAATACGACAGAGTACTGTAGCGTCAATACAGGTTAGCAAAGGCATCGACACACTCGGAGACAGTACCTTTTGTTGTTGCGGCCAAATGATGGTACGTGCCATTTTGGGGCAACGGAGCTGGTTGGCAAAGGAGCTGGTCGATGTTCGATTTGGGCAGCGATGGAGTCAATGACATTGGTGCAGCGTGTAGTGAAGCGGTGCAGAGTGCAATGTCCACAGGATGTGTGCAAGCAGTAGCTCGTCGACGGAGTCGGTGAAACCAGGGTTACGTTGTGAAGCGGGGCGAATCTCTCTACAGTGCATTCAGGACACGGAGTCCTGCGACGGACTCGGTGACAGAGTCAGTTACCCTTTTCTTCTCCAGGCAATTGAAACCAGTGGTTCCAGAGACTGTGCCCAGAAGTTTTGTGAAGTCTTTGATGTTCCTGAGGCCTTGTGAACAGGGGGAAAGCTCAATTCAAGCCCTTGGAGATCTTCCTCAAGCAGGGGACACAGCAAACAGCAAAGTCCTTTCTCCTTTACTTGGAAACAAGTAGCCACTACAGGCCAACCCCAGACAGCAAACAGGACAGGGACAGTATTCCTTCTCCGGCTTTTCTCCTTGGCAAAGGTTCCCCTTGATTCCCAGAAGTGATCTAAAGTTCTGGGATCTGGACCCTAATATTTATACTACAAAATCCTTTGTTCTCTGGTGGCCGAGAAGCCCTGTGTGTGGTCAAAACTGGGTCTGTCCTCTCTGGTGTAGCTTCCTGGCAGTAGGTGGAGACAGCATTGCCCTTGGCAGACCAGGCCCATTCAGGTGAAAGGAAATCTCCTCCCCCTTCTCTAAATGCTGCACAGGTCTATTCAGCCCTGCCCTGACTCATCAGGATCTCTGGAGCCACTGCTCCTCCCCAGTTCCTGTCATCCAAAATCCAGACATGCAATACAAAAACCTAGCAGAGGCACACGGGATGGCTAAGCAAGAAAATACCTACTTTTTAAAAGTAGTATTTTCAAACACAGAATGTAAAAATCCCCCTTACTAAAAGATGCATTTTAACATTCGGAGTTCAGGCATATCAAACTTTATTTTCCTACCTTGTTCCCAGGGGTAGTTATGTTTATAAGATGTTATAAACAAACTCCCCATTCTATCCTATGGGAAAAGGTAGCCTTGCAATAGTGAAAAACTAAATTGGGAGTGTTTCACTATCAGGACGTGCTACACACACCAGGGCATGTCCTATCCTGCACATACACTGCACCCTGCCCACAGGGGTACCTTGGGCCTACCTTAGGGGTGACTAACATGTTAGAAAAGGGAAGGTTAGGGCCTAGCAAGTGGGTAAACTTGCCAAGTCGACATGGTAGTACTAGACTGCACATAGGCTCTGCAATGGCTGGCCAGAGTTACAATTACAGGCTGCTTCTGTGAGTGGCACAATCAGTGCTGCAGCCCGCGAGCAGCATTTGATTTACAGGCCCTGGGCACACACAGTGCACTGTACTAGGGACTGACTAGTAAATCAAATTAGCAAATTATGGAAACACCAATCCATAACAACAATTTACAAAGGGAGCACTTGCACTTTGGCACGGAACAGCAGTGGCAAAGTGCCCAAAGCATCTAGACCAGCAAAAACGAAGTCCAACATACAGCAAAAACACAGGAGGCAAAGGCAAAAATACACGGGAGACCCACGCCAATGGTGCCAGGTCTCTCAGAATATTTAATGCATCATTTAAGTGTACATTTGGGTACACATTTTTAAAGGGATTGCCCCAGCCTTGCGTCACATAGTGAGATGCAAGGCCAGGCCAAGCAGTAAGTCATATTAAAAAAATGATGCATCTTCACAAATGCTTAGATTTTTAAGGATTACATGGGGCAAAAGATGCTCCGAATGCTGCTGTGGCATGCAGAAATCTATATAAGCAATGTAGGCGTTCTAGCTCAAAACCCAAAACAATTGTAACGCAGTAGTATTTATTTGTGGAGCACTGTGTCACGCATCGTATATTATTGCTGTGCTAGAAATGTACCAGAAATGCTGCACATTAGTAAACCAGGCATAGGAAATGACGCAGTGGCTGTAGTACAACTTCCTCATGATCACACTACACTCTGGCAAGCTCAACGATTCCGTGGAGGTAATTATACTGCAATTGAGAGTAGCTACGAGACAACCATGTAGGCAGCGAAGACGAAAGGTGCGTGTTTCCGGCAGCACATATCTCTCATTGACCTCAGAGAGGGGGAGGTCATATAGTTCTACATACTATCTTGGAAATGGCGGAGAAGATAGCACCAAGTCTCCAGGCAGCAATTGGAAGGACCAATACCACGCCACCATATGTAAAACTGATGGCTGTGGTGCATGTGTTGGCTTTGGGACCCTTCCAAAGCACAGTAGCCAGTTTGGCCGGCATTTTACAGAGATCATTTTCAGCTTTTTCTCATCTGTGTTGGATGCCATCATAAAACTCACATTCCAGTACCTTCTCTTCCCCAAAACTACCTAACAACAACTGGATATCAAACAAGGATTCTACGCCATTACTGGATTGCCACATGTGCTTGGTGCCATAGATTGCATGCATGTCCAGTTTGTGCCTCCTGCAGCAACATCCCTCCTGTGCAGAAAATGCAAACACAACTATTCGATATATGACCAGGTGACAGTAGACCATCAAGGAATGTTCATCAATGTGTTAGCAACATTTACAGGAAGTGCACATAATGCATACATCTTCTGCCACAGTACAGTCAATGATCAGTTTCAGAATGGGGGATATGGGAATGGCCTACTCATTGGTAAGGAGAGCACAAATATACATTATACCAACCTAGAAGTTGTAACTTATGACATAATGGACATCTCTGTGTTTATATCTGGATCTTGTGTCATATGCACATAGGGGGGTAACGCACTCCAACATGTAGTCAATGATGATCCATTGTGATTCCCTCACTGAACCTGAAAAGGAAGCAGGAAAAATCCCACAGTGAGACGTATCGTTTCATCTCATACTGTGTGAGTGGACACAACCACAAAATCTGCAATGTCAAGCAAATCAACCGACAAATCATATGGTCCACAATTACATTCCATGTGAGTAGAAAGGATAAATCACAGCAAAGTTTGAGATGTGTGTTTGCGCAATGGTGTTGCACCTTTGGATAATTTGAGAATGCTCCACTAAACTAATGTTCGTTAAACAAATCATGTGATCCTATGCATCACACAAGGCAGCGTATCTTTAGGCTGATCTAAATGTCAGGAGCACAAATGGGAAAAGAAATTCTAAATTCCATGTATGTCATGCATTGCAAGTGTTGCATAAACATTTGTGAAAATGTCAACTCTAGGTACATATGTGATACCAAAAGGACAAAGTTCGCCTAATTTTCAGGCATTCCAACATTCCAGGTCCAAACAAACACATAGAAAATATGCCACATTAATATACTTCATCAGTGTGATAGATAAACAATTTAGCGCCTCAAGTTACCTACATTTCCTGCAATGTGAAACTGACACAGTCAAAGATGTTATACACTAGGAAATAACATAGGTGAAATGCAACCACGGTAAGGTATAACACTGTACTCATAATTAAAATCTGAACCCTTACATGCTACATAAATGATGTCAGAATCAAGGCATACAAGTACATAATAATCTACAAGCCAAAAGCACATACAGAAAGTGTTGTGTACAGGTCTATAGTATACAGTCACTTATATCTACATCATGTTGTCCTATACGAAAAAGGGCTACATTGTCATCCCTATGTACAAATTTAAGTTCAGCAAAACAACTTGCCATACAAAAAGCATCAGCTGATGTTTGAATAAACCCAATTTAAATATCCATGTTACATTTTGAAAATTGGTAACATCTACTAAGCAAATAACCATGCTAAAATATGTAAAGTAATCTAAGGCTGTGAAACTGTTATGTAGGCGAGCAAGGACAATACGGACAATGTATCTGTGAGTGTCAACCATGTTGGCATTGTCACTACATATATAGGTCTAAATGTATGCAAGAATATCTGCTCATAAGTTTTATAATTCACATACATACTGAGTGCTATTCTCATATAGCTGAAAGAATCATTCTAAAGTACTTATAGTAATTTTCTGGTTAAACATGAAAGTTAGCATGTTGATGTGTCGTATGTTGAACATCATGGACTATATATGTATAATGGCACATATAAGTTGGATATACATGTGCAAAGCAATGGTCAACAGTACCTAAGAAATATCTGTCATACGTTAACGAAATGTGCATTAGTTTGCCCACATTTAAAACACACATAGATAGTTATGTCTAAGTAACAATATACTAAATAATTGACTGATGGTATTTTCCACTTTTCAGGTGATCAAGGATATGGTTTGCAGTCATGGATTATGACCCCATTCTAAAATCCACAGACGGAGGGCCAAAAAAAGTACTACTCTGCGCTGAGCAAAACAAGAAATGCTGTGGAGTGAAAGTTTGGGGTCCTAAAGTCTGGATACTCCTGCCTGGACAAATAAGATGAAAGACTCCTACTCACCTCCTGTGGAACAATGAGACAGAAATCTCAAATGAACTGGAAGAGGAGGATGAAACTAATGCAGACATGCAGCACGCAATAACAGGTCAGATGAGACGGGACCAAATAGTTGCAAATTGTTTTTCTAAATAAAATGAAAATAATGGGAATCATGACAGATATTATGTCAAACTATCAGTCAATAAATATTTGTTTTGAACTCATCCATTGTGTGGTGTTTGTGTGAATGTCAAGGTACATACATAGTCACTCACATTCCCTCAACTAGATGTAGGCCTCAGCATGGATTAATCTTGAAACCTGAGCTGTTGATAAGCATGGGGACATATCTATAGCTAAGAACAAATCAACGCAGCAAGACAATGTCATGCAGTGCACTGCATGAAAGGGAGATGCCATGATTGCCCCACATCTAGCTAGATATGGGGCATTCCTGTTCCCCCTCTTTAAAGCAGTGCATTACACCACAGCAAGATGTCTTGCGGTATTCTGCTGCATGAAAGTGTGCTCAGTGTGGCACTCAGTGTATGATGGGTCACAATTCTTACAGTAAGTCAGTCCCTAAGGCACTCTTCAAATTGATGTGTGTTTCACATGTGGACTAGCATGCAGAATGGTAGCCCTTTGCTGGAACAAAAGTTGCAGTAGAGACCATCACAGATCATGGGAGACAGCTGTCATGGCCAAAGGCATAGCTTCAGAAGTAGATGTTAAAATGTCATTTGTAAAGGTTGCATTCATGCGTGTTTGGGGATCCACAAAACAGCAAACATGTAACGTCTTTCCGGGGTTGCTTGACATGAGGCCCACATTTGCCCACACTTGATATGATACTCATTTACCATGCTTTACAGAGCAATGCAATGATGCTCAAAGGCCGATACCTAAACATACTAAGCTGCTGAAGTAGCAATGTGTGGGATTCATCTGAAAGTAACACAAGGGAGATGTTTGTCAACCATCACATCACTTCACGAATATAGAGATGTGTAATGTGCGAACCATATATGCCGTAACACAAGCACAAATGGTTGTGGATATACACAAAGATTTGAATTATGATACAATGGTGGTATTGTGTAGTAAATGTCCCCTGCATGGTAAGAGTTGTGTACCCTTGCCCTGAGTGCCCAACTGTATTGTTGTCTGGAACACTAACGCTGGTATATTCCCATAGGGGAAAATGGTATATGTATATGTGTCATAAGATAGGCCTGTGTCATGGATAACGGTCTAGTTGAACCAGAAGGGGCACCCAAGGACCTACCCTCATTGCTGGGGTACACTACTGCCTTTGTTGGAGTAAAACAGCACAAGCAGTGGGGTGGCAGCATACTGTGTAGTGATCAGTCTTAGTGAACATGACCATTCTACTCTCGTTCTCTGGAGTATGGCCCACTGGCTCACTCACCTCACCATTCTACTCTCGTTCTCTGGAGTATGGCCCACTGGCTCACTCACCTCTTCTAAAATTTCAGCGCTGTGTGTTCAACTCACCCATGACCAGCATCAAGTTGAGTGTGTGCATGATAAAACCATTTGCTGAATGCATGTGCCCATGCATGACATACACTACACATAGGGTGAAATGTGGAACAGTTTGCACATGGTTAATGTGTGTGTGCTGGTAGTGTACCATCAAAGTGACACACTCTAGTGTAGCGGGCAAACAGTTTTACCTGTGTTCTGGTCTCCCAGCAGCAGTTTCTTGGAGGGCCCACGCCAGCAAGCTACGGTGTTCTTCTGCCGCTGCCGCGGTTTGAATCCTCGCGGCCGCAGTGAGCAGACTACACATCCCAGCAACCTTAGCGGGAGACACCCGCCCACGTCAGCAACATCGCGCTCGAAGGCGCATAAATTAGCCGGGAGCCCCGACAGAGCGGGCGCGCTTTTGCCTGTAGCGGGCAAACAGTTTTACCTGTGTTCTGGTCTCCCAGCAGCAGTTTCTTGGAGGGCCCACGCCAGCAAGCTACGGTGTTCTTCTGCCGCTGCCGCGGTTTGAATCCTCGCGGCCGCAGTGAGCAGACTACACATCCCAGCAACCTTAGCGGGAGACACCCGCCCACGTCAGCAACATCGCGCTCGAAGGCGCATAAATTAGCCGGGAGCCCCGACAGAGCGGGCGCGCTTTTGCCTGTAGCGGGCAAACAGTTTTACCTGTGTTCTGGTCTCCCAGCAGCAGTTTCTTGGAGGGCCCACGCCAGCAAGCTACGGTGTTCTTCTGCCGCTGCCGCGGTTTGAATCCTCGCGGCCGCAGTGAGCAGACTACACATCCCAGCAACCTTAGCGGGAGACACCCGCCCACGTCAGCAACATCGCGCTCGAAGGCGCATAAATTAGCCGGGAGCCCCCGCGACGCGGGATCGCGCGCGGGTCGGCGCCGGGAGAAGCCCGGGACAAGGGCGGGACCGTTTGTGGCCGTTAGTGGCCGGAAGAGGCTGGGCTGGTCCATCCCTTTGAGTCCCACTCCCTTGAGCACTGACAGTGCGAAAGGTTTGCCTAACTATTCGTAAATTCTGGCCATTGGTGTAGTACCTATATTTTGTGCTATAGCAAACTGTGATAGGGGAGTGGCTAATATCATATTGTAATTCATTTGTTGTGTATATGTATATGGTTATTTAGCTGGTTCACCATCCTGTATAATACGCTTTAGGTTTGTACCCTTTAATAGAACTTGCACAATGAGAAAGCGTAATACCCATAAAACCTTACTTGCTCACAACCAAAATGCTATTACACCACAGCTTCCTAGCTTAACAGCGATAGACCGTATGTTACAAAAGACGATTGGCGTGGTGGCAAACGCCATTGAAAGTACGGAACGTCGCTTATCATTGCCCATGGGTTGTGTCCCTCCCCTCCCCCATCCTGATCTGTCACTACTTACTACCAATTCTCAGGATTCTACCCTATTACCTTCCTTTGTATTGCTTCCAATGACTCGTCAGGTTCCTGACACCGTAGTTGTGTCTTCTATGGATAATCATGTGTCCCCTAACCCTCCCCCTTTGCCATCCCACTCAAGGCTATCCCAGTCGCCGATCATATCAGCATCCCCTCCAGGTGGTTCCCAATTAATTACCAATTGTTCAAGGTCACTTAATTTGTCTGGGACCTCAGAGGATGCCCAAATCATGAGCTCGCCTCATGTAATTACCCGAGGTCAGTCTGCTAGGCTTAGATCTGAGTTATCTCATGGGGTAAATCCCTTTGACCAAAGATCTAGTGGGGGTATGGGAACTGCAAAAAATAAAAAGTACCAAAAATCCAAGAAGCGCAAGATATCTCTTGAAAATTCTGATGTTAGTCATTTATCTGACAACCCTATTATAATACCAGAAACTGGTGGTGTTATTCCTGGAGACTCACCCTCACATAGGCTTGAAGCACTAGCAGGAAGACTCCCAGTACAACCCAACAACGAAACTATTAATACTAGTCCCATATTACTCCAGAGTGACGCTTCAAACCGGAAACATCCCCTAAGCCGTGCTCAAGAGGTTCCTCTAATTGACTGTATTGAAAAAACTATGAAGTCTCTTTTACTTCCGGTCAATGAGAGGCTTAAAGCTTTATCTACTAGGTTGGATAAGCTTGAGCATGATATCCTTGACAACTTCTTCTCCTTAAAATCTCTTATTAAATTGCACGCAAAAAATAGTTCTATCTCACAGGAGCAGAAGTCACAAGATCCATTGCTAATGCATACTGTTGCTATCTTAGAAAATAATAATGTTACCCCGGGTAATGTGGGTAGTGACAACTCTTCTGCATTAAGCTCGAAAAAAGGAAATAAAACGAGCAAAAGTTTAGCAACAAAAACCAATAAGGTGTTCAGAGCCGACCAAGCTTCCCAACCTAAGGCCACCCTCAATATCCCTAACAATGGAGCTATTGCGGGAAGTGAGAGAGTCGGTCCTGCCACATCTTCACAAAATTCTGGTGATAAATCCACTCCTGAGAATGCAATTGCAGTGAGGGCAAAATTGTCAAATGGTGTAGGCAGGGGTGACAATGAACAGTCTAGTCCCCCTAATATTGACCTACCTTCAGCCAGCATGCCTTATGTGGTAGTATTGGTAGGAGTCCCTCAGCTGCCATTTGGTAAGATTGAAGCATACTCGGAATTGAAAAATAAAACTATTTATCACTTGAACAAAACCTGTCCTCTCCCTCGACAGCTAGATGGGAAGGTCCTGTTTGTTAGAAGGGTTGGCTGGTTAGGCAACAGACGCAAGGAGGTCCTTGGTGACTGTATTATAGTCAATTTTCGTGATGCTCAGGCCGTGAAGTTTATCTGTAACCACCAGAATGAGTCCTCTAGCAGCACAATCAGAGTAGTTGGTTTAGATTTCTTTTATCCCTGTCAAGCTTCCCAAATACCATGGCCAGTACAGGGCAATAGATTTCGGGTTAGGCATATGAATGAGCACCACCCTTGTGCTACTTCTACCTATGGCTATAAGGGGGAATTTTTTGACCACAACTTAGGGTTTTGACGTATCCATCAGTCCCCCTCGTATTTACAAATCAACCCTATTGATCCCTTCTCTTTGGTGTCCCATTTAGTGGATATAAGTAGCACTCTGGATCTGGAAACCTCTTCCCATTGTACTCCCACTCTCATTCAAACCAATGTAGTGGTTAACTCCCCTAGAGATCAATCCGATCCAACATTGAATTGCATTAGTCCTACCCTGGAACCACTTAAAATTATTAGTTGGAACTTGGCTGGCATAAATAGGAAGTTGGGCCTGCCAGAATGGAACTCTCTGGTAGAAGATCATAAGATCTGTATTTTCCAGGAGACCTGGAGTCTGAAGCCCCTCCACAGAGTCGGGTATGCTACCTTCTTTCTGCCCGCAATACCCTCAAGTACAGGGAAGGGCCGCCCATCCGGGGGTCTCCTTATATGGGTAAGCGTTACGCTTGGATGTAATATCTCGCAAAAAAATACTAATTGCCCGGAAATAATGAGAATTTTACTGAGAGGTCCCAATAGGGGGAGAGCACTGGAAATAATCAATGTTTATGCCAGGGGTCCTAAAAATGGTTCCATTTCCCCTACAGTAACTCTCCTCGAAAATGAGCTCAGAGCCGGCAGTGATGGGGCTCAGGTGTTGGTCGCGGGAGATTTTAATTGCTCATTTGAGCCCCTTGCGACCGAAGATATTTTGGACCTGGTGGAAGATGATCTAAAAAGAGGCATACCACCATTAACCATTAAACCAATTAAAAAGTGGTCCCAAAGGGTGATACAACTAAACGCGTTGACTATGGAGTTCGGATTGAGAGCTGTAAATGGCCGCACTGTCTCAGACTCAATGGGTGCAGACACCTACAATAGGGTGAATTGCTCCTCACGGATCGATTATATCCTACTGGATTTCTCACTTTGGAACTCGGTTCAGGATATGACGGTCCTATCTACTATTGAGAGTGATCATAACCCGCTGTCTCTAACCCTTAATGATCTATGGCTCAGTAAGACAAATGGATTGAGTCATAAGCCTGCCCCTAAAGTTTTACTATCCAATTGTGGGCGGCGTCTAAAGTGGAACAAAATAGCTTTAGACGAAACCAAACTCAATCTTATAGACCAGACCTTGTTGACCTCTCAAACAGAGCTTGATGCTATTTCTCAAAGTCCCCTTGCAATAGGTAGGGTAACCCTAATCTTTGAAGAAGCAATCAAAACTATAGGGGAGATTTTCTTTAAACAAGTGCCCCGGGGCAAAGCCATAACAAATCCACAGCCGAAGGGCACCCACGATTGGTTTACCCCTGCATGTAGGCAGGCAAAAACAGCATTAATTAAAGCAATTAAGGGTAAAACACAATCCCTAATACAGTCCAATAGGACGAATTACAAACGGGTGATAGCTAGTGTCAAAAAGGATTGGGAGGATGAGTACTGGTATACCCTGAAGAAGGCTAGCTCTGCTAAGGATCCTAGACTTTTTTGGGATACTATCAGAGCTAGGAATAGACCTGATAGTAACCATATCACATGCAGTATTACTGGACAAGCATGGTTTACCCATTTCTCCCAACTGTATACTTGCCCACAGGGGTCTAGCATTGGAGCACCATTTGACTACTCTGATTTGGAGGGTGATATGACCGAGCCCGATTATACAACTAAAGAAGTAGAGTCTGCTATTAAAACTATCTTGCCCCAAAAAGCGGCAGGGCGTGACGGTATTCCTGGCGACTTGCTCCGCTATGATATTCCAACGTGGGGGAAGCTTATACATTCCCTGCTTGTTGCCATCCATAAAGGTGCGGCAGTCCCGGAATCATGGAAGGGCGCGGAGGTAGTCCCTATTTTTAAAAAGGGTATAAGGGACGAGCCTTCTAACTACCGCCCTATAAGCTTATTGGATACAACCCAGAAGGTAGTCGGGAAGGTCCTATTGGGGAGGATCCAACAATGGATTGAAGACAATGATATCCTCTCCAATTACCAAGCGGGGTTCAGAACAGGCACGGGAACAATTGAGCAAGTATTTAGATTAATGCTGATCTATTGGAAGGTCGTGGTTATAGGCAAAGGCAGTCTTTATCTCGCTTTTATTGACTTAAAGACTGCCTTTGACCTTGTGCCTAGGGAGATCCTATGGGAGGTCCTCTATAAAATGGGCCTCCCACGCTATATTCTTTCAATGTTGATGAGGCTCCACGATGGTAATTTTGCCCAAATTAGATGGGGTACACAGGGCGAGAAAACAAACAAAATCCCGGTGAATAGAGGGGTCCGTCAGGGATGTGTTCTTGCTCCCACCCTTTTTTCTCTATATGTCAACGGTGTGGTTGAGCATTTGTTAAAAGACCCTTCAGACGAACCATCCCTGGCGGGCGAGCGTGTTCCAACTCTCCTCTTTGCGGATGACACGCTGTTGTTATCCAAATCCCCAATGGGCCTTCAGAAGCTCCTTAACAACTTTCAGACCTTTTGCTTGGAGCGGGGATTGGTCATTAATACTGACAAAACCAAATATTTGGTGATGAACCCCCCAAAAAAACTCGCCCGACCCCCTGTCCTGAATTCAGTACCCTTAGGTAGGGAGAGGGTATTTGATTACTTAGGAATACGCATCTCGCAAACAATGCAATGGACCTCCCACTTATCCAAAATGCTTCTAAATCATAAGAGGGTCACAGGGGCCCTACTAAAGGAACAGCGTCTCTGCACAATAAGACCGATAGCCCCGATTGTAGACATCTATAAAGCAAGAGGAGTTAGTTCAGCTCTATATGGAGCAGAACTATGGGGTACCCAAAATATAGATGAACTTTCCAAATCGGAAAACAAATTTTGTAGGTCATTGATGTTGCTCCCTCAGGGTACGCCAACTTTACCGTTGATGTTTGATTTAGGCTGTCGTTCTATAGCTGATCTTGCAAAACTCCGGCCATTGCTCTTATGGGCCCGGTTGTGGCGAGTCCCAGAACTCGCCAAATACGCAAAAGGACTGTCCGAAATAATGGCATCATCAGGATGGCACAAAATAAAGTGGTTGAGAGATGTTAAAGCTTTACTTATTGCTCTTGGACTAAGTGAAGCATGGGACAATAGATCATCTCCACCAAAGGCAACTCTAAAGTCTCTATACTGGAATTGGGTTATGTCCCGAACATATGCTGATCAGTCCCTGGGAAAATTAACGGAGGACTTCCTGAAGTTCAAGGACTTACCCATTCGGGAACTGTATCTGGACATTATTGAAAAACCGTTCGATAGAGCACTCTATTTTAAGTTTAGAGTTGGGACTCTCCCACTAAGAGCATTTACAGCACGGTGGAAAATCCCGGCACAGACAACTGCCTTTTGCCCTTTTTGTACAACTTGCACCGAGACCCTAGCGCATTTCTTGTTCCAATGCCCGGAATATGTAAAACCCAGGAAAAAGTGGCTCAAAGCATTGTGTCGGCTTTTAGGCACTAGGTCACACATTGAGGCCCTGCGTATCCTAACGTCAGATTCACGCCCACTTTATGTCTGTGGTTTATCTAAATTTTTATCATGGGCCTGGTATTTACGTAGCAAAAGGCTTAAAATTAATGTTTAATTCCTTTTTATTGTTAAATTGCTAATTGCTTTTAACTTGTACAGAATGTATTTATTTCTTTGTTGAAAATTGATGAAATCTAGTGATTCTTGTAAATGTTTTTAAAAAATGGAAAATCTATTTATATTCAGCTTTTATGATATGTTTTTATCGAAATAAAGCCTTTTTGACTTGACTTGTACTACTGAACAGTGTTCTCAGACTGAGTGTGTGTGCTGGATGTGAGTATTCTGGTGGTAGCATCATACAGGCGGATTACAGTACTGGGCACCGACTGTACAGTGACTGTACACTAAGTGGAGAAGTGCCTGCTCTGTTACATAACAAGGAGGATCTCAGGTTCCTTTTTGAGTAAGGTCATGACTGCCTCGGACAAAACATGAGGAGCAGAGGAATTCCACCAGACTGAGTTTGATAGCCCAGTAAAGCTACATGTTGGGTGAGACATGCACTGGAGTATGAGAGAGCCAGCCTGTGTCTGTGCTTCTCTAAGTGTTTGATGAAACCGTGATAGATCACAAGGAGTGGGCCTGGATACATCTCAGGAAGAGAGAGATTGGGATGAATGGGGAATCTAAAAGAGTGTGGCAGAGGGCCCAGGATCAACCTTTTAATGCACATATGACTGTGACTGACATCCAAGTGTGTACCCTGGTAACTCATATGAATCCTGATGTGGGAGTAATCAGCTTTGGCATCCAGCCTTGCTGTGCTGCCCTGCTGTCTGCTGTTCCCTTGGCTGGGTGATAAGGACTGGAACTGCATCCCTTGTACCCAGAGTGACTTCAAGGGAAAGCTGGTTGGCCTCCTGATATGCAGTCTCAGGGACATAAAATACTTCCAACTACCCAGCTTCTGCACCTGGACTCTTTCATCTGTCAGTCTGCCCTGCCAAGTGGTGCCACCCCAGTACTGGACTCCTAGGAGTAGGCCTAAGGTGTTTGCTCTAGCAGAAACCACGCATCTTATGTCGAACCAACGCATCGCCTCTGTTGCGTGAGTTGGAACGAGTGTACTGCCTCTGATGCATGGGTCGGAACCGGAGCATTGCGCATTGCCTCTCTTGAACCGACGATTCCCCGCCATTGCATGGCCCAAAGTTCTGCTGCATAAATGCAACTGCACAGTGCATCATGCAATGCACATCTATGTAGCGATGCGTCAGACAAATCTATGCAAATGTCAAGAACAAGTCTATTACACCAAGCAAATTATGCAATGAGTGTGGTTAGCTGCACACCAGAAAGTGTTTATGTTCCTTTCACTTTCTGTTAATCTCTTGGGTGGTGCTGGTGGTTTTTGGAGTGCTTGGAGAGTTTTGAGGCGTGTTTAGGTGTTTGTGTTTGGTCTGTGACTGGTCTGTCCCTGTCAAATATATTTTGTGTAGTTTTGGTGCCTACATGATTTTTTCTTTGTAATAGTATTTGTATTGGGTGTTTGTGCAATTTGAGGTACTAGTTAATTAGGTATTGTTTGGGGTTTAAGGGGTTAATATTTTTGTTTAGTTGGGGAAGGTTATGTAGGGCTTCTGCCATTGTGGCCTTGTCAGAGAAGGGAGGCGGTAAGAACTTCAATGCCGGAGAGGTTGGCTGTTTCATCTGGCTGGTGAAGCACTTTCTGCCGTTAATTCTAGCTGCAGGGGTAAGGGTCAGGCAGGGGTACCAACCAAGAGATCCGAAGGATCATTGGGAGCTGGTGCGATGCTACCTAAGCAATTTGTCCAATGAGGAACGCTCCATCTCCCACCTCAAATATCGTTGGACTTACATCATAGCCCGGGAAGTAGATGTTGTGGATCATCTGGGATTGGAGATCAGAGGGCCTGTAGGTACGTATTCATGTTGCATCCGCATGTGGTAATTGTAGAGAGCCACTAGGGCACTCTACTACATTGTTGCAGTTTGGCACGTTGCACGCACCCCTCGGGGTGGGCTCGACCCAAAGGGGATAAATTAACGGCCGTAGACCGCTCGGGGTCTTCCGGCCAACGAGAGTACAAGCAGTAGTCATACGTGTATTATTTCTGTGCTGTGGAGGTCTAGATACTGCCAGGCCCCGCCGCGCTACATTGGCGACGAGGCCGGTCGCACCCCACGCGTGCCCGCCTACCTGATCGGCTCCTGCTGGGAGCGTGCGGTGCCCACCCGCGTGGTTCTGCTCCCTCTGCTGCGTGCTGCCGACAGTGTCCCGTGAGGAGCTTGCAGTGTCCACCCGCTTCGCTCCGGTCTGCCGGCACCTGCTGCTCCCGGAGACCCCGTCCACCTGTGGCCTCGGTCGATGCTGCGTCTGCCCGACTCGGATCATTGTGGCCTGCGCCAGCCCACGTGTCTCCCTGCCCAATGGCAGCGCGTTCAGCTGGCGGCCCTCGCTGTGGCCTGCGACCACGTGGGTAAGTGCCTGCTGCGCAAGTGCTCCAGACGCCTCGCTGTGACCTGGCCGCCCTACATGCCCCTCCTCCACGGAGCTGCGGATGATCGTGCCTGCTCCTGCCCTCCTTGCGCTCCAGCACCGCGTCTGAGCCCGCCGGCCTGCAGCTGCTCTACACGCCCGCTTCCAGTCAGTGAGGCCCCGTGCCTGGGCTGTCCATTCCTCTGCCTGCATCTAGACCAAGCGCTCACCACAGTCTAAGCGCCCACCCCTGGATCTTTGACTGGGGGCTGCCTGACGCGCGTGCATCGTGTAGGAGACACTGATTCTCGAGATGCAAAGAAGGAAAAAAAAAAAGGGGGAAGTCCAACACAAGGAGTATAATAAATGGAGTAAAGACACATGAAGGGTCAGAGATATCGGTTTGTTGACTCCAAGGGCATATAAAGGCAACAGACTTCAGTGCAGCACACATAAAGGAAATACAAAGAGAAGGGGTGAACAGCTGTGGACATTGGAGAGCTGGACAATAAAGACTTGGGGATAAGGCCACATAAGCCTACAGACATTCACATCTCTCTCTCTCCCACCAGATGGCCCACGACTCCGGACCACGTGCTATCGCACACGCCCCAGCACTAGTTGTCAGTGCGCAGGCCACACCCCTGCACCGACGCACCCTCGCACAGCCACAATGAGCGACCAACAGGCGGCTGCCGCCCAGCAAGATGGAGGATGCAATCCAGGCGGAGGTGCCAATCCGCCTCCCCCAGGGCACAATCACACTGCGGTCGCTCCTCTGCCCCCCTTCAGTGAAGCCTCAGACCCCACCACTGCCGCGCCGAGATGGAAAGCGTGGGTTGGACGGCTCCACCACTACTTCAAGGGGACGAGAGAAACCGACAGCACTGTTAAACGCTCACTCCTCATCTACTATGGAGGCGCAGAGATATATGACCTCTTTGAGACGCTCCCCAACATGGCCAATGACGACGACTACGAAGCGGCGGTCGCTGCACTCAACAGGCACTTCGACCCGCAACTCAACCCCGATTTTGAGAAGTTCAAGTTCAAAAGGACATGGCAGTTGGACTCAGAGTCTGTCGACATGTTCTACGCACGGCTGCGCAGACTGGCCAGCACGTGCACGTTCACGGATCAGAGGGAAGAGGGAAGAGATAAGAGACCAGATCATCCTGGGATATCGTTCCAAACTCCTGAGGAAGCTGATCCTTCAGCAACCCGGAATCTCGCTGGACGAGATCTTGGTCCTAGCTCGCTCCCACGAACTGTCAGACGTCCGAGCGCAGGAGATGGAGGCCGCTCTGCACACACCGGTCGCCGCATCGTCCGCATCCAGACATCCGCCTAACAAAGAAGAAAAGGTCGAAGCCATCCAACGATGCCCCTCGGCGGCTCGCCAATCACCCAGACCGCAACCGCCACCAGGGGGACCGTGTGGATACTGCGGGGAGGACCACCCCGCGACGGCCGTGTGCGGGGCAAAAGGAAAGACATGCTCCCGGTGCGGAAAGCTAAACCACTATGCCAAAGTATGCTGTGGTGGGCGTTTCAGACAAATGTCGTCAAGGTCTAGGAGCATGGCACAAAGTGTCCGCCAAATCTCCCTCGACGATCCACCAACGGTTGCAGACAATCAGCCGCAGGGGCGACGGCCCATGTACGAAGACAAAGATGACGAGGTGTTTGTGGTGTCGTACATTAGCAGAACAGATCGGTGCCGAAGACCACCTCCCATGTGCTCAGTCGCAGTCAAAGGCACAGAAGTACGAGCCCTCATCGACACCGGCGCATCCGTCAACGTGATGGACTCCACACAATACAACCGCCTTTCTCCTCATCCCCCGCTAACACCCTCTACAGCCAAGCCCAAGTCATGAGCGGAAACAACTCAACGGAAACCAGCTTCTACATCACGGAGGGACGAAAAGGGACTGTGCTTAGCTGCCACACAACAGAGGATCTAGGACTCGTATTCTTCGCGAATCAGGTCCATGACTCCCACGCTGAGGCAATACTGCAGGAGTTTTCGGCTCTCTTTGAAGGTCTACGAGAACTCAAAGGCAAAAGGTTTCAACTCCACATCGACCCCTCTGTAAGACCAGTGGCCCTCAGACACCGGAGAGTGCCATTCAACCTTCGCCCGCAGGTGGAGGAAGAACTAAAGAAACTCGAGGAACTAGATGTAATCGAGAAGGTCTCTGGCCCAACCCCCTGGTTCTCTCCATTGGTCGTAGCCCCTAAACCCAAGCAACCCGGAGCCATCCGGCTCTGCATCAATATGAGGCTGCCAAATACCGCTGTGAAAAGAGAACGCCATATCACGCCCACGATGGATGACATAGTGGTCCATTTGAACAGAGTCAAGGGGTTCTCCAAGTTAAATCTCAACGCCGGCTACCATCAGCTGGAACTGGAGCCGGAAAGCCGGTATATCACAACCTTTTCAACGCACATTGGACTCTGAAGATACAAGCAGCTCAGTTTTGGGGTGTCGTCGGCAGCCGAAGTTTTTCAAAACGCCATCCGAGAAGAGCTGTCCGGGTTGCAGGGAGTAATCAACCTGAGTGATGACATCTTGGTATTTTCGAGCATGCTGGAAGAGCATCACCTCCACCTCCGAGCTGCTCTGCAGAGGCTCACAGACTGTGGCCTGACCCTGCACAAGTTCAAATGCTCATTCTATCAAGAGGCAGTCGACTTCTTTGGGTACACCTTCGCCCGGGATGGATTGCTAGTAGACCCTAAGAAAGCCACTGCCATCCGTGCCGCCAGCACACCGAAGAATCCAACGGAGGTGAGGAGTTTCCTCGGCATGGCCACGTACTGTGGGCGGTTCATTCTGAACCTTGCTGCCAGATCAGAACCACTTCGGGCCCTCAAACTTCATGATCACAGATGGGAATGGATGGTGGCTGCCATCAAGCATTCAACGACATTAAGGCGGGATTACTGGACAAAATGGTGATGGCCTACTTCCATCCGCAGCCGTGCATGGAACTAGTTGTCAACGCAAGTCCGGTAGGCTTAGGGACGGTCCTCCAGCAAGAACACGGTCCGGAGATCTGGAAGCCAGTTGCCTGTGCCAGTAAAGCCCTCACGGACACGGAGACCAGATACGCTCAAATCGAAAGGGAGGCGTTAGCCATCAAATGGGCGTACCAGCACTTCCATCTGTATCTGTGTGGCCAGGAGTTTCACGTTGTGACCGACCACAAACCCCTGCTCCCGCTGTTCGCAGGCTGATCTCGGCTGGCGCCCCCGAGGATAGAACGGTGGGCAGTGCAGCTGCAATCCTACAACTTCAAGGTAGTTTACTGTCCCGGCCCCCACAACCCGGCTGACTACCTGTCCCGCCACCCGGAATCCCCACAGAAGTCGGGCCTGTCGGAAGATGCATGTCACACCGAAGCTTTCGTTGATATGGTGTCTCAAGGGGCGTGTCCGGCGGCCATGACGTTGGAAGAAATCGGCAGGGCGACCCAGGAAGATCACACACTGTCCCGGGTGAGGGAAGCACTAGAGAACAACGGATGGACATGTTTCATGGATGGGGCCCGCGTTCTCTGGCCGGAAGTCAGCCATGCCCGACAGCAGCTGTGGCAAATCCGCCACAAACTCAGCGTGGGTGAGCAAGGAGTGATTCTGAGAGGACATCTCATAGTAGTCCCGGAGGGGTTACAAAGGAAGATCCTCACGCTGGCACACATTGGTCCCCAAGGAATGGCGAAGATGAAAGGCAGACTGCGGGCCAAGGTCTGGTTCCCGGCAATGGACTCCATGGTGGATGAGATGGTAAGGCAGTGTCATGTCTGTAAGATCGCAGGGGTCGATCCCGCACCGGCGCCTGTGATCACGGAAGAGATGAGTACCGCCCCCTGGACTCAAATCAGTCTCGATTTTGGGAGCTTCCCGGACAGACGTCACATGCTGGTCATCATCGACTCCTTCTCGAAGTTTCCCATCGTGGAAGTCATTACATCAACGGAGTTTCCACAGGTGAAGAAGGTCCTTGACAGGACTTTTGCAATGATGGGACTGCTGGAAGAGGTCAAGTCCGACAATGGGCCCCCGTTTCAAGGCCGAGAGTTCCAGGAATACCTTGAAAACAAAGCCATACAGCACCGGAAGATCACCCCGCTATGGCCCCAAGCAAACAGAGAAGTGGAATGCCTGATGAGGACACTCAACCGGGCACTGCGCATCGCTGTTGATGAGGGAGAAGACACCGAAACAGCTCTCGACCAATTCCTGGGGGCATATCGACAGACCCCACATAGCACAACCAAGTGTGCTCCGGCTCATCTACTGTTCAAAAGGGCACCACGAGACAGCATCCCGTCTGACCCGACGGGGACGCCCATGGAACGAGACAACGACGCAGTCCAAGCAAAGACAGAAACAACAGACCGAAATGCCAGCGAAGCCCGAAGGGCACAAGAACCTCAACTAAGAGTGGGAGACCGGGTGGTGATCAAAGACCGACACCCCGGTTGGAAGTTCCGGACGCCATATGAGCCAGAAGTATGGGTCATCGTAGGTATCCAAAGGACTATGGTCACTGCCCAAAAGGGACAGCACTCTGTAACAAGGAATGTGTCCAGCATCAAGAAGGCGAGCGATGATGCACCTGGCCAAGAATGGTGCGATGATCCTGAAGAACTTCTGAACTCTCCTCTCCCTGTTTCTCCAGACGTGAGGAGCCCGTCGCTGGGCCCGACCAGGCGGGTAAGCTAAACCAGGGCTGACGCCGCCATGTCGACCTGTCCAAGTGGTGAATTAGAGTCATCCGAGTGCATCCCATCTAGTGCTCCAGCCGGCTCCAACTCCCGGAGCCAGTGGTATGGTCTCCGGCCGAACCCAGTGCCAAGTCAGAGACTGAAGGGTTTTGTATACTCGTCTCCATGAACTCAGATGACTTGGTAGTCTGGAACTAAATGAAAGGAGGGATGTAGAGAGCCAGTCAGGCACTCTACTACATTGTTGCAGATTGGCACGTTGCACGCACCCGTCGGTGCGGGCTCGACCCGAGGGGATAAATAAATGGCCGGAGACCGCTCTGAGTCTTCCGGCCAACGAGAGTACAAGCATTATTCATACGTGCATTATTTCTGCGCTGTGGCGGCCCAGATACTGACAGGCCCCGCCACGCTACAATAATGTAGATAACTATGTTCAATATAAAATATTATGTACCATGACGTCCAGTGCAAACGTTTTGTACTGCATTGGGTCTTCCTGAGCGTTACGCAGCATATTACGCAGAAGGGGAGGAGTCAGAGGATGAGCGAGGAGGTGGTGTTACGGTTATGGGCTGCATTGGGGGGGGGCTAAAAAAAAAATTCGGGGGGGGGCTGAATCTTTAAGCAATAGGCAGAGTGGAGCTGATTTCGGGGGGGGGGCTAAATCTTTAAGCAATAGGCAGAGTGGAGCTGCAGGGGCTCTTAGAAGGGGTGAAACAACAGCTAGGCCTCATTAACATACAAATGGTCTTTTAAAGACCTGTGAAGTGCTCGGGTGCGGCTGTGTGGGTGCCCGGGAAGCTGTCTCATCCCGGGCTGCCACACACGACTTGGAGGGGGGGGGGCTGAAGCCCTTTGAGTCCAATGGGTGTTGCGCGCCTGCCCGACTGCCCGACTGCCATCTCTGCTACTGCTCTCCCCGACCTCCATGCAGCTAGTGGGAGCCAGAAAAACGAGTTCCAGCAACGGTGGAGAGAGAAGTTGCAGGAATTGGGGAAACTGTCCGGTGAGAAGCCAGATCAGAGGAGTGTCGGCGTGCCACCATGTATCAGGATGCTGCCTCCGCCCTCTCCCCTGTGCCTGCTGCATTCGTTTACTTTTCCCATCTGGAAACAGGAAGCAGCTGCCGTGGTCACAGCCACCATGGCCAGAGGGAGTGGTTTTAAAGGGGGTCCGCGTTTAGCTGCACAATTGGTTGACAGGGCCCTGCGTCACAGAAGCAGCCCAGCTAGGACCAGGTGCGGCTTATGACCAGGCTAGTCCCCCCAGTAAATCAAGTATATGAGGAAAATGCACAGGACTACTCAAGGACCGTATTGCAGGCTATAGTGTCGCGGTCTAGTGGACGCGCGCACTACGGAATGACGTAGAGGCGCGTAGCGGACGTCGGACGCTACTGCGCATGCGCGAGGCATAGCGGCGCGAACGAGAGACGCGATCGGAGCGTGTTGCCCGGCGCTCTCTCCCTAGGTACTTTACTAAGTGTAATAAAGGTTCTAGTTGCAAGCAGAACGTCTCCGGAGAGTCTGTGGGGGAAGGTACTTACAGCCTGGCATTTGTACAACATTACAGTGGCGACGAGGGTGGGATAAGAAGAACCCCAGGTGCAACAGGCGGAAGGTGCCCCCCTAACCTGCATCAGAGAGAAGCCCACCAGGAGAGACACCACCATACGCGGTGAGCGACCGGAGAAGCTATACAGCAGACACCTACACACCGGGAGAGCGCGGCAGAGGCAGATAGAAGCCGGAGAGTGGCACGTGGGCAACGAGGAGCCAGCCACGTGGTAGGGGATATCGAGGACGGACAGCGGAGCCGCAGAAGAGATCCTGGCGGAGACAGGGGACGACGGAGCAGCCGGCTCGAACGCAGTCCCAGGTACCCGAAGCAGGGGAGTGGGGACGGACGCACCAGGTAGCCCAAGGAAGCAAGTGGACGCAAAAATGAGTGCACAGTCAGCGACCCTGACGACGCCGATACCTTTCCTACCACGCCCGGGAGAACCCATAATGAAGTGGGAAGACTGGAGGGAGTACTTCAGAAACTACCTGGAAGCGCTAGAAGATGAGAACGAGGAGGCGTTCTCCAGTGCCAGGAGGAAGAGGATACTCCTACACAACCTAGGACCAGAAGGGATACGAGTGTTCCAAAATCTCACACCGATCACCAGACCAGTAGGAGACACAGACGTGTTCACCCACGCCATAGAAGATTTAGACAACCACTACCGACCAGCAGTGTGCACCTCCACCGACCGCTATAACTTCCAGCAGAGGAAGCAAGAGGCGGGGGAATCCGTGGATGACTATGTGGCGGCGCTGCGGAAGCTGGCGATGACATGCAGGTATGGCGGACTGCAGGACGAGTTCATCAAGGACCAGATCGTCATGCACACGACGAGCAAGTCAGTACAGGATAAACTATGGGCGAATGGAGATGCAACGCTGAATGAAGTGATCGCCATAGTGAAGAGAGCGGAGCTAACAAAACGCTGTGTGGAAGCAGCCAAAAGAGAACAGGCCCCCAGACTCACAGTCAACAAAGTAGACGACGCGGACCACCAGGCGCGGGGGAAACAAACGACGGGAGAGTACAGAGGAGCGGCCACAGGGAAACCAAGACCCGGACCGACATGGAAACAGAGCAAAGGCGAGGCCATGAAATGCTACAGGTGCGGCAGCTCGAATCATGCAGCGCACGACAAACGGTGTCCCGCGTTCAGAGCCAAGTGCGCGTTCTGTGGCCTAGTCGGCCATTACGAAAAGGTTTGCCGCAGGAAAGGAAGACAGCAGGCGGTGAAGTTCGTGGCACAGGACGAGGGGGAAGAAGCAGAAGGCCGTGAAGAAGACGAGGAAGTCCTGTGTATTGAAGACCAGGTACTGGGCATAGAGGAGAGAAGATCGCGCAAGCCCCAATGCGACATGATAGTAGGAGGCATACCCATCACTATCGTGGCGGACTCAGGATCTCCTTACACGATCATTCAACGTTCAGTATGGAGCGAGAAGTTCAGACCCACGTGGGGAGCACACCTAGAACCCCCCGACATTCGACCTGTCACATACACAGGGGACCCAATCCCGATGGTAGGGTTCAAGACTATGAAATTCCAGTTCAAGGAGAGGAGTGCGATCTGCAAGCTGTACGTCGCGGAGAAAGGACCGTCAGTCCTGGGCTGGATGGACCAGGGAGTGTTGGGAATACAGCTGAACGCAGGAGGGGACACCCAAGTGCTGGCGACGCTGGACGGAGAGGAGTCGACAGCAGGAAAATGGCGGAGCGGGCACCCGAAGGTCTTCGGCGGGAAGATAGGGAGGCTGGAGAAGTTCTCCCACAAAATCGTTCTCAAAGACAATGCCCGGCCAGTTGCGCACAAGGTACGGAACATCCCGATTGCCGTTAGGGAAGCGGTGCAACAGGAGCTCCTCCGACTGGAAGAAGGAGGAATCATTGAGCCCATTGACAGTGCGGAGTGGTTGGCTCCCTTGGTGGTGGCCATGAAACCGTCAGGCAAAGTGCGCCTCTGTGTGGACCTCAGGGAGTTGAACAAGTGCATAGTGGTGGAGAGGTTCCCCTTGCCACGCATTGAGGAGATGTTGGCCCGCACGAAAGGAGTGAAATGGTTCTCCACCATAGACTTGCAATCAGCGTACCATCAAGTAGCACTACATCCGACAAGCAAAAAGTTGACATCGTTCATCACGCCGTTCGGCTGCTACCAATTCTGCCGCATGCCCTTCGGCCTCGCCTCGGCAGCGGCGGTGTTCCAGAAGCTGATGGCCCGTCTATTCAAGGACATTGAGGGAGTGCAATACTTCCAGGACGACATCTTAGTGATGGGGACGGAGCAGGAGGACCACGACAGGAAACTGTCGTCAGTACTGAAGATCCTGGAGGAGAAGGGCCTCACAGCAGAGTGGGAGAAGTGCCATTTTGGGATGACGTCTGTCACCTACCTGGGACACGAGATAGGGGCGCAAGGAATAACGCCGAAGAGAGGGAACGTAAAGGCCATCTGCGAAGCACCACCACCCACGTCCAAGGAGGAAGTACGGTCGTTTTTAGGGATGGCAGAGTACTACAGTAAATTCGTCCACCACTTCGCCACGAAAACCCACCACATGAGGCAGCTCACGAGGGACAAGACGGCGTTCAGATGGACGGAGGAGACGCAAGAAGAGTTCGACACAGTGAAACGGGAAATTGGCGGAGCGATCCCGCTGCAAGGCTTCGATCCCCAGGGGCGGTCGATATTGATGACGGACGCGAGTGAAAAGGGGCTGGGAGCCGTGCTCATGCAGGAAAGACCAGAAGGGGGAACGGAGACGATCAGCTTCGCGTCCCGGACGCTGACGGCATCGGAACAAAAGTTCAGCGTGATAGAGAAAGAGATGCTAGCGGTAGTGTGGGCCATGGCGAAGTACCGTCAGTTCCTGTGGGGGACCAGATTCCAGGTGAAGACAGATCACAAGCCTCTCGTGAAAGTACTGACATCAGATGGCCATGCCAGCGCCACGCCCCGGATAGCGAAAATGACACTGAAACTCCTGGAGTACAGGTACGACGTGGAGTACATCCCGGGCTCCAGGAACAAAATAGCGGACTACCTCAGCAGGGCATCGGCGATGGACAGTGCTTCCAACGTCAGGGAAGACGACGACGAGATGGTGGCTCTGACGGACGATCCGGAAAAGGCCATCAGTAGGCAGGACTGGAAGGATGCATACGAGGTGGATGCCGACATGGAAGAAATCAAGGCGTGCATTGTGCGGGGATGGCCGGACAGGAGGAGACAAGGCCCAAAAATCAGGCAGTTTTAAGAAGTCAGAGAAGAGCTGTCGGTGGGCAACGATGGAGTTTTCGTCTACAGGGGTGACAGGGTGGTGCCGCCGGAGAACATCGTACCTACCCTGCTAGCCATACTTCACGAAGGCCACCTGGGAATCGTGAAGACAAAGGCCAGAACAAAACAAACTTACTGGTGGCCTGGAATGGACACGCATATCGAGAGGCACGTGAAGGACTGCGCGCAATGCCAAGGGGCAGACAAGACTCTCAAACCGATGAGACCACCCCTAGGGACATTCACTAACCCCAGCAACCCGTGGGAAAAGGTAGCAGTAGACATCCTGGGACCAATACTGGACGACCAAGGCATCCCCAAATATCTATGTGTACTAGTGGATAAATACTCGAAATGGCCAGAAGTGCACATCAACGAGGTCATGGACACGGACGAGATCCTACGCTTCCTCAAGGCGATGTTCCTTCGGGAAGGCATACCCAGGAGCATTATCAGCGACAATGGCCCCCAATTCACCTCCGACAAGTGGGTCGCGTTTGCGAACAGGAATGGCATAATACTCAAACACACCTCGATTTACCACCCATCCAGCAATGGACAAGTAGAGAGGTTTAACAGGGTGCTGATGGGCTCCATACAAGCGGCCATAACAAGAGGTAAAGACTGGGAAAAGGAGGTGCTCAGCACGATATGGGCATACCGCATCACCCCCACCGGAACGGGGTACAGTCCCTTCCAGATCTTACGGGGACGACAACCCTTTACCAAAGACAATGTGGCATGGCAGGAGAAGACCATCACCAGCAAATGGTCCCCAGCGGTGGTGCAGCACAACCTGCAGAAGGCACAACGCATATACACGGAGCACTACAACCGCCACAAGAAGACAAAAGATACGGCGTTGGAAAAAGGGGAGTGGGTCAGAGTGAAGCTGGCTGTCCTTAAGCGGAAAGGAGAAAGCAAATACTCCCCGCCCCTCAGAGTAGAAGAGGTGTATGACCGGGCGGCACTGCTCAGTGACGGTAACGTGTGGTCACACGAGCGCATGGCGAAATGCAATAAGATCTTACAGTGGCCCCGAGAGTGCACGGAAGGGGAAACCCCGGCAGAGGGGGTGATAAAGGACACTGACTCATCCGAAGGAGGCCCCGGAGAGGACAAGGGCGGTGAGCAAGAGAGAGAGAGAGACAACTCAGGGAGAAGACCCTTGGGGGAGACCACGAGAGAAGAAGGCGAGGTAAAAGAGAAAGAGAGTCCGGGCACTCCGAAAGGTACCGACGGAGGCCTGGTCACAGAGGGAAGCCGAGAAGGACATTCCACTCCGGTAAGACACACCCGGGGGGGAAGAGCAGTGGTGAGACCATCCAGGTTCAGAGACTTTGAAATGGACTGACCTCCGGGTCGGGGACTTTGTGTGAGAGGTGTGAAAAGGGGGAGATATGTAGTGTCGCGGTCTAGTGGACGCGCGCACTACGGAATGACGTAGAGGCGCGTAGCGGACGTCGGACGCTACTGCGCATGCGCGAGGCATAGCGGCGCGAACGAGAGACGCGATCGGAGCGTGTTGCCCGGCGCTCTCTCCCTAGGTACTTTACTAAGTGTAATAAAGGTTCTAGTTGCAAGCAGAACGTCTCCGGAGAGTCTGTGGGGGAAGGTACTTACAGCCTGGCATTTGTACAACATTACACAGGCATGCTGCAGGCTACACCACCCTGACCTAATTCAATCTACCAGCTTCAATGGTGTGGCTCCCCCATACAGCACACGGGGAGGAGGAAAAGACAAACAGAAGGGGTGAGGCAGCGCCCTTAGCGTGCTCATGCCCAGTACTTTGAGTGAGGAACAAGGAGGTGCGGTGAGGTGAAATGGGGAGGCAAGGCGGCGCTTTGGGGCACCCAGCGGAGCCAAACCTTAAGTTAAAATCAAGACCCAGTTGCCCGGCATACCCGTTCTCGAGCATCAAGTGAAAGGAAGCAGCTAGATATGGCACATAGGACAGTGCTAAACCTCGGCTGTGAACCCGGAAAGTTCCCAGCCCATATAATTTTTATACATCTCATAAGTGGATGTCACTACTACTACTGTCAGCGTCAACCGCCTGCCGCCAATACAACACTACTCAACCCGCCCCAAAATGAGATCTGGTAGGTGAAGAGGCAAAGCGCCAGCCTCTAACAAGAGAAAGCGAGGCCTGTAACAGGAGAAGTAGCATCAAAAAGAAGGGCCAAAACAAGTGCTCATCTCTAGACAATAGCAGCCTACACATGGAAAGCAGTCTAGGCCCAGCAGATAGTCCACAGTGCTGTACTATTTTGGGAGCATTTCAAGCCACGGAAGGGATCATGGACCTAACCAAACAGCTAAAACTTCAAAGATAACAGACTTTTTTCAGTTGTTAAGTGATCAAGGTGGCAAGATTGCATCAAGTAAAAACCAGCATATGAGGGCAGTCGGCAACCCTGCTTCTGGTTTTAGCCATCCTACATAAGTCCCCCGGGCCATTTGGCCAATGAGAGGAAGGAAGTTACAGGGGCGACATCTATCCCACTGTCACCAATGATTTTGATCTAAAAAAATAGCGACCATCACGAAATGGGACAAGACAATTCAGCACCAGCAGGACAGGGACTCCTAGGATCTCAGCACACCCCTATGAAATACAGTCCAACATCATGGGATTGACTCTGAGACCTTTGGCACACTGAAGAGCTCCCAGCCAAGGCTTTATTCCTTCCCAGAGTTCAAGGTCAGCAGTGCCGAGGAGTTTGATCCCCCGGGCTTGTCTGACGAGATTAGGAAGGGTGTTTGGACAACCCCTTTGGGGGGGCAAACAAACCAAATGATGCAGGTAGATGAACATAACAGGGATTCACAACCCATGAGCAATTTCACCAACATGTGGGTGGCAATTTCGAACTCAATGAAAGCGAGAGTTATGGCCCTCAGGCATCACGCAAATAAAATGGATATCAGGCGGATTGACTTAACAGCATGGCAGTTTTCGTCTCCTGAATTGATTAATCAATCAATCAGGTGTTTGTTAAGCGCGACTACTCACCTGTAAGGGTCTCAAGGGGGTGGGAGGGGGGGTCGCTGGTTCCAGTCCATCAAGGAGGGGGGGTCTGTCGAAGAGCCAGGTTTTGAGGTTTCTTGCGAAGATGGGGAGCAATGTTATCTGTCTGAGGTGGAGCGGAAGGTTGTTCCAGGCTCTGGCCGCGCGGAAGGAGAAGGAGCGGCCTCCTGATCTGGTCTTTCTGGTGCGTGGGACCACGGCGTAGGAGAGCTGGGCTGATTGTAGGGTCCTTCTGGGTGCGTGGAATTTGAGTCTGCTGTTCAGGTATGCTGGTCCGGTGTCGTGAAGGGCCTTGTGAGCCTGGGTTAGCATCTTGAAGGTGACTCTAGCTTCGATGGGGAGCCAGTGGAGTGTGCGCCGGATGTTGGGAGATATGGCAGTTTCTTGGCAGGGAGAGGACCAGTCTTGCGCCGACGTTTTGGATGTTCTGTAGCTTGCTGGTGAGGTTTCTGTTTATTCCGGCATAGAGTGCGTTGCCGTAGTCGAGCCTGCTGGTGACCAGGGCGAGAGTGACGGTCTTGATGACAAATTTGAAAAACTAAACTCCCTGATCATGAGGGTTCAAACAAACCACCATAATGATTTACCATATGTTCATGTAAGAAGGTGGTCAGCAGATTAGCACAACTGCTGGTGACTATGGAAGGAATTCTGGTGAAAGTCAAAACCAGCCTCACCCTAGGGGCCGCCCGAGCTAAGAAACCACTTACTACCACACTGGGTGGGACAACTGATAGTAGTCTGTCAGTCGGATAGCAAGAACAGGCTGAAAGAACTGATCGCCCAGAGGCAGCGAATGCTGGAGCGGCAAGAGAGAAACACATATTGGGCAAAGAAGAGATCGAAGTGCACACATGGATATGGCGCACTCATTGAGCCCAAATCAAGAAGAAACCCACGCACGGGCCCAAATGACAAAAAGGGAGTGGAAGCGTACAAGGAAGGGAAGGAATAGAGCCCGCATTAGCTACGTAAGCCTTACACACGTACCCTCAGCCCCAACACAAAAAGGTGAAGAATATGAGATGGAGGCCACACCAGGAGATAATTACCAGCTGATTGAACTGGTGCCAGCCACAAATATGCCTAAAAATGGGCCTGTACCACCAATGTGACACCAGTAATCAGTTATGGAGGATATCCATACTGCTAGTAGCTTGACACCTGCAAAATAAGGCCAATTGGCTCTGGCAACAGGGGGATCCCGGCAAGATAAAGATGCCCATAAGGAGGGCCATCAAGCCAGAAACCTCAAGGAAGAAGCAATTCAAACCCCGGTTTTAACAGAACGGGTCCTCTTGAAACATTGTCTCAGCCGGCCATGAAGGTAGCACTTGAGACAGGATGAGGGTCCTCTGGTGGGCCAAGAGGAACCACAACCTGAAATCAAGTGGTGAGAAGGGTCCGCCTCGGTCCTGGAAATAGCCACTTAGAGCTAAATGGTATGCCCACTGGTTATCCAAGTGATTTGGGAGATCGGCTACCATGGATCCCTGAATTTAAATCTAGTGCACACAGGATATATTAAATCGTTCAAGTATTTTATAACTAATAAAGGCTAGAGCATCAGTCAAGTCAGTCTCCTTTTTAGATTACATGCTGGTAAACCTCCTACTATACAACCAAGTGCTGGACTTTAGCATATCCCACCATGAGGAGAGTGATCATGACACACAGGTAATCATGGTAGGAAAATCCCTACGCGAACATGAGATTGTACCAACTCTACAGGTAGAGACCACCCTGAAAACCTGAAATGCCTGAAGTGGAGCTCAAGCTCGGTCAAGGAGCTGACAGAAGAAGCTGTGGTCAGTCTTGAGGTTATGGCTGCAGAGGGCCCAATTGAAGTACTAGTACGGGAAACATTTGCTATTGAACTGATCAACAAGCATCCAGTCAGTAGACTGAATAAGAGAGCCCATCTTGGGCGCCATAAAATCATAGTTATGCCGCAATCCGTGCACCTAAAAACATCCACTGTAGGCAGGCTCCTTAGGCAACTACGACGGACCCTTGAAGATAAGAATCTATTAAAAAGCCTGCGTAAGGAGAGACGACTACTAAAAAGGGAGATATGGGCTTTTAAAAAATCCAAACAGGAAACGCTGTAGATCCAACTGTTATATGCCTCAAAGTCAAATGACTCAAAAAATTCTGGAAACTCATCAACAGCATTGAAAAAGGCCCAAGAGCAGCCCACAATGTAAACATAAGCAAAGGTGACTGGGTCGAACACCTGAAATCACATTTTAAAGGAAGCACCTATGATGCAACCAGTCTAGACTGGTCCCAGAGGAACAATTGGGCTCCATTTCTTGGCTAATGGCATATACACCAGTGTAGATAACTAAGATTATCAAAAAATAATGAGCCGATTGTGGCCTCAGTTCGAATGGGTTACCACAGGAGCCCTTTAAACATTTTAGATGAAATTGGGCAATCTTTCTGGCAGCAATGTTCAATCTCATTCAGGCAAAAGGAGCTATCCTCGAAAGCTGGAAAGGCTTGATAATCCACCCCATCTTTAAGGGAGACGCTGCATCTTCACCATGCAATTATCACTAAATTGCACTTTTGAACGCAGATCTTAAATTATATTCTACACTGCTACTACACAATCTGGAGGCATGAGTATCAGATACTGGCAGACTCCCACTAAATCAAACTGGATTTACAAGGAGTCAAGGCACTTTAACAAATCTCTTGGCAATAGGACTGATCCTCAGTAAAGGCAGTGCCACAGGCACCGCCGCCCATATGCGTTTTGTTGATTTCAAGCAGCGTTTGACTGTGTCCCGTGCAGCAGGCTATGGGCTAAATTCCAACAGTGGGGAATTCCGCCCAACATCTTGTGAGGAATTAGGCTGCTATACTTAGACATGTGGATAGAGACTAAGATCAGGGATGGCATCCACTTGTAAAGGGAAGTGAAAACATCAACCGGCCTGAAACAAGATTGTGTTTTAGCACTTCTCCTATTTAATTTATATATTGCAGACCTCTCCTCAGAATAGGATGGCCAGATATCCCACGCTCTGAGCCTTGATTGCAAACAACTGTCAAATATTCTGTATGTAGATGATCTGATGCTACTAAGCAAAACCAGAATAGGCCTACAGAGAGTACTGAACCACCTTGGATCATATGCAGTGGACAATGAGCTGGAAATAAATTTCAAAAAGACGAAAGTGATTCCACTCAATCGCCACATTTTAAATCATCGCAAATGGCACCTTAGCGGAAACACAATTGATGAAGCACTTGCATAAGTGTATTGAGGAGTCAAGATAGATGCACGAGCTACATTTTCACCCCAAAGAGAGGAGATTAAGGGAAAATGCATTTGTACATACTGATTGTGTATGATTGGCAATTCTACTCTAGTTTTTTATCAGTTTATATGCCCAGATTTGTATTTTTAAATAATGTTTATGGTTTTTATTGACTAATAAACTATTACTATACAATGTGCCGTGTACAGATCTAGCCTTGTGACATACAAGGCTATACGGAGGGACACCAGGTGGCAGATGTGTCAAACTGTCACACAAAGCAGCACACCTGGCATAACTCCATTGTTGCCTTACTGGGAGCTACCATTCTTGAAACTAAGTAATTCTAAGCAGCCCTTTGTCCAAATGAGGGTTACCATTTAGCAATATCCAGCACTGAAGAAGGTTAAGGCTTGTAAATGTATTTGGATTTAACATTAAGTGCTGTAATATGCGCTATCTCAGCCCCTAAGGCTAGATTCTCAATGCAGATCATTATCCACTGCACAAGGTTTTGGGTATGTCTGTGTGGCAAGGCTAGTATGTATGTAACAAGGGACACATCTATAAAAACCTCACGCAGAGCAGCACAGCAAGTCACTTTGCTGCGCTGTGCTGCATGAAATTGAAAGTGAAACAAGATGAATGCGTTGCATTCAACGATTTGCTGTGCATTTCTATCCTTTCCTAGTGCTGGCACACTTATGACTGTCTAGTGCCGATGCTTGCACCCTTACGTCATGGTGCAAAGTGCCCTGTGATGAAGCTGGCCAGCTGTTCTTACATCACATGCATGGTGCATGGTGCCTGATTTTGACATATGATGCAAGACATGTCAGACCTTTCACCTCTTGTTAGATCAGCCCTGCGAGGTGAATAGCTGCATTTCATGGACTGAAAAAGTATACATATGTGTGTAAGGGTGCCTAAATGTGCCATGACACTGGAATGTAATATTGCTTAGTTAATAATACTTTGAAGTGTGTGCAGTTGCTCTGCATTTAATGCAATGTCTTCATTGTTGTTTTGCCCATTCACCAGAGGTGAAGTTGACAGCTTTGAAGATACTGATGCAGCAAATAAGTGTCATCACTACATGGTTGTAGATCTGTGACATGTGTGTGTGTGATACATGATAGTTGTAACAGTGTGATGTGTATGGGGAGGTATACATCACCTGCTAATAATTCACTCAGGATTAGTGTGCAAACAAATCACATCAATACATTTTAAGAAAAACAAGGAGGCGTGTTCATGTGAATGTACTGTCAACATAAATGTGGGTTAGTATTTTCTACAGTACCCTATTTGAAGTATGAGGATGGTATACCTTTGACAGTACCTGTGTGTCATGTCTAATGACAATTTGCATACACATTCATGACGGTGTTACCAGGTTAGCCGTCATATTGCAATCTTTGAACAACAGATAGATACTGGAAATGGGCCAGTAACATCCAAGCTTTGGTTGCATCCTGGAACAACCCATGTAAAGATACAATTGATACCTCAACGTGTGCTGTCGCAGGGGGTGTGAGTAATTTTAAGACATCAAAACATTCCCTCAGTATTATCACTTACCTGAGGTATAGCTGTTGTTATCCTGTTTCAGGGGTCACTGAGCCTCCATCAAAGGTATCCATGTCAGGCCTATATAGAATGGAGTGACAGTGGCCCCATTACACTGATGCCCTGGAGAGTGCTTAGATGTATGGTTGCTCATGTATCGGTCCAAGGTTTGCTTCATCGTAATGACTCTCAGCCTGTCTAATGCTCATTGTGAGGGTAGATGTACACATGACAGGGAACTTTCGCTGTGGCCTACCAGTTGTGCTGTGGATGGCAGTCTGCAATCTCAGTAGTTTATGTATTTGTTGACTACAGACTGGCAAAAGCATTATTGTAATATCTATGCAGCCCCAGCAGTCCTCACTGCATGTATACATAGTCATTGACCTAAGTTTGGCTAGCAGGACATATGCTGTAGATTTATCATATATTGACATATGAATGCCAGCCTCATAAACAGCATCAAACCTATGTGGCATTTATGTCAAACTGTCATTCAGTTCAGCTTGGCAAGCCATGAAAGGGCATGAATGCCCAATGATTCCATGATGCAGCGCATTCCTGTCCTTTCCTAGTAGTTGCATACTTTTGGCTGCCTAGCAACAATGCAGGCACCCTTGCATCATGGTGCAAGGGGGCCTGCATTGTAGGTAAAGTAGTTTTTGGGCAGGCAAGGACAGCCATCTGCTTAAACACACTCCTGAGAGGCATGTTGCTGTTTATTTGTGTGCTGCAGAATGCAGCACAGGGAGAAGGGAGTAACATAAACTAGAAATCACATTTTTTCTCCAGGTTTAGGTTCTCCTATAGACTTGATGCATAATGACACGTTTCCAGGCATTGGACTGATGCTAAATCTGTGAAGCTGTCGAAATAAGGCTGTTGATGCAGTGTGTCACCCACCCTCCATCTATGAAATGGCTCCCTACCACGGAGCAAGGCAAGACAGCAATGTGCGGATTTTTTAAAAATAGAGTAGGTTAGTTAGGGTTATTTAGCCTTTTTACACTTTAGGTTTTGTATTTAAATAAATTAATCATTGTTCTCTAGTTGGCTAATATTTAATTGTCATTACTATTGTGTTAGGTAAGTACATGATGTTCAACTTGTCATGAGTACATTGTAGGGATATGTTGCAATGTCTGAGTCCTCTGGACCACTGTAGGGCTTCCTCACATTAGAGCTATGTATGGAACCATTTCCATACTTTGAACACCATAAGTGGGGCTCATTTGTTTTTACACAAAGCACAATCAGGTAGTCTCCTTACTCTAGGGCCTGTGTGAAACGGAGAGGGCAGGTAAGTGTTGGATTTGACATTTTACTGCAGTGTGCTGCTTCATGGCTGCACTGGCACACAAAATGCTGCCTAGCACTAACACAGACACCCTTGTACCATTGTGCAAGGGGCTCTGTGTTGTTGGCTGGTATATAAATGTGCAGGAAGTCTCACCTGCCTGGACCAAATTCAATCATTGGGGCTTACTACTTGCTAAGTGTGGCACATCATGCAGCTCACTTAAAAAAACCTTACACCAAGGACTTTGTCCATATATCTCCCATTGTCCCCTCTCCTGGGGAGGTGTAGCATTGTTGCAGGTTCCCTGGTCTGCCACTTATGCAAAATTGAATTTGCAAATCATCCAATGTGTGGATGCACTCAACATGTGTATGGCCTCTCTGGGGCAGAACAACCGGAGATGGCAATTTTTGCCGGTATTGCATTACTCAAAATGTATCAGTATACACAGTGCCAGGTAAGGTGCCCTTGCATGTCTTGCTTACTGTGATTCAAGGTATTAGCGTGCCCTTGTGCATCCTTGTGTGTCATAAGTACAATGCAAAATCATGAAGAATATGGGCGTGAGTATTTGAATAGTATTGGAACAATCCTTTCAGATTTGTGTACTGTTGATTATGTTTTGTGTGAGTAGTGAGGTTTTCACATTAGCTAATGATGTTGTCATATTTACTTTGCAACATATATATGGATGAGTGGAACAGTGTTTGGCCCTCACATGCCTCACACATTCCATTTAGAGGTAGTAAGTATTTGTGTACTTTGCAACAGATCTCACTGTGTGTCTATCAAGAAAATGCAGCTTGTTGATACACTCTGGCATTACATTGGCAAACTACGTATGGCTTTATTTACTTCTCTTTATGAATTGGCTTTATGCATATCTATGTGTAACAGTTTTAACTAACTATGCACTTTATTATTAAACCTGTACTACATTGCTTATCATACCACTGGAATTGATGTAATTGGGGTAGGTACACATACAACGACAGCATGTGCAATTGACTTTCACTCGCTCTTCTTCAGCTCAAAAAAGTAGATTCGGTTTTTAGAGTATATTATTATGTAGACCTTTAAGGAACAACCATACAAAACTGATAATGGTTTAACAAAATATTATTTTATTCCAAACATTCAGATCCTCACATTACAACATGTGTGTAGTTCATTTGTTATTGCAATCAACATGTATCCAATACAATGATGTATTGTGCTTAAACAATTCAGTGGTTTAAACATGTGAGTTCACATTTACAAGTGATTACTCTGATCAGTGTGAAGAACAAATTGTCATTAACAAGTGTAGCATTTTATTCTGGGGCACAAGTGACAAAATAAACTACTGCACAAACAAAAAGTATTGTATTGGGTACCAAGGAAGGTGGCATGATGTCCTACACAGGTCAGTAAGAAAAACTGGCCAGACGGTATTCACAAATGTTTATCAGTAAGTTTTTCTGCAAAAACTGGTGAATTCTATATCTTCCTCCTCTGATGTGTGTTCGGCCTTCCCTAGAAGTTGAGTTGAGTTGGAATGGGAGACAGCTGAGTGATGTTACTATCCTCAGGCACACACACATCTGAGGCAGAAGATGTAACTCTCATGTTCCCAACAACATTTGTGAGTTCTAGTAAGGCAGCATGGTAGTCCCTGGCAAGGGTTGGCTGGTTAGGGCACTCGTTGATGCTATGAAGGAGTCAAGCTTGGCCTTTAGGGACTGGATGTATGTATATATGGCTCCCAGCTGTCTGACAACTTAACTGGTGTCAGATGTAGAAGGCTGGTGTTGTTCCATCTGCGTCATAACTCCAGCAATGTCAGCTAGGGAATCCTCAATCCAATGGAGCCAAGAGTAGGTGTCTGTGGTAGCCTTTGTCAACCCCTTATTAGGGCTAAGACACCTATGGACTCCTTCAAGAGTTCCTGCAATGCTTTACACATGGCAATACATGTACGTGTTCATTCATACAGCCTCAGTATTCCCTTCTGGGTCTATTTGTGTAAATGATACACAATGCAATGCAGCTAGGCAGCTTGCTGCCCTACCCTGTCTGAAAGAGTTAGTGCAAGAATGGGTGTTTGGACAAAATATCGAAATAAAGATATTGTGTAACATAAAAATTATGTGAAGAATATTGTGACACATGCATATTGTTGTATTTAATATAATTGTAAAAAATATCAATTTTAGGTGTTGTTTAACCCCTTGTGCGCTTCGGACGGCCCCTGGCCGTCCGATGTCACGGTAGGGTGTGTGGAGGACAGCCGGGGGCTGTCCAAACACCCCCCCCCCCACTCATTAAAATGCCTGCACAGTGCGAAAATTCGTGCAGCGCGGAAGGGGTTAAATATCAATGTAAGTAATATCAATGTAGTTAATATTGTTGTTTATTTTATTTTTGAATTATAAATATTTTATGTACTCTTATGTGCCTGTGCACACACGGGCTTAAATAAAGACGAATAGTACTGTCCAATTACATCCTCATTAAAGTGAGAAAATGTTCATTACACTCCAACTTCCAACACATGATAAAACGTATGGAACACTCCAGATTGTTCGTATTCGTTAGTTTATTGTTGGTCACTATGCCCAGCCGACACGTGTTTCGCCAAGGTCAACACCCAAGACTTCTTCAGGGCTTCAAGGCATGAAATCTTAATTTCATTAATACGAAAAATTGCCAGTGATTCATCCAAAACGCTTCATTATTACATCTGGTGAATATTCAAATGCGTATATTTGTCTGGGAGTCCAATCAGCTCCAAACAGGACAAAACGTTCCAGTAGCGTCGTGTCGCACGGGATAGTTAAGCCGAGTGTGGCCCACCAAAAACGTACTTGCCGGTCAAACCGGCTTCCGCGGCCCTGTTAGTGACGGTCAGACCTTCGCAGTACTGTCGGAAGTGGTCAGCCCAACCGCTGTATTACAATGCATGCAAATAGGCAGTTTCCTGACTGCGGTGGTCCTCTGACTCTGACAGGAAAATCTAACCAAGGCGGTGTCGGAAATAAGCTATAAGGGCCTTCGGACAGTAGAACGCCTCAGAATCCACCCGCCCAATTAGGATGCGCTATTCCTACGAGCCTGACATGGCGGTCTAACAGGCTCATTCGAGCTGGCAGATGGGAGAGAGCAAGGTCAAACACACCTGTACACTGCACCGCACGTCCTGTGCTGCCACGGTGATAATCGTACACATCCTACCACTGTTCTACCTGCTCGATGCTGTGCACAATCCACACCGTTTTGGATGCAATCACCGGTAAGTCTCACACTTACCCCTGTACAGTCAGTCCACAACCAGGCAATGCACCGCCATGGATAAGCAGGGACGGAGTTTGCTCAGTATGAGTGTGTGGGGGCTGGGCCGCACTAGGCATGGACAGTG
Source organism: Triturus cristatus (assembly GCF_964204655.1). NCBI lineage: Eukaryota > Metazoa > Chordata > Amphibia > Caudata > Salamandridae > Triturus > Triturus cristatus. Next base: position 344,759,873 of record NC_140586.1, read on the forward strand.
TGAGCAGCTGCTCAGGGCCGCATGCACATCTTACCAACAAGGGGCCCTACAGCAGTGCTCACAGGCCACGGCACGGCTTTGCAGATGTAAGTCTGCCCACACAGTTAGCTGCTCTTGTGCCCCATCCTCAATTCATTTACATGAGGCGCAGCCTTATACATATTTAACTTTTAAGGGTGTGGTGCCTTTTCTATGAAGGACAGGTGATTATCAGCACTTAACCCAGGACATCAGGGGCGGCGCAGTACTTGGAATGAAAAACAAGATGAAAGGTGTGTGCACCTACTTTAATGAGGCGTGTCAACAAGCAACAGGAGAAGTAATTGTCATGGTTCCTGGAGGATGGGGGTCATATTTAATATAATTTTTGGGGTATTAGCCGCTGTGGCTGCGAGGCCCACCAGAGGTGCCACCTCCCCTGGGCCTCACAGCCATGTTCCATGCTCTGAGGCCTAGGAGAGGGGGGTCCCTCATTTAGGCCTAGTATTACTACATCCTGGCTCTTCCTCCATGATTAAGGAGGAACAGCAAAGAAATCCTGCATCATGGCTTAGATGCCCAGGCAATGGGGCCCTTTCCCTGGGACTCACAGTAATGGTGCAGTGCTGTGTGGCCCAGGAGTGGAGGGCTTGCACTATATAAATTCCCCACAATATAATAATAATAACGTACTAACCCTAAATTTCCTCTTTAAAATGGGTTAAAATATCAACGTTTTGAAGGCACTGGACAAGGCTTCAGAACCCAGTGTGACTATCAAAATGTATTTCCACTTACATAAAGGTTTACAATAGATGTACGTATGTTATTAGGGTTGTCACTTATGCTCCCATGATTTATTGATATTTGCTTCATGAAGGTTGCTTCTTGCAATGTTGAGTGAACAATGCCAGAGGGTTGACAGTTAATGCAGGCACTTCTGCTCAATTCACGTCATACACAAATTAGAGGGGCCTCGCATATTCCAAGTCTGACCAGGGCTACACATATCCTAGAACCCGCCCTGGTTTGGGGGTGTGAGCAACATGTTCCCAAGTCATCACGCTGGGAAAAGTTGTCAATACATATTGCATGAGAAGCTGGATGTGAGGGGGCCTGAAGGGACAGTAGACAGAGTGAGTAGTGAGAGATGTGTAGCAGGGCTTGAAGGGATAGGGGGTCTGCTGGTTGTTATCACCTGCAGACTCAAAAAGCTAATGCAGAGACAGCTCCCATCACACACTCCATATATGCCCACACCATCAGTGCACTACAATAACTCAACTCTGCAGCAGAACCTCTATGGCAGATGTAACTTCAAATACACTCACAGTACTCCATTCCCAGTGTTGGAAGCTCAGTACTGACAGTATCATAATCCAATGCAATAATGCCACAGTTTACATACCCAATGGCGAATGCTAGTAACAACCATTGACACATCAAACAGTCCTGGCTACATGTATGTGCAATGCTACTCCTTGTATCACATACCTTGTTGTTATGCATTGACAGAAGGAGGAGGAATTAGTAATCAGCTCTGAGACGTGTGTACTGATGTGTGCAATAACCTGTGTTACAAAACAGCCCCTCCTCATCAATGATATAGCTATCAACTACTGTATCACCCTCACATTGCTCATAAGCTAGGTCCTGTTGTCACATTGAAGAGACATCTGCATGGATGTATGAGGAACATAAAACACACCTCTACAGCTAAAGCACTGGAACGGGCCTTCACACATCACCCACATGAAAAAGGAAAGGCAGGGAAATGGAATTCTCACAAGCTACGTTGTCAAACATTTGAAGTCCACAATGTAAAGACTCCCTGCAGAAATGGGTAACTCTAACCAGAGGCACCCCAGGGGGTGAAGGGCCAAGGCCACATTGCATATTACATCTGCCTCACACTCTCTATGTGCACAGGACCTGTGGCATGAGGTATAGCAGGGATAAACCATTTTCTCACAAAGTGACATGCACATGTGGCTATTGTGTAAGTGCAAGTCTTTAGAGTAAATACTTTGTAGCAACAGTAGTTGTTACACATCTACTCAAAAATTGTGGCAGAGACACACATGTAAATTGTGACGTTCATCCAAAGTACCAAAGAGCTATGACAATACAACACCCCCCCATGTGTGGAGGAACAAACACCAACATGGCACACATCAAACACATATCCACCCGACATCCCAGGTGCTAATGCAAGGCCAAAAACCTGGACAATGGCTAAGGTAAACTGCAATACGTACTATAGTAGATGTCACACAATGTAATGTCTGCCCATATAGGAATTCCTCTCACATATACATCCAATTAACCTTCACCCTCGGCCTTGGTAACTCCATAACTTCTTCCATTGTCTGACTCTACTTGTCACTGCAAATAGATCAGTTATCATGGTCAAAAACACACAAATGTAGACACACATCCCAAAATAAGCAATTACATCAATTGGCATCATTAGAAATGGCAGGAGAAATATAATCAAAAACAAAAATGTCTTTATTAAAGACAAGGAAGTCCAGTTCTGAAACTAAGGTCAATGGCCAGTTCAATTTCCAAAGTGTTTTCCAGTATACTGCTGTGCCACACACTTGCCTTCTAGTACACTTTCAGTGAAATCTACGCAGGAAGGGGCGTCTAGTGGGCAGGCCAGGTACCTCAATTAATTCACTTGGATGAGCTGGTTTTGGGATGGGGAGGGCTGTGTTGGGCTGTGGGAGGGCCGGTTTCAGGATGGGTTGGGCTGTGGAAAGTCTGGGGTCTGGATGGAGAAGGCAGGGTTGGGCTGTGGGAGGTCTGGTTTCAGGATGGGGAGGGTTGGGCTGTGGAAAGTCTGGGTTCTGGATGGGGAGGGTTGGGCCGACCAGTCATGGAATCCTATAGCTCTTAAGGGTATTAATGTGTGTATGGAGGGTGGGAGCAGCTGTTTTTAAAATTTTTGTGTGGATTAGGAATGGGGAGGGGAAGAAGTCTTTGGGGTTTTGGTAGGGGTGGGTCTGTCCGGGGCCATGGACCTCTCTTTTTACCTAGTGTTTGTTCTGGTGTAGAACTGGGATGGAGGGGTAAGGGTGAGAAACCAGACCTGGTTTTTGGAGGGGGGCAGGCTGCTGTGGCAGGGAAGAGGTCAAGGGCAACAAGGCAGATCTCTTTGCGAGACTGGGGAGGAGGTGAGAGAAGGGGTGGGGTTTTGGATGTAGAGGGATGTGAGGTCTGAGCTGGGGCTGTGCGTGCATGTGTCTCTGAGTCTGATCTATGTGTGGTTGTGGAATGTGTCTGGTCTGTAGCAATGTCTGATGTGTATGTGGCTAGTGGTGTTGTTGTGGTGTCTGGGTGTGTGATGTGGGCATTGGCAGTGGCTGGTGGTGTGGTGTCTTGCTGCATGTCAGTGGATGTGGTGGTGAGGGTTGCAAGTGCCTTTGGAGTGGATGCATGCCTGAGTTTTTCCTGTTGTTTTTGTTTGAGTGTGCTCTGTGTGGATGTTGATGTGGATGCATGCTTACGTGTGTGTGTGCTTTGGCAGGTATGGGACTGGGAAACATGGATGGGGAGGAGACAGGAGGTGAGGTGGAAAGTTGGAAATGGTGGAAGGCTGCCGTGAGTGCTGAAGCCAGAGCCTGAACAGATCCCGGTAGGGCAGACATGTCATGGTGAATTGCCTCCAGGTACGAGACCATCTGCGTCAGCTGTGGACCCTGAACCTGGATTGCATTCAGCACTGCACTCTGACCCACAGAGATCTGCCTCAGGAAGCCAATGGCCTCCACACTCCAGGGAGCAGGGGAGAGCGGGGCAGGGGCGGAGGTGCCAGGAGAGAAGGAGCCTACCATCTTCTTGAGGGTGCAGGCACAGACAGCTGGTTGGGGAGCAGCAGGGATGGTGGTAGACAGGGGTATTGTGGACGCATGTCCAGGGGAGTCACCACCACCAGGGAGTGCACACTGGAGGGCAACTCTGATGTTGTAGATGCCGTGTTGGATGCCTCCTCCAGGGTACTCCCATCATCCCCCATGTCTGTGGTTCCCATGGTGTCACTGGTATGAGGGGAACCACTCTGGCCACCTACTGTCCTGTCTCCTTCACTGCCCTGTGTTGATGCTGCAAGAATAGTAGAAATAGGTCAATTGTTATTGCATAAAACACTGGGCAAATAGATCCTAGCGCAACACATTGCACAATTTCTCAGATCACAACACATACAAGGATGACTATATTGGCTCAAACATTAGCATGAGCACATGATTATTACATGACCTGTGCACAGTCACACATAATAGTGTCATTACCACTGTCAGCTCCCACTGCATGTGTGACCTTGTCCAAAATCAAGCCACATGTGTGTAGCTGGAGATATCATTAGCCTGTAAACCTAGGTTCTTGCAGCATGATTTAGTTACCTGATGTCATCAAATGGGATGTCTACACGGATTCCAACTATATCTATCCACACAATGCCCTGCAATCAGCAAATGGCCAGGTTTCTCTAACCCACAACATGGAGAATCGCTGGGCACCTGCTACAGCTCACTCATGGCAATGTGTGACTACCGATTTAGAGGTTGCAATGGAAGTGCACACTCCACACTAGTCACACTTCCCAAGTGAACTTGCACATCTGTCTACTGCCAGATGACGCAGTTGAAAGCTGCACATGAATGCTTTAGATAGGTGTCACATGTAGGACCGAAGAGTAGAATGGAGACATTGCGGCTCCAAGTGGTGTGAAATATCACTACAAATAAGCATTACAAATTAGTCTAACTAGGAACATACCTAGGCCATAATGTCCTACGTCAGCAAATCTTTTGAACATTGTATATGTCAATGCCATTAGAACACTGAAAGTACAAGAGGATTAGGAAATATCCAGTCCAGAAAATGGGGTCACTTGTATGCAAAAGGAAAGGGATTTCACACTAACTTTCTAGCCACATCAAACACTCATACCATTGTTGTACTTAGTGGTGACACACCCATATGGCAGTCAATAATAAAGAGGAGCCCCTTTGAACCAAAAAAAATGGCACTCTGCAGTGATCAAAGAACAGTATCCTTTGGACAAAATTATATCACCTAGACATCATCCTTTCTGTACGTTACATTCAAACCTGATTTCTCACCTTCAGTCGCACCTCGTCCATACTCAAGAAGAATAAACCATATATTACCAACAGATAATCAGAACAGATAAATCCATGTAAAAATACAAATTGATTTATTAATTTAAAAAGACACAGTTGTTTTAAGAAAACAACTGGTTGACATAATCCATAGCATAATTCATCAACAACATTCCTTTACACAGTACAATAACATAAAATATTAAAAACCATAACAATTAAAAAAAAGAGAGTATCTAACATAGACAAAAAACAATATGTCATTTGCATAATACACATCCGTGATAGAACAATGTCGAGGACACAGAAAGAAAACACTTGACGATATCACGCAGGAGCGTGCATCTATTGAAACCCTAATTATAAAAGGGATTTCCAGAATGCAATACCTTTGAGCAATTATAGCAGGAAATCGCCATTACGGTCCCATTTTAAAGGAGCCCGAAGTCCATCTTTAAATTGCGACCCTCGATAAGAAGAGCTACTTCAACATTTTGCCTAGAACATTATATGCCCATTGACTACATTGTATAGCACAAGCTAATCTTAAGGGGCAGGACCAGGGCACACTAAGATATATCACAGTGCGACCTGGATCAAACGAAGGAAGCGATGCCCCTAGATCTATGGAAAGTATTTGTCTAGTACACTGAGAGTGGCTTTCATCACCATTAATAGGTTTTTAATCGATCATATGCAAGTTTTAAATCAAAGAGAGTCAATACTTTGGTCTTGAGAAAGATGGAGGTATAAGATATCCATCGAAAGCATTGATGCCTAGTAAACCACACAATCCGGGAACAAGGGCAGTGGCTAACGAGTATAAACCACAAAGTACCAGGTTCCACGTCCTCTGCATTGTTCTATCAGGGATGTGTATTATGCAAAAGACATATTGTTTTTTGTCTATGTTAGATACTCTCTTTTTTTTAATTGCTATGGTTTTTAATATTTTATGTTATTGTACTGTGTAAAGGAATGTTGTTGATGAATTATGCTATGGATTATGTCAACCAGTTCTTTTCTAAAAACAACTGTGTCTTTTTAAATTAATAAATCAATTTGTATTTTTACATTGATTTATCTGTTCTGATTATCTGTTGGTAATATATAGTTTAATCTTCTTGAGTATGGACGAGGTGCGACTGAAGGTGAGAAATCAGGTTTGAATGTAATGTACAGAAAGGATGATGTCTAGGTTATATAATTTTGTCCAAAGTATACTGATCTTTGAACACCCACATGGCCCCATTATGTCAGCATGTATTGCGCTGATGCATGTACCCAGCCGGTGTATCAGCCTCCACAGATGCACATGTCCATCACACCTCACTGAATACACCCATCTTAATGGCATGCAAACTCACATTTTCAGATAGTACTGCAAGTCTTCCCACCATGTGTGTCATTGCCACAATAGTTTGCCCTGCCTAATGAAATGCAACAATGTCATTGGGTATGTGTGAGTCACACACCCATGTCACCATTCCCCTGTATGTGGTTACACCTACTCTGTACATCTATCACGTAAAATCTATTCTCATGTACACATTGTCCAACACACACCAATATGATGGAATCTGAATTGGTTGCATGTGGGTCCTCAGATCATGTACGGAACTGTTGTACATATGACAGTACATCACCTATAGGTGCACATGCCAGTGTGTAGGCATCAATACAGGTGGCATTAATGGTCTAAGCCACATCAGGATACTGTGCAATGCCCTACTTCTCTAGGGGAATTAGTGCACAGTGTCTGCATCCAGAGTGCATTGTATGGCTTGTCACTACTCTGTGGTCCACCTTCATATAAGTCACAGTAGTGAGGACGCATTCCTCCAGACACAAGGATGACAAGTAGCCTGTTTGGGACCAACTAATGATGTAGGCTACCTGTGACATTGGCCAGCCCTGTGGCTGCTAAACTCAGTTTACTGTTTTTTGACTGGACCCTGCTTAGTACCTGGTCACATGAACAATGGACTACATGTGTCAGCATGCACTGACTGCAAAACCTACACATGCAACAACTCTCCCATTGTGTGGGACATGAGTCACCTTCAAGGCTGATGTCAAAATAGCAGCTACAGAAGATACACGGTTATGCAGACATTTACACTCAGGTCAATTCTCACCCCATCCTAACTTCTGTTGGGCTCACAACGGCCCATCAAGGTCCAGGTACGCCACTGCCAGGATACGGGCCATCAAGAAGACAAGTGTCTGGTATGTGCCTCTTCTGTCTGGGGACGACAGCCCTGGCTGGTCCTCAACGATCTTCCTGGTCCAGCGTCCAAGGTTCTCCTACCGTTTTCTGCAGTAGACACTGCAACGACGAGCTAGGGTCCGCACCTTCCTGCCGATGGCTTTCCACTTGGACACCTTTTGATGGAAGTTGAAATGTATGGATGCAAGATATGACCAGACTGATCTGACATTAAAGACATAGCTAATCTGCTAGAGTTACACAGATGTTGTAGACAGCATAACCATTCATCAAAAGTGAACACACTACATGTGTACTGGGCACAAGCTGAACACTAAAAACACTGTACAGCACAAAGCACACTGTTTAAGTCATCTGAGGACTTGCCTCTATCAAGATCCACTGACATCACGTAGCCCAGAGCCACACTAAATGTACTCTGAAATAATTTACCATCTAACATAGCACACCATTGTGTCCTCATGAAGAGTACAGAAGTAGTGCATCACTGGACAGACATCTGAACAATCTGGACAAATGAGTTGATTCATATACTCCAACACATCACTGCTTTAATTGTAAATACCAAATTTCAAGATGTGGGTCACAATGAAAGGGCTGCTATGTGTGTTATTGAGAGATCACACTCTGAGGATCAGTGGACATGTGATGTACTCATTAGGATATCATATTACATTAGAGTCTCTGTGTGTGGGAAGTCCTGCCTTTGCCGAACCCACCTCATGCCAAATACGCCAAATGTGGCAATATGTAATGGACGACATAAACATTACATTGTACATACTCTATGCTTGGTCATTCTTTTACAGCTGGTGATGCACTTCTAAACAGCACTGCATATGTAACCAACTATCTGCAGTATACATGTGTCACATGAGCAAAGTTCCTGTACATGATCCCAGACATGTGGGAGTAAGGGGCATGTCCTAAGGCAATGACACATAGTGACCTTATGGGTCCATGAACAGTAGTCTCGTGTCTGGCCCTCTCTCCTTGCACCAAACCAAATGACTTAATACTAGGTGCAAATAGCTCAACTCATATTCCTATTACACTGATGTATGCCACATCTGAGAATCAGCATATGTACAGGCAGTGTACTTTGTGCAACAGTTCCTATTCCACTCCAACGTTGCTATAGCCTGGGCCATGGACCACACAGGCCACATATCATTGTCATTGTTTGCTCTCTGGATGCTGAGCATACTGTTCCCACATGGCTATTATATGCCCACATATTGCATACTTTACAGTACAACTTGTGGCCAACATATATGTGGCCTAACAGTTGTGAGCTACTATGTAGGGGACTGTGAGGAGATGGTATCTCCCTGACAGCGGGTTTGTAAGGCCTCATTTGTAATAGCTGCAAATGTGGAACTGTACATCTATCTAGTATCATCCTCACATGCTACTCCCAAGACACATACACAAGCTAGTGTGTAACACCTACACATTTGTTAGCACATCTTCCTTTCACTAATCAGCTGTTTCATCATAGGCAGCAGTAGGTCTAAACATGCATAGATATGTGCATACCACAGGTGCAGGGTCTAGATCCGTTTACACATCACCATTATTATGTAATGTCCACAAAGTACACTGCAACATAAATCACTACATCCTAGACCTATTTTTGACCCACACTTACTGACACAGACAACACTTACTTCAATCTGGGACTCTGAGCCACAATGTGGTCTATGGGCTTGAATACTAATAACTTAGCAGATTTCAGACTGTATTAGCCGTACTCACCTTTTCCACTGGTGAACTGTAGAGCTGACTGTACAGGGGAAGGACCTCACTCACCAGGGTCTCCAGCTCCTCAGGAGTGAAGGCAGGGGCCCTGCTCACTGCTCAGTTTGTCATCACTACTCCCAGAGGTGGCAAACAGCAGCTAACGATGAGGAGGTTTTGTAAGAATAAGTATCTGAAGGCAAGTGTTTTCATGCTGAAACGCCCACCTATAAGTTCGCCACATAGGCAGACTTTTGTGCAGAAAGACGCAGCCATTGGATTTTGTCAGTCACATTTTTCAATGTTGGTCTATGGCTGTGAATGATGCGCTCAATACCGTCTATCCAGTTGCAAGTTCAGCCCTCCATATTGGTGGTTTCATCTGTAGGCCAGCACAGGCATTGTACCGCGACGGTCGCATTATACAAATGTAGCCTATGGCTGAGACAGACATGCTGGGTTCCGCCTTCGGCGCAGTTAGGCTCTGCCGGGGGGAGGTATACCAACATATCCCATACTTGGGATCTGGCATGGGGACGACATCACTTACATGCAGTCTCCTAAGTGCGTCACCACCACTACTAATTTAAAGGAACATGTCACCTGATGTATGAGCCGATATCTCTACATATACCAATGGTCACATGTCAGTATTATATATGACTGTGTGTGTACACACGTATACCGCAGTGCAGAGTACACCAGCAGTGATGGTACTTATGTGTACAATGTAGACTTCACAACATGACAGTGTCCACCACACATTGGAAACTTGTCTGCCGGTCAAAGTGCTGTTACAGACACATGTGTACAGACACATGAGTAGTCCAGATTGAATGTTTGGATGATGGGTGGAGATTGCAGTATTGGCAGTTGTTTTTTCCGGGTTGACTCCTGTAGTTCTCTGCATAGTCAGTGTTATTCTATAGGCTGTTTACTGCCTGGTCTTTCCCTCAGACAACAGTGGTCAATGGGGTAAATGTATGATCCAGTTAATTGTGAGGCATCACTTCCACTTTCCTCATACAAGAAGTTGCTATGTATGCTATGTCATGCCATACAGTTATGATGTTAGATGCTGTGTACTGCTCACCTATGCAGGCATGTGTGTTAACAACTCATTTGGCTGGGTCTAGGTATGTGTTAGTGTGAGAACAGTGACCAATGACATTTGTGTACACTCCACACATAGGTACCCTGGCAGAGGGAGGAGATGTCTGCCTCCTGTATACTGGCCTTTTCCTGACCTGTCGACTATGGAGGAAAGAGACGTCATAAGAAAATTTTGTCTCAACCGGCAGACCATATAAGATCTCTGTGCTCAGTTGGATCCTGATTTGCACCCTTGAAAGACCTATCCCACATCACTGATACCAATGGTGAAAATCATGGCATCACTGCATTTCCTGGCCACAGGTTCCTTTCAATACACTGTGGCCATATCAGGAGGAATGTCACAGCCTATGTCCAGTTTGGTGCTACGTGATGGGCTTAATGCACTGCTGAGACACCTGGACAGCTACATTCAGTTCCCCAGACGGCATGATTTGGCGAGTGTGAAGGCTGACTTTTATGGATTAGGATGTATACCACATGCATACCACATGTGATAGGAGCTCTCGATGGCACACATGTTGCATTGACACCACCACAAGCCAGTGAACAGGTATATAGGAACAGGAAGTACTTCCATTCTATCAATGTGCAAGTGGCATGTTTATTGCATTTATATATCTCACACAACTGTGCCAAATTCCCAGGTTCTGTCCATGACTCCTTCATACTGCTGAACAGGACCATACTCCAGATGATATCAAAACTACCACAGGAGAGGGTCTGGCTTGTTGGTGAGTATGTTGTTTCCTACCTTGGTGTATGTGATGTAATGTTTACAATGCTCTGCTGATTTGTGACTCATGATTGCACATATGTATGTCTTCCATCTAGGAGACTCAGCGTATCCCAACTGGCCATGGTGTTGGCACTGCAGAGGAATCCAACAACGCCAGGGGAAGTCCATTTCAATGAGGCCCATAGTAGAACACGGCGGCCAGTGGAGAGGGCTTTTGGGCTCCTGAATGGCAGGATTAGATGTCTAGACAAGTCTGGAGGAGCCCTCCTCTACTCACCAGGAAAGGTGTGCCAGATAACAGTTGCCTGTTGCATGCTCCACAACCTTGCACTGCGCAGGAACATCCCTCTGATTGTAGAGGCTGGAGACCAACAAAAGCCACCAGTTGAGGACCTTGACATGACACGTGATGATGATAATGGTGAAGAGGAAGAAGCTGACATGCGTCAAAAGCTCATCAACAACTTCTTACCTTGAGTGTAAGTATGCTGTCAGATGTCTTGGCTGTGACAGTTACAGTGAGTGTTGTTGTGATGTTGTGAGGAAGTCCATGATGTATACATGTAAGTGATATACAGATGTGCTATACTCAATGCACGGCTGCTTGATGTGGAAGGTGTTGAGACATGCACACCTTGATGATGTTGTTTTTTGTGGGTGACATTCACCCATGTACTGTGTGCTCCAGAAGTTGATTGTGAATGTTGTGATATGAACGTCTTCATTGCTAATATATTTGTGTTGGTCTGTTTTCCCTTCACCATGTCATCTACACTTGGGCATTTAAAAGTTGTGACGTCAGCAAGGTAACAATGGTTTCATAGTACGAAGTGAAAATGGATTGTTCCGGGACCTGTCAGGCACACACTTTAGGTGTACAACTACGGTGCCAAGCCAGCTTGCACAGCTTTGAGCTTTGGAAAGCAGCTAGGATTCCATTGGACTTGTTCCCTGATGTGTGTTGGTACAACTGCTATATGTGTGTCATCATGTTCTACGCCACAAGGTTGTTGCAAGCGCTGATTCATGCTAGTCTCCCTTCACTTTTGGTGAGTCCTTAATGTGTATGGACTGGATGTAGCTGTTTATTTATCTCATCAGTGTATGCCTACTGCTTGTGGTACACCACTGACGTGTTTGTGATGTTCCAACAGATGCAGCTACACTGGATTGTAATGAACCTGTGCTCAGTAACTGTTGAGCTGTCATGTGTTTTGATTCTAGTGTATAATGATGTTGGTTTTTTTAATTGAGGTTTGGGTTATGGCTCCAGCTGTTGAGATGTACAGATTTTCAGGTTCTAGTCCTATTTGGCATTGTCTGATGTATCCCCTCCTACCATTTTGTAGAGGGCTGGACATAACATTTGTGTGCTTTGACACAGTGTATTTCAATTATGCATAATTATGCTCTGTTTGTCACAAAATGCCTACATGAGGTTGAAACAACAATGGAATTAAGATGGAATAAAGATGTAATTTAGCCTTACACTTGTATGTCTGTGTTGGGGTGACATTATTCTGATACTGAGTTGCAAATTGTACACCTTCCACATGGTGATTCTTACACATGTAGCTGTTACTTTCATATGGTGATTCACATGGGGATGACTTCTTTACATGCTATATGTGAACGATACTACAGAGGCTATTAATCTTGTGAGAAGTGATTTATTTTTAGTGCACGAAGTGAAATGACACAAAGTTTACATTTTGACTCATAAAAATAGTGACAATGGAGCAGTGGAGTTGACCGTGTTGGTGGATGAAATAATTGTTGTTTCAACTACAGTGGCTGAAGTCCAAAGTCCAACTTTCTCCTGCCATCAGGAGAGGGAAGTTGTACAGGGATAGCTAACAAAATGCAAGTACCCACAGTTGAAATTCAGGTGCGACCCTTCTTCCTGGGGTTGGTGGGTGCATTGCCATCCAGGCTTCCCAGATTCTTCCTCGGATGTCCTGGCCTGCGACGGTGAGGAGGATCTGCTACTGCAGGGTCAGGGGTGTCTGAGCACTCATCACAGGACAGGGGTTCCCTTCCTGAGGCAGCCGCAGTTGTTGAAGGGTGAGATATAGTTGCACCACAGAAGGGTTAGTTGTTGGGGGAAAAGCCCTGCAGAATGTGCTGCTGATATCCCTCAGCACCCCAACAAGCTGGTCCATCGTGTTGTAATTTCCCTGAGTTCCTCCAGTACATGGCCCATCACTCCTTGGATGTCCTCATAGGCACCCAAGATTAACGAGGTTGGTCTGGGTGTCAGGGCCAAAATGATCCAACCCCAGGGGCAAGGAAGGAAGTTGTCACCTGCCACCTGCCACTGGGTGTCAGAGCCTCCAGTGGCCTCCGTTTGTTGGCCAACAGTTACCCTCCCACCACCCCTGCCCCATGGGTGAGTGGCCTTGCAACCGTCTGCAATATCCCACTGGCTTCCCCCTCCTCAGTGAGAGTGTGGACTCTGCTCACCTCTGGAAGGGGGGCACAAGATAGTGCTCCCCTTACTAGAAACCACCGGTGTTGGGGCAGAGCTCAGCAGAGGTGTAGATGCTATGGTGGAAGGGATGTTAGTGGCACAGAGAGACCAACTGTGGCTTTGTACCCAGGCTCAACAAATCGGCCACATTGTTCCTCCATGTCCATGGCTCCAGGACAATCCTAATTACTGAAACATTGATCCAGGTGGGGGGGGTGAAGTCTGGGCGTTGTATTGACTCTTGCAAAATGTTCCAGATTGACCAATGCAGACAAGAACTAAATTATTAGTGAGGTCTGTGTGATGTGTACATCAACATCATCAGGCCTGGGGAGGAGGTAAATGATGGAGGTTCACATAGTGAGCTCTCTCCATAGTGTTACAGTAGTTTAAAGTATATTAGGGGACATCCACTACATGAATCAGCCTTGGCCTCATCCTTTGCTGTGCTGACGGGCTTCATGTTGGAATGTGTGATGGCCATGCCATCTCTAACCGTGGCCAGAGGACAGAGAACTCCGCTCCACTGGCAGAGTTTGCGGATTTTTGCATACTTCGCGTTCCGCTGATAACATGAAGTTTATGCAAAACTCTGCCCCGGATCATCCCCGCCTCCAACCCCCCTCAATAAATATTTTTAAAATTAAAATTAAAATATTGGTAAAAAGTAAACACATTTCCTTTATCGTGGCGTCACCGGGCTGCCCTCCTCCTCCTCGCCGTAGTCTCTTCTGCAAACTGGAACCCCTACGACAGACGTACATCGTGGGTAGGACTGCACGCGCATGCGTAGTCCTGCCATGACGTACGTCTGACGTTGGGGATTCTGCAGGAGAGACCATGGTGAGGAGGTGGAGGGCAGCCCGGAGACGCCGCAATAAAAGTAAGTGTGGGGGATGGATGCGCGGAGCAGAGCGGAGCTCCACAGAGTTTTTGCCCAACTCCGTGGAGCTCCGCGTAGAGCAACTATGCCAGATCCACGAGGGCCTAGCCATCTCTAGATGACTGAAACCCAAAACAGTGTAGAATGGACATGTGTAATGGTACATTGCAAATCCTAGTTGTGTGCTATACAGACATACACAGTACTTGGTAGTTGGATTATCAGAGGTACTCATGTGTGCTGTGCTGTGTCAATGGATCACCAGTTAATTCATATCAGTTAATTCTGCTTACTGCCTTCATGATACTACTTCATACTGGCTAAGGTGTCATTCATGGCCTCACTCTTGTGTAATGGAGAGCAGGGTATGTTCATGCTGAGTAGGCAGAATGAGTCTGAGCTGAGCATTGTGTATGGAGTGCTCAGTACATCTGACCTGTGAATCAGTTTTGACATGGCTAACAGGTGAGTATGGACAAGGAGCAAAGGTGGCTTGTTGGGAGTAAGCAGTTGTTGGAAACGGCCCTTTTTGCATTGTTATCCCCAAACATTTTGCTTCTTCCTCCTTTGTTTTTCCTGACCTGTGGTTGTTGGCTACAGGACTCTGGGTCCTTTACCACTGCTGATCAGTGCTAAAGTGCATATGCTCTCTGTATAAATTGTTATTGTAATTGGCTGTCCATGATTGGAATATTTGTCTTACCAGTAGGTCCCTAGTAAAGTGCACTAAGTGTGCCAGGGCTGGTAATTCAAATGCTACTAGTGGGCTTGCAGCACTGATTGTGCCACCCACATAGGTAGCCCTGAAAAGAGGTCTCTGGCCTGCCACTGCAGTGCCTGTGCGCAGTTTGTTAACTGCCATGTCGACCTGTCCAGTGTACTCACTAGCCAGGCCTTACCCTTCCCTTTTCTTATACCTAGAACACCCCTATGGTTGGCCCAAGGTACCCCCCTGGGCAGGGTGCAGGGTATGTAAAAGGTAGGACATGTACTAGTGTGTGTAACATGTCCTGATAGTAAACTGCTGCCAATTTCGTTTGAAAGGCTAACTTGCCCATAGGACAGAATGGGGAATGCTGTGTAACATGTTTACCTGCATATCTTCCCATTGGGGTGAGATAGAAAATTGGAGTCTGGTATCACTGAACTCAGGATTTAATAACACATCTTTTAGGAAGGATGGTTTTCAAATTCTATGTTTGAGAATAGCACTTTTAGAAAGTGGCTATTTTCTTGTTCAACCTTTCTGTGTGCCTCTGCCTGTTTGTTAATTGACTATCTGGTTTGAGAGTGACAGGGGCTGGGGTGGCTCCAGGAGTCTGGGTGAGTCAGCACTAGGCTGAATAGACCTATCTGCATTTGGAGTGGTGGGAGGAGTAACACCTGGGCCTGAATAGGCCTGTGCCTGCCTTCCACAATGCTGGCTCCACCTCCTGTGGAGCTTCTGATGACCCTGGCCCACACTGACAAAGGAAGAAGTTGTACACTGGCAGAGTGCACCCAGAACTGGTTTGAACTGGGTCCAGGACACCTCACACATAGAGAACAAAGACTTTTAGGGTATAAATATGAGTGCTGAAACCCCTGAATTTTAGACTACTTCATGATCAAGAGGAACCTGTTGCCAAAGAGGACAGCTGAAGAGACTGAGGAGAAGTTCTGCCCTTGCTGTGTGTCTGGGGTTGGCCTGCAGTTTGCTGTTTCTGCTGAGGAGAGGACAAAGGGACTTTGCTGTGTGCTGTGTCCCCTGCTTGAAGAAGGACTTTGCTGTGTGCTGTGTCCACCTGAAGAAAAGTCTCCAAGGGCCTGAGAAGACCTGGCCTCCTGTTTTTGAAGTCCCAGGAACAAAAGAACTTCACCCCCCAGCTTCCCTGAACTTCCTTGCTGGGAGTTCTAACCTGCCAGGAGGTGCCTGTAACTGTGTGTGAGGCCTTTGCTGTTGGGAGCTGGAAGCGCGATGCAATGAGGGAGAAGCGTGTCGCCGCCGCAGCAGCCGCTGTTGCATCGCTAAAGAAGCGTGCCGCTGCTGCTGCTGTTCACTGCCGCATCATCGGACTAGTGTGCCACAGGGCCTGTTGCATCGCTGAGGAAGCGTGCCGCCACTGCCGCTGTTTGCGGCCACATCAACGGAGAAGCGTGTCGCAGGGCCTGTCGCGGCTCAGGAAACCACCGATTTCGCTGCACGGCCGTCGGGCGTGCACGCATCACCCCCACGTTGTTGCATCGCATCAAAGACGCCATTGTGTCGCATCGCTCCAGATCGTCGCAGCGCATCGAGTCACCATCTTGTCGCATCGTAACCAGAACGCAGTAGGAATTTACGCATCGCCTTCTCTGCGACCCTTTTGTTTTGTTCTGCGTTATGCATCCAAGGTACTTTGAGAGTAAAGTGTCGCATTTACCATCCACAAGTTTATTTTTGCAACAACCTTTTAAACCGTACGTTGGATTTTTGTCGTTTTGGTCTTGTGTAGTCTAAATAAAGAAATTTTATTTTTCTAAACTGATGTGTTGTCCATTTGTGGTGTTTTCACTGTATTACTGTGAGTGTTGGTACAAATACTTTACACATTGCCTTTGGGATAAGCCTGTCTGTGAGCAGGGGTTGTCTAAAGTGTGTATCCCCCTTACCCTGACTAGAAGGGTCCCTATTTGGTCAAAGGTACCTACCTCTGCCAACTAGAGACCCCTATTTATAACAGCAGTACAGGGCCTAATTGTAGTTGTAGTCTTTAGAATCTATCCAAGCCCAGCCTTGAGCATTGGGGAGCTGCATGTGCACTGAAATACAGCTAAGACATGGCTTACAGTTGAGTATGGGCAAGGAGCACAGGTGTCTGTTGTTGGGAGTCAGCAGAATAGGGTCTCATGGTAGTTGTAGTAGGTTCTTGCAAAACTTCCCAATACTCGAAACTACTGCTTTGGATTGCATGCCTATTACATCACAGTAGTTGTGGTGTCCCATGCTATTGTACCTTTACAAATTGTTATGGTCCTGGGTTGTAGATTTGATGGTACTGCACTTGCAAAATATATTCACACGTGGGATGTTATGGAGATGGAGAATTGAGATTTGATGTGTAGGGCTAGTGATTGTACGTGGCATTCATACTTCTCTGATACCTTGGCTACTGCATACTTGTTGATCAGATGGACAATACTATAGCAAGAGCAGTGACATCTACAACTTTAATATTGATTTGTTGAAACAGTTGGTGAGGTGTTACTTACCAGATTCCAATCCCCAGGTATTCCTGTCAATGCCTCCAGAGGCAGGATGGTGTGCACCTTCTCCTCCCACGGTGTGAGTTGTAATGGCAGCACGAGAGGACCACCACCAGTCTTCTGGGCTAACAGGTGGTACATGGAGGCCAGGTTCTTCACTCTTGTCTTGAGATCTTGCCACCTCTTCCTGATGTTGTTCTGTGTGTGCAGGATGGTACCTACAACAGTAACTTTGCTAACTATCCTGTCCCACATTTTGTTCTTACTACTGACATAAGTTTGTTGGCATTGGGCTCCAAACATTTGTGGCTCAACTCCAATGTTTCATCCACCAGCATGGTCAACTTGGCTTCTGAAAAACATGGATTTTTTGCAGGTGACATGTTGATGTGACAGTGCAGGCAACGTTGATGGAAAAAAGAAATAAGAAAATAATGTGTAACTGAGCAAAATGTGCTATATACATGTGTGGATTGTGTGTGATGGAAACATGTTTTAAGGCTTGGCTTCTCTCACTCAACAAGTGGTGTGTGTGGCTGTGCTGCTGCGTAGTGGCAAAGCATCAGGGTCTGGGATGGGGTATGTTTTGTACTTTGATTTGTGGGTGTATCCAATATGACAAAGTACATCAGCTGTGTGATTTTTTGTCTGCAACCAGGATCACTGTTGTAGTGTTTCGCGTTGGCTATTGCACGACAGTCAGACGCTGTATTAGCACAGCCGACAAGGGACAGCTACTTCATGGGTATTTTTGTCTTCTGCACCGAGCCAGAACCACAGGCCAGATGGCCTCGGAGTCCCTATTGGCACAGCTTCCGACTGCTCCGGTGGCTACTCTGATGGCCGCTGCCCATTCCGAGTACAACACGACTGCCGCTATCAGCGTTTAGGGCTGCATGCATCGGAATACGGCAGAGTGTGACAGACTCGGTGGTCGGAATTGGCACGTGTATTAGTGTATATCTTGTAATGTTTATTTTAAAAGATTTGAACAAAAATAAATTAGGAGCAGGATGTTGAGTTTATAGGGGAAAAGGGTGGTAAGTATTTTATAAAGTTAAGTATAATTGCGCATTTTTTATGTCAAAATTTTTTTGAAAAATGTAAACATTTTAGCAGTGGGATGTTTGGGTTGTAGGTGATAAGGATGGGAATTATTTACACAAATATGAATTTTATTTTTGGATGTGTGTTTATTAAATTGAATAAATTACATTTTACAAACAAATTTGGAAGAGGGGTGTAAAATCAAGATTGAATAAGGGTGTTTATATTTTTTGTGAATAATGAAAGTCATTTGAATAAACTATTTTAGAATTTTAATTTTGTTAACATTTTTATATTATACAAAATGTTCACAATTTAACAAAAATCAAAATATTGGCACATTATTGTTATTTATAAAAACAATTTTGAAATAAATTGTGTTATGTGATATTTCATGATAAACTATTAATAATACTTTGTAATGTTTTTTTTAACCCCTTCGCTGCTAGGCCTTTTCCCCTCCTGTGCTAAGCCTTTTTTGGGCTATTTGGGGTAGTGCGCGCTTAGGCCCCTGTAACTTTTTGACCACATTAGGTATCCACGCCAAATTTGCGTCCTTTTCTTCCAACATCTTGGGGATTCTAAAGGTACCCAGGGTTTGTGGATTCTCCTAGAGGGTTCCCAGAAATTAGTCAAAATACAGCAAAATTTTGTTTTTTTTCTGAAAAATGGGAAAAACGGGCTGCAATTGAAAGCTTCGGGGGTTTTCTCTGCAAATGGTATCAAAAAAGGGTTTGTGGGGCTGAAATCACCATTTCTCCAGCTTTTAGGAAAAGACAGAATTTTGTTAGAAAACCAACATTTTTTACACAGTTTTGGCATTTTTCTGGGACATACCCTATTTTTGATATTTTTTGTGCTTTCAACCTCCTTCCAGTTAATGGTAGAAATGGGTACAAAAACAATAATGGATCCTGGAAAGCTATACATTTTTGAAAAGTAGACACAATTCTGAATTCAGCAAGGGGTCATTTGTGTAGATCCATCAAGGTTTCTTTATAGAAACTTACAGGTAAATATAGGAAAAATTAAAAATTTGTTGAAAAAAGCAGCCTTTTGAGTCAACATTTTCACCTGTAACTTCTTCGAACTATGACATCTCTTTGAAAGCAATGTACCGTTACATCCGGTGGACCTTCCTGGTTGTGGGGACATATAGGACTTGCATGTTCACCAAGAGCCCAACGAACCCAGAGTAGAAAACTGAGCAGCATTTTGTAATGTTTTTTTTTTGTTCCGGGTATATAGCAATTATTGTGGGAAAATGTATACATGGAAAAATCGGTATGAAAGACACCTATGTATTTCTGAAATGGGAACAAATTACAGAGTTTAGAAACAGTGCATATTTGCACATTTTCGAAATTGGGAATACTCATATTTGCATGACAATTATTGGTCATTTTCCAAAATGACTTTTTTTTTACACAATGTCTTTCATTTGGAAGGGAGAAATGCATCAAAAATAATAGGTAATAACAGTTGCTTTACAAATCTGAACTACCCTAAGTCTCCCGATAAAAATGGTACCTCACTTGTGTGGGTAGGCATAGTGCCCACGACAGGAAGTGGCTCAAAACCTAAGGTGAACGCACCACATTTTCACACTGAAAATTTACACTTTTTTTGCGAAGAGTCTAGCTGTAGTTTTTGAACCCTAGCCCTGCCGGCACCTAGGGAAACCTAGCAAACCTATACATTTTTGAAAACTAGACACCCAGGGGAATCCAGGATGGGGTGACTTGACTGCCTCCCACCATGGTCTGTTACCCAGAATCCCTTGCAAACGTAAAAAATTGACAAAAAAAACACATTTTCCCCACATTTCTGTGATGGAAAGTTCTGGAATCTGCGTGGATCCACAAATTTCCACCCACCCCGCGGTCCCCAAAGTCCTACAAGAAAAATGGTACCTCACTTGTGTGGGTCGGCCTAGTGCCCGCGACAGGAAACGGTGCAAAACGCAACGTGGTTTTGCTGTGAAAAATGACCCTTTTTTTTGGCAAAGTGACTAGCTGTAGATTTTGAACCCTAGCCCTGCCGGCACCTAGGGAAACCTAGCAAACCTATACATTTTTGAAAACTAGACACCCAGGGAAATCCAGGATGGGGTGACTTGACTGCCTCCCACCATGGTCTGTTACCCAGAATCCCTTGCAAGCGTAAAAAATTGACAAAAAAAACACATTTTCCCCACATTTCTGTGATGGAAAGTTCTAGAATCTGCGTGGATCCACAAATTTCCACCCACCCCGCATTCCCCAAAGTCCTACGAGAAAAATGGTACCTCACTTGTGCGGGTCGGCCTAGTGCCCGCGACAGGAAACGGCGCAAAACGCAACGTGGTTTTGCAGTGAAAAATGACCCTTTTTTTGGCAAAGTGACTAGCTGTAGATTTTGAACCCTAGCCCTGCCGGCACCTAGGGAAAACTAGCAAACCTATACATTTTTGAAAACTAGACACCCAGGGGAATCCAGGATGGGGTGACTTGACTGCCTCCCACCATGGTCTGTTACCCAGAATCCCTTGCAAACGTAAAAAATTGACAAAAAAAACACATTTTCCCCACATTTCTGTGATGGAAAGTTCTGGAATCTGCGTGGATCCACAAATTTCCACCCACCCCGCATTCCCCAAAGTCCTACGAGAAAAATGGTACCTCACTTGTGCGGGTCGGCCTAGTGCCCGCGACAGGATACGGCGCAAAACGCAACGTGGTGACACCTCAATTTTGCAGTGAAAAATGACCCTTTTTATGGCAAAGTGACTAGCTGTAGTTTTTGAACCCTAGCCCTGCCGGCACCTAGGGAAACCTACCAAACCCACACATTTTTTAAAACTAGAAACCCGGCGGCTTCCAGGGAGGTATGGCTTGCGTGGATCCCCCAACGTTTCCTTACCCAGAATCCCCTGCAAACCTCATTTTTTGCTGAAAAAATCACTTTTTTCACACATTTTGGGGTGGGAAAGTTGTGGCATCACCGGGCTCACACAAATTTACCACCACCCAGCGTTCCCCCAGGTCTCCCGGTAAAAATGGTGCCTCACTTGTGTGGGAGGCCCAAGTACCCGCGGCAGGCAAGGGCCCAAAACGTAGTGAGGCGACATCAAAATGGCCTATCGCAAAACCACCTGGTTTTGCAAGGGTGGTCACTTTGGTTTTTGACCCGGTGCTCGGCGGCCATCTAGGGAAACCTACCAAACCCACACATTTCTGAAAACTAGACACCCAGAGGCTTCTAGGGAGGTATGGCTTGCGTGGATCCCCCAACGTTTCCTTACCCAGAATCCCCTGCAAACCTCATTGTTTGCTGAAAAAATCACTTTTTTCACACATTTTGGGGTGGGAAAGTTGTGGCATCACCGGGCTCACACAAATTTACCACCACCCAGCGTTCCCCCAGGTCTCCCGGTAAAAATGGTGCCTCACTTGTGTGGGAGGCCCAAGTACCCGCGGCAGGCAAGGGCCCAAAACGTAGTGAGGCGACATCAAAATGGCCTATCGCAAAACCACCTGGTTTTGCAAGGGTGGTCACTTTGGTTTTTGACCCGGTGCTCGGCGGCCATCTAGGGAAACCTACCAAACCCACACATTTCTGAAAACTAGACACCCGGAGGCTTCCAGGGAGGTATGGCTTGCGTGGATCCCCCAACGTTTCCTTACCCAGAATCCCCTGCAAACCTCATTGTTTGCTGAAAAAATCACTTTCTTCACACATTTTGGGGTGGGAAAGTTGTGGCATCACCGGGCTCACACAAATTTACCACCACCCAGCCTTCCCCCAGGTCTCCCGGTAAAAATGGTGCCTCACTTGTGTGGGAGGCCCAAGTACCCGCGGCAGGCAAGGGCCCAAAACGTAGTGAGGCGACATCAAAATGGCCTATCCCAAAACCACCTGGTTTTGCAAGGGGGGTCACTTTGGTTTTTGACCCGGTGCGCGGCGGCCATCTAGGGAAACCTACCAAACCCATGCATTTCTGAAAACTAGACACCGGGCCGCTTCCAGGGAGGTATGGCTTGCGTGGATCCCCCAACGTTTCCTTACCCAGAATCCCCTGCAAACCTCATTTTTTGCTGAAAAAAATCACTTTTTTCACACATTTTGGGGTGGGAAAGTTGTGGCATCACCGGGCTCACAAAAATTTACCACCACCCAGCGTTCCCCCAGGTCTCCTGGTAAAAATGGTGCCTCACTTGTGTGGGAGGCCCAAGTTCCTGCGGCAGGCAAGGGCCCAAAACGTAGTGAGGCGACATCAAAATGGCCTATGGCAAAACCACCTGGTTTTGCAAGGGGGGTCACTTTGGTTTTTGGCCCGGTGCGCGGCGGCCATCTAGGGAAACCTACCAAACCCACGCATTTCTGAAAACTAGACACCCGGCGGCTTCCAGGGAGGTATGGCTTGCGTGGATCCCCCAACGTTTCCTTACCCAGAATCCCCTGCAAACCTCAATTTTTGCTGAAAAAATCACTTTTTTCACACATTTTGGGGTGGGAAAGTAGTGGCATCACCGGGCTCACACAAATTTACCACCACCCAGCGTTCCCCCAGGTCTCCCAGTAAAAATGGTGCCTCACTTGTGTGGGAGGCCCAAGTACCCGCGGCAGGCAAGGGCCCAAAACGTAATATCCATGGTTTTTGACACTGCCCCAGACTTACGAGAAATAGTAACTCCGAGGCAGCGCCAAAAAGTTACACCTCTCCAGGGGAGGTGTAAGGGAGGCCCAATGAGGAGAAATATCTTTATTTCTCCTTGTTTTTCCTTTTTCTATGTGTGCTGCAATAGAAGGAGGAAAAAGCCTCTTGTGATTATTTTTGTGCAAGAATGTTTTCCTTCCTGCACAAAAATAATCATACCTGCAATGCAGGCGCCCTTGTACCATGGTGCGAAGGTGCATGCGTTGGTGCATGTCAGCCCATTGTGCGCCTGTGCAGGGAATTTACAGGAATGCACTTTTCTTGTGTGATAGGGCAGCGCAGCAGGAAGGCCTGCAGCGCTGCCCTACACCAAAACCTCATAAATAAGACCTCTAGTGTCCAGCACCTTCCCTGACTTATTTTATCTTGATGTGGGAATAGTATATTTAGGCCTTCTAGTGGCCAAAACCCTTCATGATATAAGTTGTATTACAGTGGGAATGGTTAATGTTGCCTCTTTAGTGTCCACCACCTTCCCTGAGTTAAATGACATTGGAGTGGGAATAGTTAATGTTGCACCTTCAGTGTCCAGTACATTCCCTGAGTTAAGTTACATGGCAGTGGGAATAGTAAATGTTGCCCCTTTTAGTGTCCAAAACCTTCCCTGAGATAAGTTTTATTGCAGTGGGAATGGTAATATTGTCTTTTTAGTGTACAGCATCTTCCCTGTGTTAAAGTAGATTGGAGTGTGAATAGTAAATGATGGCTCTCTAGTGGCCAGCACCTTCCCTGACTTTTTTTTTTATCTTGGAGAGGGATAGAAAATGTTGCCCCTTTTAGTGTCCAAAACCTTCCCTGAGATAAGTTGTATTGCAGTGGGAATGGTTAATGTTGCTTATTTAGTGTCCAGCACCTTCCCTGTGTTAAGTCAGATAGGAGTGGAAATCGTAAATGTTGGCCGTTCATTGTCCAACACCTTCCCTGCCTTATTTTTTCTTGGAGTGGGAATAGTATATTTGACCCTTCTAGTGTCCAAAACCTTTTTTGAGGTACGTTGTAATGCAGTGGGGACAGATAATTTTAAGTATTTGGTGCTATAGATATGTGTTAAGTTTGTTTGTAGTGAAGTGGGAGTAGTTTGTGTTATGTTTGTAGTTTTCAGTAATTTGTAAAAGTAGTTTTTGCATTGATATGGAAGAAAAGCGCAGCGTTTGCAATTACTTATTTTAACAGTAATAAGAATTAGAAGAAAACAATACACATGTCCTTTTTAAGTATTTTTCTGAAACAAATTTTACATACATATTCATACTGTTAAGTAATATAAATATTGTAATATATATTAAATAATTGCATACATGTTGTAATATTACTTGATAATACATTGTTTAATAGTTGTTAAACAAATACAAAAAAAGTGTCTGAATACATGTTGTAATATTACTTGATAGCACATTGTTTAATAGTTGTTAAAAATACAAAGAAAAGTGTCTGAATACCTTTTCAGTAATATATATTTTCATATTTTTTGAAACATTGTACAGTTTTTAAATATTCTTCACAAACATATTTTATATACACTTTTATATAGTATTTGATGAATATTTTTAATATATAATACATACTTTTAAACATATTATACTATTATTTAATATATAGTGCAGCTACAAGTGGGTGTGCGCCAGGCAAAGAAGTCCAACACACTCTTGTAGTATGAAACGTCTTTATTTCCAATTAATATTTGCCAAATGTTAATGACATATTCAGCTCATCTGTACTGATTGTGTCATTAACATTTGGGAAATATTAATTGGAAATAAAGACGTTTCACACTGCAAGAGTGTCTTGGACTTATTTGCCTGGCGCACACCCACTTGTAGCTGCACTTTCAGGATCTGGGACACAGAGGCATCACGTAACGGCTGGTGCCGGACTTTCAGTGCGCAGGACTTTTGAATTGAGGAAACTGGCGTGAGGTGCAGAAACATTAGGCCAACGTTGAAGCTTTGTTCTTTGTATTATTTAATATATGTTCTACAATTTTTTGTATTCATTTTTAGAACATTGTTGTTCATGTGTTATATTTTTTTTACATGTTTAAACATTTAAATATACATTTTTTATAACATTTCTTCTATTTTTCCCATTTCTTCCTATGTGGGTTAGTCTGTGTTTTTGCTGTTATTAGGCAGACATTTTTTTCTACTGCTAACTCAATCTAGTATTCTATTGCTGGTATTTTTGGTCGTACATGGAGGAAAGAAGTCGCGGTTGGATCTACGTTGGCAAAGGTTACGTTTATTTCTACCTATTTTTAAGGTCTATCTAAGGTAGGATAGTTGTGTTGTTGATATGTGTGGTGTTATTGGTGAGCTTATTGTGTGTTTTTTATTGGGATATTATTTAGTATTGCGTAGGTATATTATTATCATGTATTGTAGGAATGAATGTGTTTTTTAATTTAAGTAATGTGTAGTGTATGTATTGCTGACTTGTTTTGTGTATAGCAATATTATGCATGCATATATTTGGTAATATAGTGTCTTGTGTGTTAGGGTGTTTTGTGCGTTTAATTTTTTCTGGCCTGTTCTAAGGGAAGTTGGATGTCCCATTTCTTTTTTAAGAAATCTGATTTAGTTCAATGTAAACTACTTTTTAAATATATATTGTTTTTGGTCCCGGGCTTGCAGTCATCTAGGGGAACTTAAAAAAAACAGACATTTCTGAAAAGTAGACACTCGTGGGAGTCAGGAAGGTGTGGATTGTGTTGATCCCTCAACACTTTCCTTCCCAGAATCTGCTGCAAACCTCAAAGTCACATTTTCCCCTAATATCTGTGTGGGAAAGTTGTGGAATCACGGCACGGCACACATTTCCTGCCACTCAGCGTTCCCCTCAGTCTCCTGATAAAAATGATACCTTACTTGTGTGGATGGGCCAAGTGCCTATGCCATGGAAGGGGCAAAAACGTGTAGAGATTAAGGAGGGCCCAAAGCGGGTCCAAAAGGGCAGATGGTTTATACGGTTTTAGGCTGATGCTTTTTTGGGCACCCACACAAGTGAGGTATAATTTTTCTTGGTAGACCAAGATGGTGGATGGTAGGAAATATGTGCCTGCGCGGTGATCCTACAACATACCCACACAGAAATGTGAAGAAAATGTGACTTTGTAAATAAATTGGAGGATTGCGGGGATTCTGGGTAAGAAAATGCTGGGGGATCAATGCAAGCCACACCGCCAGGCAAGAGTCAGTACATGCACATCCCCAACCATGCACACCACCAGCCAAGTGCCATCCACGCACACAGTCAGCCAAGCACTATACACTCACACCATCAGCCAAGCACCACCCACTCACTCCACCAGCTAAGCACCATCCATGGACACCGTCAGCCAAGCGCCATCCATGAACACCGTCAGTCAAGCGCCAGTCCACGTACACTGCCAGCCAAGCACCACTCCATACACATCACCAGGCTAGCGCCAATCTACACACACCGTCTTCAAGGGCGAGTCCACACACACCATTAGCCAAGTGCAAGTTCACACACACTGCCAGCAAAATGCCAGCCAAAGGTCAGTTTACACACACACAAACTCTGGCTGGTGTCTAGTGGTTTTCTGCCCCCACAGATGAGACTGAAAATATCAATGAAACAGCCAAAATGTGTGCTTAAAAAAAGGGGAGTGACCCTTGCCTGTGGGGATTCACACTGACATTCCCATAAACATATCCCTGGTGCCTAGCGTGCTTTCTGTTCCCCCAGGGGGGCAGATAAGGGGCTATTGCCCTGATCTGCCTTCCAGGAGGGGCAGAAAGACTTTTTTGGGGTGGGGGCATTAGCAAGCCAATACTTGATTATTTTGAATTTGGTCAGCAACACAGTACGTGGCTCACTTAAATCATTGATGAGCCTTTTCATGCTAATCTACAACAGCTCATATTCTATGCCAGGGCTGCTAAAGAAAGTATGCTGAACTTCCATAAGCACACCTGTGAATTACAGATACTCTGACGGTGTAATCTAGAGGGTAGACTACACTGTGCCAGTAGTGGAGTATAAAATGCACTCTTCCTGAACATCTGGAACAGCATCCCTGCACTGAGTTGGTTCATCCTTGTGGTAGTCAAACTGGGGTCATTTTGGAACCTCAAAGTTAGGGTTCATCCTATTCACACTCTAAGGTGCACAGTTATGTAATTGCAACGCAATGCAGTAAAGTAAAGAAAGTCACCTTGCTGCAATGTGTTACTGGGAAAGGGCATGAATGTACTGTATTTATTACAATGTGATGCATTCCTTTCCTTTCCTCAGCACTGGTGCACAACGGGATGCCAAGCGCCAATACAGGTACCCTTATACCATGGAGCATATGTGCCTGTGTTGCATGTCAGTTTGTTTTTGTGCAGGGACGGGCTTTTTGAACAGCATCTTGTAAATGAAAAGCAATTTGTCTATGTCTTTGAGCAACAGGATGGACGTCCTTTTTATTGTGCATCTTTACTTGCATAGTCTTAAGTTTTCCTTAACCATGAAACAATGAAGGAAATTGACTTACTATTTTGTGGTGAGCATTCATATTTTAATTTACAGAAAGCAGTTCCATATAAGCAGCTGTGCTGAAACTGAGCAGGGAGGCATTGGATGCTGTACCTTGAAGCACATGAATGGGTGCTTGTACCTTTGTTTTATTGTGTTTCATTGTCGCTATAAATGAACCTTGACTTTTTAAGAGCATCGATGTAGCCCATGTATATACATTTTGGTTTTCCATGGTATAAGTTGTGGTGCTGGAAAAAAATCATTATATATCTCCTCGGGCATAATGTTTATTGATGCACCACTGTCGTTGATGAAAGGTATTGAACAACCATTTGCTTTCAATGTAATCTTCAGACAATGTTTGAATGACTTTGGTGCTTTGACATATCAACTTTTCTTAGCCTGACATTTTTCTTCACATGCTGCCAGTCCAACATATGCACTCTTTTCTGAGGTACACATCGACATGGCAGACCTATGTTCCTCACTTTCACTTGACACTGATGTAGATGAACTGTTTGACGATGATTTAGATGACAACCAACATAATTCACTGTCAATTTGTCTTAGCTGATGTCGCCACTTGACTTAGTGGGCATGAGTCAAATGTTGCCATTTTGTGCTTGTGCCATGACACACTTCCTTTTTACTTTGCTGTGCAAACAAAATGTTTCTCCCTTCCACAGCCTTTGCATACTTGTCCAATGGCGGGACATTTACCTTCATGTGGAAACAAAAGTCCACATCTAAAGCACAACTTCTTTTGACTCATGACTGATTCATTCTGGGTACCTCCAGCCTCCATGTCAGCAGCTTGTCAATTGGCATGCTCTTCAGCTCTGGCAGCCCTTAACACTGGCTCCAGACAAAGAGTTTCTCTATGCATTTGTCATCTGAATGAATCTGACATTACTCTAAGACGTATAGCTTCTTTGTTAATAAACTCATTGAACTTACAGTGTTAGATGAGTGTGTCGAGCCTTAAAACCCATACATCGATTGTTTCACCAGCTTTTTGTCATTCTTGACTGAAAATGTATCTTCAGTAATCTACATTTGGCATTGGATTGAACTTGATATTCAAAGTCTCTTTAATCTGATGGTATGTGATTTCTTCGTCAGTTTGCGGCATATTTGTTATGACCTCTTTTAGACCATTACAAGCAAGATTTTTGAGGTATTTGATAATCATTTTGTTATCAGTCCCTTCAAGTACATCTATGAAATCTTCAAAACTCTCCATCCAAACAATCCATCTATTGCCAATATTTTGCTTTTTGGTGGTATCAAAAGGTGGTGGTGGTGGCTTCGGGCTGACATTGAAGGAGTAGCTCTTTCAGATGATATCGACCATCCACTAGGATCTACGTTATCTCTACTGTCTATGAGGCCCTGCCATGGATCGGCCTCCAGATTGTCGTGGACCGCCTGTGGTTCAGTATCCTCCTCCTTGGTCTCCATTGGAGCCCTTTGCTTTCTGGAGACCGCGGAAGTTGTTCTGAGCCACATACTGGCAGTTTTGGTGGTGTGCCACTTCAGGTATTAGACAGCTCAGTAAGCACAACCCTAGTGTTTCATCTTGGGTCCCTGCGCCTGGTGCTGAGGTCATAGAGCTCTGCTTATTGAGACTCTGGTAACTGTGATGCCAGTATGTTTCCTGGTCAATTGTCTCATCAGCCAGCGCTTATGTATTTTGTTTGCATTTGACTACTATCGCTTCTGTTCGCAGTGTTAATATTCTCTATGACTGTGTGACTATGATTTGCCTAGTAGCGCAGTACCTCGCAGTGCAGACTTCTCAGTAGGTTTTCGGCCATCAACGTGTACATTTCTCAGTGAAGCATTCATTAGCTTCAAATGCTTTAAACAGAACTAGGGGCTGAGCTTTTACTCCACATACACCAACAGTTTATGCTGTTCGATGACGGCACACATGGCAATCACAAGCAGTGTGCTTGGACCAGTGCAAACTCTCTTGGACAGCACTGTCAATCTATGGGTGGCTACTGCCCTATCTCGTCTCCAATTGTCGTGTCGTCCTAGCCCGGGTACTCACTAATGACTACGCCACACACAGAACTTAGTATAACAAGTCTTTATTTTTCTGCATGGAACTACAAACTCAACATTCTAAAGTCAGCTTTCAATGCATTCCACTCTAACGCTTACGTCACAGTTCTAAGGAGTTCATCAGGAGTCAAAAGGGTTCCATAGATACTAACTCGCAAAAAACTACAGTTATGACATTTGAATCAAAAACCCAAGCTTATTTAGTGCAGTAGGTTTGTGTACACCAACAGTAACATAGTTTACAAAGTGGAATGGAAGGATGGAGAGAGAGAGGGGGAGGGAGGGAGAGAGAGAGAGAGAAAAAGCGAGGGGGAGGGAGAGAGAGAGATTGAGGTTTTTGTATTATCCAGGGTAAGACACACTTAAAAAGAGAGTTATTCAGACAAAGTGAACAGCAAAAGTATTTTTGAATCTTTATCAAGGAAATAACCATTGCCTGTCCTTGTAAATGAGCACACAAAACCATTGAAACACCAATAATCTAACCCATAATCTTCAAAGTAAGAGTCGAAGACCTTAACCACTAGGCCAAAGTGACTCTTTAATGGTCTGAAACAAAACTTAGTTATGACATTCAAATCAAAAACCAAAGCTTATGTAATGCAGTAGGTTAGTGTACACCTACAGTAACATAGTTTACAAAGTGGAATGGAAGGACGGGGAGAGAAAGAGAGGGAGAGAGAATGTTTATTCTCTGTGTAAGATGTAACTAAAAAGAGAGTTATTCAGACAAAGTGAAAAGAAAAAATATTTTTGAACCTTTATCAAAGAAATTACCATTGCCTAGCCATGTAACTGAGCACACAGAACCATTGAAACACCAGTAATCAAAGTCTAAAACCTCAACCACTAGGCCATAGTGAATCTTTACTGGACAGAATCAAAATGTAGTAATGACATTCGAATCGAAAACCAAGTCTATTTAGCAAAGTAGGTTTGTGTACACCTACAGTAACATAGTTTACAGAGTGACGGAGTAGAATGGAAAGATAGAGAAAGGTTTTTATTCTCTTGGGTAAGATGTATTAAAAAAGAGATATATTCAGAAAAAGTGAAAAGAAAAAATATATGTCAACCTTTATTGAAGAAGTTACCATTGCCTATCTTCTTACCTGAGCACACACATTTGAGCCTACACAACCATTGAAACACCAGGAATTAAAACTATAAACATCAGCGTAAAAGTCAAAGACTTTACCGAGTGGGCAGGATTCCCCATCTGGCTTACTTTTGTTGCTCTGAGTCACCTGCCCAGTTTAACCATGTTGTCTGGGCAAGCACAGTTATATCTACCTATTGGCAATGGATATGCTGTGAGCTTTCCAGGGTTTTGGAGTGAGTTCTTGATCCGTCCCCCAAGGTGGTTCTGTTGGGTATGGTCAATGAGGTGGATGGCTCTTGGGCTGATCGCACATTTGTGGGTGTCATCACTAGTGGCTAAGAGGGACATTGCTAGGCAATGGAAATCCCTCAATGCCCTAATCCTAGCAGAATGGAGGGGTGGAGTGGACTGGTGTGCGCTCAGCTTGAAAAATCTATTTACATCACCCAAGTCTGTCCATAGAAGTATGACAAGATATGGGGGGAAGTGGGGGACATACTATGGATTGGGGAGGTGATTGTTTCAAGGCTGGCTATATTGTTTACGTGTGATACAATTGTCTTTGTACCTTATTTGGTGGTTTTATTAAAAATGTGTTATAAAAAAAGTCTAAGACCTTCATCACTTGGCCACAGTGACTGCTTATTAATCTGAATCAAAACTTGCTAATGACATTCAAATCGAAAACCCACATCTATATAGTGCAGTGGAATAGTGTACACCTACAGTAACATTGTTTACAGAGTGGAATGGAAGGACAGAGAGAGAGAGAGAGAGAGAGAGAGAGAAAGAGAGATGGAGGGAGAGAGAAAGAAAGAGAAAGAGAGAGAGAGAGAGAGGGAGAGCTAGAACATGACCCAGTAACCCCAGTGCAATCTGAGACACCAAGATAGAGGGATTGCGTTGAAATCTTTGAGGCACCAAGGAAAAGGGGTTGTCTAGTACAAAGCTAACAACACCAGGGGAGAGTTGTTATTCCTAATACATTCTCACTCGAACACAAGGAGAGAGGGATTACATACTATCATCTCATCGACACGAACAAGGGGGATGGTGCTTTTGGATCTGGTCCTCTCAGTAGGTTCACTCCCAAACATTTTGCCTTCAACCCTCCTGCTTGCTGAATTCATTTTGTTGGCTTTAGGGCTCTGAGCAATATACTACTGCTAACCAGTGCTGAGGTGCATGTGCTCTCTCCCTCAGAAATGGTACACTTGGCTTACACCTGATTGGCATATTCATTTACTTGCAAGCCCCATGTAAATTGTTCTACCTGCACACAGGGCATGCAAATGAAATGTTACTAGTTGGCCTGCAGCACGCATTGTACTACCCACTAAATTAGCACTTTAAAACATGTCTCATGCCTGCCACTGCAGCCTGTGGTGCAGTTGTCAACTGCTAATTAAACCTGGCAAAATAAACCTTCTACAAGGCATAAACCTTCCTTTTCAATACTTATCAATCAGCCCCTAAGTTAGACCCTAAGGGCCAGATGTATGACCATGACAATTTGCGACTTGCAAATTGCGCTCATTTGCAAGTCTCAATCTGCGAGACACTGTTTACGATTCCCAATGGGGTCGCAAATTGCATGCCTCTTCAATATTCATGAGGCACTCGCAATTTGTGACCCCATTGGGAATGGCTGGCACTCCCAGGGATGGTGGCCTGCTGGACTCAGCAGACCTCCATGTCTGGGCCTGTTTTTAAATAAAGCAGTTTTTTTTTAAGTGCAGCCTGTTTTCCTTAAAGGAAAATGGGATAATTAAAAAAAAAAAAGAAACGTTTTCGTTTCATTTTTTAGGCAATGGGACCACTGCCTGCCCCTAAAAAATATTTCCCCCTGCATTTGCAAAGGGAAAGGGGTCCCCTGGGGACCCCTTTCTATTTGTGAGTGCATTACCACCCTCTTGAAGAGGGCGGTAAATTGCAAGTGTTTTGCGACCGCAATTGCAGTCGCAAAATATTCATACATGAGGTAGAGAGATGCTATTAGGAAGGGGCGCCCTTGAAACGCCCCTTCCTAATAGCAAGTCGCAATTCCTATTTAGCGACTCGCCCAAAAAGTTTGACTAGCTAAATGGGAATTGCACATGGCCCTATTCGTTGTTGCATGCGCAAACGGGTTCCTAACCGGTTTACGCATGCAATTTAGGGTCGTATATCTGGCCCTAACAGCTCCTAGGGCAGGTTGCATGGTATTTAAAAAGTAAGACATGGGGGTTTAAGTTTTCCATGTCATGGTAGTGAAGAACTCCTAAAGTTGTTTTTCACTATGTTAAAACCTACCCCTCTGATAAAATATATTGGGTTGCCTTATTACAATTAATAAGTGCTAACTTTTGTTTGGGAGCTGGTAGGAATACCTCTTGGTCTCTTTTAAATTGTAATGTAAAATTATCTTTAATGGTAAAGTTGGATTTTAAGTTACAATTTTACAAATAGCACTTTTAGAAAGTTGGCATTTGTGTGCCTAGACCCATTGTGCCTTTTGGCAGTTGCCTGAGTCACACAGCTCTGCTGTTGTAGGTTGTGTATTGCTGTCAGACAAAGGAGCCTTGACGTGGGCAGGATGGGCCATCCTGGCATACTAGATATGGGTGGAGCTGTACCCAGCAACACTAACACTTCAAACTGCCTTGCCTGCAGCACACACTAGGCTTTTATTACTCCAGACATTTTGCAGCCTAATCAAGGAAGGGCATGGGAATGGGTAATGTATTGCCCCCTCCTCCAAAGGACTGTGAAACACCAAAAGAGAAAGCTTGCCTAATCCCAAACCTAGAGAGACCGAGAGAGATAGTGGGTCTAGTTTCCCTCAAGACAGCAAGCGAGATGTTGTTCTCTAGTATCATCCTATAGTTAGCGAGTGTTGCTCAGCATCATCTTAGACACATCATGTGAGAGCAGTTGCATAGTACGACCCCATAAATGCCAGGAGACACTCTCTTGAACCATTATATACCAGACTAGAGTGGTGTAGACCTGACATCATTGGTGTGGGTTTCCCCTACATTTTTGCCTTTGCCTCCTGTGTTTTTGCTGTGTGTTGGACTTCGTTTTGCTGGTCTAGATGCTTTGGGCACTTTGTCACTGCTGTTCAGTGCCAAAGTGCAAGTGCTCCCTTTGTCAATTGTTGTTATGGATTGGTGATTCAATGATTGGCCTATTTGATTTACTAGTCAGTCCCTAGTGCCCAGGGCCTGTAAATCAAATGGTGCTAGTGGACCTGCAGCACTGATTGTGCCACCTATATAAGCAGCCAGTAAATGTAACTCAGGCATGCCATTACAGAGCCTGTGGGCAGTCTGGTACTGCCATGTCGACTTGGCAAGTGCACCCACTTGCCAGGCCCTAACCTTCCCTTTTCTTACATGTGAGTCAACCGTAAGGTTGGCGCAAGGTACCCCTGTGGGCAGGGTGCAGTGTATGTGAAAAGTAGGACATACCCTGATAGTGACATACTGCCAATTTTGTTTTCTCACTATTGTAAGGCTATCTGTCCCCATAGGATAGAATTGGGAGTTTGCTCATAGCATCTTATGAGCATGACAGCCCATCGGAACAAGATAGGAAAATAATGTTTGATATGCCTGAACTCAGAATGTTAAGATGCACCTTTTAGTGAGGGTGATTTTTACATTCTGGGTTTGAAAATACCACTTTTAGAAAACAGGTATTTTCTTGCCTAACCATACAGTGTGCCTCTGCTAGGCTGTGTATTGACTGTCTGGCTTTGGAGTTTCAGGGGCGGTGGATGTGCATTCTGTTCAGACAGCCACTTGGGGGTATGAGGTATGTCCTGCCTTTCCAGGGTGAGTCAGGGCTGGGCTGAATAGACCTGGGCTGCATTCAGAATAGGAGGAGGAGATTTCTTTCGCACCTGAATGGGCCTGGTCTGCCAAGGATTATGCTGTCTCCACTTCCTGCCAGGAAGCTGCACCAGAGAGGACTGAACTGGTTTTGGCTGGGCAAAGAGCTTCTCGCCAGAGAGAGCAAAGAGATTTACTGTATAAAAAGAAGGGCCCAGAACCCAGACTTTTAGATCACTTTTGGGAATCTAGAGGAACCTTTGCCAAGGAGAAGAGCTGGAAACACGGAGGAGGAATACTGCCCCTGTCCTGTTTGCTGTCTGGGGTTGGCCTGCCGTGGCTACTTTCTGCCAAGGAAAGGGAAAAGGACTTTGCTGTGTGCTGTGTCCTGTGCTTGAGGAAGATCTCCAAGGGCTTGAAGAAGAGCTTGCCTCCTGTTCAGAAGTCTCAGGAACACAAAGACTTCACCCCCAGCTCCCCTGAACTTCCTTGCTGGGAGTTCTGATCTGCCAGAGGTGCCTGTAGCTGTTTTGGGCCTCTGGAAGTTGTTCTGGCTGTGGGAGCTGGAAGAACAATGCAACAACGAGAAACGCGATACAACCATACCTGTTTCCGATGCTTCGTCGAAGAAACCGATGCAGTGCCTGCCCGCGGCACGAGAAATAGACACATGCCGCATCGAGTGCACCAGTCTTAGAAGTCCGAGATCACCGCACCGATTCCGATGCAAGCCCTGATGTACAGCTGCAACAACCCACGCATTGACCCGGATCATCGCATCACATCGAGGCAGCAAGTCTGTCGCATCATTGGGGGATGCAGTAAGAAACCGTCGCATCACCTCTAAACACAGTAAGAAACCGATGTATCACCTCCTCTCCGGTAAGGAACCAACGCATCACCTCCCCTACGCAGCAGTAAGGAACCGACACATCACCTCCCCGGAGCAAGGAAACAACACATCACCTTCCCTGAGTGTAAGGAACTGACGCATCACCTTCCCTGCGACCCTTTTAGTTTCTGTGTGCGCCGCATCCAAGGCACTTTGTGTGAAAAGTGTTGTGTCTGCAATTTGCTTTAAACTGAACTATTTCTACCATTTGAAAGTCATATCTTTATTACTGTTTTGTGGATTTTTGGCAGGGAGCAGGGGTTATTTTAGAGTTGTATCCCTCTTACCCTGACTAGGAAGAAGGGTCCCTACTTGGACAAAGGTACCTACCTCTGCCAACTAGAGACCCCATTTCTAACAAGTGGTATTTGTAATCCGATTTTAGAGACAGTTTTCATACACCCATGGGGATTCCAGTTGCAGTCTCTGTAATAAAAATAAAGTAAGAATATTCCTGTTGCTTCTAGGAGACACCATGAGGATGATGCTGGAAATCCTTCTCTATAGTGCACGTAAGAGAGGGTAGTATTTTTATACCACAAAAACCTCAAGGAAGGTATTGAGGGTCAAAGCCTGCTGCATGCCATTAGTAAGATCTTCTGCTGCCAGTGTAGAGAGGCCACAGCATACATTATCAAAAAAGAATGTAATACACAGTCAGAAGACCTGGTTTACTTTCCTTCTCCAATAGAGAGCTGCAGAGCAGAGGGACATGCAATGAACCCCATCCCTAGCTGTTGCGGACCGACTTGCTTACCTTTCCCAGAGACTCCATGGGAGTGGTAAAGTACTCTAGTAAAGCCCTGATTACGAGGTAGTCCATATATTCCGACACTTGTGTAAACCTCTGTTTACAAAAAGGTCAGAAATACAAGTTGTTCGTTACCTAATGCACCCAAAAATTATCGGATGTGTTAAATAACTCACCCTACATGAAATTTCGGCAGGTCAAACATGCCGAAATTTAATGCGGGAAAACCTAACAATATTTTCCACATCATGCAGATTGTGCTGCAAAAAAACCTCCAAATGTTTAACTCCTAACAATTCATGTTATTCCCTATCAATTCATAAAAGGTGGTATTTATTGCACCCGGTAAATAATGTACCCCCTGGTTTCGTTATTAATCATGTATGATAAATAATACCACCTATACTCGGAATCAGGGCGTTTGAGAAGCATAAGGGATTTGGGGTTTTCAGGTACACAGTTGAGAGGATGCTGTATGGCCCCATTCCCTACCTGTACACTATCATCAAGGCCCTTGGAAGAAACATCTCAATATTTTCTCCATCGACCTTTCAGGTGAACTCTCTAACTCATGATTTTCCCTTCTCTTCTAGTTCAAAGTTAAAAAGAATTAGGGCTTGCGTGGCATTCTTATTTGAGAAGCCATACACAGTGCTTGAACCTAGAAAATGCGGTCAGAGAACACCAAGAAGAAATCAGGTAAATAAAGGTCACATCTGTCCACAACATTCTAAGGGGCATATTATCAAGCACGGCATTAAAATTATCGCCGCTTGAGCGGCAGAAAACTGCCGCTAAAGCGGCAATAATGGGCTTGATAATATGCCACAGAGAATTCCAATAGAAGACCATGTTGACACCAGAACATGGGCTTCTATGGGAATTCTCAAGGGCATATTATCAAGCCCATTATCGCCGCTTTAGCAGCAGTTTTCTGCCGCTAAAGCGGCGATCATTTTAACGCAGTTTCTTGATAATATGCCCCTAAGTGTCCTATGCTCATTTCCCTATTACCTTTCACCCTAGAGCCTAAAGGTCTGCTAGTTCCTTCTTCGGGTCCTGTCTGGAAGATGTGATGAGATGGAAGTGGTCCTTTGACAATCTGCTCAGCAGTAGAAGTAACTGTAGGAAGGTGAATATCTGACTATGGTTACCCCCAACTTTCTGCCTAGTGTCTAGCTGGTTTTTCGACTTAGTTGGCCTGAGATCCTGCCATTCAGGGTCTCAGGCTGTCTGCTCTCTCTTTAAAATGGACTCCATGTACCCTAGGTACATTCCCAATTGGTAAGGATCACCTTATTGGACCCTGTACAGTGTACCCTAGGTACCCAGTGCATAGGTGTACCCTAGGCCTACCAGGGGCTGCAGCATGTATTATGCCACCCCTGGCCTGGCCTTCCATTATGACAAAACTGGCTGATCACTCAGCTGGGGCAAGGTCGTGTAATCACCCCTTGCTTAGGTGTAGTGTTCCTATACCTACCTCATTTATAGACACATGTGTACCTATCAGCCACTCCTATGGCAGGCCTTAACAATCCTGGAGGCAGAGTGATTGGTAACATGTGAGATGGTGCTCTAGCATGAGCTGAGCCTGTCTGCAGCTTTCAGAACCATGTCCTTATAGCTGTTCTATGATATCGCCTACCATATACTCTTAAGTACCTTTTAATCTTAAACGGTTATGGTAACTATGGTTTGGCTTTATCTAAACATGTTGTGTAAGGTGTCTAACACTTTGGAATAATACCCCCATACCATTTCTGGTGATGAGGATATTATTCCTCCCTTCTAGAGGAAGAGACATGTTAAAATCCTACTTTTGCTGTTAACTCTAACCAAAGCCTCAGCATCACAAAATGGATGCTGCTGCCACAGACACGAGTCTGACCTCCTGCAGCTGGGAGCCCTCCCAACCAGGGAGGCCTGGACAATAGGTGTCCTGCTTGCGGAGGTGCTAGCATCTCCCCAGACAGACTTTACTGTATTGGGGCAGGGAGGGCTGAAAGGAATGAGACATGCCTGGGGCACACAAGGTGCTCCATGCATAGTCCAGTTCAAACCGGTGCTGGGGCACTCCAGCCCCAGCTCTGGTGCGAAACTGGACAAAGGAAAGGAGGTGTAACCACTCCCCTTCCTGGTCCCACCCATAGGAGGGACCTTGCAGGTAGCCCAGCCCACTAGCCCAGTATATCAGTAGGTAGCTGAGCCCTGCTAAATTAGATTAACCTGAATCTGCAACTTGAACAGAAACTCTGGACCTTCGACATTGGACCTCAGGAAGAAGACTGAAGAAATCTCTCTTGTGGCCAAGGAGTGACCACCCTGGGCAACCAGGCACCATCCAGCGACCGCTGCTTGCTTTGCGACTGATCCTACGAGGGACGACTGCAGAGACTGACCAGCGCCAAGACTTCCAGACACCTCTGACCCAGATCCACATCTGCAGCGAAGCTGAGACCCGTGGAGGCGACGAGGGACGTGGGACCGGCGACTTGGGAAAAGTGGCTAGTAACTGACTAGCATAACTTCTGAGGCTTCCTCGAGGCTGTGCTTGGGGAATTGAGAAGCCCCAATCCCGAGCACCATCTGCAAAGAAGATTAGCTCCCCACAATTCACGTGTTCTGCGTGGGGCCCTTCTGCACCTGAGTTGCTCGACGTGTTGTCTAGTTGCTGGCCCGTTGGCTAGTGTTACAACAAACAAATGATGGACGGAATGCTGACAATGCAGACATTCTCCCCCAGTCAAGAGATCTGGGTTAAATCCATCGTTCTTTTGCCCACTACGCCACCCCAGTTTAGACATGGCCATATGCAAATCAGTCTTGACCCTGTGCCTCATGGGAACAGTCCAGCCCGAACTGCCAAGCCATGTCTTCCCTGGACCAGAATCAAGCATCCTAGGACCGGTTTCTGGCTATCAGCCGTCATCAGCCAGGATAGCTTGACTCCAGTGGCGTAGTGAGCACGGGTCCCACGTCTGGGAATACCCATCCCACTTAGGGCGAAAAGCGTTACAACAAACAAATGATGGACGGAATGCTGACAATGCAGACATTCTCCCCCAGTCAAGAGATCTGGGTTAAATCCATCGTTCTTTTGCCCACTACGCCACCCCAGTTTAGACATGGCCATATGCAAATCAGTCTTGACCATGTGCCTCATGGGAACAGTCCAGCCCGAACTGCCAAGCCATGTCTTCCCTGGACCAGAATCAAGCATCCTAGGACCGGTTTCTGGCTATCAGCCGTCATCAGCCAGGATAGCTTGACTCCAGTGGCGTAGTGAGCACGGGTCCCACGTCTGGGAATACCTATCCCACTTAGGGCGAAAAGCGTTACAACAAACAAATGATGGACGGAATGCTGACAATGCAGACATTCTCCCCCAGTCAAGAGATCTGGGTTAAATCCATCGTTCTTTTGCCCACTACGCCACCCCAGTTTAGACATGGCCATATGCAAATCAGTCTTGACCCTGTGCCTCATGGGAACAGTCCAGCCCGAACTGCCAAGCCATGTCTTCCCTGGACCAGAATCAAGCATCCTAGGACTGGTTTCTGGCTATCAGCCGTCATCAGCCAGGATAGCTTGACTCCAGTGGCGTAGTGAGCACGGGTCTCACGTCTGGGAATACCCATCCCACTTAGGGCGAAAAGCGTTACAACAAACAAATGATGGACGGAATGCTGACAATGCAGACATTCTCCCCCAGTCAAGAGATCTGGGTTAAATCCATCGTTCTTTTGCCCACTACGCCATCCCAGTTTAGACATGGCCATATGCAAATCAGTCTTGACCCTGTGCCTCATGGGAACAGTCCAGCCCGAACTGCCAAGCCATGTCTTCCCTGGACCAGAATCAAGCATCCTAGGACCGGTTTCTGGCTATCAGCCGTCATCAGCCAGGATAGCTTGACTTCAGTGGCGTAGTTTTTGTTGTAGGGCCCGTTGGCTAGTAGCCTCTGCGATGACGAACCTGTATTTTCATCTTGCTGGTCCAGCTCCTCCAGACTGGCACCCGCTCCTCTGTGAAAGAGAAGCACCTCAGACCTTCCTGGTCTGCACCAGAAGCAAGTCCTCCATCCTGCGTGGGTTCCGCTTGCCAAGGCTTGTTGGGTCCTAGCTCGACATCAATGCCGCCGACAGCAAGAGCCTTCGTGGGACAGCTCATCTCCTGGTCCTTGTCGTCCTCGACGCCTCCTGGTACCCGTGGCTGCTGCGACAAGCTTCACCTCTTCACCTGCATCTTCACGACATCGCCTGGTTCCTTCCTGGTTCCTTCCTGGCTCCTGGCTGGTGACCTAGATTCTGTCCCTTCTGCTTGCAGGTATCCTTCCTTCTTGATCCCATCCTTGGGATCCACCGGACACTCTTCAATGACTGCCTGTCAGCAACTTTCCTTCAGGCATCCATAGGAGTCAAAGACGAAACCCGACGCAAGTTCACACCTATGCACCCGCAGCCCGTGGGCTAGGTAACTTGAGTACTCCGGTGCTCACAAGGGTATTGACTATCCTAGGGTCTAGTTTCCGAGTCTCGACTTCCTAGTTACTCCAGAAGTGTCCTAAAACTCTTAATTTCTAACTACTACGATTTCTATCGACTTTTACGCATTACGCGTGAGTGTTTCCACTCTGCACCTGAATCCCGTGGGCCTCCCACTTCCTAACCTTTGGTAGTATAGTGTAGCCCCAGTGATTCCCTAGGCCTACCCTGTGTTCGTGACAGTGGTTCTTATACCACTTACTTAGTATATGGTTTGCGTGGCCCCCAGGGCCTAACTGTATTACTTACCTGTGTGACTTAATGTATGCTTAAATAAGACTGTGTTGTACTTACCTCGAATCTCATAAAGAGTGCTGAGGGTTTGACTAGAATAAATACATTCTATTTTTATATATATCTGTTGTGGTGTCCTTTCATTTGGTATTCAAGGGATTACAAATGGTATAACAGCTGGCTTCACATGCCATACAGAGTTTAGCCTAAGACTGCTCTTGTCCATGCTACCACTAGGGTAGCTGGTCTATAAGGTTGACTTTAAAACCAATCACCATAAGAGGTGTTTGGACTGATACAAGGTGTACACTAGAATTAGTGACATCATATATCAGGCCAACTTCTCACAGTAACTACTAGTCATTCTGAGGGCTGGTGATTGAGATCTGGGTGGGGAGGGTGAATACAAGATTTTGCATGCATTGAAACGTTCTGTGATCCAAAAAATGCTCCAGCGGGTGATACATGTGGAGAGATAGATTTGCTGTTGTTACATGGGGACACATGGAGATTTAGTGAAATAGGAGTAACTGTGGGAAATACTTGGTGTGGGAACATATGAATGGATAGACAGGTAAAGGTTCACTTGAGAAAAACGGATGAATGTTGTCTTGGTAGGGGAATATAAGCCAATGAACCACGGCCTCTTAGCAGGTCCGTGGGATGTATACATGTTGATGCACTGCTAGTTGTTGTGGGGTACAGGTGGGACTATGGTTATACCAAGCCTCAGCACATCCCTCTTGCATTATGATAGTTAGATTATGACCAAGTAGGAGCTGCAAGAGATAGAGATGGTGGAAAATATTTTAATTATCCTTTTGTGGGGGTCAAATGCGGATAAAAGCAGTATTTGCAACAAATCAGTGGGTGTATACATATAGCTAGACTGTAGCTGTTTAGGGTACATATAAATGGATGGATGAAGTGAGGCTGGGGAACAGTTTGTGCTGACAGAGGAATGCTCCATGAGTGGTTGGGCATTACATTTGATCGATCTTTGGACCATGGCTGGTCAGGGTAGTTGAAGGTAAAGTGAAAACGTGAATAATGGGCTGTCTGTAAATAACCAGTGAGAAGCCAGAAAGGGGTAACTCGCATCCTCCCTGGATAGAACCAATATTAAACAAGAGATGGTTAGCCTGTCTAGAAATTAATTCTTAAGGTCGTAGTGGTCAGATATCTGGTCTCAATATATCTTAAGATGGTGGGGGATCTGCACACAGGTAAACTGGTGCGTCCCTAGCATCTCATGGATATATTAGTATGATCCTCACCCACAGGTACCACCAGTGGCATGCTTGATTATCGGATCCTCACGCACTGCACCTAGTGTGAGTGAGTGGGCTCAATGAGGTTTGTAAGCGCATGACACTTGCAAGTTAAAATTGCCTTCAGGATCCTAAAACTTGTTTACTAACAAGGTCCTTTGGCAAGAATAAAAACAGTGAGATGTTTAGTGGGTATAATGACCTCTGACATCAATGGGTCAACATGTCTAAGCCTGTATATAGTGCCACCAAGGGTCAATAGGCTTTCTTCAGGGCCAGAAATATACCAAGCCTCTGCAGAGTTTGCGGAGTTCTACTACGCGGAACTCCGCGAAGTGCAAAAAAACTCTGCTTCACTATGCTGAGCTCCACAAGCGTTACAACAAACAAATGATGGACGGAATGCTGACAATGCAAACATTCTCCCCCAGTCAAGAGATCTGGGTTAAATCCATCGTTCTTTTGCCCACTACACCACCCCAGTTTAGACATGGCCATATGCAAATCAGTCTTGACCCTGTGCCTCATGGGAACA
Source organism: Triturus cristatus (assembly GCF_964204655.1). NCBI lineage: Eukaryota > Metazoa > Chordata > Amphibia > Caudata > Salamandridae > Triturus > Triturus cristatus. Next base: position 344,802,829 of record NC_140586.1, read on the forward strand.
GTCCAGCCCGAACTGCCAAGCCATGTCTTCCCTGGACCGGAATCAAGCATCCTAGGACCGGTTTCTGGCTATCAGCCGTCATCAGCCAGGATAGCTTGACTCCAGTGGCGTAGTGAGCACGGGTCCCATGTCTGGGCTTGGCAGTTCGGTCTGGACTGTTCCCATGAGGCACAGGGTCAAGACTGATTTGCATATGGCTGGGTTCAAACTGGAAAGGCATGGTGAGCAAAAAAACGATGGATTTAGGCCCAGATCTCTGTACTGGGGTGAATGTATGACATTGTTCTGCATTCTGTCCATCAATTGTTGTTTTTGCATTTGTCACCCCGAGTGGAAAGGGTATGCCCAGACGTGGGTCCCTTGCTCTCCATGCCACTGGAAATCAAGCAAGCCTTGCTGAAGACAGCTGAAATGCCAGAAACCGGTCCTAGGATGCTTGTTTCCAGTCCAGGGAGGACCTGGCTTGGCAGTTCGGTCTGGACTGTTCCCATGAGGCACAGGGTCAAGACTGATTTGCATATGGCTGGGTTAAAACTGGAAAGGCATGGTGAGCAAAAACACGATGGATTTAGGCCCAGATCTCTGTACTGGGGTGAATGTATGACATTGTTCTGCATTCTGTCCATCAATTGTTGTTTTTGCATTTGTCACCCGGAGTGGAAAGGGTATGCCCAGACGTGGGTCCCTTGCTCTCCATGCCACTGGAAATCAAGCAAGCCTGGCTGAAGACGGCTGAAATGCCAGAAACCGGTCCTAGGATGCTTGTTTCCAGTCCAGGGAGGACCTGGCTTGGCAGGTCGGTCTGGACTGTTCCCATGAGGCACAGGGTCAAGACTGATTTGCATATGGCTGGGTTCAAACTGGAAAGGCATGGTGAGCAAAAAAACGATGGATTTAGGCCCAGATCTCTGTACTGGGGTGAATGTATGACATTGTTCTGCATTCTGTCCATCAATTGTTGTTTTTGCATTTGTCACCCCGAGTGGAAAGGGTATGCCCAGATGTGGGTCCCTTGCTCTCCATGCCACTGGAAATCAAGCAAGCCTGGCTGAAGACGGCTGAAATGCCAGAAACCGGTCCTAGGATGCTTGTTTCCAGTCCAGGGAGGACCTGGCTTGGCAGTTCGGTCTGGACTGTTCCCATGAGGCACAGGGTCAAGACTGATTTGCATATGGCTGGGTTCAAACTGGAAAGGCATGGTGAGCAAAAAAACGATGGATTTAGGCCCAGATCTCTGTACTGGGGTGAATGTATGACATTGTTCTGCATTCTGTCCATCAATTGTTGTTTTTGCATTTGTCACCCCGAGTGGAAAGGGTATGCCCAGACGTGGGTCCCTTGCTCTCCATGCCACTGGAAATCAAGCAAGCCTGGCTGAAGACGGCTGAAATGCCAGAAACCGGTCCTAGGATGCTTGTTTCCAGTCCAGGGAGGACCTGGCTTGGCTGTTCGGTCTGGACTGTTCCCATGAGGCACAGGGTCAAGACTGATTTGCATATGGCTGGGTTCAAACTGGAAAGGCATGGTGAGCAAAAAAACGATGGATTTAGGCCCAGATCTCTGTACTGGGGTGAATGTATGACATTGTTCTGCATTCTGTCCATCAATTGTTGTTTTTGCATTTGTCACCCCGAGTGGAAAGGGTATGCCCAGACGTGGGTCCCTTGCTCTCCATGCCACTGGAAATCAAGCAAACCTGGCTGAAGTCGGCTGAAATGCCAGAAACCGGTCCTAGGATGCTTGTTTCCAGTCCAGGGAGGACCTGGCTTGGCAGTTCGGTCTGGACTGTTCCCATGAGGCACAGGGTCAAGACTGATTTGCATATGGCTGGGTTCACACTGGAAAGGCATGGTGAGCAAAAAAACGATGGATTTAGGCCCAGATCTCTGTACTGGGGTGAATGTATGACATTGTTCTGCATTCTGTCCATCAATTGTTGTTTTTGCATTTGTCACCCCGAGTGGAAAGGGTATGCCCAGACGTGGGTCCCTTGCTCTCCATGCCACTGGAAATCAAGCAAGCCTGCCTGAAGACGGCTGAAATGCCAGAAACCGGTCCTAGGATGCTTGTTTCCAGTCCAGGGAGGACCTGGCTTGGCAGTTCGGTCTGGACTGTTCCCATGAGGCACAGGGTCAAGACTGATTTGCATATGGCTGGGTTCAAACTGGAAAGGCATGGTGAGCAAAAAAACGATGGATTTAGGCCCAGATCTCTGTACTGGGGTGAATGTATGACATTATTCTGCATTCTGTCCATCAATTGTTGTTTTTGCATTTGTCACCCCGAGTGGAAAGGGTATGCCCAGACGTGGGTCCCTTGCTCTCCATGCCACTGGAAATCAAGCAAGCCTGGCTGAAGACGGCTGAAATGCCAGAAACCGGTCCTAGGATGCTTGTTTCCAGTCCAGGGAGGACCTGGCTTGGCAGTTCGGTCTGGACTGTTCCCATGAGGCACAGGGTCAAGACTGATTTGCATATGGCTGGGTTCAAACTGGAAAGGCATGGTGAGCAAAAAAACGATGGATTTAGGCCCAGATCTCTGTACTGGGGTGAATGTATGACATTGTTCTGCATTCTGTCCATCAATTATTGTTTTTGCATTTGTCACCCCGAGTGGAAAGGGTATGCCCAGACGTGGGTCCCTTGCTCTCCATGCCACTGGAAATCAAGCAAGCCTGGCTGAAGACGGCTGAAATGCCAGAAACCGGTCCTAGGATGCTTGTTTCCAGTCCAGGGAGGACCTGGCTTGGCAGTTCGGTCTGGACTGTTCCCATGAGGCACAGGGTCAAGACTGATTTGCATATGGCTGGGTTCAAACTGGAAAGGCATGGTGAGCAAAAAAACCATGGATTTAGGCCCAGATCTCTGTACTGGGGTGAATGTATGACATTGTTCTGCATTCTGTCCATCAATTGTTGTTTTTGCATTTGTCACCCCGAGTGGAAAGGGTATGCCCAGACGTGGGTCCCTTGCTCTCCATGCCACTGGAAATCAAGCAAGCCTGGCTGAAGACGGCTGAAATGCCAGAAACCGGTCCTAGGATGCTTGTTTCCAGTCCAGGGAGGACCTGGCTTGGCAGTTCGGTCTGGACTGTTCCCATGAGGCACAGGGTCAAGACTGATTTGCATATGGCTGGGTTCAAACTGGAAAGGCATGGTGAGCAAAAAAACGATGGATTTATGCCCAGATCTCTGTACTGGGGTGAATGTATGACATTGTTCTGCATTCTGTCCATCAATTGTTGTTTTTGCATTTATCACCCCGAGTGGAAAGGGTATGCCCAGACGTGGGTCCCTTGCTCTCCATGCCACTGGAAATTAAGCAAGCCTGGCTGAAGATGGCTGAAATGCCAGAAACCGGTCCTAGGATGCTTGTTTCCAGTCCAGGGAGGACCTGGCTTGGCAGTTCGGTCTGGACTGTTCCCATGAGGCACAGGGTCAAGACTGAGTTGCATATGGCTGGGTTCAAACTGGAAATGCATGGTGAGCAAAAAAACGATGGATTTAGGCCCAGATCTCTGTACTGGGGTGAATGTATGACATTGTTCTGCATTCTGTCCATCAATTGTTGTTTTTGCATTTGTCACCCCGAGTGGAAAGGGTATGCCCAGACGTGGGTCCCTTGCTCTCCATGCCACTGGAAATCAAGCAAGCCTGGCTGAAGACGGCTGAAATGCCAGAAACCGGTCCTAGGATGCTTGTTTCCAGTCCAGGGAGGACCTGGCTTGGCAGTTCGGTCTGGACTGTTCCCATGAGGCACAGGGTCAAGACTGATTTGCATATGGCTGGGTTCAAACTGGAAAGGCATGGTGAGCAAAAAAACGATGGATTTAGGCCCAGATCTCTGTACTGGGGTGAATGTATGACATTGTTCTGCATTCTGTCCATCAATTGTTGTTTTTGCATTTGTCACCCCGAGTGGAAAGGGTATGCCCAGACATGGGTCCCTTGCTCTCCATGCCACTGGAAATCAAGCAAGCCTGGCTGAAGACGGCTGAAATGCCAGAAACCGGTCCTAGGATGCTTGTTTCCAGTCCAGGGAGGACCTGGCTTGGCAGTTCGGTCTGGACTGTTCCCATGAGGCACAGGGTCAAGACTGATTTGCATATGGCTGGGTTTAAACTGGAAAGGCATGGTGAGCAAAAAAACGATGGATTTAGGCCCAGATCTCTGTACTGGGGTGAATGTATGACATTGTTCTGCATTCTGTCCATCAATTGTTGTTTTTGCATTTGTCACCCCGAGTGGAAAGAGTATGCCCAGACGTGGGTCCCTTGCTCTCCATGCCACTGGAAATCAAGCAAGCCTGGCTGAAGTCGGCTGAAATGCCAGAAACCGGTCCTAGGATGCTTATTTCCAGTCCAGGGAGGACCTGGCTTGGCAGTTCGGTCTGGACTGTTCCCATGAGGCACAGGGTCAAGAGTGATTTGCATATGGCTGGGTTCAAACTGGAAAGGCATGGTGAGCAAAAAAACGATGGATTTAGGCCCAGATCTCTGTACTGGGGTGAATGTATGACATTGTTCTGCATTCTGTCCATCAATTGTTGTTTTTGCATGTGTCACCCCGAGTGGAAAGGGTATGCCCAGACGTGGGTCCCTTGCTCTCCATGCCACTGGAAATCAAGCAAGCCTGGCTGAAGACGGCTGAAATGCCAGAAACCGGTCCTAGGATGCTTGTTTCCAGTCCAGGGAGGACCTGGCTTGGCAGTTCGGTCTGGACTGTTCCCATGAGGTACAGGGTCAAGACTGATTTGCATATGGCTGGGTTCAAACTGGAAAGGCATGGTGAGCAAAAAAACGATGGATTTAGGCCCAGATCTCTGTACTGGGGTGAATGTATGACATTGTTCTGCATTCTGTCCATCAATTGTTGTTTTTGCATTTGTCACCCCGAGTGGAAAGGGTATGCCCAGACGTGGGTCCCTTGCTCTCCATGCCACTGGAAATCAAGCAAGCCTGGCTGAAGACGGCTGAAATGCCAGAAACCGGTCCTAGGATGCTTGTTTCCAGTCCAGGGAGGACCTGGCTTGGCAGTTCGGTCTGGACTGTTCCCATGAGGCACAGGGTCAAGACTGATTTGCATATGGCTGGGTTCAAACTGGAAAGGCATGGTGAGCAAAAAAACGATGGATTTAGGCCCAGATCTCTGTACTGGGGTGAATGTATGACATTGTTCTGCATTCTGTCCATCAATTGTTGTTTTTGCATTTGTCACCCCGAGTGGAAAGGGTATGCCCAGACGTGGGTCTCTTGCTCTCCATGCCACTGGAAATCAAGCAAGCCTGGCTGAAGACGGCTGAAATGCCAGAAACCGGTCCTAGGATGCTTGTTTCCAGTCCAGGGAGGACCTGGCTTGGCAGTTCGGTCTGGACTGTTCCCATGAGGCACAGGGTCAAGACTGATTTTCATATGGCTGGGTTCAAACTGGAAAGGCATGGTGAGCAAAAAAGCGATGGATTTAGGCCCAGATCTCTGTACTGGGGTGAATGTATGACATTGTTCTGCATTCTGTTCATCAATTGTTGTTTTTGCATTTGTCACCCCGAGTGGAAAGGGTATGCCCAGACGTGGGTCCCTTGCTCTCCATGCCACTGCAAATCAAGCAAGCCTGGCTGAAGACGGCTAAAATGCCAGAAACCGGTCCTAGGATGCTTGTTTCCAGTCCAGGGAGGACCTGGCTTGGCAGTTCAGTCTGGACTGTTCCCATGAGGCACAGGGTCAAGACTGATTTGCATATGGCTGGGTTCAAACTGGAAAGGCATGGTGAGCAAAAAAACGATGGATTTAGGCCCAGATCTCTGTACTGGGGTGAATGTATGACATTGTTCTGCATTCTGTCCATCAATTGTTGTTTTTGCATTTGTCACCCCGAGTGGAAAGGGTATGCCCAGACGTGGGTCCCTTGCTCTCCATGCCACTGGAAATCAAGCAAGCCTGGCTGAAGACGGCTGAAATGCCAGAAACCGGTCCTAGGATGCTTGTTTCCAGTCCAGGGAGGACCTGGCTTGGCAGTTCGGTCTGGACTGTTCCCATGAGGCACAGGGTCAAGACTGATTTGCATATGGCTGGGTTCAAACTGGAAAGGCATGGTGAGCAAAAAAACGATGGATTTAGGCCCAGATCTCTGTACTGGGGTGAATGTATGACATTGTTCTGCATTCTGTCCATCAATTGTTGTTTTTGCATTTGTCACCCCGAGTGGAAAGGGTATGCCCAGACGTGGGTCCCTTGCTCTCCATGCCACTGGAAATCAAGCAAGCCTGGCTGAAGACGGCTGAAATGCCAGAAACCGGTCCTAGGATGCTTGTTTCCAGTCCAGGGAGGACCTGGCTTGGCAGTTCGGTCTGGACTGTTCCCATGAGGCACAGGGTCAAGACTGATTTGCATATGGCTGGGTTCCAACTGGAAAGGCATGGTGAGCAAAAAAACGATGGATTTAGGCCCAGATCTCTGTACTGGGGTGAATGTATGACATTGTTCTGCATTCTGTCCATCAATTGTTGTTTTTGCATTTGTCACCCCGAGTGGAAAGGGTATGCCCAGACGTGGGTCTCTTGCTCTCCATGCCACTGGAAATCAAGCAAGCCTGGCTGAAGACGGCTGAAATGCCGGAAACCGGTCCTAGGATGCTTGTTTCCAGTCCAGGGAGGACCTGGCTTGGCAGTTCGGTCTGGACTGTTCCCATGAGGCACAGGGTCAAGACTGATTTGCATATGGCTGGGTTCAAACTGGAAAGGCATGGTGAGCAAAAAAACGATGGATTTAGGCCCAGATCTCTGTACTGGGGTGAATGTATGACATTGTTCTGCATTCTGTCCATCAATTGTTGTTTTTGCATTTGTCACCCCGAGTGGAAAGGGTATGCCCAGACGTGGGTCCCTTGCTCTCCATGCCACTGGAAATCAAGCAAGCCTGGCTGAAGACGACTGAAATGCCAGAAACCGGTCCTAGGATGCTTGTTTCCAGTCCAGGGAGGACCTGGCTTGGCAGGTCGGTCTGGACTGTTCCCATGAGGCACAGGGTCAAGACTGATTTGCATATGGCTGGGTTCAAACTGGAAAGGCATGGTGAGCAAAAAAACGATGGATTTAGGCCCAGATCTCTGTACTGGGGTGAATGTATGACATTGTTCTGCATTCTGTCCATCAATTGTTGTTTTTGCATTTGTCACCCCGAGTGGAAAGGGTATGCCCAGACGTGGGTCCCTTGCTCTCCATGCCACTGGAAATCAAGCAAGCCTGGCTGAAGACGGCTGAAATGCCAGAAACCGGTCCTAGGATGCTTGTTTCCAGTCCAGGGAGGACCTGGCTTGGCAGTTCAGTCTGGACTGTTCCCATGAGGCACAGGGTCAAGACTGATTTGCATATGGCTGGGTTCAAACTGGAAAGGCATGGTGAGCAAAAAAACGATGGATTTATGCCCAGATCTCTGTACTGGGGTGAATGTATGACATTGTTCTGCATTCTGTCCATCAATTGTTGTTTTTGCATTTATCACCCCGAGTGGAAAGGGAATGCCCAGACGTGGGTCCCTTGCTCTCCATGCCACTGGAAATCAAGCAAGCCTGGCTGAAGACGGCTGAAATGCCAGAAACCGGTCCTAGGATGCTTGTTTCCAGTCCAGGGAGGACCTGGCTTGGCAGTTCGGTCTGGACTGTTCCCATGAGGCACAGGGTCAAGACTGATTTGCATATGGCTGGGTTCAAACTGGAAAGGCATGGTGAGCAAAAAAACGATGGATTTAGGCCCAGATCTCTGTATTGGGGTGAATGTATGACATTGTTCTGCATTCTGTCCATCAATTGTTGTTTTTGCATTTGTCACCCCGAGTGGAAAGGGTATGCCCAGACGTGGGTCCCTTGCTCTCCATGCCACTGGAAATTAAGCAAGCCTGGCTGAAGGCGGCTGAAATGCCAGAAACCGGTCCTAGGATGCTTGTTTCCAGTCCAGGGAGGACCTGGCTTGGCAGTTCGGTCTGGACTGTTCCCATGAGGCACAGGGTCAAGACTGATTTGCATATGGCTGGGTTCAAACTGGAAAGGCATGGTGAGCAAAAAAACGATGGATTTAGGCCCAGATCTCTGTACTGGGGTGAATGTATGACATTGTTCTGCATTCTGTCCATCAATTGTTGTTTTTGCATTTGTCACCCCGAGTGGAAAGGGTATGCCCAGACGTGGGTCTCTTGCTCTCCATGCCACTGGAAATCAAGCAAGCCTGGCTGAAGTCGGCTGAAATGCCAGAAATCGGTCCTAGGATGCTTGTTTCCAGTCCAGGGAGGACCTGGCTTGGCAGTTCGGTCTGGACTGTTCCCATGAGGCACAGGGTCAAGAGTGATTTGCATATGGCTGGGTTCAAACTGGAAAGGCATGGTGAGCAAAAAAACGATGGATTTAAGCCCAGATCTCTGTACTGGGGTGAATGTATGACATTGTTCTGCATTCTGTCCATCAATTGTTGTTTTTGCATGTGTCACCCCGTGTGGAAAGGGTATGCCCAGACGTGGGTCCCTTGCTCTCCATGCCACTGGAAATCAAGCAAGCCTGGCTGAAGACGGCTGAAATGCCAGAAACCGGTCCTAGGATGCTTGTTTCCAGTCCAGGGAGGACCTGGCTTGGCAGTTCGGTCTGGACTGTTCCCATGAGGCACAGGGTCAAGACTGATATCATATGGCTGGGTTCAAACTGGAAAGGCATGGTGAGCAAAAACACGATGGATTTAGGCTCAGATCTCTGTACTGGGGTGAATGTATGACATTGTTCTGCATTCTGTCCATCAATTGTTGTTTTTGCATTTGTCACCCCGAGTGGAAAGGGTATGCCCAGACGTGGGTCCCTTGCTCTCCATGCCACTGGAAATCAAGCAAGCCTGGCTGAAGACGGCTGAAATGCCAGAAACCGGTCCTAGGATGCTTGTTTCCAGTCCAGGGAGGACCTGGCTTGGCAGTTCGGTCTGGACTGTTCCCATGAGGCACAGGGTCAAGACTGATTTGCATATGGCTGGGTTCAAACTGGAAAGGCATGGTGAGCAAAAAAACGATGGATTTAGGCCCAGATCTCTGTACTGGGGTGAATGTATGACATTGTTCTGCATTCTGTCCATCAATTGTTGTTTTTGCATTTGTCACCCCGAGTGGAAAGGGTATGCCCAGACGTGGGTCCCTTGCTCTCCATGCCACTGGAAATCAAGCAAGCCTGGCTGAAGACGGCTGAAATGCCAGAAACCGGTCCTAGGATGCTTGTTTCCAGTCTAGGGAGGACCTGGCTTGGCAGTTCGGTCTGGACTGTTCCCATGAGGCACAGGGTCAAGACTGATTTGCATATGGCTGGGTTCCAACTGGAAAGGCATGGTGAGCAAAAAAACGATGGATTTAGGCCCAGATCTCTGTACTGGGGTGAATGTATGACATTGTTCTGCATTCTGTCCATCAATTGTTGTTTTTGCATTTGTCACCCCGAGTGGAAAGGGTATGCCCAGACGTGGGTCTCTTGCTCTCCATGCCACTGGAAATCAAGCAAGCCTGGCTGAAGACGGCTGAAATGCCAGAAACCGGTCCTAGGATGCTTGTTTCCAGTCCAGGGAGGACCTGGCTTGGCAGTTCGGTCTGGACTGTTCCCATGAGGCACAGGGTCAAGACTGATTTGCATATGGCTGGGTTCAAACTGGAAAGGCATGGTGAGCAAAAAACGATGGATTTAGGCCCAGATCTCTGTACTGGGGTGAATGTATGACATTGTTCTGCATTCTGTCCATCAATTGTTGTTTTTGCATTTGTCACCCCGAGTGGAAAGGGTATGCCCAGACGTGGGTCCCTTGCTCTCCATGCCACTGGAAATCAAGCAAGCCTGGCTGAAGACGACTGAAATGCCAGAAACCGGTCCTAGGATGCTTGTTTCCAGTCCAGGGAGGACCTGGCTTGGCAGGTCGGTCTGGACTGTTCCCATGAGGCACAGGGTCAAGACTGATTTGCATATGGCTGGGTTCAAACTGGAAAGGCATGGTGAGCAAAAAAACGATGGATTTAGGCCCAGATCTCTGTACTGGGGTGAATGTATGACATTGTTCTGCATTCTGTCCATCAATTGTTGTTTTTGCATTTGTCACCCCGAGTGGAAAGGGTATGCCCAGACGTGGGTCCCTTGCTCTCCATGCCACTGGAAATTAAGCAAGCCTGGCTGAAGACGGCTGAAATGCCAGAAACCGGTACTAGGATGCTTGTTTCCAGTCCAGGGAGGACCTGGCTTGGCAGTTCGGTCTGGACTGTTCCCATGAGGCACAGGGTCAAGACTGAGTTGCATATGGCTGGGTTCAAACTGGAAATGCATGGTGAGCAAAAAAACGATGGATTTAGGCCCAGATCTCTGTACTGGGGTGAATGTATGACATTGTTCTGCATTCTGTCCATCAATTGTTGTTTTTGCATTTGACACCCCGAGTGGAAAGGGTATGCCCAGACGTGGGTCCCTTGCTCTCCATGCCACTGGAAATCAAGCAAGCCTGGCTGAAGACGGCTGAAATGCCAGAAACCGGTCCTAGGATGCTTGTTTCCAGTCCAGGGAGGACCTGGCTTGGCAGTTCGGTCTGGACTGTTCCCATGAGGCACAGGGTCAAGACTGATTTGCATATGGCTGGGTTCAAACTGGAAAGGCATGGTGAGCAAAAAAACGATGGATTTAGGCCCAGATCTCTGTACTGGGGTGAATGTATGACATTGTTCTGCATTCTGTCCATCAATTGTTGTTTTTGCATTTGTCACCCCGAGTGGAAAGGGTATGCCCAGACGTGGGTCCCTTGCTCTCCATGCCACTGGAAATTAAGGAAGCCTGGCTGAAGACGGCTGAAATGCCAGAAACCGGTCCTAGGATGCTTGTTTCCAGTCCAGGGAGGACCTGGCTTGGCAGTTCGGTCTGGACTGTTCCCATGAGGCACAGGGTCAAGACTGATTTGCATATGGCTGGGTTCAAACTGGAAAGGCATGGTGAGCAAAAAAACGATGGATTTAGGCCCAGATCTCTGTACTGGGGTGAATGTATGACATTGTTCTGCATTCTGTCCATCAATTGTTGTTTTTGCATTTGTCACCCCGAGTGGAAAGGGTATGCCCAGACGTGGGTCCCTTGCTCTCCATGCCACTGGAAATCAAGCAAGCCTGGCTGAAGTCGGCTGAAATGCCAGAAACCTTTCCTAGGATGCTTGTTTCCAGTCCAGGGAGGACCTGGCTTGGCAGTTCGGTCTGGACTGTTCCCATGAGGCACAGGGTCAAGAGTGATTTGCATATGGCTGGGTTCAAACTGGAAAGGCATGGTGAGCAAAAAAACGATGGATTTAGGCCCAGATCTCTGTACTGGGGTGAATGTATGACATTGTTCTGCATTCTGTCCATCAATTGTTGTTTTTGCATGTGTCACCCCGAGTGGAAAGGGTATGCCCAGACGTGGGTCCCTTGCTCTCCATGCCACTGGAAATCAAGCAAGCCTGGCTGAAGACGGCTGAAATGCCAGAAACCGGTCCTAGGATGCTTGTTTCCAGTCCAGGGAGGACCTGGCTTGGCAGTTCGGTCTGGACTGTTCCCATGAGGCACAGGGCCAAGACTGATTTGCATATGGCTGGGTTCAAACTGGAAAGGCATGGTGAGCAAAAAAACGATGGATTTAGGCCCAGATCTCTGTACTGGGGTGAATGTATGACATTGTTCTGCATTCTGTCCATCAATTGTTGTTTTTGCATTTGTCACCCCGAGTGGAAAGGGTATGCCCAGACGTGGGTCCCTTGCTCTCCATGCCACTGGAAATCAAGCAAGCCTGGCTGAAGACGGCTGAAATGCCAGAAACCGGTCCTAGGATGCTTGTTTCCAGTCCAGGGAGGACCTGGCTTGGCAGTTCGGTCTGGATTGTTCCCATGAGGCACAGGGTCAAGACTGATTTGCATATGGCTGGGTTCAAACTGGAAAGGCATGTGAGCAAAAAAACGATGGATTTAGGCCCAGATCTCTGTACTGGGGTGAATGTATGACATTGTTCTGCATTCTGTCCATCAATTGTTGTTTTTGCATTTGTCACCCCGAGTGGAAAGGGTATGCCCAGACGTGGGTCTCTTGCTCTCCATGCCACTGGAAATCAAGCAAGCCTGGCTGAAGACGGCTGAAATGCCAGAAACCGGTCCTAGGATGCTTGTTTCCAGTCCAGGGAGGACCTGGCTTGGCAGTTCGGTCTGGACTGTTCCCATGAGGCACAGGGTCAAGACTGATATCATATGGCTGGGTTCAAACTGGAAAGGCATGGTGAGCAAAAACACGATGGATTTAGGCCCAGATCTCTGTACTGGGGTGAATGTATGACATTGTTCTGCATTCTGTCCATCAATTGTTGTTTTTGCATTTGTCACCCCGAGTGGAAAGGGTATGCCCAGACGTGGGTCCCTTGCTCTCCATGCCACTGGAAATCAAGCAAGCCTGGCTGAAGACGGCTGAAATGCCAGAAACCGGTCCTAGGATGCTTGTTTCCAGTCCAGGGAGGACCTGGCTTGGCAGTTCGGTCTGGACTGTTCCCATGAGGCACAGGGTCAAGACTGATTTGCATATGGCTGGGTTCAAACTGGAAAGGCATGGTGAGCAAAAAAACAATGGATTTAGGCCCAGATCTCTGTACTGGGGTGAATGTATGACATTGTTCTGCATTCTGTCCATCAATTGTTGTTTTTGCATTTGTCACCCCGAGTGGAAAGGGTATGCCCAGACGTGGGTCCCTTGCTCTCCATGCCACTGGAAATCAAGCAAGCCTGGCTGAAGACGGCTGAAATGCCAGAAACCGGTCCTAGGATGCTTGTTTCCAGTCCAGGGAGGACCTGGCTTGGCAGTTCGGTCTGGACTGTTCCCATGAGGCACAGGGTCAAGACTGATTTTCATATGGCTGGGTTCAAACTGGAAAGGCATGGTGAGCAAAAAAGTGATGGATTTAGGCCCAGATCTCTGTACTGGGGTGAATGTATGACATTGTTCTGCATTCTGTTCATCAATTGTTGTTTTTGCATTTGTCACCCCGAGTGGAAAGGGTATGCCCAGACGTGGGTCCCTTGCTCTCCATGCCACTGCAAATCAAGCAAGCCTGGCTGAAGACGGCTAAAATGCCAGAAACCGGTCCTAGGATGCTTGTTTCCAGTCCAGGGAGGACCTGGCTTGGCAGTTCGGTCTGGACTGTTACCATGAGGCACAGGGTCAAGACTGATTTGCATATGGCTGGGTTCAAACTGGAAAGGCATGGTGAGCAAAAAAACGATGGATTTAGGCCCAGATCTCTGTACTGGGGTGAATGTATGACATTGTTCTGCATTCTGTCCATCAATTGTTGTTTTTGCATTTGTCACCCCGAGTGGAAAGGGTATGCCCAGACGTGGGTCCCTTGCTCTCCATGCCACTGGAAATCAAGCAAGCCTGGCTGAAGACGGCTGAAATGCCAGAAACCGGTCCTAGGATGCTTGTTTCCAGTCCAGGGAGGACCTGGCTTGGCAGTTCGGTCTGGACTGTTCCCATGAGGCACAGGGTCAAGACTGATTTGCATATGGCTGGGTTCAAACTGGAAAGGCATGGTGAGCAAAAAAACGATGGATTTAGGCCCAGATCTCTGTACTGGGGTGAATGTATGACATTGTTCTGCATTCTGTCCATCAATTGTTGTTTTTGCATTTGTCACCCCGAGTGGAAAGGGTATGCCCAGACGTGGGTCCCTTGCTCTCCATGCCACTGGAAATCAAGCAAGCCTGGCTGAAGACGGCTGAAATGCCAGAAACCGGTCCTAGGATGCTTGTTTCCAGTCCAGGGAGGACCTGGCTTGGCAGTTCGGTCTGGACTGTTCCGATGAGGCACAGGGTCAAGACTGATTTGCATATGGCTGGGTTCCAACTGGAAAGGCATGGTGAGCAAAAAAACGATGGATTTAGGCCCAGATCTCTGTACTGGGGTGAATGTATGACATTGTTCTGCATTCTGTCCATCAATTGTTGTTTTTGCATTTGTCACCCTGAGTGGAAAGGGTATGCCCAGACGTGGGTCTCTTGCTCTCCATGCCACTGGAAATCAAGCAAGCCTGGCTGAAGACGGCTGAAATGCCAGAAACCGGTCCTAGGATGCTTGTTTCCAGTCCAGGGAGGACCTGGCTTGGCAGTTCGGTCTGGACTGTTCCCATGAGGCACAGGGTCAAGACTGATTTGCATATGGCTGGGTTCAAACTGGAAAGGCATGGTGAACAAAAAAACGATGGATTGAGGCCCAGATCTATGTACTGGGGTGAATGTATGACATTGTTCTGCATTCTGTCCATCAATTGTTGTTTTTGCATTTGTCACCCCGAGTGGAAAGGGTATGCCCAGACGTGGGTCCCTTGCTCTCCATGCCACTGGAAATTAAGCAAGCCTGGCTGAAGACGGCTGAAATGCCAGAAACCGGTCCTAGGATGCTTGTTTCCAGTCCAGGGAGGACCTGGCTTGGCAGTTCGGTCTGGACTGTTCCCATGAGGCACAGGGTCAAGACTGATTTGCATATGGCTGGGTTCAAACTGGAAAGGCATGGTGAGCAAAAAAACGATGGATTTAGGCCCAGATCTCTGTACTGGGGTGAATGTATGACATTGTTCTGCATTCTGTCCATCAATTGTTGTTTTTGCATTTGTCACCCCGAGTGGAAAGGGTATGCCCAGACGTGGGTCCCTTGCTCTCCATGCCACTGGAAATCAAGCAAGCCTGGCTGAAGTCGGCTGAAATGCCAGAAACCGGTCCTAGGATGCTTGTTTCCAGTCCAGGGAGGACCTGGCTTGGCAGTTCGGTCTGGACTGTTCCCATGAGGCACAGGGTCAAGACTGATTTGCATATGGCTGGGTTCAAACTGGAAAGGCATGGTGAGCAAAAAAACGATGGATTTAGGCCCAGATCTCTGTACTGGGGTGAATGTATGACATTGTTCTGCATTCTGTCCATCAATTGTTGTTTTTGCATTTGTCACCCCGAGTGGAAAGGGTATGCCCAGACGTGGGTCCCTTGCTCTCCATGCCACTGGAAATCAAGCAAGCCTGGCTGAAGACGGCTGAAATGCCAGAAACCGGTCCTAGGATGCTTGTTTCCAGTCCAGGGAGGACCTGGCTTGGCAGTTCGGTCTGGACTGTTCCCATGAGGCACAGGGTCAAGACTGATTTGCATATGGCTGGGTTCAAACTGGAAAGGCATGGTGAGCAAAAAAACGATGGATTTAGGCCCAGATCTCTGTACTGGGGTGAATGTATGACATTGTTCTGCATTCTGTCCATCAATTGTTGTTTTTGCATTTGTCACCCCGAGTGGAAAGGGTATGCCCAGACGTGGGTCCCTTGCTCTCCATGCCACTGGAAATCAAGCAAGCCTGGCTGAAGACGGCTGAAATGCCAGAATCCGGTCCTAGGATGCTTGCTTCCAGTCCAGGGAGGACCTGGCTTGGCAGTTCGGTCTGGACTGTTCCCATGAGGCACAGGGTCAAGACTGATTTGCATATGGCTGGGTTCAAACTGGAAAGGCATGGTGAGCAAAAAAACGATGGATTTAGGCCCAGATCTCTGTACTGGGGTGAATGTATGACATTGTTCTGCATTCTGTCCATCAATTGTTGTTTTTGCATTTGTCACCCCGAGTGGAAAGGGTATGCCCAGACGTGGGTCTCTTGCTCTCCATGCCACTGGAAATCAAGCAAGCCTGGCTGAAGACGGCTGAAATGCCAGAAACCGGTCCTAGGATGCTTGTTTCCAGTCCAGGGAGGACCTGGCTTGGCAGTTCGGTCTGGACTGTTCCCATGAGGCACAGGGTCAAGACTGATTTGCATATGGCTGGGTTCAAACTGGAAAGGCATGGTGAGCAAAAAAACGATGGATTTAGGCCCAGATCTCTGTACTGGGGTGAATGTATGACATTGTTCTGCATTCTGTCCATCAATTGTTGTTTTTGCATTTGTCACCCCGAGTGGAAAGGGTATGCCCAGACGTGGGTCCCTTGCTCTCCATGCCACTGGAAATCAAGCAAGCCTGGCTGAAGACAGCTGAAATGCCAGAAACCGGTCCTAGGATGCTTGTTTCCAGTCCAGGGAGGACCTGGCTTGGCAGTTCGGTCTGGACTGTTCCCATGAGGCACAGGGTCAAGACTGATTTGCATATGGCTGGGTTCAAACTGGAAAGGCATGGTGAGCAAAAAAACGATGGATTTAGGCCCAGATCTCTGTACTGGGGTGAATGTATGACATTGTTCTGCATTCTGTTCATCAATTGTTGTTTTTGCATTTGTCACCCCGAGTGGAAAGGGTATGCCCAGACGTGGGTCCCTTGCTCTCCATGCCACTGGAAATCAAGCAAGCCTGGCTGAAGACGGCTAGAATGCCAGAAACCGGTCCTAGGATGCTTGTTTCCAGTCCAGGGAGGACCTGGCTTGGCAGTTCGGTCTGGACTGTTCCCATGAGGCACAGGGTCAAGACTGATTTGCATATGGCTGGGTTCAAACTGGAAAGGCATGGTGAGCAAAAAAACGATGGATTTAGGCCCAGATCTCTGTACTGGGGTGAATGTATGACATTGTTCTGCATTCTGTCCATCAATTGTTGTTTTTGCATTTGTCACCCCGAGTGGAAAGGGTATGCCCAGACGTGGGTCCCTTGCTCTCCATGCCACTGGAAATCAAGCAAGCCTGGCTGAAGACAGCTGAAATGCCAGAAACCGGTCCTAGGATGCCTGTTTCCAGTCCAGGGAGGACCTGGCTTGGCAGTTCGGTCTGGACTGTTCCCATGAGGCACAGGGTCAAGACTGATTTGCATATGGCTGGGTTCAAACTGGAAAGGCATGGTGAGCAAAAAAACGATGGATTTAGGCCCAGATCTCTGTACTGGGGTGAATGTATGACATTGTTCTGCATTCTGTCCATCAATTGTTGTTTTTGCATTTGTCACCCCGAGTGGAAAGGGTATGCCCAGACGTGGGTCCCTTGCTCTCCATGCCACTGGAAATCAAGCAAGCCTGGCTGAAGACGGCTGAAATGCCAGAAACCGGTCCTAGGATGCTTGTTTCCAGTCCAGGGAGGACCTGGCTTGGCAGTTCGGTCTGGACTGTTCCCATGAGGCACAGGGTCAAGACTGATTTGCATATGGCTGGGTTCAAACTGGAAAGGCATGGTGAGCAAAAAAACGATGGATTTAGGCCCAGATCTCTGTACTGGGGTGAATGTATGACATTGTTCCGCATTCTGTCCAACAATTGTTGTTTTTGCATTTGTCACCCCGAGTGGAAAGGGCATGCCCAGACGTGGCTCCCTTGCTCTCCATGCCACTGGAAATCAAGCAAGCCTGGCTGAAGACGGCTGAAATGCCAGAAACCGGTCCTAGGATGCTTGTTTCCAGTCCAGGGAGGACCTGGCTTGGCAGTTCGGTCTGGACTGTTCCCATGAGGCACAGGGTCAAGACTGATTTGCATATGGCTGGGTTCAAACTGGAAAGGCATGGTGAGCAAAAAAACGATGGATTTTGGCCCAGATCTCTGTACTGGGGTGAATGTATGACATTGTTCTGCATTCTGTCCATCAATTGTTGTTTTTGCATTTGTCACCCCGAGTGGAAAGGGTATGCCCAGACGTGGGTCTCTTGCTCTCCATGCCACTGGAAATCAATCAAGCCTGGCTGAAGACGGCTGAAATGCCAGAAACCGGTCCTAGGATGCTTGTTTCCAGTCCAGGGAGGACCTGGCTTGGCAGTTCGGTCTGGACTGTTCCCATGAGGCACAGGGTCAAGACTGATTTGCATATGGCTGGGTTCAAACTGGAAAGGCATGGTGAGCAAAAAAACGATGGATTTAGGCCCAGATCTCTGTACTGGGGTGAATGTATGACATTGTTCTGCATTCTGTCCATCAATTGTTGTTTTTGCATTTGTCACCCCGAGTGGAAAGGGTATGCCCAGACGTGGGTCCCTTGCTCTCCATGCCACTGGAAATCAAGCAAGCCTGGCTGAAGACAGCTGAAATGCCAGAAACCGGTCCTAGGATGCTTGTTTCCAGTCCAGGGAGGACCTGGCTTGGCAGTTCGGTCTGGACTGTTCCCATGAGGCACAGGGTCAAGACTGATTTGCATATGGCTGGGTTCAAACTGGAAAGGCATGGTGAGCAAAAACACGATGGATTTAGGCCCAGATCTCTGTACTGGGGTGAATGTATGACATTGTTCTGCATTCTGTCCATCAATTGTTGTTTTTGCATTTGTCACCACGAGTGGAAAGGGTATGCCCAGACGTGGGTCCCTTGCTCTCCATGCCACTGGAAATCAAGCAAGCCTGGCTGAAGACGGCTGAAATGCCAGAAACCGGTCCTAGAATGCTTGTTTCCAGTCCAGGGAGGACCTGGCTTGGCAGTTCGGTCTGGACTGTTCCCATGAGGCACAGGGTCAAGACTGATTTGCATATGGCTGGGTTCAAACTGGCAAGGCATGGTGAGCAAAAAAACGATGGATTTAGGCCCAGATCTCT